>NC_140944.1:124317411-124917411 GCF_014529385.1 Adiantum capillus-veneris
AAATTAAAAAAGGACTATACCTCAGAGGAAGCGTCTAACCTTCGGGTGCTATGCTTTAGTACTTAGTGCCTACATACATGCATAAACAAATATATACGTACACACCCCCCTATAATTTAAGTATATACAATTACGTAATCTCTACAATTAAGTATAATTTAAGTATATACAATTACGTAAATGTAATCATTGTTTTGAGTAGAGATAAAGAGCTATGGTTGTAAATGTAGCCATCGTTTTGTGTTGTGCGCAGCGTGAGAACGCTTTTGCCTCTGAAGAGTACTTTGAAGAAGAGCTTCTTTATTGTGCTTCTTGCACAACATCTCTTCGCAGCAGCTCCTTGTTCAAGGGATGTGCACATTACATGCCTACCTCCATTCTGAGGTATTGTGCCGTTGAGAGCTTCTTGCGCAACATCTCTTCGCAGCAACTCCTTGTTCAAGGGATTACTGTGCACATTACATGCCTACGTCTATTCTGAGGTATTGTGCCGTTGAGATCATTTTCAACCTAATGCCACATCCGTAGAGAGAAAGAGAGGAAGCAAGAGAGAGAGAGAAAGATAGAGAAGGTAGAGAGAAGAGCGTAGAAAGTCATTTCTGAACTCCATCGTGAGGACGTAAAAAAGAATTTTTTTTAAGCATTCTACAAAAACCTCTGCACTCTCACAAGGCGGACCCCACAGAACGGTGGCCATCGCTTACTAAATCTCTCTCTCTCTCTCTCTCTCTCTCTCTCTCTCTCTCTCTCTCTCTCTCTCTCTCTCTCCTCTCTCTCTCTGTGTGTGTGTGTGTGTGTGTGTGTGTGTGTGTCTTTATCTCTATCTATCTCTCTCTCACTCACTCACTCTCTCTTTTCCTCTATCTGTATCTCTCTCTCCCTCTATTTCCCTCTCCCTCTCTTTTTCTCTATCTCTATCTCTATGTCTCTCCTCTTCCCTCTCTCTCTCTCTCTCTCTCTCTCTCTCTCTCTCTCTCTCTCTTTTCCTCTATCTCTATCTCTTTCTCCCTCTATCGCTATCTGTATCTCTCTCTCTCCCTCTCTATTCTCTCTCTCTCTCTCTCTCTCTCTCTCTCTCTCTCTCTCTCTCTCTATTTTCTCTCTTTATCTCTCCCTTTCTCTTTCTCTTTCTTTATCTTCCTCTCCCTCTATCTCTATTCTCTCTCTTATCTCTCTCCCTCTCCCTCTCATTGTATCGCTCTCTCTCTCTCTCTCTCTCTCTCTCTCTCTCTCTCTCTCTCTCTCTCTCTCTCTCTCTATCTTTTTCCTCTCTCTCTCTCTCTCTCTCTCTCCTTTTATCTCTATTCTCTCTCCCTCTCTCGCTCTGTATATCCCTTCTCTCCCTCTCATTCTCTATTCTCCCCCCCTCTCTCTCTCTCCTCTCTCTCTCTCTCTCTCCCACACACACACACACACATACACATTTTTTAAACTCTATTTCTTTCTCTACCCTCTCTCTTTCATTTCTCAAGTTTTTGCTTATTTTTATTTACTTTAACCTATTTCTATCTCTATTCCTCTCCCAATCCATTTGCAAACAAAGCATACAAGTTTACAATGACACGCGAGAAGATTTATTTAATTCACTAAGCAACTTACATCAAAAAATCATTAACGATAATCCTTATTGCATCAATCGATCAAATGAATGAGGTATGTGCACTTCTTAATCTCCTATTGTTTCTATCTTTATGCATGAGTGTGTGTGTGTGTGTGTGTGTGTGTGTGTGTGTGTGTGTGTGTGTGTGTGTGTGTGTGTTCGTATGTGTGTCTATGGAGTAGAATACAATAGGGAAAGAGGGGAAGTGGTTATGTGATTACCTTAAGTTGTAAAGATGGTTGATCGTTAGGTTGAACATTCTATGATGATCGCGGTAAGCCCCCCTTCAAAGAGTCCTTTGCAAACAACCCAAAAATGTGTGTGTGTGTGTGTGTGTGTGAGAGAGAGAGAGAGAGAGATGGACAAGGGAGAGAGGTAGAAGGTGTGTGAGATAGAGAAGGGAGGGTTGGGCAATGTGCAGGTACAATGGTGGAGAGGAGAAGGACAGAGTATGCCACAAATACGCGGCATACTTTGTCCTTTCTTTTTTACGCGTCAGTGATTACCGCGGATATTATTGCACCTATTACCGCGCCCATTATCGCTTAACGTCATTCAAATGGATACAAACGTATACGAGGTAGCAAAAGGGGCGAGGGGGTACAAACCACCCCCCTCTACCCTAAGATGAACATAATTTCATAAGCCTTTTGACTTTTTTTCTTTTTTTAAATTTTTCCTATTGAATACTTTATAGTAACATGTACTTAAATAATTAGCATATGTTTATTTATAGTATTTTTAGATGTTTTTTATATGAATTTTAAAATTCTTTTGCCACCATTTGAGAGTTAAAAATTAAGCCCCATCATTTTTAACCCCAAGGTCATAGCAAGCACAAGGCTCCAACAAATGGAAAGATGCCTTTAAAGCTCATGATGGTAAATTGGGCAACTATTTGGGAAGAGCACTTGTTTTGGCTTGAGGCCATCATGTGCTCTACTTATGTACTTAATAGGTGTCCTACAAAAGCTTTGCAGTCTATGACTCCATATGAAGTGTGGCATGATAGAAAGCCATCTATTGATCACATGGCCACTGCCTTGGCTTTGCACACACTCTTTGTTCACTTCCAAACTTTTGATATTTGCAACTTGACTGCAATCTACTACCTTTTTATGCACAGTCTCAATAAGAACATGCTCCTTCACCTCTTTATGCTGCTCTAGAAACTCGACATTTGCTAGCTCTTTAGTACACTGACCTCCACCTTGTCCTTGATCTTTGGATGCAAGTACTCAAGAAACTTCGACAACTTCAGGTACAGGTTGCCTTTGACCCCAATAGCAACCTCCAATTGCCCCAACAGGCTTCAAATTGCTCAAGAAAAATAGAAAAGTCTTTACTTACATCCTGGCATACCGCCTTCAACCTAGCACCGACTTCTTCAGGAGAGACCGTTTGCTGAAATCGCTTCAGAAACTGCATTCATAGCTCTTGCCATGAACTTCGATCATCGTCAACTAGACCATTGAACCATGTCTTTGCTTGTCCTTGTAGCAATAACGCTACCATCTGCAGCTTTTCCACATCTTTCAATCTATGCATCAACATCATCCACAATTCAGAATATGTTGCCCAATCCTCTGGATCTTAAATACCTGTGAAAATGGGACCAATGCTTGGCTTCACCACCTCGATCAATTTGCAGCCGTGTTCTTTACTTTGACCATTTGTTTGGCAGCTTCAAACTCTGCTTTCAGCTTCTACCAAACAAGGAGCATCAATATACTCCTCAGCGGGGGCACCATTGATGGAAAGGGGGAACACACCCAGCACACATAATGCTTGCCTCTCTATAGCCCAAGGATTCCACTGCACCCTTATCCACACAAAATCATACACACACACATACACTTTTCTCAAACAAAGTTGCAACTACACCCAATTCAATGCGCACACACTCGCGCGAATCGCAATCTACCACACACCCATTAACACATCAATTTCTTGTTTCCTTGCACACAATCACCTCTCTCTCTCTCTCTCTCTCTCTCTCTCTCTCTCTCTCTCTGCACATCACATCCTCAGGGGGCACACCTGTCTACACACACTTGAAAACACCACGCAACATAGCAGGAGAGAAGAAAGGGGAGGGGGAACGACATCAAAAGCAACACAATCAGAGCTTGCTTCTTCTTCAATTGATGGGTTTTGGAGCATACAATAACCAAAGTTCTCTCCTTCTCTGTTCGGTGTGCAGCTCCCTAAACACAGCAGAGTACAAAAACTTAAATATCTTCTAATTGGTGCAGAATTAGCCTTTGTGCTAAGACGCAAAAATGTTCAAAAGAGCCTTTTCCTAGTATGTTAAAGCCTGTTTTTACAAAAACCCAGTTTTACAAAAAATTTACAGACTAAGACTTTTTGGCCTCCCTCATGCAGAGGTGTGAAATCTCTCACACACTTTCCTTTTTACCATTGACCACATGTCTTTCTCTATCCAAGTTGCCTTGCATGTTCTAAGAGCCTTTTCACATGTAAAAACATTTTCTTCAAGCATGAAATCTCTACGCTTAGGCCTTCATAACCACATAAAACATACACTTCTTGGATCTCCTTGCTCGTAATTGGCCTTCATATTTGCTTTATCACCCATGCCTACATCTGTAAGCATACACATCACTATCTGCGCCCTCTGCTAGGGTCGACACACTTTGGCTGCACCAACGTGGATAGTGCATGGCATATGGTACTATAGGCATTGTCAACAAACTTAAAACGGGTGGATGCAAGAGCAGATTGATCCTTGTGCCGATGGGAAACCAAGATTGATGGTGATGATACTTGTTGTCTTGTGTTGAACACCGACTCATCGGCCTCGAGTATGCAACATGTCGACTAATGACAACTGGGGTGACAGGCGGGCTTTGTCTTTGCTCTTCTCTTGGAAGAAGGCCATGTTTGTGTGACAGCATGCCAAGTATGTAGAATTCTCATTGCAACTTGAGACCACTCTATTAGTGGAGTGCCAATCATTTCATCACGTGGCTCTCCGTGTGTGATAACTCCAAAATTATGCAATACGAATATAAGGATCACACTCTAAGAGGTTACACACACCTAAATATGGCAATGCAATTAGCAAGGCTAAATATGTCCAAATTTTGCAATAAATGGAAGCTATGCAAGAATCGATTAAGCCAATTATTATGCAAAAGGAAAAAAAAAGCGTGTGCGTGCACGCACGCACACACACACACACACACACACACACACACACACAAAGGTTTGATTTGCAATCCAAGTCGATTGCATTCAATTATTAATGCAATTTTATGCTAATTAAGTGCAAGATGCAAGAAAGCAATATTAAATGCAACTTTCTCCTCCTCTCATCACCAAAGGGTAGTGGAGCATGCTCATGCCCAAGTGGTGATTAGAGAGTGGGATCATTAGGGATTCTAATGCAAGAGAAATTAACAAGCCTAGGTGGGGAACTGCCGGCTCTGATACCACATGAAAGGGAACAACATTATGGTGGAAATGTTAATGAGCCATTCATGGTGCAATTAGAGTGTTAACTACATTGTCAAGAGCGTTAGAGATTGACGCTAATACAAGTAGAAAATCATAAGTAAATTAATATGCAAAATGAGTACAAAATGATGGCTAGTGCATAGGGTGCAAAGTGGATACAAAGTGTGTAGCTTTAGACTTATTTTATAGAGTCGCGAGAGGGCATCTGATGACCTATCAATGATGTCAAAGTTGTAGGCGTCCAAACTAGAGGGGGTTCTCACTTGTGGTGGTACTGATGTGTCACACACCTCAACAGGTGCTCCATTTGATATGAATGTGAAGCATCTATGTGTGTGTGTGTGTGTTGTGTGGTACTCATACTCTCAAATTTGCTTTCCTTACATTTTTAACCATTACCTAGACCTACATACTTTTGTTAGTGTGGGTTCTCCATTACAATTCTCATCACCACAATCCTTGAGCATGGAGAATCACTTATCAACCCCACACACAGTAAATCACATGTATCTTTTTGCCATAGGTAATATTTGAACTCCAAAGCTGAAAATAAAATTTATTTCTCTTTCTCTTCCTCTCTACTTGAAAAGCATCGGCCTCTCTCTCTCTCTCTCTCTCTCTCTCTCTCTCTCTCTCTCTCTCTCTATATATATATATATATATATATATATATATATATATATATATATATGTACATTTATTTATTTATTTATTTGCAAAGCAAAGGTTGCTCTCTCCATGTGTCGGCAAGTAGAAGAGGTGATTGGATCATGTGGTGAGGGCAGAGGGGATGAGGAGAAACTATTCTCATTTACTGGTCAAATCATTCTACAACATACATCATGCTTCCTTCTCACCACCTATAACATTTCCATTCCACACTTCTACTTCCTTAGGGACCCGCACATGGAAGGGGTAACTTTTTTGAGTTACCTCCTCCCCCCTCCACTAATTGCACCTTAAAGAGTTGCAATTGCAAAATAGTGTTTTTACCCCCCACCCTCTGCATGTGTGTGTGACACAAAACATGTCACATCAATGCCATCCCTCCCTCTTTTATAATTACCCCCCTCCATGTCCGGGGTACCTTATGTAGACCACTACGAATCCTCACTTTGTTGCTAATGAAAATTGAACCGAAATCTTTAAAATTATAATATTATAGGCTTGGTTGATGGAGATTGTGCTCATTTACTCATAGTGTCAAGAACATAGAGAGAATGATGCTCTTAAATTTTATGTCTACAACATAATGAATTAGTGGCCAGTCTGTGTGAAAGCACGATTTATGTCTCTCTCTCTCTCTCTCTCTCTCTGTATATATATATATATATATATATATATATATATATATATATATATATATATATATATATATATATATATATGTGTGTGTGTGTGTGTGTGTGTGTGTGTGTGAATTTATTTATTTAGTTTCTAAACCATGCTTAGGTGATAATGATCATGGAGGCATGCCTCGTGATTTCATCACTTATTTTCTTGTTATTTCAGCTAACAAAGAAAGATACTTCGACAAATGGCCCAAATTTTTGAAAGTGACATCCCTTTGGAATTTAATGAGGTCAGTGTTGCACATAGTTTTGTAAGTGAGACCTAGGCTTTGATGCTCCCAATTTGTATATAATTACTAGGAAAATTAAGCCTAAAGAGCTAAAGTTGTTAGAGCTAGTTTTTACATATATTGTAAAGCCCAAACCTTTGGTCCAAGATATAGAGGCCAACTATTTGTTAAAAACCTTAAGTTTTGGATAATGAAAGTGTTGCAAGTATGCAGCAAATACATAATGTGTTTTCCCTCTCTCTTTTTGAGTGTGCTACACCTTGTGTCTATCTGATTTGAATTCCGTGAGCACCTCCATGTTTGTGATCTCCAACTCTCCACGTAGAGTACTACATTTCAAGGTGACGGCCTTCTCGCAAGACCGCCCATCGATGAGCTATCTCATAAGATATCTTTTTGTAGATTAGCCCACATATATTTTTGAGAGTAGGAATGGATAGCCAGTGCCTTGATTGTGTTTTGAAGTGGCAAGCATGCCCTAAATTTCCATAGATAGTAGACTTCCCAAGTACATCAAAGTTTCTAGTTGTCCTAGCCTATTTTGGAGGTCATGTGGGGACTATGGATGTGAAGCTTAGGTCTTATAGATTCAGGCTGTGAAATTTCATGTCATTTGGATGACATTTGATCCTTTTGTGTGCAAATTTAGGTCGGGGTTTCATTTCTTAGAAATGTGAGATTTGTGTTTTTCTTGATGATTAGAGAGTGGCCTCCCAATTATTACATTCCTAGAGGGTTTTGACAAGACTTCCATAGCCTCCATGTCCTAATCAGTTTGACTATGCCCCTTGAAGATGTGTTTTGGTGGTTCTCACTATGCTATGTGTTGTGCAGGTTTGGTCGACGAGACATATGTAGATTTTCCATAGCATAGAGTGATAGAATTGCTAGTGTTGATGATAGCTTAGTTCCATAGGTTCACTTCTTGAGATTGACACCCTCAAAGAGTCTTTATACCCCATTTGAATCGCTTCCCTGAGTATTGACATTATGTTAATGCCAGACAACTATGCTACAAACGTTCGATCACAGCGACCCACTAACATTGGTGCCATTGCCCCGAGGAGTGATCCTTAGGTGGTGAGTGACCTAGTCGTATTCGTAGCCTTCTTTTCCATAGATTTTGTTACCCATTTGTTTACATCTTAGCAGTCAAGCAACTAAACACAAGGTTTAGTGCTTGGTAGAGGCTAGGAGTCGACGACTTGTTAGATCTACTCTTGGTAGGCAAAGGGAGTTGTGAGTGAGATACGAAAGGCATTTTATTATGCATTTTTCTCGATGCTTTGAAAGTATTGTTCCACCATCCATCTCACCTTCAAATTTCATTGTCTTGTATGATTTTGTTCTTAGATTCATTTCAATACCTAGGAGTAGGGTAAGTTGCAACTACTACCATTCAAATTGGGCTGAAAGTTCAAGGCAAAAACTATTGAAAACCATATTTTGGCAAAAGAGACCATAACTCAAAAAATTAGAAAATTTCGTGGTCAAAGCTTGAAAGCTCAACTCATTGTGGAAGAGTTTTCCATGAGAGTAAGAAAGCACAATATTGTGTCGTAGATTCATTCCTTCAGACAAAGTATAATGGAATTGGACTAATAACATTGAAAGTAGCAGAATTAGGATGAGTGTAGTGAGCATTTCTTTAAGAGAATTCACCATGATCTATTAATTTTGGTCATCCTTGTTATTATTATTGAGCTATGGGCCGGGCTTGTTGGCTCCACACATGTATTCATGGGTGATCGTCGATGATAGGCACACACCACATTTAGGGGAGAGAGAGAGAGAGAGAGAGAGAGAGATAGCATACTAACTATCGACCAAGTGTGGGCGTCCAAGTGTGGTTGGGACGACTCACATAAGGGCTTGTAACCCTAACTCTTATCTTATTCTTGAAAAGTATGGTTTGCTTGCTCTCTTTCTCTGCAACGTAGACTCTTGTTGTGTGTGAGTGTTTGAGATCCTGTGTATGCGAGCGAGGGTGAGCGAGCGACCTTACGGCAGCGGCGAGGCAGTTGAGCAGCGACGACGGTGGGCTCCCTCTTCACGGTGGTGCAAGATTCTTGTAACGATAGAAAAATAGAGGTGAGTGACACATTGTTGCATTCCTGAGCTTCATCGCACACGGGTTGCGTGTTTGTTGCCTTAATGGTTCACACGTAGCGCAGAGCAAGTCCCCTGCGACACGACATGTATGGTTTGCTTGTTCTATTTCTCTATAGCATAGACTCATGTTGTGTGTGAGTGTTCGCGAGCGTGTGTTTACGAGCGTGTGTGAGCGAGCAACCTTATAGCAGTGGTGAGGCGGTTGAGCAGCTACAACGATGGGCTCCCTCTTTACGGCGATGCAAGATTCTTGCAATGATAGAAAAACAGAGGGGAGTGACACACCGTTGCATTCCTGAGCTTCCCTGCACATGGATTGTATGTTTGCATCCTTAGTGGCTCACACGCAGCACACAGCAAGTCCCCCGTGACACGACATTTCTGGCGCCATTGTCGGGGAGGCGCTGTGTGGTTTCTCAAGCGACGCAACTTCTCATTGTCCTTTTTGTAATTTTTTTATTTTTTGATGCTTTTGGAAGATTTGTTGTTTGGCTGAGGAAAGGTTAGTGTTAGGATTAGGGTTGTTGTTTTTGCATCAAAGTTTTGCACTTTTTGTAATATTTTGTGTTTTACAGTAATTTTCATAATTTTTTGCACTGTCTGTATTTCCAGCAAGTCCAAGCCCAAGCCCAGACCCATGCCTCATCCCTCATTCTTATGATATAGTATAGACTCAATACTATATATATATATATATAGTTTACTTCCCCAAGCCCATGCCTCAGTCCTCAGTCTTATTATATAGTATAGACTCAATACTATATATATAGTCTACTTCCCCAAGAGGAATGAGAGCATGTTGGATTTAGGCTCCACCCTTTCCTTCCACTAGCTTCCTTGGACTTTTCCCTTTTCTCCTACACGCCCAACTAGAATTCAACCATTCTGGGGGTCACGAGAGTTTTTGGTAGCCGACTTATGTGTTATAAAGCACGCCAAATTCCTATGAACGATATGCTCGTTTCGAGCAATCACATTACATATTCCGTCTCACACACATAAAAAGAAGTTTAACAAATAAAAAATTTACAAAACAAACAAAACCAAGTAAAACGATCAAAATCTCCAGTGGTGAGACCTCTTAGAGTACTCGTCACTCAACACTCTTGGGATACACGCCTCACATGTATTTGCACTCTGGACGAGTGATAGAGTCCAATCTATTAGAGAGTGCCTCGAATTGCACGGGAACCCATTATCCACCCACGTTAGGATCCGGGCCTTCGGCTGGAACCAAAGGTAGTGCAACTCAAGACCCTCATATCGCATCTAGTGACTCTTTCTCTAACAATGACATCATGGGGGGATATCCTACACAAAACCCTGAAATGTTAAGTCAAGACATGCATGCCTTTGTCCCACGGCATGTAGCGTGTTTAGCCGCTTAAAAGAGACCTTTAGTCGAGCCACATGGCCTAGTCATTAGAGGTATCACCACTTGGGAAGCAGTCACCACCAATGCAATCCAATTGGAGAACAATTTAATTATTCAAGGAGAAAGAGTGTCTATTAAGCCTAAATCTACTAGCTCGCAAGCATCGGGGCATGAGCCAATGACCATAAAGCCTATTGTTAAAGAGCCAAAGATATTTTAGATGACCTTAGCAGATCTCACCAAGGCCATTCAAGAAAGCCTTAGAGATAATTGTGCCTCACAAAACAATCATATGTATCCAAGAAGGGAACAATAATGGTGCTAAGTTTTCTTTGTTCCACATAGCACTAGTGAATGCCCTACATTAAGAGTGAAATTCAATGGGAATTGCAACGCATGTGGTAGGTCGATCACCAAGATAAGGATTGTATAATGTTCAAATGTGTAATGGTGAATAGACCACCCTTGGCATGGAGGGATTCACCTTGGGTTCTTGCATTGATGCCTACCCCACCTGTAAAACTATCGCAACACATGGTTCCTAGAGCGCAAAATGTTGCTTAAGCTACACCGCTACCACCTCCAGTGCTAGGACTGCAGCCCCCGCATCCAAGAGTCACCCATGTGAATCATATGGGTTGTGAGCCATCTGCTGCTTGTTTGGAAGGCTGTGAGGAAGATATAGACCCTAATATTCATATGGGATGGATGCATTTGAAGAGTGTCCACAATACTTTGTGGAGGACTACGGGAGATAAGTCAAACATGTTTATCAAGTAGCCGCTCTTGCAGGCCAAAATATCATTCTCACTGTTAAGAGACTACCTCTTCAATGCTATGAGTGTGAAGGTCCACATCGTGTAGCTGAGTGTCCTATTAGACTACAAAAGAATGCCACACTAATGCATATCAATCAAGGGAGCACATGTACAATGTCGATACTCATGTGTAATTGATGTGGCATAGATATTTTGATTGCCCAATGTCCTAATAATAAGGAGCATGCCGTTGAACTTAATTGAGATTACTGAGGCACCATCATGAAGTACATCGTTGGTACTAGTAAATGTACTCACATGATCGATGCTCCAAAACCAAAATTATATTCTTGAAGAAAGAGACATGACCTGCCCAATCCAAGAAGAAGAAGAAGAAAACACAAAGGAAGAGATCACAAAACGTAATGAAGTCAAACCCCAGTTCAAAGACTAACATAGGGACTGGTGACGACCCGTGTATTCGAAAATGATTTCGATTCAGGTGAGACCATGGAGACTAAAACAACCATTAGAAAAGAGCAAGTGAAAGGGTCACGATAGCTTTTTAAAACAATATGAAAGTGATAATATCATTAGGTTGAGCTCAACTAGAAATTATCAACTTGACCCTGAATTAATTAAACATCGAGATTAGTCGGTTGCAAACCATGGTAAAGGGAAGAAAATTTGATAAAATATGTGAGAAAATAGTTCAAAAGTCCTATAAATTTTAAATTTATGCTAGTATTTTTGTTTTGCTTCTTTGTGAGGAGGAAACTCGGCCGACGGTCGCTTAATAAAAGAGGCTTTCTCAAATATTGACTAGAATTAAGTTATAGAATGCAAGAAAAATCAAGCCATGTGAGACTGTGAAATGAAATGTGAAATAAAAAATAGAAAGAACTCATTAATATGTGTGTGTGTGTGTATAAATATAAATATAAATATAGATATGTGTGTGTGTGCGCGCGCATGTGTATGTATGTATCTATAGAATTTACTAGAATTATGCAAAGTAAAGCTTCACTTTAACATTCTAAAACAATATTCTACTCACATTCCCTTTAGGTTGCACTTTAGGATTATGTGATTTCACTTTAGGTTTATGGATGACTTGTTGTTTATTAACAATGAATTCGTGTTGCAAAGTTTAGGATTGACAAATCACACTAATCACAGAGTTGTGGGGACCATATACCCATTGGATACCATTACCATAAAGAATACCACAAACACTTATGATACCACTTACTTGAAGGCTTATATTTCACTTACTCGATCCTTTATTGGTAAATATGAAACATCGACAGCTTGGAAAAAAGAAATGCTTCCTTGTTCAAGTGTCTCATTTATACATTCTTTTAGCAATGACCTAAGAAAATGGAAAATAAAGTGTGTATATCTCAAGTAATGCCAATTATATATAATGCATCACACACCTCAATAGCATACACATATGTATGCAGTCTTATATCATTGTTTACAAAGAATGGTTTTAATCAAAATAGAATTAAAAGTAACATTCTTGAATTTTTGAAACGTAATGAATTCCCTAGTTTAAAGATTGATAAAGATATGCTAATAGCATTCCTTGGTGGGGGGGAGGTCCACATGGTGGACTCACCCCCCACCATGTTGAGCTTTCCCTACGGATGGAGGAGGAACACACACACACACACACACACAATAAACTGAAAAAGACCTCATGTGCAAAAATGCATCACACATATGCACACATACCCATGTTCAATAAAAAGTGAATTAGACCATCACCACTATTTTTTACTATTATTATATGAAATTTTATAAATAAATTTTAAACTTATCAATTTATTTTATTCAAAAAAATGATAAGAGTATGATTTGCACATGTACACACACACATACACACATACACACATAAGTCCACACCCACACTCACATGCTAAGTTTTGATATTAAAATTTATTTATTTATTTATTTATTTATTTTAAACACACACACACATGTACACACAAAGTACACTCTCACTGTTAAAGCTAGGAGAGAACTTGTGGTTCTCCACTCCTTTTTATTATTATTATTATGAATTATTATTTTTTTGCTTAGGAAAATTTTTGGATGTACTTTCACCCAACCCTCAAATTTGAATGGTGGCCCTAGTTTTCATTTTGAAGGTTCATTAAAACTACCTTTTCACGAGATGCACAAAAAGGAAAGTCATATAAGTTCAGTCATTGAAGGCCTTGAAGAAGTTCTCATATTCTTTCTACCCAAATTGGAAGGGTATAAATAGGATATCCAAATACTTTTTTGAATATCTTCCACTTGTTTTGAAAGGTAGTGGCCACATTGACAAAGAAACATGGAGGACCATCACCTATACTTTTTCTTTTTAAACAAAGAAAAAAGATGGGAAACTACTTTCCCAACCCTCTAAAAACTTCTCCTTCTAGCTCTCATGCACACCAAACAAAAGAAGTTTTGGAGACACATACACACACACACACACACGTCCCTTCTAGGCATTGATTTTTCAAAAAAAAAGATATTGCCAAAAGAGGAGGAAACGGAGTGCAACTTTGTTGTCTTTTATCATTCTCTCTCCTTATCACATGTACTCTCTCTCTCTCTCTCTCTCTCTCTTACAATATTGTCTCTCTTACAATATTGTAATTGTTGCAGTTAATAATAAGTCACTCTACTCTTCAACATATTGAGGACATATGAGAATAAAAGGAGAAGAAGAGTGATGGCTGCAAACCAAGAGAGCCTTGAGTATACACAAGTTTGTTGAGTTGTACTACATTGTAGAGCTTGAAAGACTATTTCCTTACTTTCAATTTAGCATAATTCTATGATGTTATGAAGCCAATCAAGGTATAAATTGTAGCACTATATCATTCATCAAGGTACCCCTTGGACATTCCACTCTTGGAGGTGATTTGCAATATGGCATTACTTCTTGCACAACTTCACAGGTGTTGTTTAATTCATCTTTTTGTCATCAATTTTAAAAGAATTCTTAAAATTTTTGTATAAATGTTTTTTCTTTTTAATAATAAATTTTAACATCAAGACGTAGTGTGCGGATGTGGGTGTGGACTTATGTGTGTGTGTGTGTGTGTGTGTGTGTGTGTGTGTGTGTACATATGCAAATCATACTCTTAATAATTTTTTGAATCAAAAAAATTGGTATAAGTTTAAAATTTATTGAGCAAATTTTATATAATAATAGTAAAAGATAGTGGTGATGGTCTAATTCACTCTTTATTGAACATGGATATGTGTGCATGTACGTGATGCATTTTTGTAGATGAGGTCTTTTTCAATTTATAGAGTGTGTGTGTGTGTGTGTGTGTGTGTGTGTGTAGATTTTACTAGAATTAAGTAAAGTGAAGCTTTACTTTCATATTCTAAAATAATATTCTACTCACTCTGTTGAGTGAGTTTTGCAAAACAAAAATCTAGAATAATAGAATGTAGAAAAAGTCAAGATATGTGATGATGTGAAATGAAAGGTGAAATAAAAAGATCCATTTACTATTTTAAAATGTTACCACCAAGTGATCACCACCACCAAGCGACTACCTTTTATGTAGCGATGGGTCGGGTTTGTTGGACCCACTGGTAGTGTATTATGTTATTGGCCGGGTTTGTCGGTCAGGTAGGAATGGTTAAGAGTGATTGTTAATGAGAGGCGCACTCTAAAACTGGAACCTATAATGTTTGGGTAAGATTAGCTAAGTGTACGCGTCCAAATGTGAACGGACAAGCCCATATAAAAGTCGATATAAACCTAAAATACCTGATTCTCTCATTTGTGCAATGCACAAAGAGTGCTCTTGCTCCATCTCCTTCTCCGTCTCCTTTGTGTACTAGTGGGTGTGTGTGCTTGAGAGAGAGAGAGAGAGAGAGAGAGAGAGAGAGAGAGAGAGTGGTGATCGAGCATTGTGGCGGCACGACGGCGGAGAAGCGGTTATCCCCGGCGCAGCAGCAGCTCCCTCTTCTTTGTGGCTAGGAATCCTCTACGACAACAAGCGTAGAGCGGTGAGTAACACACCATCGTCATCTTTGAGCTTACTAGTTTAGGCTAGTTGCGTGCTTGGAGCCATTTGTGGCTCGCACACAGTGTTAGGCAAGGCCCTTGCTTCGATACATGCGACAGAAGCCCACATTTTTGGTGCCGTTACCGGGGAATCGCCGTGCACTAAGCTCAAGAGGCACTCTGTGCTTCTTCTGTGATTGTTTGTGTTAGGAAGAGGAAGAAGAAGAAGTTATTTTTTGCAAGTTTTTATTTTCTGCACAATCTCTGTTTTCTGTCAATGTCTGCTTGCACATAATCTTTTCCACAGTTGGTAGTTAATGTGTTAGTAGTGAATGAGTGTATTTTGTCAATGTCTGCTTTTACACAGTTTTTTATTTGCATAGTTAGTAGTTAGTGTATTAGCTAGTGAATGAGTAAGCAGTTAGCAGAGTAAGAAGCTTCACTCTCAATTAGCAATTAGCAGAGTAGTTAAGCTTAGTTAGCAAAGTAGTTAGTTGTAGAGGAGATAAGGTTCGGTAAGTTAGAAGAGTAGGTAAAGGTGTAGCGTGTGTGTGTTCCAAAACCCAAACAAAATTTAAAAAAGTTATTAAAAAAAACCAAAAATATTTAAGCGTGCCGCGTGAGTGTCATCTACGAAGATTTTGGATCGGGATTATTTGCCCAAGCCCAAGTCCAAGCCTCAGTCTTCAGTATTATGATATATACTAGACTCACTCTTATATATATACCCTACCCCCACAAGAAGGAACGAGGGCATGTGGGACAAGTTCCTCAAATCCTCCACCATCCCCTTCATACTCACCCTTTCGACTTACTAATTCTAGTCCTCTTTCCACCTAGGAAAATACTAGTTTTAGGATTCTGAGAGCTGTACGTAACCGAATCGAGGGCTGTAAAGCACGACACGTCCCTCTAGCCAAGATACTTGTTTTGAGCTATCGCACGCCATATTCTCTGGCTCGATTAAAAAAAGAGACCAAAAATACAAAAATTTGGATTGTAAACACCTAAAAAACTAGGTGAGCGGCCTTCATGGACACTCACCAACACCTCTAGAGTGTCGAGGTCATATGCACCTACGCTCTGGTCATGTGCTCAAGGACAAGCACATCGAGAGTGTCTCCATTTACGGGAGCACTCATTATTTCTCTACCTTAGACTCTAGGCTCTCAGTGGGAACCCAAGGTAGTACTACACTCAGGACCCATATATAGTGCTTAGTGACTCTTCCTCTGACTACGAATCATGGAGGGTTACCAATGCCTAATCTTGATAGATCAATCCAAGACATGCATACCACGGGCCCACGGTCCGGGCCGAGCATGCTTAGCCGCTTTAAGAAAACCTTTAGTAGAGCCACTCACTCCGAACATAGAGCTAACGATGTAAATGAGAGGGGTGGGAAAGTAAATTTTCCATTCATGACCAACGTAGACCCCATGCTCTTGGAGAGTGTACACATGAATACTCCATTCATTGCACCCCCTGATTCTTCAGAGCTATTCTCCTCCGAGGATATTGCGAGATGGTAGAAGCCTTGCCGAAGTACAAGAAGTTGAGCGGTATATCATTGCGGATAGGAAAAGGGAAATTGAGAGCTTACGCAAGGTGGAGCAACGAAGAGAGTTAAAAGCAAAAGCTTCTATGTCAATATCCTTGCTAGGAGAGCAATCGAGTGCTCTTGAATTAGCGACCACTAAGGGTCAACCCATAGAGAGCCACATTGCATCTAGTTTAAAGGACACCCCTAGCACCTCAATCCTAGATGGAGCGTTCTTAAATGAGAACTGGGAGTACGAACTACAAACGGAAACTCTAACCGACCTATACACAGGTCACACCTATCACGTGGGTTGGTTAGATGTCCTACAATCCACAATGGGTGCTACTTGTGTAGAGGATCAACAACAAAGAGTTTGTGAGGTCATCCATACGGTTATTGAGCTAAAGAGACCCCAGTTCAAAGACCAACATAGGGACTGGTGACGACCCCGTATATATGAATGATGCTGAAGAGGATTCTGATTCAGGTGAAAAAAGAATGGGAAACTCAGAATGTGTGTGGATGTCAAGAAGGTTTATGCCGCCACTACGAGGGACCATTACCTCTTGCCATATTCTGAACATGTGCTTGAAAGAGTTGCAGGGAAGGAAGCTTATAGATTTTTAGATGGGTACTCTAGCTACAATCAAATCACAATTGCCCTACAGGACCAAACTAAAACAGCCTTTATATTAACCGAATTTGAAGTGTTCGCATTTTGTGTTATGGCTTTTGGCTTAACCAATGCCCTTGCTACCTTTCAAAGATTAATAAACACTGCTTTTAGAGAATATTTAAGGGAGTTTTGCGAAGCTTTCTTAGATGGCCTTTGTGTTTATTCCTCTTGGAAAGAACATCTATCATGCTTACCAAAAGTTTTTTAGAAGTACAAATTGTATCGCATCTCCTTAAACCCTTTCAAATGCCAATTTTGGGTTAAACATGGAGTTGTTTTAGGGCATATAGTGTCCAAAAATGGGATTTCCACATATGAGAGAAAAATTAAATCCATTGCTAAATTGCTACCACCTACAAACTATAAAGGAGTTCAAAGGTTCATGGGCCATGTTGGTTATTACCGACGGTTTATTTTAAACTTCGCCGAGATAGCTCGTCCATTGTACAAACTTCTTATTGACTTTCACTAAACCGCGGAGTGTGACCATGCTTATGAGTCATTGAAAAAGACCTTGACTATTCTACGAGTGCCTGATTGGAATGTAATTTTTCATGTGCATATTGATGCATCAAACTTTGCTATTGGGTGTGTTCTAGCTCAACCAGGAGAACATAAATTGGACTACCCCATTAGCTTTTCAAGTCGTCAATTGAATGATGCCGAGAGAAACTACACCACTACAGAGCGAGAAGGTTTAGCTATGATTTATGCCGTAAAGAAATTCCGCTACTACCTTCTTGCCAACAAGTTTGTTTTCTATGTGGATCATCAAGCTTTGTCGTATCTAGTAAATAAACCTTGTTCCACAGGAAGAATTACACAATGGTTGTTAATTCTCCTTGAGTTTTATTTTACCGTTGTAGTGAGACTGGTAAAAAACATGTCATGGCGGATCATTTGTGTCACATACCCAATCGTGAAGCCCCTACAGGAGTCGATGATGAATTGCATGATACTTATCTATTCTTAGTCGAGACCATACCTGAATGGAGTGAGAAAATTTAAACTTTCTAGATAATGGTTTTCCACTCAAAGAGCTTCGTAAGGACATAGCTCAAAAACTGTTAAAAGAATGTGAAGCTTATTCTCTCATTGCAGGAACTCTCTACAGGCTAGGGAAGGATGATATTCTTAGACGATGTGCACGTGAGGATGAGTATTTATACATACTGCAAGAAGCCCACATGGGTATAGCCGGAGGACATTTCTCAGGGGAACTAACAGCTAGAAAGGTGTTGCAATCATGCTATTGGTGGCCTACCTTATTCAGGGATACATCACTTTTGCAAAAGGATGTGATGAATGCCAACGTTACAAGATCACACAACGAAAGGATAAGATGCCCTTAAATCATGTTAAAGTAACTCAACCATTTGAAAAATGAGGTTTGGACTTTGTAGGCCCAATTAGTCTGGCAGCTCGTAGCACTATTCTTGATATATTATCATTGCCACTGACTATGTGACAAAGTGGGTGGAAGTCAGGGCAACACGTAAGGCTGATGCAAGGTCAATTTTGCCAAGTTTCTCTTTGAGAACATTATTACAAGATTTGGTTGTCCCTTTGAGAATGGTACTCATTTTATAAATGGAGTGATAAAAGAACTCACTACCAACTTCATGATAGCTCACCATAAGTCCACACCTTATTATCCACAAGCAAATGGCCAAGCTGAGAGCACCAACAAGACCTTAATCTCTATCTTGACCAAAACGGTGGAAGCTCATCGCACAGATTGGGATTTAAAACTGACTTCAGCTTTATGGGCTTATCGTACTACGTACAAAGTTGCCACTAACTGCACACCATTTAAGATGGTGTATGACCAAGAAGTGGTTATGCCATGGGAGTTTGTCATTCCTAGTCTTCAAGTAGCTTCTCAAGAAGGTTGGGATGGTAACCCCTTAGTTGAGTGATTATATATCCTTGAAAGGCTAGATGAAGAGAGGCAATTAGCTGTGCAAAATGCACTTGTGGAGAAAGATAGAAGGAAGAAATGGTTTGATCGTCATCTAAAGAACAAAGATATCAATGTTGGTAATAAAGTCCTTATGTATGGAGTGTGTAACAAAAAGAAAAAGTTGAAATATGCAAGAAAAAGATCATATACAATATGTGAAATCACCCCACAAGGAACCATTCGTGTGGAGACTCTAGATGGAGTTGAAACCATTGGATTCCTCAATGGGAGTAAATTCAAAAGGTACTATGATCCTCTAAGCCAGGAAGAGCTACGTGCCATCCATCAAAAAAAGGCAGCCAAGGCACAAATAGAATTGAAGAAGATACAAGCTCAAGCTGAGGCTAAAGAATGATAACAACGCATACGATGCCAATGAGAGGCCAACCTTGGAGTTACACATGCATTCCACGTTGAAACAGAGGATAATTGATTGGACTCTGACACACCTCTACGATACCCTATTGAGCTAAATAGCACCTATGGAAAAGTGCTATATAACGCCTTATTGGACATGGGTGCTAAATATAATTTGTTGTCATATGGAGTTTGGTGTCAATTAGGGAAGCCACCTCTATCTAAGAGTATTATCCAAGTCAAGGGTGTCAACAAGGAAAAAACTGCGATTTTTGGTATCTGGCACACTTCTGTCAGTTATGACAATGGGGTTGTAGCTCAAGACTTTTTGGTCATGCCTGATGGAACTATGGAGGGCAACATAAACCTTGGACGCACGTGGATGTTGGCAACCAAATGCACTATTGATTGGGGTACAGGTAGTGTCACGACGCAACCACCGACTCTTACCCCTATCCTTGAAGCAAAGTCACCTACGTTGCAGACTGTAGCGAAGTTGCAGGATATCCAAGATTCAAAAGTGGTTAACTCGTCCTTGTCGGCTGTCCATGAACCTAGCACCTCAACCCTTGTAGTTGCAGCAAGCAGTAATATTGCAAGTACTCAACCTGCACGACCTAAGAGTACATATCAATGGGTCCCCAAGGCCTTACTTCCAGATACCTCAACCCTTCCATCCATTTCAAGAAAAACTTCTCATGGAAAACCAAGAGCGCGCTCTAGGAGAGTCAATACCAAATCACGATGGATTCCAAAACGATTGTTAGAAGCCCAAGTCTACTATGATGGAAATGATCAAATTTGGGTACCTAAACATAAAATGTGTCTTTTCCTATCACCTACAAAACCATATGAGTCAATCAGTGTAGCTCCAAAGCCAATGGCAGACCGTGGAAAGGGAAAGATCACAAAATGCTACACACCTATTCCAGAGCTAGTTTCGGGTTCCAAGGCAAAACCAAATTATTCTACCTAGCTCAGGAGGGGGGGAGTCCCATGAAGCTTCTAGCTCCTCATGTAATGCATCCATAGAGGTAAAAGTTTCTCCACATCCTCCACCTACAATAGTGGACCTCCATGAAGCTACAAAGGAATCCACACCTCCCAGTATTCAAGAATCACATTAGGAACCACTTCTTCGATCCTGGGAGAGTACCTTACCACCCTTGCAACTCGATGAGGCACCTAAGGTAATAGAAAACTATTGGCAAATATCCTCACCTATTACCAACTGGAACAATTGGTTTGAAAGGGTGACGAGCATATTTCAAACAGTATGACCAACCCAAGGAAGGGGGGAGTCCTCAGTCACGTCAATATTTTGGATCCCCATCCTCTCAAATTTTCTTCCCTAACATCTGTACTCTGCAATTGAGGGACTGTATATACATAGCCTTATACTAGTTTTAGCAAACAAACAAAAAAAGATAACAAATAGTAAAAGACCAAGAGCGATTAGCAACGAGAGAGCACCCTATCAGATCCTACACATAAGTCCAAATTCACCATGTCACGTTAAGCAGCACACAAAAACAACTCTTATGTTTTAAATGTTAGGAAATAAGACGTAGCTAAATAGATAATTGAGTAGATTACTTAATGGAGAGAGACAGATTTACATACACGAGATTATAGAGTAGAGAGAGAGAGAGAGTACACACGATATACGTGGTTCACCCAATGTGGGCTACGTCCACGGGAAAGCAGCCACTCAATGGCTTTAGTACTTCAAAACAAGAAGTAGTTTACAAAGGGATTATACCCTTAATGGAGCTCCCGCCTTGCTTCACTCTCACCACCTCACACTCACCTTGTTGCATCAACTTCACACTATATAATGTGTGTAGAAATGGCCTTCTTTTATAGGCCAAAAGGGCTGCCCTCTCTTATGAGAGACAGCCATGTGTAGCCGCCCTTGTGTGAATAAGTCCAAATCGGACCCTCCAATCCGCCCATGTGTGGCCGCCCTTGAGAAGACAAGGCCGCTTTTGAATTTGGGCACCGGCCATTGAATTCGGCCACCGACCACCGGCCATTGACTTCTGACCATCGGCCACCGGCCATTGACTACCGGCCACCGGCCAACCGACCAGTTGTTTTTCGACCACTTTTCGGCCGCCATCCGGCCATAATATTTCGACAAAAAGGAATATTTCAACGAGGGAAAAAAAAGTCTCGGGGGCTTCTGCCCCCGAGGCCCCTAAAGTTGCCCCTGATTCTTGGCCGTGAAAATTTTGGTTTCCGGTGAGTGATTTTCCTTCACGCACGATGGCTTCTCCTCATAATGGGGGCCTTACAAATGTGCGCTTTTACCACAGAAAATTACAAGGGTAAATCAAGCTCCATACTTAACAATCTCCCACTTGGAGACATCATATCTCCAAACCAAACCTGTGACTGCTTTCCATTCTGGCTTCTTATCCTTGAATGCCAATTGATGAGCAAAAGCTCAACTTCTCCTTGTTGACCACCTTGGTAAACATGTCTGCAGGATTTTCACTTGTATGCACCTTTCCTAGCTTTAGCTATCCCTCTTCCAAAAGAGTGCGTATGAAGTGATATCTCACCTCAATGTGCTTTGTCCTTGAATGAAAGGCTGAGTTCTTCGCAAGATGAATAGCGCTTTGGCTATCACTGTACAAGACACAATTGTCTTGTTTGAATCCAAGCTCTTCTAAGAATCTGTGAAGCCACATAATTTCTTTGCTTGCCTCCATCATTGCTACATACTCTGCTTCCGTGGTAGAAAGTGAAACCAATTTCTGCAGCTTTGAAGCCCAGATTATTGTTGTGCCTCCAACCGTGAACACATAGCCAGTAGTGCTCCTTCAAGTATCTTTGTCACCTGCCATATCTGCATTAGCATACCCTTCTAGAAAAATATCAGTTCCTCCAAAATACAAAGCATTTGTTGTTGTCCCTTTTAGATACCTAAGTATCCACTTGACAGCTTGCCAATGCTCTTTACCTGGTTTGTCCATGAACCTACTCACAACTCCCACTGCATGTGCAATGTCTGGCCTTGTCCAGACCATAGCATACATTAGAGAACCTATCGCTGTAGCATATGGAACTTTAGACATATAGGCTATCTCCTCTTGTGTCTTTGGACACATATCCTTCGTTAGTTTAAAATGACCAGCCAAAGGTGTAGAAACTGGTTTTGCATTTTGCATTGCAAACCTTTCTAGTACCTTCTTGATGTAATCTTCTTGAGATAGCTTTATTGTCTTCTTCGTCCTATCCCTTGATATTTTCATACCAAGTATCCTCTTTGCAGCACCTAAATCTTTCATTGAAAAAGATTTAGACAGTTCCTCTTTTAGGTCTTTGATGTCCTGCATGTTAGCACTTGCAATCAACATGTCATCAACATACAACATTAGGATGATAAATTTCCCATCTCCCAAATTCTTTGTGTAGACGCAGTGATCCGAGTTGCATCTTGTGAATCCATGATGCAACATCCATCGATCAAACTTCAAGTACCATTGTCTTGATGCTTGCTTTAAACCATACAAGCTCTTCTTTAATCTGCAAACCATTTTCTCCTTACCTTTTACTTCATACCCCTTTGGTTGAAGCATGTAGATTTCCTCCTCTAAGTCACCATGAGGGAATGCCGTATTTACATCCATTTGCTCGAGATTTAGATCATGAGCAGCCACAAGGCTTAAGACAAGCCTAATTGAGTTCATTTTTACAAAAGGAGAAAATATTTCATTGAAGTCAATACCTTTCTTTTGAGAAAAACCTTTTACCACAAGCCTAAACTTGTACCTTTTCTTCCCACCTTCTTCTTCCTTCAGCTTGTACACCCATTTGTTTTGAAGTGCCCGCTTACCTTTAGGCAACTCAACCAACTCCCATGTTTGGTTGCGATGTAGTGAGTCCATCTCCACTTGCATGCTCTTCGTCCATTCTTCTTTGGATTTATGTTGCATAGCTTCTTCGTATGATTTCGGCTCTCCAGAATCTGAGATCAAGAGATGGTTGAAGGAAGGAACAAACCTTTCAGGAGGTCTACTTGCTCTTGTAGATCTTTGGGGAATAGGTTGAGGCTCCTCATTTGGTTGACGTTGTTGTACATTGTCACCGTTTGCAGTCCTTGAGTCTTCCCCGTTCTCAAGCTCCATGTACTCATCACCTGTTTCTTTTGTTTGATTTCTTTCCAAGTAATCTTTTTACATATTTTGTTCATTAAAAATTACATCCCTACTCCTTAAGATTTTACCATCTTCAGGATTCCATAGGCGATACCCAAAGTCACCTTCTCCATAGCCAATGAAGAAACACTTTTTAGACTTTGCATCTAGCTTTTATCTTAGGCTTCTATCTATGTGCATGAAAGCCTCACACCCAAATACTTTAAGAAATGCATAATTCACCGGTTTACCTGTCCATGCCTCTTCTGGAACTCCCCCATCCAATGTCGTTGAGAGTGACCGATTGATTAAGTACACAGACGTACTTACAGCTTCCGCCCAAAGCTCAAGCGGTAGGCCTGCATGTAGCCGCATGCTTCGTGCTCACTCCATGATTGTCCTGTTCATCCTTTCCAAAATACCATTTTGCTGAGGTGTCCTTGGGGTTGTCCTTTGCCTCCGAATGTCATTGCTAGCACAAAAGCTTTCAAAAGCTTGGCTGCAATATTCACCTCCATTGTCGAATCTGAGGCATTTAACCTTGGTACCTGTTTCATTCTCCACAAAGGCTTTCCACCTTTGAAATATGGAAAATACATCGGATTTATTCTTCATGACATAAACCCATGTTTTTCTAGTCGCATCGTCTATGAATGTTACGTAGTACAATGAGCCACCAAGTGATGGTATACTTGCAGGACCCCAAACATCAGAATGAACCAACTCAAGTTTTTAATTTTTTATTTCATTTCCTGATTTTTGAAATTTTACCCTCTTTTGTTTACCATAAACACAATCTTCACAGAACTCTAAGTCCACTTCTTTCAAACCTGGTAGAAGCTTCTTTGTTTGAAGGATTTGCATTCATTCCTTTGGCACTCATATGCCCAAGTCGGTAGTGCCACACCGCACTGTCATCTTCTGTAGCTATTGCACAAGCTGAAGGTTGCGTGCTAACAGTACACAAGTAAAGTGTACCGACCTTTTCTCCCTTGGCAACCACCAAAGATCCCTTTGAGATCTTCCACCGTTTGTTTCCGAATGCAATGTTGTGACCTTCATCGTCCAATTGTCCTGTAGAGAACAAATTTTTGCAAAGAGAAGGAACATGCCTAACATCTTTAAGCTTCCATTCATTTCCATTAGCAGTTTTGACAGAAACTGTACCTTTGCCAACAATCTCACAAGCTTCATCATCTCCCAAGTATACATACCCAAAATTACCTTTGGTGTAGTCTTGGAAATGTTGTTTGTGTGGTGTCGCATGGAATGAAGCCCCGAAACTACTATCCAGGAATTAGACACATTGTCTAATGAGAGAATTAGAGCATCTTGCTCTACTTTACCTGCCACATTGGCCTCCGATGTTGGCTTGTTGTCTTGAGACTCTGTCTCCTTCTTCTTCTTGGACCAGCAATCCTTCTTGACGTGGCCCTTCTTGCCGCAGTTCCAACATTCAAGAACTGACTTTGTGCGTGACTTGCTCCGCCTTGAGCGATCACGACCCTTTTGGTTTTTGAACCTCTCCTTAGGCCTTCCTCTTGTTTCCACTGATAGTGCAGCACTTGATGATTCTCCTGTGCTTCTCCTTCACATTTCCTCGCTTAGGAGAACACCCACAACATCATCAAACTTAAGAGTATTTGTGCCAGAGATAGAATTACTTACAGCCATCACAAGGCTGTCCCAACTATCCGGTAGAGATGATAGTATAAGGAGAGCTCGCACTTCGTCATCGAAATTGATTTTCATCGATCGAAGTTGACTTATGTTTGTGTTAAAGTCATTTAGGTGTTTTGTAACTGAACCATTCTCTGCCATCTTTAGATTGAACAAGCGCTTCATAAGAAATACCTTATTGGATGCCGATGGTTTCTCGTAGAAGTCGTCAAGTGACTTCATTAAGTTCTCCGTGGTCTTCATGTCCGAAACATTGAAGGCCACCGTTGACGCCAAGCTTAACCGGATTGTTCCCACTGCCTTTCGATCAAGGAAAATCCATGCTTCATCTGTCATTGTTGCGGGCTTCTTCGCAAGACCGCCTAGTGGCAAATAGAGATCCTTCTGGTAGAGATAGTCTTCAATCTGCATCTTCCAATGTTGGTAGTTTTTGCCGTTGAACTTCTCAATCTTGAGCTTCCCTTCCTCTGCCATAACTCCCACTCAATTCAAGAAATCCTTTCCTTGAGATAATTTAGCTACGAGCAAACCTTGCTCTGATACCAGTTGTTAGGAAATAAGACGTAGCTAAATAGATAATTGAGTAGATTACTTAATGGAGAGAGACAAATTTACATACACGAGATTATAGAGTAGAGAGAGAGAGAGAGAGTACACACGATATACGTGCTTCACCCAATGTGGGCTACGTCCACGGGAAAGCAGCCACTCAATGGCTTTAGTACTTCAAAACAAGAAGTAGTTTACAAAGGGATTATACCCTTAATGGAGCTCCCGCCTTGCTTCACTCTCACCACCTCACACTCACCTTGTTGCATCAACTTCACACTATATAATGTGTGTAGAAATGGCCTTCTTTTATAGGCCAAAAGGGCTGCCCTCTCTTATGAGAGGCAGCCATGTGTAGCCGCCCTTGTGTAAATAAGTCCAAATCGGACCCTCCAATCCGCCCATGTGTGGCCGCCCTTGAGAAGACAAGTCCGCTTTTGAATTTGGACACCGGCCATTGAATTCGGCCACTGACCACCGGCCATTGACTTCCGACCATCGGCCACCGGCCATTGACTAACGGCCACCGGCCAACCGACCGGTTGTTTTCCAACCACTTTCCGACCGCTGTCCGACCATAATATTCCGACGAAAAGGAATATTCCGGCGAGGGAAAAAAAATCTCGGGGGCTTCCGCCCCCGAGGCCCCTAAAGTTGCCCCTGATTCTTGGCCGTGAAAATTTTGGTTTCCGGTGAGTAATTTTCCTTCACGCACGATGGCTTCTCCTCATAATGGGGGTCTTACAAATGTGCGCTTTTACCACAGAAAATTACAAGGGTAAATCAGGCTCCATACTTAACATTAAAGACCTAACCAAATATATTTGTATTCTCAAAGATGGCTAGTTCACCAAAGGCATGCGCTTCTATTTTTTATGAAAGGTACCCTTTTTATTTTTCTTAAGTGTTTCACATCTGCTACCCTGTACTTTCTTGCGAGCAGGATTTGGTAGAGAGACTTGCACGTGAGAGAAATTTTGAGGAGTTAGAATGGTTCATACGTCTATGGATAACTAGTGATCCCTACCCAGTAGCAAATGTTTCTCCAGTGGCACATGCTTATTCTTTTGCACAAGATGAGTATCCATGCATAGCGAGGTTCTTGATTAACACGCTTGCGCAAGAGGATGATGAAGAAGAAATAATAGAGACCGAGGAAGACTATGGCCTCACGAAAAATGATTTCGTTTATCTAGATGATGAGGATAGAGGCCTAGCCTTAGGGATGCCACCCGGTTTATATTTTATCCTCTTTCCTTGATTCTAAAAGGAAAGACATATAGGTAGGTTAGGGGTCTGGATTGTGTATTGAATTTGTTTTCTAGGAGTTTTAATTTTTTCACACTGACATGCCTCCTAGAGGTATAGTGCTTGTTGTTTGATATTGTTATGTAGGACTTATATAGATTTCCATCCACATGGCTGAGGACATCTACTTCGACAAAATGAGCAACTCCATACCTCCAGGTGTACCACTTTCCATGATTCATGTTGGTGGATATGTATAATTGCTAATTGTGGTTTTCATGGTTTGTTTGAGTGCAATAGTTATGTTTGTTATCTGCCATTATAGATGTATAAATTTGTCTTTGCTTAAGTTGATTGAACTAGAGTTTAATCTTATAGATGAGCCTTGAGATTAGGAGACCGTGACTTTAGCTTAACTCATTTACTTGACCACTAGATCTAGTTGATAAAATTATTTGAGTGTTTGAGACCTTAGGAATGTTTTAGGCATAGAGAAGCTTGCTCACTTAAAGAACAAAAGGCACTAGTGAGAATACCGAGGAAATGGAAACAAAAAACATAAGTGCCACAAGTGAAAAATCTTACGCTGGAGGAGAAATCTTGGCTTGATTTGGTAATTCACTCACATGTATTGTCTATGGTACTAGAGCCCTAGAGGTTCCCAGTGTGAGCGCTTTTCCTTGAGAAGCAAAAAGCCTCATACATACAAAATAATCACACATGTCAAATGATTGTGAACCAAAGTAAAAGAAAAGAAAATGACATTTAAAAGACTTCCATCGAGCCTACAGTCAAAATTTCAAGCTTTTGTTTGGAGTTGTGAGAGCTAGTTGGCTAATCAAAGCTGAAAAGCACAATTAGGGAATCTTGCATTTAGACAATCTTCTTAGCTTAGCTAGTACTAGAGTAGTTGTTTTAACCTTAGTCATAGCTAACTAATTAATACACTCACCTATAAGCCCAAAAATCTTGATTAATTGATTTCATCAAAGTGCAATTTATTTGTCCTAATGGTAGTCTAGCATTTCATAAATCTTGCATTTACTCATTTCCACATGTACCTTACATTCCTCTCATGATTTATTACCATATGCTTTTGCTTGCATAAAACAGTGACTTTGCCTTGCAGATTCAAATCCAGATGCTCTACAACATGGACAAAACGGGCTTTCTCTCACTAGCGTCCGAGGGCGGAATCTACATCAAGAAGGGGAGCATGTTACCACCAAACGACCACCTTTTATGTAGCCATGGGCCGGGCTTGTCGGACCCGCTAGTAGTATATTATGTTATTGGCCGGGCTTGTCGGTCAGGTAGGAATGGTCAGGAGTGATCGTCGATGATAGGCATACTCTAAAACTAGAACCTATAATGTTTGGGTAAGATTGGCTAAGTGTGGGCGCCCAAATGTGAACGAGCAAGCCCATATAAAATTTAATCTACCCCTAAAATACCTGATTCTCTCATTTGTGCAATGCAGGAAGAGTGCTCTTGCTCCATCTCCTTCTCCGTCTCCTTTGTGTACTAGTGTGTCTGTGTGCTTGAGAGAGAGAGAGAGAGAGAGGTGATCGAGCATTGCGGTGGCATGACAGCGAGGCGGTTGAGTGCGATGCAGTGGCGGCTCCCTCTTCTTCGCGACTAGGAATCCTCCACGACATCAAGTGTAGAGCGGTGAGTGACACACCATCGTCATCTTTGAGCCTACTAGTTTAGGCTAGTTGCGTGCTTGCAGCCATCTGTGGCTCGCACACAGTGTTAGGCAAGGCCCTTGCTTCGATACGTGTGGCAGAAGCCCACATAAAACTAGAATAACATTCAAGGTAAGTCTCAATCATCACTGAAAACATTGAAAGTATGCCTAACCCAACACTCCTCTAAGGCTTCTTTTACAAAGTCAAAAAAACAAGGAGGATCATGATGAGCCATAATGGACACAACCCATGGAACATAGGAAGAAGATCGGAACTTACCCAAACCCTATAGAGGAGATTGAGCGAGTCAAGCAATTAAGGAGTTTGGTAGATGAGACCCAAAGGGAGCTAAAACTAACACCTAGGAAGATCCAAATTACACGCACAATGTTTTCTACACAAAATCAACCTCACAGAGACCATAGACCACTAGCCATACCTAGTGTCATTCAAGAAGAAAGTGACTTTAAGTCATTGGGAAGTGGGTGTACTCCGTTCTTGCTGGCAGTTCAAGAACTTCTCTACTCTCGAGGCATAAAATGTACCTGAACAATGTAGGTACTAACATTGTTGTGCCAGGTGCTTGTCGAATGCGACCACCCTTCATAGTCAAAAATTTAGGATTTTCGTTGGAACCCTCATCAATCGTTTCTCCCTTTGTAATTGGTAGCAAGCCTTGAGCATATTGTTTCATAATTTTGACCCAATTCTTTCATATCTCCTCATCAAATAGAAGCAAATGCAAGTTGGTCTTGAAAAATCCCTTTTGAAGTGTGTGCTTGTGGTCTCAACAAAGGTCTGCAAAATTGAAAGTGACAAGGCAATAACTTGTGGGGTTGAGACACATGCTTAATAAGTTCAACCTTGGCATGCTAGATTGAATTGTTTCTTGATATGCTCACATGCATCTATGCAAAGTCCAAAATACATGGGCATATGTGAGTGGGGCTCAAACTTTAGTTTGAGCCTTGCTTCTTAGTGCTAGAGCCTCATTTGCAAGTGGCGCTCAAACTCTCGCTTTTTAGTGCTAGAGCCTCATATGCAAGTGACATTGAAGCTTAAGTTCAAACCTCACTTTGAGGTCTAAATGAGCACATGGAGGGCATGCTTGAGCCTATGATAGACTCTGATTAAAAAATAAATATTGCTAAAAGACTCACATTAATGTTTTCAAAGAATCAAACAAGTACCTTCCAAGACTCAATGTCCTTCTTGGTTTGGTTGACACCAGGTGGTGGCTTAGAAGGACAACCATTTGCATGCCATTGTGCTCGTGCTTGCATAAGTTGGTCAAGAAATGGCTCCTTTTGCATTGACTTTGCAATAGATAGATTCGCATCTTTGGAGATTTCGCGAGAGATCTTTAGTGGGCAATTGAGAATAATCTTTGATCGTCTATATTTGACTTGCTAACGCAATTGAGGGGAAACCTTTGCAACTTTTGCACCCTGCAAACGTTTTGCAACGCTAATGGAGTGTTGTCTAGAGATGATCCAATAGTAAACATTGTGAACATCCTCTTTGGCAAATTTGTCAAGAGAATTTTTTTTGGAAGGATCACAAGGCATCAAAATTGCCAATATCTCCTCTTGCTTTGATTCTTGAATGAAGTCTAAAGTCAAACCCAATCTAGATTCAATCTTTTGTACACATAGTTTGATGGATCAGGAAAACACCTTGTCACGTCAATGGTAAAGACTTCATTAATCCCAAAAGTAAAGAATCCCTTCTTGATTTCTAAGGAGGTCAGTGCCTTGTTATCTTCTGATGCAGTTTCCATTTCCATCAACTCCTCTTCAAAAACCTCTTTGTCTTCTGCACTCTTTTTCATCTTTCTCTTTGCCAGTTTTTGTCGATCTTCTTCAAGAGTAGAATCATCCTTTGCCTTCCTTTTTCTTGTGAGTCCTTGTGCATCTTGCTCTTGTGAACCTTCTTGATCCTCTAAATTAATGGTGGTAGCGATCTTCCATGCATGCATTGAAGAGCTTGCACGGGCACCTCTTGATGCTGCAAGTGCATTCCTAACTATGGATTTCCCCGTCTTCTCCACAACTTCCTTACATAGTGCCCCTATTGGTTTCTTTGCAAGTATAAGCTTCTTTGGTAAGCTCAAGGCTCGCTTTGCATGTTTCACCACCTTTACTAGGTCTTCCACACAATCCATAGATGAGTCTTCTTGATTAGTAAAGCTAGAGATCTTCAATCCTAATTCTACAATAGAATTTTTTTTTCCTAGTTTTCTACCATTCATTTCTGCTACATGAAAAGTGTCCAATAATAAGCAAAATTTGTTTGCCTTTGTGGTCTCTCCAATAGGTAGCACATTGCATGCAAAGCATGGCATCACTATTGCATTCACATCATCTTTGACATCCGCAACAATCCACATGTCTCCATATTTCATATCACCTTGTGACAAATATAGATGGATGCCACCTTTGTAGTTTGCATCTGTATCGTAGGTATCCACAAACCACTTCAATCCTTCTTCTCTTGTTAATTCAAAGGTCTTGTCCACCTTTATTCTTGGAGCGGTAGTTTTGGCTTGAGTGGACAAGAACATCAAGTGTGAAGACTTTTGCACCTTGCTCATATATACTTTGTTCCTAAAACAACAAAAAAGAACAATTTTAGAACCTAAACAAGGAGCACAAGTTTAAGTTAAATAGTACATTTTAAAAAATACGCTAGCATGTGTAGGCGAGGCTCAAACTTAATTTTGAGCCAAAAGGTGTTGTTATGTACCCTTGCTGTTAACCCTCACGGCTCAAGGACACCCCATTACCTACGACGGACGTGTATTATGTATTTGGTAGAGTCAGGTACCGGGCTTGTCGGACCAATAGGAAAAGGGTAAGAGCGATCGCCAATGAGAGGCGCACTCTAACTGGGACATTCAAGGGATTAGTTGGCTAAGCCTGGGCGCCCAAGTGTGAATGGGGTGAGCTCATATAAAAGCCAACTAAACCTAAACTTCACACATTCTCTCATTTGTGCAATAGAAGAGTGCTCTTGCTCCATCTCCATCTCCATCTTCTTCTTCTTCACCTCCTTGTATGTGTGTGTATGTGAGAGAGAGAGAGGGAGGGAGAGTGTGTGTGCGATCGAGCATTACGAAGGCACGACGACGGCGAAGCGGTCAAGCACGACACGACTGCAGCTTCTTCTTCATCGCGGCGAGGAATCCACCACGAAGGCAAGCGTAGAGCGGTGAGTGTCACACCCTTTGCTCTCTTGAGCTTGCTAGTTTAGGCTTGTTGTGTGCTTGGAGCCATTTGTGGCTCGCACACGGTGTATCGGCAAGTCCCTTCCTTCGACAGTGCGGCAAGGAGCGCACATTTTTGGTGCCGCTGCCGGGGAAATGCCCTACACTAAGCTCGGTTAAGCACTTTACACTTTCTTGTGATGCAATTTCAATTGAAGGATTTGTGAAGAAGGAAGGTGTGTGGTTGTGTGGAGAAGGATTTGTGAAGAAGGAAGGTGTGTGGTTGTGTGGAGAAGATTTTTGTTACACTGTACTGTCTTTTTTGTTTTCTGTAAAGAAGGAGTTACAATTTTTTTGCAATGTATTGTTAGAATTAAGGTATTAGCTATGGAATGTTAGTTCTGTAAGGTTCAATGTTAGTTCTGTAAGGTTAGTTTTGTAGATTTGTTAGCTACTGTAGTACAGTGTAAACAGTGTTAGAGTGTGTGTGGCGGTATCTCTATTAGCTGTAGGTAGATAAGTTAGGTGTAGGTTAAGTGTGGGTGTGCGAGCGCGCGCGGCGAGGCCGCGGTGACTTTTTTTTTTTTTTAATCTTTTTAAAATATATATATATATTAAAAAGAAGGATCGGGCTGGGGATCATTCCCCAAGCTCAAGCCCAAACCCAGACCTCAGTCCTCATTTTTAAAATATAGTTTATACACCTTTTTATATTTAAAAACTATTTTTAGGATTTCGAGGACTATAAAGACTATTTTTAGGATTTCGAGAGCTTCACTAGCCGAATAGGGAGCTGTAAAGCACGGCACGTTCCTTTAACCAAAACGCTCATCTTGAGCTATTACACGCCATATTTTGTGGCTTGGTTACAAAAAATAACCAAGAATAACGAAAAACTTGGGTTATAAACACCTTTTAAAAAATAAAAAAAAACTAAGTGAGCGGTCTTCACGGGCACTCACCAACGCACTTAGAGTGTGGAAGTCATATGAACCTACGCTCCAGACGAGTGTTAGAGCACGAGCATATTGGTAGTGCCTCCATTTACGTGGGCACCCATTATTCCTCCACCCTAGGTTCTGGACCTTCGACCGGGACTCAAGGTAGCGCGACCCAAGATCCTCATATCGCGTCTAGTGATTCTTCCTCTGACTACGAAGTCATGGAGGGGTATCCTACACCAAACCCTGATAGTTCAAGTCAAGACATGCATGCCATGGGCCCACGGCCCGGGTCCAGCATGTTTAGCCTCTTAAAAGAGACCCTTAGTAGAGCTACTCGCTCCGAACATGCGGTTAATGAAATAAATAAAGGGAGTGGGAAAGTAAATTCGTCATTCATGCCTAAAATAGACTCTATGCTTCTTGAGAGTGTGCATGTGAATGTTCCATCCACTGCACCTCCTGATCCTTTAGGACTATCTCCCTCTGAGGTTTTACTACCCGATGGTAGGAGTCTTGCCGAAGTGCAAGAGCTCGAACGCTATATGCAAGCAACAAGGGAGAGGGAAATTGAGAACCTACGAGGGCTAGAACAAAGTCGAGCCCTGAAAGCAAAGGCTCCTATGACAACAATCATGCCAGCCAAGCAACCGAGTGCTCCCAAGGTAGCGGTCACGGAGGGGCAAGCTATGGGGAGCAATAATGCTTCCACTTCAAGGGAAACCTCCAGCACGCCAGGCCTAGATGGGATATTCCTAAACGAAAATTGGGAGTATGACCTACAAGCAGAAGCTTTAATTGATCGGTACACAGGACACACCTATCATGTGGGTTGGTTCGATGTTCTACAATCCACATCGGGTGCTACTAGCATAGATGAGCAACAACAGAAAGTCTGTGATGTCCTCCATAGGATTGTCGAGTTAGAAAGACAGAACACAGGGATCAACATGCCTTCAACAGGCCTAATGAGATTCTTGGATACGGGAAAGGCCAACCAACCAACCCTATCACAAATGGAAACTCCCTCAGTGAGCCCCATTGATACTCCATATGTTGTTTCGCCAGGAGCCTCAGTACAATCTGATCCCACAAGTAGCAGCTTTACCTTCCCAGATCTAGCTCATCTTTCTCTTAATGACACTACGGCTACCATGCATATCCCAATGGTGAGCATGACAAGAATTACACCATGGAGTTCATTTGTTAACACTGCGACGATGCCTAGTAGCACAGTGCCCCCAACTATACCTACATGTATGTATCAATCATGTGCACCTGTCGTACCTCAGCCTCAGGTAGCTCCTACACCTCCGATTATTCCAAGAGCTTACAATCCACAATGGAATTATCCAAGCTCTTATACAAGTGGAGCCATGCCATTTAATAATAACATGCCATATCAGGCACCCCCTATGCCTAGGGCCACGCCTGTAAACTTTGGACCACCGTCCGGTACACCACCATACGAAATATGGGACCCAAGAGCCGCGCGTATGCCAAGGACAAGGCCAACTCCCATATCACATGTGGTTCCAGGAGCACATACACCCATTATACCTGCTCAAATAGGAGATTTGGCAGCATTTGCTCAAACTATCGGTCGCTCTATTGTGGAAAACATGCGTAGTGCACCTGATAGAGAGCCTAGGAGCAAGGCAGTTCAAGTAGCTAAGCTCACACAGAAATTCAGTGGAGACGGAGATGCTAGAAAGCATATGGAAGTCTTTGAACATGTGTGCGATTCCTTGGAAGAGCACAATGAGCTACATAAGTGTAAGGCTTTGAGTTTGACCCTAAGCGGAAAGGCTGGAGATTGGTATAGAACCTTAAGAGTAGAAGAGAAAACGATCCACGAGAGACGAAAAATGAGGATTGCAAGAGAAAGATTGGAACCTATCCAAACCCAACAGTGGAAATTGAACGAGTCCAACAACTGAGGGGTTTGGTGGAAGAAACTCAACGAGCATTAGAACCTGAACCCAAACATATCCAGATGTCGGACACAGTGTTTCCCACACAAGTTCAACCTCACAAGAACTACAGGCCGCTAGCTATACCCAGTATCATTCGGGAAGAGAGTGAGGGTAGGACATCTGAAAGTGGACACACACCTTTCCTACTAGAGAGAATGTTTGGTGAGGGAATGCCCGACCCCCTTGAGGAAGTGGAGATTCCATCTTCACCATTCTCTTGCCAGGGTCCTACGTCCCACAAGATGCCATTAAATGTTGCCAAATTGATGGATTTCATGTCTTCAGAAGTTAGAACCACCATCATGTCCAAACTATATAAAGACCCCGAGCTAGTCTCAGCTCTTCGAGCCTTCCTCAATGGAGAATTACAGGCCGGATTACCACAATTTGCACATATGAACAAACCTGACTCGGTAATGAATGATGAGGAACATTTAGCACCACCATCTGACCTAGCGGGACATGAATCTGTAATTGAAGTACCCGTTAACAAGTTGGGGCAATACTTTGAAGGTGATGAATCTAATGTTACTCTACCAATCACTACTAAAGGATTAACTATAAAGGGGGTCCTTGACGGTGGTGCGGGAGTCAGCATGGTGACAAAGAGTTGTTGGGAGTCTATGGGGCGACCTCACCTTGAAGCCACAAGCGTAGTGGTAAAAATGGCTAATGGATCTATTGTTACGCCTATTGGAATGCTAAAGGATCTCAGAATCAAGGTCTTGGGACACAAGGTAAGGCAAACTTTCATTGTTATGGATTTTTCCAAGCATCCTATGTCATTTGAGATGATCTTAGGGCATCCATTCATGAGGGAAGCAAAAATGGTGCATGACTGGTCCAAAAACCACGTCTACTTACAGTTCCAAGACTCTGTCATTCGAATTGATCTTTTAAGTGGTCGAACGCATCCTCTAGGAAATAAATTCATCATTGATAATCGATCAGACACAACAATTCACTCAGCTCCATTACAGTATTGTTACACATGTAACGAAGACACGGATATTGGGGAGAACTCTCCTTATATGGATATCCTACCTGGGATGACTGAGTCGGACAATGTGGATTGGGTCCACCTAGCAGCAACCATAGACACTTGGGGAAATAGGGGGACTACCTGGGTAACACCTGAGGGGGATGAAATGCATGTACCCTTAAATATGCTACAAGCAATGCATATAGCTTCTGACAAGACTCATCCTAATGTAACGAAGAAAACATACAAGTGGGTCCCTAAAGCTTCTTTAGTGACCATAGCTAGTGCTAAAAAACAGAAGCCTTGTAAGAAACGTACCACTCGCTCCAAGAAAAGTAAGAAAATGTTGCGATGGATCCCTAAACGACTATTGGAAGCCCAAGGGTACTATCAAGGAAATGATCAAATCTGGGTGCCAAAATGTAGATTGTGCTCTTCCCTATCACCTGACCCATGTGAGCCCAATCCCGTAGCTCCGAAACGAATCAATGATCGTGGAAAGAAAAAAATCACAGAATGCTACACACCCACTCCCGAGCTAGTTTGGGTACCAAAGAAAGAACGATTAGTTCCACCTAGCTCAGGAAGGGGGGAGTCCCATGAAGCTTCTAGCTCCTTATGTAATGCATCCGTAGAGGTAAAAGCTTCTACACAGCCTCCATCTACAATAGTGGACCTCCATAAAGCTACAAAGGAATCCACACCTCCTAGTGTTCAAGAATCACCTGATGAACTACTTCAAGTTCGATCTTGGGAGAGTACCTTACCACCCTTGCAACTCGACGAGGCGCCTAAGGTAATAGAAAAATATTAGCAAAAATCTCCACCTATTACCAACTGGAACAATTGGTTTCAAAGGGTGACAAGCTCATTTCAAACGGTATGATCTACCCAAGGAAGGGGGGAGTGTTGGCTGACAGTCATCATTCATTTGTTTCCCTCTCAACCTTTTTCCCTGACCTCTCAATCACCAATCTTAGGGAATGTACATATAAACCTTTATACTCACAAAAAACAAAAAAATAAAGAGCAAGAGCAATTAACAAACGAGTATGCACATTAAAAGTCAAAACATTGACTCAGACCTACACATGTCACATCTGGTACAGTGAAACAGTATGCCATAAAACACCTTTGATCCTCATCACTTGAGTGATGGAGGGTAGGTAAGATTAGTACGGTAGGATTGTTTCTGTTTTAGAGTTGAGTGATTAGCAAAGTTCTCTTTTCCCACTGATGTGCCTCCTAGAGGTATTGTTTGTGTTTCGTAGTGTGTACAGGAACGTGTTGCTGTGGTTAGGATTTGGACCTTCATGGAATCTTTCTCTCGTTCACACTTCAGATCAAGCGCGACCATCAACACAAACAGGTGTTTCTTATCCATTAGCATTGCCCCTTATCTTTTTTGCATCTATGATTGTCTGATTTAATTGTGATTGGTAGCCTAGTATTCACCGCATTTGCTTAGTATCAAACATTTAATTCAATGTAATTTTTTGTCATAATCACTTGTCGAGGTTTAAAAATCAAGCAGTCCGACTAAGCTAGTTTGACCAAGTTAGGTGTTAGAGATCTTCTCTTAATACCATGGGGAATGCTTTCCTAATAATTAATGGTTACTTAGGTTCTTAATCCGATTTAGGCAGCATTGTGTGAAATGTACTAGGGCTTTCTAGTGGGCTTGACCCTATTGACCTTTAGCTTAAGTATTATAAAGGGAGTTTACTAGTGTGATGACCTTGGGGAGGTGTATGAGTGTTATATGACCCCCCAAAGTTAAAAAATTAAAATGCTGAAAATGAACAAAAAAAAAATCAAAGTGCCACACTGTAAAATCTTAAGCTGGAAGAGAAATCTCAGCTTGATTTGGTACTTCACTCACATGTATTACCTATGGTACTAGAGCCCTAGAGGTTCCCAGTGTGGGCGCTTTTTCTTGAAAAGCAAAAAACCCAAGGCATACAAAATAAGCACACACATCAAAATTGAATCACTGTGAAAAGAATTTGGGGGGTCAAAGAAAAAGTAATCAGTCAGGCGATGATTTCATGAGAAATTCCTTTTATGGTAGCTTAACTACAAGGTCTTCTAGATATAGCCTCTAGTCAGCCCTCGAACATGAATACTTGGCTCTCGCGATTAAACAACTTAATTGACCACAGAAAATTAAGAAGCTTACCCATGGTATTAATATTCGATCTCTAGTGCCTTTCGACCGTCAAATTAGCGACCCCATACTTGTTTAATTTTTTACCTTTACATCTGTTTATGCATTTGATTACATTGCAATTTAATGTTCATTTCTGACAAATTGTTTGAAATTCTTTTACCAATCAATTTGTCTACCTAAAACTGCATATGCTTTTTAATCACTTATGAGAATGCAATTACTGTGCCAATGTTTGATTTTGCAGTGACTGAAGAAGGCTAAGGACATTCATCTCAAATGCTCTTCCACCTCGACAAACGAGATTCAACTAGGAAGGGGGGCATGTTAACCCTCACGGCTCACGGACACCCCATCACCTACGACTGACGTGTATTATGTATTTGGTAGAGTCAGGTACCGGGCTTGTCGGACCAATAGGAAAAGGGTAAGAGTGATCGCCGATGAGAGGCGCACTCTAACTGGGACATTCAAGGGATTAGTTGGCTAAGCCTGGGCGCCCAAGTGTGAATGGGGTGAGCTCATATAAAAGCCAACTAAACCTAAAATTCACGCATTCTCTCATTTGTGCAATAGAAGAGTGCTCTTGCTCCATCTCCATCTCCATCTTCTTCTTCTTCACCTCCTTGTATGTGTGTGTATGTGAGAGAGAGAGAGAGAGGGAGAGTGTGTGTGCGATCGAGCATTACGAAGGCACGACGGCGGCGAAGCGGTTGAGCGCGGCACGACTGCAGCTTCTTCTTCATCACGGCGAGGAATCCACCACGAAGGCGAGCGTAGAGCGGTGAGTGACACACCCTTTGCTCTCTTGAGCTTGCTAGTTTAGGCTTGTTGTGTGCTTGGAGCCATTTGTGGCTCGCACACGGTGTATCGACAAGTCCCTTGCTTCGACAATGCGGCAAGGAGCGCACACTTGCTAGCCACAACGATGTCATGAGGGTAGCCTTGCAAGTTAGTACTATACTAAATTTGAGCCTAAAAGTGAAGCTCTATGATTTTTCTAGCCAACAGGATGTCATGAGGCTAGGTGTGCACCCTAGTGCTACATTAGCATGAGGCTAATCTTGCAGCATATGCACTTGAGGCTCGAACTTAAGCTCGAGCCTAAAGGTGCTATTCTATGCCCTTGGTAGCCACAAGTATGTATCAAGCTAGCTTTGTATGCTAGTGATACACTCAAATATGCAAGTGAGGATCAAAATTAAGTACAAGATAGCCTTACACGCTAGTGCTACAATAGCATATGCAGTTGAGACTCAAACTTAAGTTTAAGCCTATAAGTGTTTTTCTATTCACTTGTTCGTATCCACCAGGATGTCATTAAGCTAGACTTGCTATACTAGCATTTGTAGGTGAAGTTCAAACTTAAGTTCAAGCCTCTTTCCCTAAGTAGCCACAAGGATGTCATTAAGCTAGACTTGCTATACTAGCATATGTAGGCAAGGTTTGAACTTAAGTTGAGCCTCTTTCCCTAAGTAGCCACGAGGATGTCATGAGGCTAGCCTTACACACTAATGCTACAATAGCATATCCAGTTGAGGCTCAAACTTAAGTTTGAACCTAAAGGAGTTGTTCTATTCCCTTGGTATCCACAAGGATGTCATGAAGCTAGAATTTCATGGTAGTGCTATACTGGCATATGTAGGCAAGGCTCAAAGCTCTTGCCCTTAGTAGCCACAAGGATGTCATGAGGCAAGCCTTGCATCTTAGTGCTACACTAGCATATGCAAATGAGTCTTGAACTTAGGCTCAAGCCTAAGGTGCTATTCTATACCCATGATAGCCACAAGGATGTCATCAGGCTAGCCTTGCCTTCTAGTGCTACACTGTCCTATGCAAGTGAGGATCGAACTTAAGTTCGAGCCTCTTGGAATTAGTATCTCAAAAGGATGAGGTTAGCCTTACTCCCTAGTGCTACAATAGCTTATCCAATTGAGGCTCGAACTTAAAGTGTTTTTATTTTCCTTTGGTATCCACAAGGATGTCATGAAGCTAGACTTGCATGGTAGTCCTATACTGACATATGTAGGCAAGGTCTATACTTAAGTTCAAACCTCTTCCCATTGTTTTCCACAAGGATGTCATGAGGCTAGTCTTACACCCTAGTGCTACAATAGAAAATGCAAACAAGGCTCAAACTTGAGTTCAAGCCTAAAGGTGTTATTCTATGCCCTTGGTAGCTACAAGGATGTCATAAGGCTAGCCTTGCACCCTAGTGCTACACTACCATATAGCGATGAGGTTCAAACTTCAGTTTGAGCCTAAAGATATTTCTCCATGTCCTTGATAGCCACAAGGATGTCATGAGGCTGTGGCCTTGCATAGTAGGCCACACTACCATATGCAGGCAAGGCTCTTGCCATTGGTAGCTACAAGGATGTCAGGAGGATAGCCTTGTATAGTAGTGATATGCTATACTAGCTTAGAAAGTTGAGGCTCGAACTTAAGTTCAAGCCTAAAAGGTGTTATTCTATGCCCTTGGTAGTAGCCTCAACAATGTCATGTGGGTAGCATTGCATAATAGCGCTACACTAGCATAGACATGAATGGCTCAAACTTAAGAACAAATCAAACTTAAGTTTAAGCCTCTTGCCATTGGTAGCCAAGCATCTGATGAGGCTAGCTTTGAAACCTTGTGCTACACTGGCACATGTAGTTGAGGCTCAACCTTAAGTTCGATCCTAGAGCTATTATTCTCTAGCGTTGGTTAAGTATCAAAAGTCTCAAGCACTTGCATGAGGAAACTCTATCGTGCTAAAATATCCACAATAAGCTCACGAGGTCAGACTAGAGCAGAATATGTAGTGCTTCGATAGTATTAGAAGGTGAGGTTCAAGCTACATCAGTTCATTGTTCTAGTTTCTCAACAAGGGCACAGGGCACCAAAAACGAGCTAAATATCAGAAGGAAAGAATCTACATCAAGTGGCAATGGCACACTCAGTACCCAACCAAGCAGGTGTTGTTATCTATCTTTTACTTTAAGTGGTTATTGATTAAGTACTTAATTAGAGGTATAGAAAAAGTTAATTAGAGTACTTTCTTTCTCTTTTTGATTGCAGGTGAAGATCACTTATAGCACTCATTTCCAGATTTGAATTTTGAATTTCAAATTTGAAAACCTTATCCGGGTGCACCTCTCTCTCTCTCTCTCTCTCTCTCTCTCTCTCTCTCTCTCTCTCTCTCTCTCTCTCTCTCGTGTGTGTGTGTGTGAGATACCTTCTTCTAATCTTTGTGTGTAATTACCCTCATCTCCTCTTAATCACTCCCTAATCTCTTCTAATTTCTCTGTGTAATCTTGCTTGCCTCCTCTTAATCACTCCCTCCCCTCTGAATCTCTCCTAAACCTACATTAATCAAAATTTTGTTCTACTAACCATTGTAGCTTGTCTTCTGAGATTACATTCCCAAGTCCTAAACTTCTACTCTAATCTTTGAGATATTGTTTTCAAATACTAAGCTTTTTCTCTCCTCTAATCTATTATCCTTTTTCAATTCTGAATGTATCTCAAAATGCACTATTCAATCTCATTCTATTAGTTTCTAATCTCTATTTAATCCTCTTCATTAATGACTACATACACTCATAACTATTTGCTATTGTCTCCTTGATACACCTTTTAATCTCTTTCACTAAGTTAATCAAACTACAACTACGTGAAAATCACGCTCTGTAAATTGAAAGCAAGTGACTATTCTCTAATTAGAGCACTTAAGCTTGCAAACAAGCCTAAGCATAAGGAGCAAAGCAGAGGCACCGCTTGGAGCAAAATGTTGAGCAGGCAATTAAGCAATCAAATTCGGGCCTCTCTGTTGTGTGTGATATGTACACGCACGCACACACACACTCAATTCCAGTGTAGAATCGGGCACAAGGCAAGCTTAGAAAAGCTTGCAATTGGGCTGCAGTGAGGAAAATATAGAGGGCAGCGAGGAGCATACATAGAACCATAGGTCATGGGCAAGGCACAGAACCATGTCGAACGTCTTGGGGGCTCGTCAGATCCAGTTTCGCAGCATTCAACAAAGCCAGACATAGATTAAAAAAATCATTTGAACTACCATATACACTTTTGTGTGAAAGGTCTCGCTCCCACAAGAGCCCTCGACACCCCCGATAGCTGACCCTGACTCCCCAACCCCATTCACACACACCCAGAGAGAGAGAGAGAGAGAGAGAGAGAGAGAGAGAGAGAGAGAGAGAGAGAGAGAGAGAGAGAGATCTTCTCTCAATAAGGGAATGAGAGACTGCAAGTGAAAAAGAGCGAGCATAGGAGAAGGCGTCGGCTTCGGTGATTGCAGAGCTTTGGAAGCTCATCATCAGAACGAGAGCAAAGAGAGAGAGAGAGAGAGCACTTTATTCTCTTCTCCGACGGCCATGGCACAGCACCGACGGCTATGGATTTGGTGACACCTTCTTCTTGACGATTCGCCTTGGCTTGGCGCAGTAGCTCTCAGCATATCAGAGATCTACGACATCCCGGTTGAGAGAGTTTCTCTCAGACATTTTTGGCATCCTCCTCGGCATCGAAGACTCCCATCTAGCAGCGAGAGGCGGCATCGGCATCGGTTTTGACACCGATTCAATTGCTCTTCGGCTTTAGCGTTCTTTTGCGTTTTGCATCGGCTCAGCCTCGGTTTTGAGCATCGGCTATTGGCATCAGTTTCGACACCGACTTAGACAACATTGGCGATTAGCCATTCCAACACCGGTTTTGACACCGATCAAGCGGCTATTTGGCTAGCATGCTTCCATCCGGCGGTGGAAGACAGCATCGACGACTTTTTTGCGACCTCGACACAGCAGGAGACTATAGAGTGAGAGCAACATCAGCTCTCCTCTAGAGTCATCTGGAGCGACCCGGCTCCGACGTACGCTCCACGGCGTTTTGACGTCGATGGTTTTCCCTAGTTTTTGGCTTCGACGACACATACCGACACATTCAGCTTCCACGGACCATTTCGAAGCAGGTTTTTCACATGAGCGCACTTGGCTCTTAGACAGGTTTTCGATCGACGAGTTTACCAACTGATGAGGTAGTGTGTGCCAGTTTTCCAACGGTTTTGCTCATAGGTTGCACAATCTTTCCAGTGTCGCTTATGCAACACATGTAGTGCTCATATACGATTGTGTGGAGCATTCCAAAGAGCCTTTTAGCACGGTTTTGTGTAGTTTCATGCTATGTATGCATTATGCGGATACATTTTGAGCTAGCTATAGCTCGTAGGTAGCAGGTTTGCAGGTTTACAAGTGTTTTTGGACAGGTATACGTACATAGAGCCACTCGATCAGGAGTCAGTTGTTTCGCCAGTGCTATTTATTCCAATGTGGATTTTGCTACTGAGAAACTAAGTTTCTATTTTTCATGCGTATTTGGTGAGATTTTTTGAGTTTTTGCTCAGTTTTCAGGGGAAACTCTGTCGAATTTTTCCCAGATTCTTGCCATGGTTTATGTGTATTTGTAGTTTTCTCTCTGATGGTTTAGTGATCAAGTTGACTCCCACTCTGTCAATTATCTGCATTTTTTTGGCTTGCGGTTTACGTTGAGTTTTTGCTCATTTTGCAAAGGAAACTATGTTCGTTTTTCCCCGTCTTCTTGCCATAAAAGTTTGCAAGGTTATGCCATCTTGCACAGTGGTCGATATATTCCCACTTTTGACAATGATCGAGTGATTACTCTCACTTTGATAGGTTTGTCAGCTTGGACACGGTTTAGTGTTCTTGTACCCACTCTCGCAAGAGTGAAGATTGTGTATGCTTGTGTGGCTACAAACTTTGCCAGTCACGGGTTTCACAAGTTTTTGTAGATTTTTGCAAGCAGATTCTCTTGTGGGATGCGTTTTGAGCTAGTTTGCTCTTTACTTGCGTATATGGCTATGCGCTTTACGCTCGGTTGAGCATTTTGTCCCAATTTATGCTTGCAGATAGCAGATTGTGGAGTTGTTTTATGCATATATGAGCATCGTTTTTTATGTAATTGGTCATGGTTTTCATGATTGCGTAGTGGTCGACGAGTGATCTCCCACTTTTGTTGCCATTTTGACATTCACTTATGGCAGCAGACATGTCTGACATTGAGAGACGGCGGTCTCGTTCTTGCCAATACATACAATGTTGGCATTGTGGTCACACAAGGCACATTAGGCGCCATTGTTTCAGACGTATGAGACAGCAATGGAGATGTATGCGAGATGCAGATACGGATTTTGCACATGTTAGAGAGGTAGTTACAGTGGCAGTCTATGTGAGTGACAGTGATGTCATGTTTGCCTCGAGTGTACCTCTTGCAGATATGTATATGGATAGCACACTTTCTCCACATTGGTTTCTAGATGAAGATGCACTTTTTTAGGTCACACCACATCATGACTGGTTTAGCACCTTTTCTAGTGGGAGTTTTGGCTCTGCACTTGCTCGAAAGTTCGGTGTTTGACATAGAGGGTGCAGGCAATGTTTTCTTGTCATTGCCTAGTGGTGCGTCATACACATTTTGACATGTGCGCTACGTTCCTTAGTTGAGATAGAGCTTGATCTCAGTGAGACAACTAGCAAATTTTGGTTGTCAGACACTTCTTAGAGAGGAGTATTTCCAGATGCATTGTGGCTCATTAGTGATTGCCAGAGGAGCCCGCAGTGGTCTGGTATATCCTATGCATGTGTCTGAGGTTTGAGACGACATAGTCTCAGTTTTGTTGTTGGCATGCTTTGAGCGAGAAACGAGACTTGTCTCCTTCGCGACAGGTGAGCTCCACCATGCTCACAAGACAGAGCATTTAGATGTGTCATACGTGTCAATAGATTTTGTAGAGATAGAGATAGAGCGGCATTGCTTTAGTGAGACACAACAAGTGTTGTCAGAGTTTGTGCAAGCAGAGGTAGAGCAGTTCTGCTCCCTAGAGACACAAACAGAGATGACAAACATGGAGTTCTTTGATATGCTCATGCTAAAGGCTGATGAATTGGTGCCAAGACGCATTGTTTTACCTATGGGTGACAAGGACGTAGGTTTCCAGTGTTGGTGTTGACACATCCATATGTGATGGATAAACATGATGATGTAGCGATTGCAAATAGCGCAAAGGAGGCAAGTACAGCCAAGTTTGCGCATAATTTGTCAATGTTCGGACGTCTCATGTTTGACTTACTAGTATCGAGGCCTAACCTAGCAGTTTTACAGTAGAATCATTTGCAGCAAGGGTTGTCAATCGTGTGATGGTTGACACTAGCATGATGCATAGTGGAGTTTTGCAGACCATACAGAGTTGTCTGTGAGATTTACATGCAAGATCTAGCCTCGTTATGCACGTTCACCTACCACCAGAGCCGATAGGACTACGTGTAGATCGACAGAGTGAGCCAGTGGGCATAGGTTGACAGAGTCTCTCACTTAGTTTCTTGTACATACTAGTAGTTTAGCTAATAGGTCTATCTTATCGGTGCATCGCCTTTAAGTGGGAGTTTGTTGGGGTAAAGGCATTGCGCCTTTGCTCGGGGCTGGACGTTCGATGTCTGGTCGCCCACCCACCGTTTGTACATGCCCTTATTCTTATATACATATGAATAAGGAGCTCCTCACTTACTAGTCCCAAAGGTTGCTCCACCTGCACCATCTCGTGCTTCCCTCGCTTTGTAAGGGCCTTCTCCTAGCCCTTACGTAAGGCCAACACATCTAAGCCACCGACTTAAAAGATGAAAAAGAAAAAGAAAAATAGAAAGGAAAAATGTTTGAGAAAAAATCGGGTTCAATTTAAGCACCAAAGTACACTCACGAGACACTTCCGGCTTATGCCATGTGAACATGGACATAACCAATGCATAGGAAATTAGCTTTTCATTTTGAGGAAAACTAACATAAAGAAAAAAATAAGATAAGGGAAAAGAAAAAAGATAAAGATAAAGGAGAAAAGAAAAAGATAAGGATAAGGTGAGTAAGTAACTTGTTGAGAAAGTTTTTTGATAAGTAAAATAAGTTATCAAAGAAAGATAACTTAACAAGATAAGGAAGATAAGCTATGAAGATAAGTGAAAGCACTTATCATAAATATGCATAAAAATAAGGCTTCTCTTCTCATTTTTCACTTCTCTTCTTCATTTTCTCAAAGTGCAAACTTGAGAGTAAGCTTGAGAAATCCATAGCCAAACCTCTTTCACACACACCCCTCCTACACACACATACACACACACACACATCTCTCTAAGAGAAGCCATCACCAAAATCCTAATCAAGTTTGTTAAAACTTGATCTTCTTCTTCACACTACACTCTCCCTCTCCTCTCTCCTAATTCTCAATATTCCTTTTGCCTCTTATCATTCTCTCATTCCAAGTAGCTAAATTGGGGTCTTCAAGTGAAGTGAAGAGCCGACTACATCCAAAGCAAGGAGAAGACTAGACCATACACACACTAAGGTAATCTTTTCTTGTTCTTTTTATGCTATTGCACTTGCTTGTAAGTGATTTACTCTCATGCTTACATAAATTTATACTTAAGCTCTCATTTTTCCATAAGCAAGCCTTTTGCTTGGAAAGAAGAAATAACTACTTAATTTTATTGTTTCTCTCTAATTATGGTTCATTACTAATCATAACTAACCATACTGCTAACAACTAACCCCGATGTAATTTCAAGTTCTGTTCTCTAGATTACCATACTAATATGGTACCCATAGGTGACTGGAGATCATACTTATATTTCAAGTTCTGTTCTCTAGATTACCAGACTAATACAACATAGAAAGAGTAGAAAGCACTCTCTTTAACCATAGGTGACTGGAGATCATATTTATATTTCAAGTTCTGTTCTCTAAATTATCAAACTAATATGGCATAAAGAGAGTAGAAAGCACTCTCTTTAACCATAGGTGATTGGAGATCATACTTATATTTCAAGTTTCATTCTCTAAATTACCATATTAATATGGCATAGAGAGAGTAGAAAGCACTCTCTTTAACCATAGGTGACAAAAGACCATAGTAAAATAGCACACATTTTGGATGATGATTAATATCTACGTGTATCCTTAAACCATGCCAGAAATATATTTTTCTATTTTTTAGATGCACGAGATAATTGCCACATAATCACGGCAATTATGTATTTGAAATTTTTGGAATTAACCATTCTATTCAAAGTGGCATTATAACTTACTCTTAAAAGAATGCTCTTATAAAAAATTCACACGTTTTTCTTTAAATTTAACAAATAGGATTTTTCTTCTTTCAAAGAGAAAAAGAGCATGTGTGTAAGATCTTTTTAATGATACACATAAGTGATACTAATTCTCTCAAGGAGAATTAAGTTTTGAAGGGTAGCCTTATCTTAATAAAAGGAGTTTTTTCATTGGAAGTGGGAATTTCCTTCCAATTAAGGTTATCCCCCCCCATCTTATCAATCGGAAAGTCCCAAAACCAGCCTCTTCTAGCTACATAATTAATCCTCTCCATGGTAGCAAAGATTGTGCGCGTCTGTCGCACGTGTCAATGCAAGGAACTTGCCAATACACTGTGTGCGAGCCACAAATGGCTCCAAGCACGCAACTAACTTAAACTAGTAAGCTCAAAGATGACGATGGTGTGTCACTCACCGCTCTATGCTTGCTATCGTGGAGGATTCCTTGCTGCGAAGAAGAAGGAGCGGTCGCTGCGCCGCGCTCAACCGCTTCACCACGTCTGTGCCGTCGTCGCAATGCTCGATTACATACACTCTCTCTCTCACATACACACACTCTCTCTCTCTCTCACGCATACACACACACACAAGGAGATGGAGAAGAAGAAGATGGAGATGGAGCAAGAGCACTCTTCAATTGCACACATGAAAGAATAAGTGAATTTTAGGTTTAGTTGACTTTTATATGAGCTCGCCCCATTCACACTTGGGCGCCCATGCTTAGCCAACTAATCCCTTGAATGTTCCAGTTAGAGTGTGCCTCTCATCGGCAATCACTCTTACCTTTTTCCTATTGGACCGACAAGCCCGGTACCTTGACTCTACCAAATAAATAATACGGTGTCCGTCTTAGGTGATAGGAATGTTCGTGAGGGTTAACATGCCCCCCTTCCTGATGTAGATTTCGTCCTCGAAAGCTATTGAGTTGAAGCTCGTTCATCGAGGTGGAAGAGCATTTGAGATGAATGTCCTTAGCCTTCTTCAGTAATTGGCACAGTAATTGCATTCTCATATACATTTTAAAAGCATATGCAGTTGTAGGTAGACAATTTGATTGGTAACAAAATTTTAAACCATTTGTCAGCAGTAAACATTAAATTGCAATATAATCAACGCATAAACAGTTGTAAAGGTGAAAAATTAAACAAGTCTGGGGTCGCTAATTTAACGGTCGAAAGGCACTAAATATCGACTATTAATACCATGGGCAAGATTCTCAATTTTTCTTTGGTCAATTAAGTTGTTTAATCACGAGAGCCAAGTATTTCATGTCCAAGGGCTGACTAGAGGCTATACCTAGAAGGCCTTGTAGTTAAGCTACAATAAAAGGAATTCTCATGAAATCATCGCCTGACTTATTTCCTTTTGTTTGACCCCCCCAGTCCTTTTCACATTGTTCCAATTTTGATGTGTGTGTACTTATTTTGTATGCCTTGGGTTTTTTGCTTTTCAAGAAAAATCGCCCACACTGGGAACCTCTAAGGCTCTAGTACCACAGGCCATACATGTGAGTGAAGTACCCAATCAAGTTGAGAATTCTCTTACAGCTTAAGATTTTACATTGTGGCACTTTGATTTTTTTTGTTTGTTCGTTTTCAGCATTTTAATTTTGTAACTTTGGGGGGTCATATAACACTGTTACACCTCTCCAGGCTCATCACACTAGTAAACTCCCTTTATAATACTTAAGCTAAAGGTCAATAGAGACTAAGCCCACTAGAAAGCCCTAGTACATTTCACACAATGCTGCTTAAATTGGATTAAGAACCTAAGTAACCATTGATTATTAGGAAGGCACTTCCCATGGTATTAAGAGAAGATCTTTAACACCTAGCTTGGTCAAACTAGCTTAGTCGAATTACTTGATTTTTAAACCTAGACAAGCGACTATGACAAAAATTACCTTGATAATGTTTGATACTAAGCAAATGCGTTGGATATTATGCTACCAATCACAATTAAAGCAGATGCAAAAAGATAAGGAACAATGCTAATGGACAAGAAACACCTGTTTGTGTTGTGGTCACGCTTGATTTGAAGCGTGAACGAGAGAAAGATTCCATGAAGGTCCAAATCCTAACAACAGCAACACGTTCTTGTACACACTAGGAAACACAAAGAATACCTCTAGGAGGCACATCAGTGGAAAAAGGTACCAACACTTATTGAACACAATTAAAAAACATAAGGAACCCTAACCTAATTATTTGCACTCCCCTTAGAGAGTCAAAGGAAGAGGATATTGTAGAGATTGGGGGGAAACCCTAAGGCTAAACCCCTATCCTCATCGTCGAGAAAAACAAAGTCATTATCCATGAGACCATATGTGCCATCCATGTAGTCATGTAAATCTTCTTCTTCATCAGAGGCACCCATGTTTACTAGAAGGTCACTAGACACCTATAGTCATCTTGGTCAAAAGGGCAGGCTTGTGCAATGGGAGCTACACTCTCTACTAAGTATGGATCAGTCGTGGCCAAGAGACTTATCATCCATTCTAACTCCTCGAAATTCCTCTCACATGCTAGCGTTCCTACCAAATCCCATTCACAGGCAAGCAACACTGGAAAGACCATGTGAAACATTTGTGAAAAGTAACAAGGGTACCTCTCACCCAAGGCAGGAGTGGATGACTCTAGCGTACGAGCCATATCTGTACATGCAAATAGATGATGGTTAGAGTGCAAATATTACAAGGGTCGTGTTCTTGTGCATAATGTGTTTTTATGATTTTGTGATATGGCTCTTGATCTTTTACTTTTTTTATCTTGTTTTTGTGAGTATAAGGCTAATATATACATTCCCTAATATTGGAGATTGAGAGGTCATGGAGGAAGGTTGAGAGGGAAGCAAGTGAATGATGGATGTCAGCAAACACTCCCCCCTTCTTTGGGTAGATCATACCTTTTGGAATGATGTCGTCACCTTTTGAAACCAATTGTTCCAAGTTGTTATGGGTGAAGGCTTTAACCAATAGTTTTTGACCGCCCTATGCGTTTCATCTAGTTGCAAGGGTGGTAAGGTACTCTCCCATGATTTTATTTGCAACGTTGTTGTAGGTTGTGAACTTACAACGGGAGGTGCAAACTCTTTCTTGCTTGTATGGATAACTACAATGGTAGGTGGAGGTTGTGTCGAAGCTTCTATTTCCGTATAGGAATTACATGAAGAGCAAGAAGCTTCATCTGATTTCCCTGTTCTTGAGCTAGGTGGAACAAATCGTTCTTTCTTCAGTACCCAAACTAACTATGGAGCAAGTGTATATCATTCCGTGATTTTTTCCTTTCCGCGATCTTCAATTTGTTTTGGAGCCACAGGATTGAGCTCACATGGGTCCGGTGACAAGTAAGAGCACAATTTATGTTTTGGCACCTAGATTTGATCATTTCCTTTATAGTAGCCTTGGGCTTCCAATAGTTTTTTTGAAATCCAACACAACGTTTCTTTATATTTCTTGGGGCGAATAGGACGTCTCTTACCAGGATCCTGTCTTTTAGCACTGGCTATGGTCGCTAAAGAAGCTTTAGGGACCCACTTGTATGTTTTCTTTGTTATATTGGGATTGGTCTTCTGTGTCTCAAGCTTTATTTCCACTACATCAATTGACATATGGTTCAACCTCTTGGAAATGCAATGTTTTGGGTTTTATTTCCTTAAGAGGCAATATCTCAGGGACTATGGCTTGAGAGGCAAGGCTAAGAGTTGGTTTCTGTGTTGTGACACCCCCTGTCCCCCAATCAATAGTGCATTTGGTGGCTATCATCCACGTGCGTGCTAGGTCTATGTTACCCTACATAGTTCCAACAGGCATGACCAAAAAGTCTTGAGCTACAACCCCATTGTCATAACTGACAAAAAGTGTGCCAGATTCCAAAAACCACAATTTTTTCTTGTTGACACCCTTGACTTGGATAATACTCTCAGATAGAGGTGGCTTCCCTAACTGACACCACAACCCATATGATAGCAGATTATTTAGCACCTGTGTCCAATAAGGCGTTACATAGCAATTTTCCATAGGTGCTATTTATCTCAATAGGGTATCGTAGAGGTGTGTCAAAGTCCAACCAATCCTCGTCGGTTTCAACGTGGAATGTATGTGTAACTCGAAGGTTAGCCTCACGTTTTCGTCTTATGCATTGTTGTCGCTCCTTAGCCACATCTTGAGCTTGTATCTTCTTCAATTATGTTTGTGCCTTGGCTGCCTTTTTTGTATGGATGGCACATAGCTCCTCTTGGCTTAAAGGATCATAGTATCTTTTAAATTTTCTCCCATTGAGGAATCCAATGGTTTCAACTCCATCAACTCTCCACACAAATGGTTCCTTGTGAGGTGATCTCACATACTCTATGGTCCTTTTCCCGCATATTGCAACTTCTTCTTTTCGTTACGTACTCCATACATAAGGACTTTATGACCAACATTGATATCTTTGTTCTTTAGATGACGGTCAAACCATTTCTTCCTCCTATCTTTCTCCACAAGTGCATTTTGCACAGCTAATTGCCTCTCTTCATCTAGCCTTTCAAGGATATATAATCCCTCAACTAAGGCACTACCATCCCAACCTTCTTGAGAAGCTACTCGAAGACTAGGAACGACAAACTCCCATGGCATAACCACTTCTTGGCCATACACCATCTTAAATGGTGTGCAGTTAATGGCAACTTTGTATGTAGTACGATAAGCCCATAGAGTTGATGTAAGCTTTACATCCCAATCTGTGCGATGAGCTTCCACCCTTTTCATCAAGATAGAGATTAAGGTCTTGTTGGTGCTCTCAGCTTGGCCATTTGCTTGTGGATAATAAAGTGTGGACTTATGGTGAGCTATCATAAAGTTGGTAGTGAGTTCTTTTATTACTCCATTTATAAAATGAGTACCATTGTCACTCACAATCTCAAAGGGACAACCAAATCTTGTAATAATATTCTCAAAGAGAAACTTGACAGTTGACCTCGCATCGGCCTTACGTGTCACCCTAGCTTTTGCCCACTTTGTCATCACAACAATAATATATCGAGATTGGGTGCTACAAGTTGCCGGACTAATTGGGCCTACAAAGTTCAAACCCCATTTTTCAAATGGTTGAGTCACTTTCACAGGATGTAAGGGCATCTTATCCTTTCATTGTGTGATCTTGTAACATTGGCATTCATCACATCCTTTTGCAAAAAGTGATGCATCCTTGAATAAGGTAGGCCACCAATAGCCTGTTTGCAGCACCTTTCTAGCTGTTAGTTCCCCTAAGAAATGTCCTCCGGCTATACCCATATGGGCTTCTTGCAGTATGTATAAATACTCATCCTCACAGGCACAACGTCTAAGAATATCATCCTTCCCTAACCTGTAGAGAGTTCTTGCAATGAGAGAGTAAGTTTCACATTCTTTTAAGAGTTTTTGAGCTATGTCCTTACGAAGCTCTTTGCGTGAAAAACCATTAACTAGAAAGTTCACAATCTTCTCACTCCATTCAGGTATGGTTTTGACTAGGAATAGAGAAGTATCGGGCAACTCATCATCGATTCCAGTAGGGGATTCACCATTGGGTATGCAAGACACATGATCCGCTATGACATGTCTTTTACCAGGTCTCACCACAACGGTAAAATCAAACTCAAGGAGAATTAACAACCATCGTGTAATTCTTCCCGTGGAACAAGGTTTATTTACTAGATACAACAAGGCTTGATGATGAACATAGAAAACAAACTTGTTGGCCAGAAGGTAGTAGCGAAATTTCTTCACTGCAAAAATCATCCCTAAACCTTCTCGCTCTGTAGTGATGTAGTTTCTCTCGGCATCATTCAATTGATGACTTGCAAAGCTAATGGGATAGTCCAATTTATGTTCTCTTGGTTGAGCTAGAACACACCCAATAGCAAAGTTCGATGCATCAATATGCACATGGAAAATTACATTCCAATCGAGAACTCGTAGAATAGGAGCGTTAGTTAAGGTCTTTTTCAATGACTCATAAGCATGGTCACACTTCGCGGTCCATTGGAACTCAATAAGAAGTTTGTACAAAGGACGAGCTATCTCGGCAAAGTTTAAAATAAACCATCGGTAATAACCAACATGACCCATGAACCTTTGACTCCTTTATAGTTTGTAGGTGGTGGCAATTCAGCAATGGCTTTGATTTTGCTCTCATCTGTGGAAATCCCATTTTTGGACACTATATGCCCTAAAATGATTCCATGTTTAACCCAAAATTGGCATTTGAAAGGGTTTAAGGAGATGCGATACAATCTGCATCACAAACACTTTTTGTAAGCATGATAGATGTTCTTTCCAAGAGGAATAAACACAAAGGTCATCTAAGAAAGCTTCGCAAAACTCCCTCAAATATTCTCTAAAAGAAGTGTTATTAATCTTTGAAAAGTAGCAAGGGCATTGGTTAAGCCAAAAGCCATAACACGAAATGCGAACACTCCAAATTCGATTATAAAGGTTGTTTTAGCTTGGTCCTCCAGTGCAATTGTGATTTGATTGTAGCCAGAGTACCCATCTAAAAAGCTACAAGCTTCCTTCCTTGCAACTCTTTCAAGCACATGGTCTGAATATGGCAAGGGGTACTGGTCCCTCCTAGTGGCGGCATTGACCTTTTTGAGATCCACGCACACTCTGAGTTTCCCATTCTTTTTTGGTACGATCACTATTGGAGACACTCATTCTGAGTGCTCAATAGGGTATATGAATCCGCATTTCACAAGCTTTTCAATCTCTTCTTGAACGATTTTTGCATATTTAGGATTCATTGGGTAGGGTCGTTGCTGAACTGGTTTAGCCATGCTATTCCTGGGGATTGTGTGTTGCACCACGAAAGGTGGAACACCTTTCATATCATGATATGTCCAGGCGAATATATCCCTGAATTCCTTCAGAAGTTCTTTAAGTACACACTCCTCAGTCTCAGTCAGCAGATCTTGGGCAATGAAAACAGGTTTGGACTCTTCTCCAGGGTCTGCTAACTATTTCCTTAACTATCGTTGGACCATCATAGACTCCATTGCTTCCATCAATAGGTTTTCTTTGAGCCTTTGTATACACAACCTTACATTCCTCTGTGGTGTAGGATTTGAAATTTTCAGGTGCAGGGTGTAAGTCTGTGGGGTCCTGTTGTTCTGTGGACTGTGATTTTACTTCCGATTCCTTTTGTTGTTGAGCTAACTCTCGATTTTGTCATCTCCTTACGATACGGCTCAACTTTGGCTTCTCTATACCGTCTAGTTGTGCGATGTCAATGGGTTGTGGACTACACCACATAACGCTTTGAAGGTATTCACCCCATTTATCTACCAACTTCCGATGAGCATCACATGCCCCTATGTAATTAAGCCATTCTGCAGTAGATTTCTTTTCATTTATTCTAGCACGCACATTTGCTCAATATCGTCGCCTCTTATATCTCTTACTCTTGTTGTCTAATTTTCAATTACAACCGATCTCTAGTGAAGAGTCACTAGATGAATCGCTTCTAGTGTCTTTTGCTCCCTTGGATAGATTGTCATCGAGGGTATCACTGGGCCCTGAATGGTTTGTCCCCACATTTTCACTAAGATTTAACTCAGATTCTTTGTCCTCATAGTCAATTTCAATTGTTGATTTTGACCCCAAATCGTGTGGGCTATAGTCTTGTGAGGCACTATTGGTTCCAATGCCAATCAAACCTTCATCTTCTAGGTCATCAAAATCTATATGCATTGCTTCTAGTATATTTAAGGGTACGAGTAGTGACATTTCATCCCCCTCAGGTGTTACCCAAGTCGTCCCCCTATTTCCCCAAGCGTCTAAGGTTTCTGCTTAGGTGGACCCAATCCACATTGTCCGACTCAATCATCCCAGGTAGTACATCCATATAAGGAGAATCTTCCCCGACATTAGTGTCCGCTTTACACGTGTAACAATACTGCAATGGGGCCGAGTGAATGATAGAATCTTGGAACTGCAAGTAGACATGGTTTTTAGACCAGTCATGCACCATTTTCGCTTCCCTCATGAAAGGACGTCCTAAGATCATCTCCGATGCCATAGTGTGCTTGGAGGAATCCATAACAATGAAGGTAATTCTTATTTTATGTCCAAAGACCTTGATCTTGAGATCTTCTAGCATCCCAATAGGTTTAACAATAGACCCATTGGCCATCTTCACTACTATGGTTGTGGTTGCAAGGTGAGGTCTTCCCATAGTTTCCCAGCAATTTTTAGTCACAATGCTAACCCCAGCGCCACCATCAAGGATTCCCTTCACAATTAATCCCTTAGTAGTGATTGGTATGGTCGCATTGGATTCATCACCCTCAAAGTATTGTCCCAACTTGTTAACAGGTATTTCTACCACAAGGTTCTCATCTAGGTTGGGTTGTGGATCTAATTGTTCCTCCTCCATTGGCATCTCCCCAGTTCCATCCATCTGTGCAAATTGTGGTAGCCCAAACCCGAATGGCCTTGGTGAGATCTGCTAAAGTCATCTCAGATATCTTTGGCTCCTTAGCAATAGACTTTAGGGTCATTGGTTGATGCCCCGATGCTTGCGAGCTAATAGATTTAGGCTCAACAGACATTCTTTCTCCTTGAATCATTAAATTATCCTCCAATTGGATTGCATTGGTGGTGACTGCTTCCCGAGTGGTGATACCTCTAATGACTAGGCCATTGTAGATATCCTCATGTCGTAATCCCCTAATGAATCTATCAAGCAATTGATTATTATTGAAGCGCTCATTTAAATTACATCGAGAATTCAAATGCTTCAGGCGACTAATAAAGTCTCTCACCGACACTCCTTCCTCTCGTTGGGCTTTCTGGAGCTGAGAGGCTACACCCCAAAGCACTCCCTCTCGTAAGTATTCTTTCAAAAACAATCTCCTAAGAGTAGGATAAATCGTTTTTTCTTCCACCCTTAGGGTTCTATACCAATCCCCAGCCTTCCCACTCAAGGTTAGGCTTAAAGCATTACTCTTATGTAGGTCATTGTGTTCTCCTAGAGAATCACATATTTGTTCAAACACTTCGATATGCTTTCTCACATCCCCGTCTCCACTAAATTTTTGTGTGAGCTTGGCTATTTGTGTATTGCGTTACTTCTAAGTTCTCTATCAGGTGTGTTACGCATATTCTCAGCAATAGATCGACTGATAGCTTGAGCAAATGTTGCCAAGTCACCTAAGTGAGCAGGCACCGCGGGTGGAGGTGCTCCAGAGACTACATGTGGAGTAGGTATTGGCATTGGGCTTGGCGCATAGGAAGCCCTTGGGTTCCACGTTTGGTACGGTGTTGTGCCATGTGGTGGTCCAAAGTTCATATGTGTGGCTCTAGGCAGAGCAGACGTCGGATGTGACATGCTAATGCTAGCCGGTATGGTCCGATGGAAATAAGAGCTTGGGTGTTGTGGCTGTGGAGCATAGGTAGTTGAAACAATGGGAGGGGTAGGGGCTACATGAGTACGAGGACCCATGGGTGTATACAATTGGTACACATTTGTAGGTACTATTGTCAGAATTGAGCCACCATATAGCGGTGCTTTATCAACAAATGAGGTCCACGGCGTGTTTCTTGGCATGCCCATCATTGGAGTAGCTGTGGTGTCATCAAGAGAAAGATGAGCTAGACTTCGAAAAGTAAATCTATCACTTGTAAGCTCAGATTGCACTAAGACCCCTGGTGAAACAACATATGGAGGATCCATCAGACTTACCGAGGGAGTCTCCATTTGCGATAAGGTCAGTTGTTTAGCCTTCCCTGTATCCAAGAATCTCATGAGACCCGTTGAAGGCATGTGGATCCCCTTGTTCTGTCTCTCTAGCTCAATAACCGTATGGATGACCTCACAAACTCTTTGTTGTTGATCCTTCACACTAGTAGCACCCGTTGTGGATTGTAGGACATCTAACCAACCCACGTTATAGGTGTACCCTGTGTATAGGTCAGTTAGAGTTTTTGTTTGTAGTTCGTACTCCCATCTCATTTAGGAACGCTCCATCTAAGCTTGAGGTGCTAGGGGGATCCTTTGAACTAGATGCAATGGGGCTCTCTATGGGTTCAGGAGCACTCGATTGCTCTCCTAGCAAAGATATTGACATAGGAGTTTTTGCTTTTAACTCTCTTCGTTGCTCCGCCTTGCGTAAGCTCTCGATTTCCTTTTCCCTAGCCACAATGATATATCACTCAACTTCTTGCACCTCGGCAAGGCTTCTACCATCAGGTAATATAACCTCAGAGGGGAGTAGTTCTGAAGAGTCAGAGGGTGCAGTGAATGGAGTATTCATGTGCACATTCTCTAAGAGCATAGGATCTACGTTTGTCATGAATGAAGAATTTACTTCGCCACCCCCCTCATTTACATCGTTAGTTCCATGTTCGGAGCGAGTGGCTCTACTAAAGGTTTCCTTCAAGCGGGTAAGCACCCTCGGCCCGGACCACGGGCCCGTGGCATGCATGTCTTGGCTTGAGCTATTAGGAATAGGCATTGGGTAACCCTCCATGACGTCGTAGTCAGAGGAAGAGTCACTAGACGCTATATGCGGGCCCTGAGTGGTACTACCTTGGGTTCCTGCTAAGGGCCTAGAGCCTAAGGTAGAGGAATAATGAGTGCCCGCGTAAACGGAAACACTCTTGATGTGCTCGTTCTCTAGTACACGCCCAGAGCATAGGTGCATGTGACCTCGACACTCTAGAGGTGTTGGTGAGTGCCTCTGGAGGCCGCTCACCTAGGTTTTTTTTTTTTAAGGTGTTTATAGCCCAATTTTTTTTGTATTTTTGGTTACTTTTTCAACCGAGCCACAGAATATGGCGTGCAATAGCTCAAAACAAGCATCTTGGCTAGAGGGACATGTCATGCTTTATAGCCCCCGGTTCGGCTAGGTACAGCCCTCAGAATCCTAAAACTAGTCTTTTCCTAGGTGAGGAGAGGGCTAGAATTAGTCAGTCCAAAGGGTGAGTGTGAAGGGGATGGTGGAGGACTTGAGGAACTATCCCACATGCCCTCATTCCCTCTTGTGGAGGTAGGGTATATTTATAAGAGTGAGTCTAGTATATATCATTAAACTGAGGACTGAGGCCTAGGCCTCGGCCTGGGGAAATGATCCCGATCCAAAATTTTCATAGAACACACTCACACCTCACGCTTAAATATTTTTGGTTTTTTTTTACTTTTTTTTTTTTGATCGCTGCGTGCGCAGTTTTCGGTGGCCTTTTTGGGCCACACACACAAAACTTTTTGTCTACACTAACCTAACCTTATCTCTTCTACAACTAACTACTCTACTAATTACTAACTGACAGTGGACAGTGAATCTACCTACTCTGCTAACTGTTTACTCCTTCACTAGCTAACACACTAACTATGCAAACAAATAAAAACTGTGTAAACAGGCATTGGTAGAAACCAAGCTATCTATTAACTGTGTAGAAAACTGTGCAAGCAGCCATTGACAGAAAGCACTCTTTCACTACTAACACATTAATTGCTAACTATCCTAGCAAGCATTGACAGAAAACATAGATTATGCAGGAAAAAACTCGCAGAAATTAACGTCTTCTTCTTCCTTCCTAACTCAAAGACTCACAGAAGAAGCACAGAGTGCCTCTTGAGCTTAGTGTAAGGCGATTCCCCGGTAGCGGCACCAAAAATGTGAGCGTCTGTTGTACATGTCAATGCAAGGAACTTGCCAATACACTGTGTGCGAGCCACAAATAGCTCCAAGCATGCAACTAGCATAAACTAGTAAGCTCAAAGATGACGATGGTGTGTCACTCACCGCTCTACGCTTGCTATCGTGAAGGATTCCTCGCGGCGAAGAAGAAGGAGCCGCCGTTGCACCACGCTCAACCGCTTCACCACCGCCGTGCCGTCGTCGCAATGCTAGACACATACTCTCTCTCTCTCTCTCTCTCTCTCTCTCTCTCTCTCTCTCTCTCTCTCTCTCTCTCTCTCTCTCTCTCTCACGCATACACACACATACAAGGAGATGGAGAAGAAGAATATGGGGATGGAGCAAGAGCACTCTTCAATTGCACACATGAAAGAATAAGTAATTTTAGGTTCGAGTAGGCCTAATGCTGACGAAAAAAGAAGGAAGGAAAATGGATCCATGAAGAGATCAGGATAAGGGAGGAGGATGTGATTTAATTAAGGAACTCTTCAAGTTGTTCGGTAAAAAGGAACCTTGGAAAGGCTAGGAACCTAAGTGGGCTATTCCGCCATTGTCCTCATCAGATGAACCTTTGCTCTGCTTCTCGGATTATTGATTTGAAAGGAACCTAGAGTATATTATTTTTGTAAGCCTTTCCCACACAAGATAAAGAAAAATAAGAATTGAAAAATTGGGTATAGGTACCGCCTCCACACGTGGCGGAGGAGACAGGATACCCAAGTCCTAGGACGATGATTGTACGTTTTGCTGTACGTGTCGAAGCTGGGAACTTGCGTGTGAACTATGTGCGAGCCTCGAAAGGCTGCAAACACACAACTAGAAGAGTCTAGCAAGCTCAAAGGGGCAGGGGTGTGTCACTCACCGCTCAATGCTTCCATCATGAAGCATCATGTGCTGCGAAGAAGAAGGAGCTGCCGTTGATGTATGCCGCGCTCAACCGCCTCGCCGCCGCCGATGCCACCGCAATGCTCTCTCTCTCTCTCTCTCTCTCTCTCTCTCTCTCTCTCTCTCTCTCTCTCTCTCTCTCTCTCTCTCTCTCTCTCTCTCTCTCTCTCTAAAGCATACACACACACACACACACATACACCTGTGAGCACACAAAGGAGAAGGAGACAAAGATGGAGTAAGAGCACTTCTTAGCTTACACCTCAGAGAATGAGGATTTTTAGGTCAAATGGACCTTTTTTAAGAGTTCGATCCATTCACACATGGGCGCCCACAGTGGTTGGTCGTTGCAAAACTATTGTAAAAATAAGATAAGGGGTGCGCCTCTCATCGACGATCACCTACACATCTATTGGATCGACAAGCCCGCCGGTCCATGACTCAATCAAATAAATAATATGCATCCGTCGAAGGTGATAGGGTGTCGGTGAGGGTTAACATGCCTCCCTTTCTAATGTAGATTCCATCCTTGGAAGCTATTGAGATGAAGCCCGTTCGTCGAGGTGGAAGAGCATCCGAGATTGAATGTCCTTAGCCTTCTTCACTGCAAAACCAACCAAAATTGGCACAATAACTGCATTCTCATATACAATTAAAAAGCATATGCAGTTGTAGGCAAACAAATTGATTGTTAATAGAATATTAAGAATTTGTCAGTAATAAGCATTTAACTCTAATATAATCAAATGCATAAACAGTTGTAAAGGTCAAAAACTAAACAAGTCTGGGGTCACAAATTTAACGATCGAAAGGCACTAGAGGTCACCTATTAATACCATGGGCAAGTTTCTCAATTTTCTCTAGTCAATTAAGTTGTTTAATCACGAGACCCAAGTATTTCATGTCCGAGGGCTAACTAGAGGCTATACCTAGAAGACCTTGTAGTTAAGCTACGATAAAAAGAATTGCTCATGAAATCATCGCCTGTTTTATTTTCTTTTCTTTGACCCCCCAAAGTCTTTTCACATTGCTTCAATTTTGATGTGTGTGCTTATTTTGTATGCCTTGGGTTTTTTTCTTTTCAAGGAAAAGTGTCCACACTGGGAACCTCTAGGGCTCTAGTACCATAGGTGATACATGTGACTGAAGTACCAAATCAAGCTAGGATTTCTCTTCCAGCTTAAGATTTTACATTGTGACACTTTTAATTTTTTTGTTTGTTCGTTTTCAGCATTTTAATTTTGTAACTTTGGGGGGTCATATAACATTGTTACCCTCCCCACGCTCATCACACTAGTAAACTCCCTTTATAATACTTAAGCTAAAGGTCAATAAGAACTAAGCCCACTAGAAATCCCTAGTACATTGCACACAATGCTGCCTAAATCGAATTTAGAATCTAAAGTAACCATTGATTATTAGGAAGGCATTCCCCATGGTATTAAGAGAAGATCTCTAACTCCTAACTTGGTTAGTCAGACTGCTTGATTCTGAAACCTAGAGAAGAGATTATGACCTAAAATTATATAAAATCTACAGTTTAATCTAAGCAAATGTGCGGAATATTGTGCTACCAATCACATTTAAAGCAGGCAAATATGGATGCAAAAACAAAGACAACAGGCAATGCTAATGGTCAAGAAACGCTTGTTTGTATTGATAATCACGAGAGAAAGATTCCATGAAGTTTTAAATCCTAACAACAGCAACACGTTCTTGTACACACTAGGAAACACAAAGAATACCTCTAGGAGGCACATCAGTGGGAAGAGGCACCAACCCTTATTGAACACAATCAAACAACATGAACCCTAACCTAATTATTTGCACTCCCCCTAGAGAGTCAAGGGAACAGGATACTGTAATGGAATTCGCCTATTTTAACTTGAGAGTAGTAGAAATTAATGAGAGTACTTTTGAGAAATGACTTTGTGAGCGTAGCGGGTGAACATAAGTGAAGATAGCAACATAATTATACCAATTAGTTAACTTGGCATGACCAATACTTTTGCAAGAGAGAGAATTTGGAGAACATGACAACAGTTGAGGACCGGATTTATGTGGAGCCGGTCCCCCCTCCAATAGGCATTTGTATTATGATTTCTCCCATTAAGAGAGACTTGTTACAATACAATCTTTGTGTTCCTTGTAACCTAGGTGATGCAATGAATATGGAAAGATTCATGCATCACAAGCATAACATAAACTTGAAGAATCCCAAGCCTCAGTCCCAAGACCTCAAACACCTTCGAAGGTGGAGAGAGCTAGCAGGGAATGAGGATAGGGAAGAGGAAGAAGAAACATTTCATAGGAGAAAGAATTAGTTCCTCACTTATCATAACTCTTCTTGCTAGCATAGTAATGAAGAAGAAGGAGATGGCAAGCTTAAGCATTGAAGCATGGCTCTTGGTTGGATTTGCACTCCATAGCCAAGAGTGTTGGTGTAGACTCTCAACCTCTACTTTCTTGGAGAAGGAGAGGGATCTCTTGCACTTTGCATAGTACACAACGAGAGCATTTGTGAGTGTATGTGGGTGAGTATACCCCCTAATCAACCCCCTAGCTTTCTTGGGTCGACCCCCCCTTATAGCTCATGCTTGAAGCTCATTAGACCCCTCCAAGCCTAGCCAATCATAAGCAGGAGGCATTACAAGCAGCAAGGGTAGCCTTGGGACAAGTGTCCCCCTTTACCCTTTGAGAGAGAGGACTTGATAAATGCAAAATCAATTAATTAAATCTCCTAAATTATCATTGGACCCCTTGGGTGTCCAACCAATAGGCTTCAGGCACACCATGAGGGCAACATGAGGAGGAACTTGACAAGTGTCCCTTTTGCTTTCTTTGTACCATGCATGCCTTGTGTGAGTGTGTGGGTGTTCTCTCTCATCCTCTTGTAGGGCTCGCCCCTTCCTTGTAGGGATTGAATCTTGACCTTTTGACACCTCAAGCCCCTCATGCATAGGCCCAGTTCCCACCACAAGCTTGGCCCTTGAGCACTTTAAGCTTGGGTTGGGTTCTTACCTCAAGTGAAACCCTAGCATCTCAAGCATGTCAAGCACCTCAAACATCTCAATCATCAAGCACCTCAAGCATCTCAAGCACCTCAATCATCAAGCATCTCAAGCACCTTAGTCTTCAAGCAGGACAAGCACCTCGAGCTGGGTCGGGTTCCCGCCTCAAGCTCAGCCCTAGCTTACCTAAGGTCAAAGTACTTTCACACACGCTATTGGAGGTCTTCAATGAAGCTAACCCTAAGGTCTTATGCTCCATTGGTTAGCCTTGCTCTTTGATAGACCATCTCTCATTTGGGCCCCTTTACCATTGGCCCTGTGTTGAGATAGATCTATAAGCACATGTCTATATCTTAACCCTTGTTCCTGTTTATTCTCCCACATTAAGTGATCAGTTTAACAAGAGAAAATCATTTGGGTTGGTTAGATATTAGATATTAAATTTTATGACATTACCTCTCTTTTGAAATCATAGTCGTCCTCGACTATGAAGTAGAAGAGATAAAGCCGTAGTCATTAATCAATTTTATTTAGCGGGTAGAGGATCCCTTTTTACCCTACGACATCTTTCCAAGATGGATGAATAATCCATTTGGTGCTTGGGAGACATAGCTGCCGCAAGCATGTATGCTCTTTAGTCCATTTCATTCTCCCAAAGTAGAGTGACAAATTCTACTTGGTGTTTGAGAGACGTCGTCATCATAGACATGATTCTAAGCATGCATACTAGTTAAATTTGTGCACATTAAAAAGAGGACTAGTCTTATAAGACGTCGTCATCATAGACATGATTCTAAGCATGCATACTAGTTAAATTTGTGCACAATTAAAAAGAGGACTAGTCTTATAAGACAAAAACATGAGTCATTTAAAAGAAATTTGTACATTTTCTTACTCTAATGTAGCATTGTAAGCATTGTCAAGGTTCATACTATCCTTAAGTTGTATTCCTTGCATCCATCTAGCATCTTCAAAAGGATAATTTTTGAATTTAATAAGATATCGTCGGATAATCTTACCATGTCTTAGTACCTTGTCTTCATGCCGAAGGATAGCTTTGGGTTGTAGTACCTCTTCTTGGTCTTCAACTTTAGGAGGGTCTTCAATAATTGGTTCACTTGGTGGCTCTCCTTTGTAGGGCTTAAGTAGGCTTACATGAAAGGCATTGTGTATGAGCCAATAGTTGGGCAACTTGAGTTGATAAGCCATCTCATTGATGGGCTTCAAGATTTGGAAAGGACCATAGTATCTTTTTGCTAGTTTAGCATAATACTTTTGATGGCCCGTGGGATTTTTGCCCGTCGGGGTGCCTTAATCGAGCCTTAGGAAACTTGAGTAAGACCTAATCATTTTCTTTGAACATTAAGGCCCTTCTGTGCTTATCAGCAACAGCAGCTTTTTGCCTTTGTTGAGAGATGGATATAGCCTCCTTAATCTTTTGAAAAGATTCTTGTAGGTCACGGCTATACTCATCAGCGGCGAAGATCTTCCATGTACTTTGAGTAGCAAGGGACTTTTAGGTCTTCCCTCAATGATCTCAAAAGGTGCTTTTCCCGTAGAAGTATGTACAGTATTATTGTAGGCATACTCTACAAGAGGTAAGTACTTTTCCCATTGTGAGCGTTGATCTACTTCGGTAACATAAGTCTTGAGTAGATCGAGTATCGTAAGATTGGCTATCTCAGTTTGGCCATCCGTTTGTGGGGATAGGCCAAAGAGAAATTCAATCTTGTTCCTAGATTTTCAATGAGACCTTTCCAAAAATTACTAGTCATTTTAGGATCTCTATCTGACACGATGGATGTGGGTAATCCATGATACTTGAAAATCTGAGATATGAAGAGAGTTGCCATTTGATGTGCCTTAATAGTCTTTTTGACAGGAATAAAATGTGCTTGCTTGCTAAACTTGTCGACTATTGTCCATATTCCCGTATTCCCATGGATAGACTTGGGTAATCCAAAGATGAAATCCATGGATATACTCTCCCATGGTGAATTTGGGATAGACAATGGCTGGAGTAATCCAGGTTGCTTCCCTCTATCGTACTTGGTCTTTTGGCATACTACACATTTTGAAACATACTCTTGTATGTCCACTTTCATGGTAGGACAATAGAAGTATGTCTCTACTCCTTGGAGAGTAGGTTGAATACCTCTATGCCCCGCACATGGAGGAGCATGGGATTCATACATAACTTTCTCACGAAGGGAATGTGTAACACATAGCCTATTGCCGTGGAGAAGATAACCATCCTGCAAGGTGAATGGTTCCTCTTTCTTTCCCAAAGCAAGGGCTGACATTATGTCTCTAAAGTCAGGGTTAGTAGCATACTCATCTATCATAGAAGATAGATCATTGTGAGTAGCTATAGACACTGCATTAACTTTTGGTCGTCATGAAAGTGCATCGGCCACTTGATTGTGCTTACCAGCAATGTGAACAATATGAAAATTAAATTGCGAAAGAAAATTTGCCCACCTCATTTGTTTGTCGGAAAGCTTGGTTTGCGTCATGAAATACTTGAGACTTTGGTGATCTGTTTGTAGAATGAATGGAGTCCCCAATAAGTAGTGCTTCCATGTGTCTAGGCATGTAGAACAGCTAAAATCTCTTTCTCATAAATGCCCAAGACTCGTTCATCAGTATCGAGCCTTCGGCTCTCATATGCTATGGCATGCCCTTCTTGAAGCAAAACTGCTCCAAGGCAATCACCACAAGCATCATTGGACCTCAAATGGCTTTGAAAGATCCAGAAGTATGAGGACTAGTTGGGAAGTAAGCTTCTCTTTGAGTTTATCAAAAGCATTTTTCTCCTTAGCAGTCCATACTTAACGTTCTTCTTAGTTAAGTCGTGTAGTGGTCCCGCTACATGAGAGAATTTTTCTATGAAGCATCTATAGTATGCACACATACCAATAAAGCTTCTTAGCTCATGTAGATTCCTTGGGTTAGGCCATGCTTTTATTACCTCTTATTTTGATGGATTCATACGGATACCATCTTGAGAGATAATATGACCTAAGTATTGAATCTCTTGAAGGAAAAATTCACTTTTCTTTTGGTTGAGAAAAAGCTTATTCTCCCTTAATGCTTGAAACTTCACTTGGAGATGTTGCTTATGTTCCTCCAAAGACTTGGAGTAGATGATGATATCATCAAAGAACACTCCAGTGAATTTACGATAAGGTCTAAAATTTTTCTCCATTAGATGATTGAACGTAGCTGGTGCATTAGTCAAGCCAAAAGGCATGACTAGATATTCATAAAGACCAAACGTTGTGCAAAATGCGGTCTTTAGGATATTTTCATCCACTATCCTTATTTGATGATAGCCACTCTTAAGGTCAATCCTACTAAAGTAGGTAGAGCCTTGTAGCTTATCAAACAGATCTTCTATCGAGGCACGGGAAATCTGTTTTTGATAGTGATATGGTTTAATGCTCAATAGTCCACACACATACGGTATGTACCATCTTTCTTTTGCACTAAAAGGATTGGAGAACAAAAGGGAGAGAAACTAGGCCTCACCATCCCTTTGTCTACCAATTCCTATACTTGCCTCATGATCTCCTCTTGTTGAGCTTGTGAGACTCGATAAGGAGGCTTGTTAGGTGGTGAGCTTCCTGGAAGGAGCTCAATGCGATGGTCATCATCCCCTCATTTTGGAGGTAAGTCCATAGGGATATCATCGATGAACACATCTTGGAATCCTTTTAGAAAATTAGACAAGTCAACTCTTCTTGATTCCTCCCATTTACATTTGATGAAACATTAGGATCTTTTAGAGACTCTTTGACAAAAAAAATCATGTACGCAGAAACTGAGCTCTTCATTGACTTTATCAAAAGCAAGAGGATTTACAAGTGGAATAGTGCGACCACGCTCACTAGCATCTATATACATGTTCTTTCCCTTGTAGGTGAAGTAGATTCTCCTTTCAGGGAACTTCATGTTGGCAGCCATGCGATCAAACCATGACATCCCTAGGATAGCATCCTCATGTTGGAGAGGAGAGATGAAGATGTCTTCTTTGTCAACATAGCTTTGGACATGAAGCCTCAACTTCTCAATCAAGGGAGTAACGGAGGCTTGTTGTCCCTTGAAAGTTGCATCAGCCATTACCATATCTCCCATCTCAAAAGCTTGAATGCCCAACTTGGTGGCCAACTCCGTTGATATGAAGTTGTGAGTAGACCTAGGGTCAAACAAGATGAAGGCATCGTGCTCTCTTACCTTTCCCCAAGCATAGGAAAGTGATGATCCTTTGCAATGAGCATCCTCTTTTGGAGCTTCGATGGTGGAAGCCCTAGGAGTCTCATTGCGAGTATTCTTCTTGGGGCAAGAACAATAGCCCTGTCCTTGCTCCCCACACTTGAAACACTTATGGTCCTTGTGAAAAGCTTCAAGCTCTTTAGGAGAGAGTTTGTTTTTACCTTTGTAAACTCCCTTCTCCCTTGGACCGATTGTTGTTGTTGTTGTTGGAAGTGCCTTGGGAAGAATTTTGAACATTGGTTTTCCCCTTTGCATCATTTTTGTCTTTGTTCTCCATGGGCTTGGCATTACGTCTAGCCCCTTGATGGCAATTCATACATGAAGCAACCACGGTGTGATGGATTACTTCGCTAATTGTACTAGGCCATTGAGAGTTGATGTATTAGCCCCCCTCTTCAAGTAATCCCGCACAGAATTGCTGCCTTTGCTCGGCAAAGTCTATCTTTTGAAAGACAGTAGCCTTGAGATGTAAATCCCAAAACTTGTCTACATATTTGTGGATAGACTCATGGGAGAGAAGCTTCAAGCTGCACCATTCGATAAGCACTTTGTCCTTTGCATCGCTCGCAAGGAATTGCTTCATGATGGAAACTCGTAGTGTTTTCCATGTCTTTGGGGCTTCACCATTGCCACGAAGGCTAGCCCACCATTGACGAGCTGATTTTTGGAAGTGCATAGCTACATGGCGTAGCTTGGAGGACTCTGTGAAGCCCTCGTCTCCAAAGGCCGCATCAAATTGTTGGATGAAGGCCAACACTTTGTCGGTAGCACCAAAGGTGTATTATAGGTGAGAAAAGAGATACTCTTTCCTCCCTCCTTGAACTTCTTTAGCTTTTGTGACCTTCACCAACACTTTGTCGGTAGCACCAAAGGTGCATTATAGGTGAGAAAAGAGATACTCTTTCCTCCCTCCTTGAACTTCTTTAGCTTTTGTGACCTTCACCATGCAGGAAATGATTTGCGGTGTCTTCCCCTCTTGTATTCTCTAGGAGAATAGCCATAGCTTTCGTCGGAAGAGGAGGAAGGTGAAGAAGAAGGAGAAGAGGGTGACCTCTTCCTAGCCCTTTTCTTCCTTTGTTTCCTCTCTTCTCTTTCGGAGTGACGAGGAGAAGGACTATGTGTTGATCTTTTCCTCTTGGGAGGAGTGGGCGGTCGTCTAGACCGCCGTCTTTGTGGAGCCACATCTTCAGAGGAACTTAAACTTTCAATGCTTTCTTGCTCTTTGGATTCCTCCTCTTGAATGGGAGAGAGCCTTCTTTTGGGGGTCTCTTCAAGAGGCCTCCTAATCTCTCTCTCCTCTTGGAGAGGAAGGGAAATTCCATAAGCACGAAGTTGTTGAGTAACTTCGGCTTGCAAAGCAGGGTTGCCCATAGCTTGCTGCAACCTCGTGACGAGATAATTCACAAACATGGGAGTATCATCATTAGCACCTCCATGTGCAAAATCAAAGCTATCAATGTTCATTCTACTCTCTTGATTATTGTCAGCCATGTTAACAAAATTTATGTATGTACTTAGTGTATGATTTGGCAATTCAAAACCTTAGTTGCTACTCCTCTTAGCCTTTTAAAATCGGCTCTTAAGTATCTACACCCACGGCTCGAAGTGGTTAATTATAGAGAGTAGAAGAGTAGGTCTAAAGAGTAGGTCTAACATAGCAGAGTTACCGAGGGCTAGCTCCTTTTAGACTTCTTATGGCAATTCAAAACCTTAGTTGCTACTCCTCTTAGCCTTTTAAAATCGGCTCTTAAGTATCTACACCCACGGCTCGAAGTGGTTAATTATAGAGAGTAGAAGAGTAGGTCTAACATAGCAGAGTTACCGAGGGCTAGCTCCTTTCAGACTTCTTATGGCTCAATAATGTAAAGCCGTAGGCAAGTCTAAAAAGACTCCATTATTAAGTCCAAAGCTCTTGAGGTGTGCACCATATCCCACATAGTGGACTCAACAAAATCGATAATAGATCCCAGTTCCACTTACCCTAATATAATTAACAACATCAACCATTTATAGGCTACTTAAGGACCTCTCTTCTTAAGCAAGAAAAGAGAAACCAAATGCTCTGATACCAATGTAATGGAATTGGCCTATTTAACTTGAGAGTAGCGAAAATTAATGAGAGTACTTTTGAGAAATGACTTTGTGAGTATAGCGGTTGAACATAATTGAAGATAACAACATAATCATAGCAATTAGTTAACTTGGCATGACCAATACTTTTGCAAGAGAGAGAATTTAGAGAACATGACATCATTTGAGGACCAGATTTATGTGGAGCCGGTCCCCCCTCCAATAGGCATTTGTATTATGATTTCTCCCATTAAGAGAGACTTGTTACAATACAATCTTTGTGTTCCTTGTAACCTAGGTGATACAATGAAGATGGAAAGCTTCATGCATCACAAGCATAACATAAACTTGAAGAAAGCTTTAACTATCCCAAGCCTCGGTCCCAAGACCTCAAACACCTTCGGGTGGAGAGAGCTAGCAGGGAATAAGGATAGGGAAGAGGAAGAAGAAACGTTTCATAGGAGAAAGAATTAGCTCCTCACTTATCATAACTCTTCTTCCTAGCATATATAATAGCATAGTAATGAAGAAGAAGGATATGGCAAGCTTAAGCATTGAAGCATGGCTCTTGGTTGGATTTGCACTCCATAGCCAAGAGTGTTGGTGTAGGCTCTCAACCTCTACTTGCTTGGAGAAGGAGAGGGAGCTCTTACACTTTGCATAGTACACAATGAGAGTGCTTGTGAGTGTGTGTGGGTGAGTATACCCCCTAATCAACCCCCTAGCTTTCTTGGGTCGACCCCCCCTTATAGCTCATGCTTGAAGCTCATTGGACCCCTCCAAGCCTAGCCAATCACAAGCAGGAGGCATTACAAGCAGCAAGGGTAGCCTTGGGACAAGTGTCCCCCTTTACCCTTTGAGAGAGAGGACTTGATAAATGCAAAATCAATTAATTAAATCTCCTAAATTATCATTGGACCCCTTGGGTGTCCAACCAATAGGCTTCAGGCACACCATGAGGGCAACATGAGGAGGAACTTGACAAGTGTCCCTTTTGCTTTCTTTGTACCATGCATGCCTTGTGTGAGTGTGTGGGTGTTCTCTCTCATCCTCTTGTAGGGCTCGCCCCTTCCTTGTAGGGATTGAATCTTGACCTTTTGACACCTCAAGCCCCTCATGCATAGGCCCAGTTCCCACCACAAGCTTGGCCCTTGAGCACTTTAAGCTTGGGTTGGGTTCTTACCTCAAGTGCAACCCTAGCATCTCAAGCATGTCAAGCACCTCAAACATCTCAATCATCAAGCACCTCAATCACCTTAGTCATCAAGCATGACAAGCAGGACAAGCACCTCGAGCTGGGTCGGGTTCCGGCCTCAAGCTCAGCCCTAGCTTACCTAAGGTCAAAGGACTTTTACACACGTTATTGGAGGTCTTCAATGAAGCTAACCCTAAGGTCTTATGCTCCATTGGTTAGCCTTGCTCTTTGATAGACCATCTCTCATTTGGGCCCCTTTACCATTGTCCCCGTGTTGAGATAGATCTATAAGCACATGTCTATATCTTAACCCTTGTTCCCGTTGATTCTCCCACAGTAAGTGATCAGTTTAATATGAGAAAATCAGCTGGGTTGGTTAGATAGTAGATATTAGATTTTATGACAGGATATTGTAGAGATGGGGAGGTAAACCCCTATCCTTATCATCATCGAGAAAAACAAAGTCATCATCCATGAGACCATATGTGCCATCCGTGTAATCATGTAATTCTTCTTCATCATTAGAGGCACCAATGTTTACTAAGAAGGTCACTAGACGTCTATAGCCATCTTTGTCAAAAGGGTAGGCATGTCCAATGGGAGAGACTCTCTCTACTAAGTTTGGATCAGTCTCATGATCAAGAGACGTATCCGCCATTCTAGCTCCTCAAAATTCCTCTCACATGCTAGAGTACCTACCAAATCCCATTCACAGGCAAGCACCTGAAAGACTATGTGAAACACTTGTGAAAAGTAAAGAGAGTACCTCTGACCCAAGGTAGGAGTGGATGACTCTAGCGTACTAGCCATATCTTCACACACAGATAGATGATGGTTAGAGTGCAAATATTATAAGGGTCGTGTCAAAAGGTCGTGTCCTTGTGCATAATGTGTTTTTATGATTTTGTGTCATATATAGAACTTGTAGGTTTTCAGATTTTTGTTTGGTGGCTCTTGCTCTTTTACTTTTTTATTTTGGTTTTTGTGAGTATAAGGCTTTATATATACATTCCCTAAGATTGGAGATTGAGAGGTCAGGGAGGAAGGTTAAGAGAGGAGTGAGTGAATGAGGAATGTGAGCAACCACTCCCCCCTTCCTTGGGTAGATCATACCTTTTGGAATGATGTCGTCACCTTTTGAAACCAATTGTTTCAAGTTGTCATGGGTGAAGATTTTGACCAATAGTTTTTGACCGCCCTAGGAATTTTATCTAGTTGCAAGGGTGGTAAGGTACTCTTTCACGATTTCTTTTGCAACGTTATTGTAGGTGGTGAAATTACAACGGGAGGTGAAAACTCTTTCTTATTTGTATGGATATGTACAATGGTAGGTGGAGGTTGTGTCAAAGCTTCTATTTTCGTATATGAACTACATGAAGAGCAAGAAGCTTCATTCGTTTTTTCTATGGTTGAGATGAGCGAAACAAGCCTTTCTCGCTTGGGAACCCATACTAGCTCCGGATTCGGTACATAGTGTTCTACGATTTTTCCTTTCCAATGATCTTCCATCGGCTTTGTCGTCTCACAGGATTTGACTCACATGGGTCAGGTGACAGGTAAGAACACAATTTACGTTTTGGCACCCAGATTTGATCATTTCCTTGATAGTAGCCTTGGGCTTCCACTAGTCGTCAAGAATTCCAACCTCACATTTTCTTACATTTCTAGGAGCGAGTGGGGCGTTTCTTAAAAGGCTCCTGTTTTTTAGCATCAGCCATGGACGCTAAAGAAGCTTTAGGGACCCACTTGTATGTTCTCTTCGCTATATTAGGATGCGTCTTCTGTGTCTCAAGCTTTGTTTCAACTACAAAAGTTAAAGCTCTAGAGAGTTGGGCTATAGGGACATATGGTTTAACCTCCTGGACATGCATTGTTTTTGGTTTTATTTCCTCATGAGGTAATATCTCAAGGACTATGGCTTGAGTGACAGGGCTACGAGGTTACTTCTGCATTGTGACACTCACTGTCCCCCAATCAATAGTGCATTTGGTCGCTACCATCCACGTGCGTCCTAGGTTTATATGACCTTCCATAGTTCCAACGGGCATGACCAAAAAGTCTTGAGCTATAGCCTCGTTGTCAAAACTGACAGAAGTGTGTCAGGTACCAAAAATTACAGTTTTTTTCTTGTTGACACCCTTGACTTGGATAGTACTCTCAGATAGGAATGGCTTTTCCAACTGACACCACACCCCATATGACAACAAATCATATTTAGCACTCGTGTCTAACAAGGCATTAGATAGCACTTTCCCATAGGTGCTATTTAGTTCAATAGGACATAGAGGTGTGTCAGAGTCTAACCAACCATCCTCTATTTCAACGTGGAATGCATGTGTAACTCCAAGGTTGGCCTCTCGTTGGCGTCTTCTGCATCGTTGTCGCTCCTTAGCCTCATCTTGAGCTTGTATCTTCTTCAATTCTGTTTGTGCCTTGGCTGCCTTTTTTTGATGGATGACACATAGCTCCTCTTGGCTTAAAGGATCATAGTATCTTTTAAATTTTCTCCCATTGAGGAATCCAATGGTTTTAACTCCATCAAAAGTCTCCATACGAATGGTACCTTGTGGGGTGATTTCACATACTCTATATGGTCCTTTTCCCGCATATTTCAACTTTTTCTTCTCGTTCCGTACTCCATATGTACGGACTTTATCACCAACATTGATATCTTTGTTCTTTAGATGACGGTCAAACCATTTCTTTCTCCTATCTTTCTCCACAAGTGCGTTTTTGTACAACCAATTGCCTTTCTTTGTCTAACCTTTCAAGGATATATAAACACTCAACTAAAGGGTTACCATCCCAACCTTCTTGTGAAGCTACGCACAGACTAGGAATTACAAACTCCCATGGCATAACTACATCTTGGGCATATACCACTTTGAATGGTGTACAATTAATAACCACTTTGGAAGAAGTACGATAAGTCCATGGAGCTGATATCAGCTTCAAATCCCAATCTGTGCGATGAGCTTCGACTGTTTTTGTCAAGATAGAAATTAAGGCCTTGTTAGTGCTCTCAGCTTGGCCATTTTCTTGTGCATAATAAGGCGTGGACTTATGGTGGGCTATCATGAAGTTTGTTGTGAGTTCCTTTATCACTCCATTTATAACATGAGTACCATTGTCACTCACAATCTCAAAGGGACAACCAAATCTTGTAATATTGTTCTCAAAGAGAAACTTGGCAGTTGACCTTGCATCAGCCTTACGTGTTGCCCTGGCTTCCGTCCACTTTGTCACATAGTCAGTGGAAATGATAATATATTCAGATTGAGTGTTACGAGCTGTCGGACTAATTGAGCCTACAAAGTCTAAACCCCATTTTTCAAATGGTTGAGTCACTTTAACAGGACATAAGGGCATCTTATCCTTTCATTGTGTGATCTTGTAATCTTCGCATTGATCACATCCTTTTGCAAAAAGTGATGCATCCTTGAATAAGGTAGGCCACCAATAGCTTGATTGCAACACCTTTCTAGCAGTTAGTTCCCTGAGAAATGTCCTCCGCCTATACCCATGTGGGCTTCTTGCAGTATGTATAAATACTCATCCTCACGAGCACAACGTCTAAGAATATCGTCCTTCCCTAGCTTGTAGAGAGTTCCTGCAATGAGAGAATAAGGTTCACATTCTTTTAAAAGTTTTCGAGCTATATCCTTACGAAGCTCCTTGGGTGGAAAACCATTAACTGAAAGTTCACAATCTTCTCACTCAATTCAGGCATGGTCTCGACTAGGAATAGGGAAGTATCAGGCAATTCATCATCGACTCTAGTAGAGGCTTCACCATTGGGTATGCGAGACCAATGATCCGCCATAACATGTCTTTTATCATGTCTCACCACAATGGTGAAATCAAACTCAAGAAGAATTAACAACCATCGTGTAATTCTTCCCGTGGAACAAGGTTTATTTACTAGATACAACAAGGCGTGATGATCCACATTGAAAACAAACTTGTTCGCAAGAAGGTAGTAGCGAAATTTTTTCTGCGTAAATCATAGCTAAACCTTCCCGCTCTATAGTGGTGTAGTTTCTCTCAGCATCATTCAATTGACGACTTCCAAAGCTAATGGGATAGTCTAATTTATGTTCTCTTGGTTGAGCTAGAACACACCCAATAGCAAAGCTCGATGCATCACATTCCAATCGGGCACTCATAGAATGGGAGCGCTTGTTAAGGCTTTTTTCAATGACTCATAAGCATGGTCGCACTCCGCGGTCCAGTGGAACTCAATAAATAGCTTGTACAAAGGACGAGCTATCTCGATAAAGTGTAAAATAAACCGTCGGTAATAACCAACATGGCCCATGAACCTTTGAACTCCTTTATAGTTTGTAGGTGGTGGTAAATCAGCAGTGGCTTTAATTTTGCTCTCATCTGTGGAACTTCCATTTTTTGACACTATATGTCCTAAAATGACTCCATGTTTAACCCAAAATTGGCATTTGAAAGGGTTTAAGGAGATCGATACAATCTGCACTTCTCAAACACTTCTCATAAACATGATAGATGTTCTTTCCAAGAAGAATAAACATAAAGGTCATCTAAGAAAGCTTCACAAAACTCCCTCAAATATTCTCTAAAAGCAGTGTTTATTAATCTTTGGAAGGTAGCAGGAGCATTGGTTAAGCCAAAAGCCATAACACAAAATGCGGACACTCCGAATTCGGTTATAAAAGTTGTTTTAGCTTAGTCTTCTAGTGTTATTGTAACTTGATTGTATCCAGAGTACCCATCTAAAAAGCTATAAGCTTCCTTTCTTGCAACTCTTTCAAGCACATGTTCTGAATATGGCAAGGGGTAATGGTCCCTCCTAGTGGCGGCATTGACCTTCTTGAGATCCACGCACACTCTGAGTTTCCCATTCTTTTCGCCACAATCACTATTGGAGACACCCATTCTGAGCGCTCAATAGGGTATATGAATCTGCATTTTGACAAGCTTTTCAATCTCTTCTTGAACAATCTTTGCATACTTAGGATTCATTAGGTAGGGTCGTTGCTGGACTGGTTTAGTCATGCTATTCATGGGGATTGTGTGTTGCATAACGGAAGGTGGAACACCTTTCATATCATGATATGTCCAAGCAAATATATCATTGAATTCCTTGAGGAGTTCTTTAAGTACATACTCCTCAGTCTCTGTCAGATCTTGGGTAATGAAAACAGGTTTGGACTCTTCTCCTGGGTATGCTAACTCTATTTCCTTAACTATCGTTGGACCGTCATAGACTCCATTACTTCCATTGATAGGAGTACCTTTGTATACACAACCTTACGTTCCTCTGTGATGTAGGATTTGAAATGTTCAGGTACAGGGTGTAAGTCTGTGGGGTCTTGTTGTTCTACGGACTGTGATTTCTCTTTCGCTTCCTTTTGTCGTTGAGCTAAATCTCAATTTTGTCATCTCCTTAGCGTACTGCTCAACTTTGGCTTCTCTATAGCCTCTAGTTGTGCGATGGCAATGGGTTGTGGACGACACCATATAACGCTTTCAAGATATTCACCCCAATTATCTACCAACTTTCGATGAGCATCACATGCCCCTATATAATTAAGCCATTATGCGATATATTTATTTTCATTTATTCTAGCACGCACATTTGCTCGATATCGTTGCCTCTTATATATCTTACTCTTCTTGTCTAATTTTTTATTACGGCCTATCTCTAGTGAAGAGCACTAGATGATTCGCTACTTGTGTCTTCTGCTCCTTTGGATAGATTGTCATCTAGGAAACCACTAGGCCCTGAATGGTTTGTCCCCACATTTGCATTAAGATTTAACTCAAATTCTTCGTCCTTAGAGTCAATTTCAACTGACAATTTTGACTCTGAATTGTGTGGGCTATAGTCTTGTGAGACACTACTAGTTCCAATGTCAGTCAAACCTTCATCTTGTAGGTCATCAGAAGTTATATGCATTGCTTCTAGCATATTTAAGGGTACGAGTTGTGGCATTTCATCCCCCTCAGGTGTTACTAGGTCATCCCCCTATTTCCCCAAGTGTCTATGGTTGCTGCTAGGTGGAACCAATCCACATTGTCAGACTCAGTCATCCCAGGTAGAACATCCATATAAGGAGAATCTTCCCCAACATCAATGTCCATTTTACATGTGTACTAATATTTCAATGGGGCCGAATGAACTATGATGTTAGATCTATGATCAATTATAAATTTGTTTCCTAGAGGATGTGCTCAACCAGTTACAAGATCCACTTGAATGACAGAATCTTAGAACTGTAAGTAGACAGTCATGCACCATTTTTGCTTCCCTCATGAAATGACGTCCTAAGATCATCTCAGATGACATAGTGTGCTTGGAAAAATCATAACAATGAAGGTATTCCTTATTTTGTGTCCAAAGATCTTGATCTTGAGATCTTCTAGCATCCCAATAGGTTTAACAATAGTCCCATTGGCCATCTTTACTACTATGTTTGTGGTCCCAAGGTGAGGTCTTCCCATAGTTTCCTAGCAAATTTTAGTCACAATGCTAATCCCAGTGCCACCATCAAGGATTCCCTTCATAGTTAATCCCTTGGTAGTGATTGGTATGGTCACATTGGATACATCGCCCTCAAAGTATTATCCCAACTTGTTAACAAGTAATTCTGCAACAGAGTTCTCATCTAGGTTGGGTTGTGGATCTAAGTGTTCCTCCTCTATTGGCATCTCCCTAGCTCCATCCATCTATGCAAATTGTGGTAGCCCAACTTTCAGTTCTCCATTGAGGAAAGCTCGAAGAGCTAAGAATAGCTCGGGGTCTCCATATAGTTTGGACATGATGTTGGTTCTAACTTCTGAAGACATGAAATCCATCAACTTGGCAATATTTAAAAACACCTTTTGGGCTTCAGTCCCTTGACGTGGGGAAGATGGGATCTCCATTTCTTCAATAGGGTCAGGTAGTCCCTCTGTAAACATTCTTTCCAACAAGAAGTGAGTACGCCCACTTTCCCATGACTTTAAGTCACTTTCTTCTTGGATGACACTAGGTATGTCTAGAGGTCTATGGACTTTGTGAGGTTGTTGTTGCATGGGGAACACTGTGTCTGTAATCTATTTGCCTAGGTGCTAGCTCTAGATCCCTTTGGGTCTCTTCTACCAAACTCCTTAATTGCTTGACTCACTCGATCTCCTCTATAGGGTTTAGGTAAGTTCCTATTTTCTTCTTGGGTCCTGGCAATTGTGGCTCCTGACGATCTTCCTTGTTGGTTTCTTTCCTAGTGGTCATTTTGGTCTCCATGGTTTCACCTAAATCAGAATCCTCTTCAACGTCGTTCATATAGACGAGGTCGTCCCTAGTCCCTATGTTGGTCTTTGAACTAGGGTCTGACTTCGCTTCTTTTTGCAATCTCGTTCTTCGTGTTTTCTTCTTCTTCTGAGATTGGGCAATTGATGCACTATCTCTTTCCTCAAGAATATAATTTTGTTTTTGGAACATCTCGTACCACAAATGTACTTTGTGATGGCTCCTGTAACCTCAATCAAGTTTAATGGCGTGATCTTCGGTGCATTTGGATTATTCGGACATTGGGCAATCAAATGATCTATGCCGCATCAATTACACATGAGTATTGACATTGTAGGTGTGCTCGCTTGATTGGTTTGCATTAGTGTAGCATTCTTTTGTATCCTAATAGGACACTCGGCTACACGATGTGGACCCCCACACTCATAGCATTGAAGAGGTGGTCTCTTGACAGTGTAATTGATAGTTTGGCCTCTTGCATCAAGAGTAGCTACTTGATAGACAGGTTTGACTTGTCCCCAATAGTCTACCATGTAGTATTGTGGACTTTCTTCAAGTGCATCAATCCCATATGCAATATTAGGGTCTATATCTTCCGCACAGCCTTCCAAACAAGCAATATATGACTGACAGCCCACTTGATTCACAAAAGTGATTCTCGGATGTGGTGGTTGCGTTCCTAGCACTGGAGGTGGTAAGGATGTTGTTTGAACAACATTTTGGGCCCTAGGGACCATGTGTTGTGATGTTTGTTCAAGAGATAGAGCCGGCATCAGTGCAGGCACTCAAGGTGTAACTTGTGTATAGGTCAAAGTCTTTGTTTGTAGTTCATACTCTCAGTTTTTGTTTAGAAATGCTCCATCTAGGATTGAGGTGCTAGGGGTGCCCTTTGAACTAGATGCAATGTGGCTCTCTATGGGTTAACCCGTAGTGGTCACTAATTCAGGAGCACTCGATTGCTCACCTGGCATGGATATTGACATAGGGTCTTTCGCTTTTAACTCTCTTCATTGCTCTACCCTATGTAAGCTCTCAATTTCCTTTTCCCTAGCCGCAATGATATACCTCTTGCACTTCGGAAAGACTGGGAATAGCTCTGAAGAGTCAGGGGGTGCAGTGAATGGAGTATCATGTGCACATTCTCTAGGAGCATGGGGTCTACGTTGGTCATGAATGGCAAATTTACTTCCCCGCCCCCCTCATTTACATCGTTAGCTCCATGTTTGGAGCGAGTGCATCTACTAAAGGTTTCCTTCATGCGACTAAGCACGCTCGCCCAGACCGTGGGCCCATGGCATGCATGTCTTGGCTTGAGCTATCGGGATTAGGCATTGGATTCGTGTGCTTAGTAAATACACTCATCTTAGGGAAACGTTTGGCGACTATTCTCGATCGTAGCCAAGAAAACAACGTCAGTGATCTTGAACGAAGGATGAATTAGAGGACTCCCACCAGTTGACCCTAGAAGGTTGAGTTCACATTTTTAGTATGATGAATTCGACTGGAAATTTCAAAGCAATAAGGAAAGATATTTTGAGGTTAAGGGTTTTGTAAGAGAAAAGTGAATGTTATCACCTCCTTGAGTTGGCATCAAAGAGCGGGAGGAGTCTTGTCTTGGTGTCGGCCTCAAGCGGGAGGGATGTCAAGAATCGTGGTGTATCCATTTGGAGATGGTGCAGCCGATGGTCCCTAGCATGGCCTCACACCCTTCCCTGCAGGCACGCATCCGTGCACACGTGCACGCACAAGTGGCTCTATGCTCTTGTGAATGATCATGTTCTAAAAACTGTTCTAAAAAAAACGACGTTTAAGGGGTCAAAAAATTCGGGGAAATTAGGGGTGTCTAGAACTAGTTTTTTTAGAGTTTTTTTGGAAAAACTACTCACAAGTTGGACATAGTTTTGACTTTCCTTGGCTAAAACCTCTTATGATCAATGAGTGAGGGACCCACCTCCACCACCCTCTTGCTTAACCCCTTTCTTGGCACCTTTATGCATGTGAAATTGTCCTACTATAACACGTAAAACACCGGGACTATAATCACTAAGACTCAATTTACACATAAACAACTAAGACAAAACACTCATTGTATTTTGAATGTGCATCAAGGCTCAATTGTCATAGCTGTTAACCCTCACGGCTCACGGACACCCTATCACCTACGACATACATTGTATTATTTACTTGGTAGAGTCAGGTACCGGGCTTGTCGGTCCAATAGGAAAAGGGTAAGAGTGATCGCCGATTAGAGGCGCACTCTAACTAGAACATTCAAGGGATTAGTTGGCTAAGCATGGGCGCCCAAGTGTGAATGGGGCGAGCTCATATAAAAGTCAACTAAACCTAAAATTCACTCATTCTCTCATTTGTGCAATTGAAGAGTGCTCTTGCTCCATCTCCATCTTCTTCTTCTTCATCTCCTTGTGTGTGTGTATGAGTGGAGAGAGTGTGTGTATGCGTGAGAGAGAGAGAGAGTGTGTGCGATCGAGCATTGCGGCGGCACGACGGCGGTCAGGCGGTTGAGCGCAGCGTAGCGGCGTCTCCCTCTTCTTCGCGGCGAGGAATCCTCCACGACAGGAAGCGTAGAGCGGTGAGTGACACACCAACGCCATCTTTGAGATTACTAGTTTAGGCTTGTTGTGTGCTTGGAGACATTTGTGGCTCGCATACGGTGTATCGACAAGTTCCTTGCATTGACACGTGCGACATACGTGCACATTTTTGGCGCCGCTGCCGGGGAATGCCATACACTAAGCTTGAATGGCACTCTGTGCTTCTTTTGTGGTGTAATTTCAATTGTAGGAAAGGTAAGGAAGGAGGGTGTGTGTGTTGAGAAGAAGGAATTGTGTTACTACTGCGTATTTTTTTTGTTAATGGAGTTTTCAAAGGTGCTGTGTTTTTTTCTCTGTGTAAGGTGTTAGTATTAAGGTGGTTAGTTATGTGTAATGTAATGTACAGTAAGTAGGAAGTAGATATGTGAGAGGTAATAGAGTGTGTTAGTGTGTAACAATAGGTGTATTAGTTAGAAGTGGGTAGGTAGAGTGTGTGTGTGCTCTCGCGTAGGCCGCGGCGACCTTATCCTTTTTTTAAAAAAACTAAAAAAACTAAAAATTAAAAAATTAAAGAAGTTTTTAAAAAAATTAAAGGTAGGACCGGGATCGGGAATATCTCCCAGACCCAAGCCCAAGCTCACAGTCAGGCTTAGGCATCTATCGCCCTTTAAAATTACGAATTTTAGCTTCACACGTAGCTAAAAATCAAATTTTTTTGAGGACCAACGGAGCTTTAGGTGACCGAACGTTGTGCTATAAAGCACACCGCAACCCTCTGAGTGATACGCTCGTTTTGAGCTATCACACACTTTAATTTAAAAAAATCAAACATTAAAAAACATTAAAAACGTAAAAAACACGAGTGAAAAGGGACGCTTAAAAAAGTAAGCAGTTAACCTTCGAGGTTATTCGCCGACGCTTGTAGGGTGTCAAAGGCACATGCATCTGTGCTCTGGTCGTGTGCTAGAGACGAAGCAACTAGAGAGAATTTCGACTTACGCGAGTTCTCAATATCCACCTACTTTAGGTTCCGGGCTCTCAGCGAGGACCCAAGGTAGTACAAACCAAGACCCGAACATAGCGGCTAGTGACTCTTCCTCTAACTACAACGTCATGGAGGGTTTCCCAATGCCTAATCCCGATAGCTCAAGCCAAGACATGCATGCCATGGGCCCGCGGTCCGGGCCGAGCGTGCTTAGCCGCTTGAAGGAAACCTTTAGTAGAGCCACTCACTCCCAACATGGAGCTAATGATGTAAATGAAGGGGGTGGGGAAGTAAATTCTCCATTCATGACCAACGTAGACCCTATACCCTTAGAGAATGTGCACGTGAATACTTCATTCACTGCACCTCTTGACTCTTCAGAGTTATTTCCCTCCGAGGTCATATTACCCGATGGTAAAAGCCTTGCCGAAGTGCAAGAGGTTGAGCGGTATATCATTGCAGTGAGGGAAAAGGAAATTGAAAGCTTACGTAAGGCGGAGCAATGAAGAGAGTTAAAAGCGAAAGCCCCTATGTCAATATCCTTGCTAAGAGAGCAATCGAGTGCTCCTGACTTAGCAACCGCTAAGGGCCAACCCCTAGAAAGCAACATTGCATTTAGCTAAAAGGACATCCCTTGCACCTCAATCCTAGATGGAGCGTTCTTAAATGAGGACTGGGAGTACGAACTACAAACGAAAACTCTGACCAACCTATACACAAGTCACACCTATCACGTGGGTTGGTTAGATGTCCTACAATCCACAATGGGCGCTACTAGTGTGGAGGATCAACAACAAAGAGTTTGTGAGGTCATCCATAGGGTCATTGAGTTAGAGAGACAGAACAAGGGGATAAACATGCCTTCAACGGGTTTCATGAGATTCTTAGATACAGGAAAGGCTAAACAACTGACCTTATCGCAAATGGAGACTCCCTCGGTAAGTGCGATGGATCCTCCATATGTTGTTTCTCCAGGGGTCTCAATGCAATCTAAGCCCACAAGTGATAGCTTTACCTTTCCAAGTCTAGCTCATCTTTCCCTTGATGAAACCACGGCTACCATGCCTACCCCAATGATGGGCATGCCGAGAAACACGCCATGGACCTCATTTGTTAGTAAAGCACCGCTACATGGTAGCTCAATGCCTGCAATAGTACCTACAAGTGTGTACCAATCGTATACACCCATGGGTCCTCGTACTCATGTAGTTCCTACCCCTCCCATTGTTTCAACAACCTATGCTCCACAACCACAACACCCAAGCTCTTATATCCATGGGACTATACCGGCTAGCATTAGCATGTCACATCCGACGTCTGCTATGTCTAGGGCCACCCATATGAACTATGGACCACCACATGGCACAACACCGTACCAAACTTGGAACCCAAGGGCTTCCTATGTGCCAAGCCCAATGCCAATACCTACTCCACATGTAGTCTCTGGAGCGCCTTCACCCACGGTGCCTGCTCACTTAGGTGACTTGGCAACCTTTGCTCAAGCTATTGGTCGATCTATTGCTGACAATATGCGTAACACGCCTGATAGAGAGCCTAGAAGTAAGTCAGTACAAATAGCCAAGCTCACACAAAAAATTTAGTGGAGACGGGGATGTGAGAAAGCATATCTAAGTGTTTGAACAAATATGCGATTCTCTAGGAGAACACAATGACCTACATAAGAGCAATGCTTTAAGCCTAACCATAAGTGGGAAGGCAGGGGATTGGTATAGAACCCTAAGGGTGTAAGAAAAAACGATTTACCCTACTCTTAGGAGACTGTTCTTGAAAGAATACATACGAGAGGGAGTGCTTTGGGGTGTAGCCTCTCAGCTCCAGAAAGCCCAACGAGAGGAAGGAGAGTCGTTGAGAGACTTTATTAGTCGCTTGAAGCATTTGAATTCTCGATGTAATCCAAATGAGCGCTTCAACAATAACCAATTGCTTGATAGATTCATTTAGGGGATTACGACATGAGGATATCTACAATGGCTTAGTCATTAGAGGTATCACCACTTGGGAAGTAGTAACCACCAATGCGATCCAATTGGAGGATAATTTAATGATTCAAGGAGAAAGAGTGTCTGTTGAGTCTAAATCTATTAGCTCACAAGCATCGGGGCATCAGCCAGTGACCCTAAAGCCTATTGCTAAGGAGCCAAAGATATCTGAGATGACTTTAGCAGATCTCACCAAGGCTATTCAAGAGAGTTAGAGACAATCGTGCTCCGTAGAACAATCATATGTATCCAAGAAGGGAGCAACAATGGTGCTCAGTATGCTATGGACCGCATAGTGAATGCCCTACTTTTAGAGTAGAATTCAATGGGAACTGCAATGCATGTGGGAGGTATGGTCATCAAGCTAAGGATTCCATAGTATTTAAGCGCACGATGGCCAATAGACCAACCTTAGCATGGACAGACACACCTTGAGTGCCTCCATTGATGTCGGCCCCACCTATTGAACAAACAGCACAACACATGGTCCCTAGGGCCCAAAATGTTGTCCAAACAACACCCTTACCACCTCCAGTGCTAGGACCGCAACCACCACATCCGAGAATCACTTATGTGAAGCAAGTGGGTTGTGAGTCATCTATTGCTTGTTTGGAAGGCTGTGAGGAAGATATAGATCCTAATATCGCCTCTGGGATGGATGTGCTTGAAGAAAGTCCACAATACTACATGGAGGACTATTCGGGACAAGTCAAACATGTATATCAAGTAGCTACTCTTGCGGCAAGAGGCCAAAATATCAATTACACTGCTAAGAGACCACCTCTTCAATGCTATGAGTGTGGAGGTCCACCTCGTGTAGCCGAGTGTCCTATTAGGCTACAAAATAACGCCACACTAATGCAAACCAATCAAGCTAGCACGTCTACAATGCCGATACTCATATGTAATCGATGTGGCATCGATCATTTGATGCACCAAAGATCACGCCATTAAACTTGATTGAAGTTACCGAGGAGCCATCACAAAGTACACATGTGGTACCAGTAAACATACTCACACGATCGATGCTCCAAAAACAAAATTATATTATTGAGGAAAGAGACACAGCATCAATTGCCCAATCTCAGAAAAAGAAGAAAACACGAAGGAAGAGATCGCACAAAGCAGCGAAGTCAGACCCCAATTCAAAGACCAACATAGGGACTGGTGACGACCCCGTATATATGAACGACGCTGACAAAGATTCTGATTCAGGTGAAACCATGGAGACCAAAACGACCACTAAGATAGAAACCAACAAGGAAGATCTTAATGAGCCACAATGGCCAAGCTCCAAGAAGAAGATAGGAACTTATCCAAACCCTACAGAGGAGATTGAGCGAGTCAAGCAATTAAGGAGTTTGGTAGAAGATACCCAGAGGAATCTAGAACCAGCACCTAGGAAGATCCAGATTACAGACACTGTGTTCCCTACGCAACAACAACCTCACCAAGACCATAGACCCTTAGCCATACCTAGTGTCATCCAAAAAGAAAGTGACTTAAAGTCATGGGAAAGTGGGCGTACTCACTTCTTGATGGAAAGAATGTTTACAAAGGGACTACTTGATCCTATCGGAGAAATGGAGATCCCATCTTCCCCACGTCAAGGGACTGAAGTCCAAAAAGTGCCGTTAAACATTGTCAAATTGATGGATTTCATGTCTTCAGAAGTTAGAGCCACCATCATGTCCAAACTATATAAAGACCCTGAGCTAGTCTCAGCTCTTCGAGCCTTCCTCAATGGAGAACTGAAGTTTGGGCTACCACAATTTGCACAGATGGATGGAGCTGGGGAGATGCCAATAGAGGAGAAACACTTAGATCCACAACCCAAACTAGATAAGAACCTTGTTATAGAAATACCTGTTAACAAGTTGGGACAATACTTTGAGGGTGATGAATCCAATGAGACCATACCAATCACTACTAAGGGATTAACCGTGAAGGGAATCCTTGATGGTGGCGCTGGGGTTAGCATTGTGACTAAAAATTGCTGGGAAACTATGGGAAGATCTCACCTTGCGACCACAACCATAGTAGTGAAGATGACCAATGGGTCTATTGTTAAACCTATTGGGATGCTAGAAGATCTCAAGATCAAGGTCTTTGGATATAAAATAAGAGTTACCTTCATTGTTATGGATTTCTCCAAACACACTATGGCATTGGAAATGATCTTAGGACGTCCTTTCATGAGGGAAGCAAAAATGGTGCATGACTGGTCTAAAAACCATGTCTACTTGCAATTCCAAGATTCTGTCATTCAAGTGGATATTGTGACTGGTCGAGCACATCCTCTAAGAAACATGTTAATTATTGATCATAGATCTGACACCACAGTTCACCCCATTGCAGTATTTTTATACGTGTAAAGCGAACACTGATGTTGGGAAAGATTCTCCTTATATGGATGTACTACCTGGGATGACTGAGTCGGACAATGTGGATTGGGTCCACCTAGTAGCAACCATAGACACTTGGGGAAATAGGGGGACGACCTGTGTAACACTTGAGGGGGATGAAATACCACCACTTGTATCCTTAACTATGTTACAAGCAATGCATATAGCTTTTGACAAGACTCATCCCCATATAACAAAGAAAACATAAGTGGGTCCCTAAATCTTCTTTAGCGACCATAACTAGTGCTAAAAAATAGAGGCCTTATAAGAAACGTCCCACTCGCTCCAAAAAATGTAAGAAAACGTGGCGGTGGATTCCTCAAAAACTATTGGAAGCCCAAGGCTACTATCAAGGAAATGATCAAATCTGGGTGCCAAAACGTAAATTGTACTCTTACTTGTCACCGGACCCATGTGAGCCCAATCCTGTAGCTCCAAAACGAATTGACGATCGTGGAAAGAAAAAAATTACAGAAGGCTACACACTCGCTCCAGAGCTAGTTTGGGTACCAAAGAAAGAACGATTTGTTCCACCTAGCTCAGGAAGGGGGCAGTCCCATGAATCTTCTAGCTCCTCATGTAATGCATCCATAGAGGTAAAAGATTCTCCACAGCCTCCACCTACAATAGTGGACCTCCATGAAGCTACAAAGGAATCCACACCTCCCAGTGTTCAAGAATCACCTGATGAACCACTTCAAGTTCGATCCTAGGAGAGTACCTTACCACCCTTGCAACTCGACGAGGCACCTAAGGTAATAGAAAACTACTGGCAAAAATCCTCACCTATTACCAACTGGAACAATTGGTTTCAAAGGGTGACGAGCACATTCCAAAGGAATGGTCTACCCAAGGAAGGGGGGAGTGTTTGCTGACATTCATCATTCACTTGCTTCCCTCTCATCCTTCCTCCCTGACCTCTCAATCACCAATCCTAGGGAATGTATATATAAAGCCGTATACTCACAAAAAACAAAAATAATAAAGAGCAAGAGCAATTAGCAAACGAATATGCACAATAAAAGTCAAAACATTGACCCAGACCTACACATTCACATCCGGTACACTGAAACAAAAACCTATGTCATCAAACACCTTTGATCCTCATCACTCAAGTGATGGAGGGTAGGTAGAACTAGTACGATAGGAGTGTTTCTGTTTTAGAGTTGAGTGATTAGCAAAGTTCCTTTTTCCCACTGATGTGCCTCCTTGAGGTATTCTTTGTGTTTTCTAGTGTGTACAGGAAAGTGTTGCTGTTGTTAGGATTTGGACCTTCATGGAATCTTTATTTCGACTCACTCTTCAAATCAAGCGCCACCATCAACACAAACAGGTGTTTCTTGTCCATTAGCATTGCCCCTTATCTTTTTTTCATCTATGTTTGTCTGCTTTGATTGTGATTGGTAGCATAATATTTAGTGCCTTTGTTTAGCACCAAACATTAAATTCAATGTAATTTTTGTCATAATCACTTGTCTAGGTTTAGAAATCAAGCAGTCCGACTAAGCTAGTTTGACCAAGCTAGGTATTGGAGATCTTCTCTTAATACCATGGGAATGCCTACCTAATAATCAATGGTTACTTAGGTTCTTAATCCGATTTAGGCAGCATTGTGTGAAATGTACTAGGGCTTTCTAGTGGACTTGACCCTATTGACCTTTAGCTTAAGTATTATAAAGTGAGTTTACTAGTGTGATGAGCTTGGGGAGGGTAACAGTGTTATATGACCTCCCAAAGTTACAAAATTAAAATGCTAAAAACGAACAAACAAAAAAATCAAGTGCCACAATGTAAAATATAAAGCGAAAAGAGAAATCTCAGCTTTGATTTGGTACTTCACTCACATGTATTGCCTATGGTACTAGAGCCCTAGAGGTTCCCAGTGTGGGTGCTTTTCCTTGAAAAGCAAAAAACCCAAGGCATACAAAATAAGCACACACATCAAAATTGAATCACTGTGAAAAGACTTTGGGGGGTCAAAGAAAAGGTAATCAGTCAAGCGATGATTTCATGATAAATTCTTTTATCGTAGCTTAACTACAAGGTCTTCTAGGTATAGCCTCTATCTAGTCAGCCCTCGAATATGAAATACTTGGCTCTCGCCATTAAACAACTTAATTGACCAGAGAAAATTGAGAAGCTTACCCATGGTATTAATAGTCGATCTTTAGTGCCTTTCGATCGTTAAATTATTGACCCCAGACTTGTTTAAATTTTTTCCTTTACAGTTGTTTATGCATTTGATTATAATGCAATTTAATGTTTATTGCTGACAAATGGTTTAAAATTCTGTTACCAATCAAATTGTCTGCCTACAACTGCATATGCTTTTTAATTGCTTATGAGAATGCAATTACTGTGCCAATGTTGTTTGATTTTGCAGTGAAGGAGGCTAAGGACATTCATCTCAAAAGCTCTTCCACCTCGACGAACGAGCTTCAACTCAATAGCTTCCGAGGACGGAATCTACATCAGGAAGGGGGGCATGTTAACCCTCACAGCTCACGGACACCCTATCACCTACGACAGACATTGTATTATTTACTTGGTAGAGTCAGGTACCGGGCTTGTCGGTCCAATAGGAAAAGGGTAAGAGTGATCGCCGATGAGAGGCGCACTCTAATTGGAACATTCAAGGGATTAGTTGGCTAAGCATGGGCACCCAAGCGTGAATGGGGCGAGCTCATATAAAAGTCAACTAAACCTAAAATTCACTCATTCTTTCATTTGTGCAATTGAAGAGTGCTCTTGCCATCTCCATCTTTTTCTCTTCATCTCCTTGTGTGTGTGTATACGTCACACAGAGAGAGAGAGAGAGAGAGAGAGAGAGAGAGAGAGAGAGAGAGAGAGAGAGAGAGAGAGAGAGAGAGAGAAAGAGTGTGTGCGATAGAGCATTGCGGCGGCACGACGGCGGTGAGGCGGTTGAGCGCGGCGTAGCGGCGTCTCCCTCTTCTTCACGGTGAGGAATCCTCCATGACAGGAAGCGTAGAGCAGTGAGTGACACACCAACACCATCTTTGAGCTTACTAGTTTAGGCTTGTTGTGTGCTTGGAGCCATTTGTGGCTCGCACATGGTGTATCGGCAAGTTCCTTGCATTGACACATACGACATATGCGCACAATAGCATACTCTCCACGGCCACCTATACTTAGACTAATGTTCTATCCTCAAATAAAACTATATGACTAACTAGGCTCGAACTTAAGTTTGAGCCACTCATGCAACTACTTTGAAGCCTCACCTTCTTGTAAGCTCCAACTCTTTAGATAGGTCATTCAAGGAAACTTAGGTTTGATGTAAATCTCGTCATTACTTTGACTCCACCTTACCACTCTTTATATGTATAATGCAGCTGAATGTACATCCATGCTCAAACTTGAGTTTGAGCCTTCTATATAAATTCCACGGGTGCCTCCATGGAACTTGGGATCCATCTTGCAACCCGTGTCACAAGTATAGATTTCTAACGCTTGGACATACACCTAGGCTCCAACTTGAGTTTGCCTCTATGTAACTTGGGCTTCATCTAAGTAAGGTAAGTATTTCTAGCACTTAGGTGTACATCTAAGCTCAACTTTGAGTTTGAGCCTCCTACCATCCTCCACGGGTTGATTCAATGTAACGAGGGCTCCATCTTGCAACTCTTGCTAGCTATAGATTTCTAGCACATTGATGTACATCTAGGCTCCAACATCAATTCAAACATTCCACCCAACTCCATGGGTGACTCAATGTAACTTGGGATCCATCTTGCAACTCTTGTCATCTTTAGATTTCTAGCACTTAGATCTACAGATAGGCTCAAATTTGAGTTAGAGCCTCCTACCATCCTCCATGGGTTGACTCAATGTAACTTGGTATCCATCTTACAACTCTTGTCATCTTTAGATTTCTAGCACTTATATCTACATCTAGGAGTTAGAGCCTCCTACCATCCTCCATGTGTTGATTCAATGTAACTTGGGATCCATCTTGCAACTCTTGTCATCTATAGATTTCTAGCACTTAGATGTAAATCTAGGTTCCAACATCAGTTAAGCCTCTCCTACCAAACTCCATGGGTGCATCAACGTAACTTAGGATTTCCATCGTGTAACTCTTGTCAGCTTTAGATTTCTAGCACTTAGATGTTACATCTAAGCTCAAACTTGAGCTCAAGCCTCCTACCATCCTCCATGGGTTGATTCAATATAGCTTGAGATCCATCTTGCAACTCTTGTGAGCTATAGATTTCTAGCACTTAGATGTACATCTAGGCTTTATCCTCCTACCAATCTCCATGGTTGCCATTGTAATGTAACTTAGGCTCCATCTTGCAACTCGTGTGAGCTTGATCCTCCTACCATCCTCCATGGGTTGACTCAGTGTAGCTTTTCTTAATTGAATGGGATGCAAGCTTTTGCCAAAAGCGTTAATGTAGCTTGGCAATGTATTTAATTTTGAGTTCTACGTTCAAACATACAATTTTATTGACATCTCTTGATTTTCTAAAAATTGCAGGGTCCAAAACAAGGTCATACAGTGTTTCTTGTTGATGGTTCCACCAAGGAAGGCTCGCGGGGTTATTCATTCCATTGATGCATCTCAACATTGTGGTTTTGGATTGATTGGTACAACATGTGTGGTGATACATGTACTAGAAAGTTTTTGATGAAACCTTCTTGGTTCCATTCATCATCACAATGGATGCAAAAACCATGTCTCAAGCAGTTGGAAGCATCATCAAATCCATTGCATAATATTGTTATGGACAAAGGCAAATCTAACACAATAGATGAGGATTTTCTTGTTGGTCAAGAAGATGGCTTGATAGATAGAGCGAGTTGGAAAGAGAAAAGAGTCATCCTTTGGGCTGACAATAGATCTGCAAAACTTGGCAATGGAGTGGTATTTCCACCCATATGAGGCTAGATTGTACTGTGAAAGTAGCTTGGGTGTCATTGTGGAAGGGGTGATACATCCACATCAAAGTGATATTTCAAGTTTGAATTTGGTAAGCTAGCCTATTAGGCTGCTCACATTTGAGAATGGTGAGCCCTTGATAAACGATACAGGATCTTGTTTTGCCATTCATGGTATTCAAGATCCCCTCATGGAAGAAATGGGAGATTTCTTCGCCGACTTATATGCTTCCAGTGATGAGTATGAAGATGATGACATAGATAACAACATTGAAACTAGTTTTGAAGGAGGTGTCACCAATACAGAACTAGGTCTTCTTCTTCATACTCAAAATGATAGAGAGAAGGATGCCATGGCCAGTGACTATGATATCAAAGATGGGACAACTAAGAAAAGGAGTTATGTACATAGAGTTAGGCCTAGAAAAAAAGCAGGTAATGCTCATGCATTCAAAAAACAATGTGATACTGCAAACATTCACAAAGTTGCAACAATTGATTGATGTGAGAAACGATGTTGTCAGATTGGAGATAGATCCAAAATCATGCAAGCGAGGGCAGACTTTTGGGGACAAATCTACACTAGCCAATGCACATTTGTATTGGACTGTATGAGCACGGCTTATAGAAAAGATCAAAATGAGGAATGCTTTGAGTTTACTTTTGATGGAAAGAAGGCATGTAATAAAGCATGGTATGTAATGCATGGAATAGGAAAGTCAACATTTTACAGGCTGCACAATAAATTCTTGGATGGAGCATGCAGTGGCAATCATGGAAACACTAGAATAATAAGGAAGAGCTTGACACATGTTGAGATGGAAAAAGCACTCTTATAGGGATTCATAGGTAATAATGCAGATCAAATGCCACATAAGTCAAGGAGAACCATGCATGGCACTCACGAAACTTAATGTGTTCTACCAACGATGTACAAACAAGTGGACATTTTGCGGGAAGTAAATGACACACTTGTCACAATGGAATACAAAATGCTATCACAACCAACATTCCCAAGGTTCTGGAACACAATCTTCAAGACAACCACTTTATCAAAATCAAACATTCTCTAAATGCGACATTTGCACATCAATAAAGGTCAAGCTAGAGTCTACCAAAAATCAGGTGGAGCGTGCTAGATACATGGCACAGAGGAGAGCACACATGTTGCAACAAATGAGCTATAGAAATCTGTACTATGCTTAGAGAAGATCCTCAAAAATGAATCCAACCAAGTTCTTGTCCCGGGGCAATCACTTATCAAAAGATCCCTATATCACGTGCGTTCAAGAGGTGATTAATAATACCCCAATATACATATTATACTTACACTGTGAGCCTATTTAAAAAACCCCCACCCCCCTCTAATGTATACATAAAAGTATACATTTTTATACATTTTGGTCATTAAATAATCCTCTCCGGTTAGCTCACGTGATATCATACACATTCTAAAAAGTGACCGCCCCGGGGTTTTTGTGCATTATACATGACAAGATGGACCAGAGTAAGATGACTATACCACAAATTAAACTAGTTCCAAAATATCTCAATGGAGTTGAGAGGCTTCCAGTATCCTTGATAGGAATTCTCAATCATGGACATGGACAAACAGCTTATGGTCACTTTGCATTGGGATTATGGCCGAGTGATCACAACTTCACAATTGCATCTCTCTCAAAATGTCTATCAAATTTAGAAAGAGGAAATAAACACATGTTTGGTGACTTGAGCTTAGAAAACTCAAGTATAGAACCACGAAAAAATCTTTTGATTGTGTTTTTTCTACCACTTCTCTCGATCACCATATGAAAGTGCTTAAGGAGAAAAACCAGTACTGCAAGGAACAGAGTGCTCAGAATGAAGAGGCAGAGACATATTTAATCACAATTCCCTCCCACTGAGAATATTGCTTCTAGTCAGGGAAATGATTGTCCAAGGATGCAATCAATCTTTGCTATTAATGCACATGTACAAGAGGACGACAATGTATCTAGGTTCAAGATTTTGATAAGAATATTGTTGTTGCAACATGACAATTGTGGTTCAGAAAATAAGAATCGATATGTATTTGCATACCTATCACTGTTGGTTGCACGAGGAGTATTTGACACAATGCAGCTTGGCTTTCTTATGGTTGGTCACACTCGTGAAGACATTGATGTATAGTTCAATCGCTTTTCTGATGAGAAGCTTAGAAAACAAGCCATTTTTACATTTCCACATTTGATGAAGATCTTCAATGAGTGTGTTAGCATGCATCCAGCACCTTTAAGGTGGCAGACTTTTAAGGATTTGTAAAGGAGTTCTTACATAATGGAGCTGATAGCTTAGTGGGTCATTCAAAGCCATTGCAATTTAGGTTCTACATTTCTTACATGATGGAGCTGATAGCTTAGTGGGTCATTCAAAGCCATTGCAATTTAGGTTCTACATGAGTGATGGAATACCTTTGATGCAATGCAAATTACACCCTAAAAATGTTGATTGGTTACCCGAAAATGGTATAGAGTTATGCAAGAGAAATGACCAAGGAGGACCCAAGCTTCCTGAAGGTGTTCCAAAAGTATTACCACCCTTTGAGTATGTTAAAGATAGTGAGAAATTTATGGAAGGATTAAAGAAGCATGTTAGTTGGTGGAAAAAGCACTTGCAGGAGAAAGGAGACAAAAGTGAGTATGCTAGGTGGATCAACCTAGTTCTCGTGTACTGGGAGAATCTAGCTATGCAAACTCCTGGTGCAAGCGAAGACACTTTATTTGATGAATTTTGGCCAAGGAGTATATATGAACAAGATCATCCTCTTGAAGCTCCATTGGAAGATAGTCTAGATGAAGTACTTGACGTAATTGAGGGCCACTATTGCGCTCCAGTGCGCAACAAACCTGCTGAGGAGTTCAACCCAACTCTTGATGCGGCAAAGGGAGACTTTGTACTTGTGCAACCTTGTGATGAAAATTACTTAGTTTGGCTAGGAGTGTCAATGATATATATTGATCAAAACAACGAGGTGGCAACCTACCTTCAAGTCAAGATACAATATTGGGCTTCAATTTCAAAGAAGAAGAATGCAAGTGATATGGAGGTTTATTGTTGGAACAAGTATTGGAGAGAGAACATCAATTATCCTCAACGCTGGGAAGACACTAGTTGCATCATTTGGGCATGGAAGCCCAAGGGTGGACGAATTCCTTAAAAAATCAAGATTCCAAAGGCAATAATCCTCAAGGCCAAAGAGAGTCAATTGAAACTTGATGAACATGAGGCACCAAAAAAAGTCAATGCAGACGAAAGGAATGATTTCTTAGCATTGACCTTTCACCTTTGTAATCTTCTAGCAATAGTTCAAATTAGTTGACCATAGCTAGAGTCATTATCAACATTGATATTGGCATCCCACCTTTGTAATCTTCTAACAATGCTTCAAGTTAGTAGACTCATAGTTAAAGTCAGTATCAACATTGTAATCTTCAAGAAATCTCATTCCAAATGAATGGTGTTCTTTTCAATTTAGTCACCCAAGTTTGTCTTGTAACTTACATTTTAATTGTTTTTCAATGAAGCATGTGCGGGAAGAAAATTTTCTTTTAAGTGCGAATGTGCGTGTGTGTATTTGTAAACTATCATGTGCAAACACACTCTAGTGTATAGTATGGTTGTTGAAAATGCACAACATTGGATCTTGCACACTCATAAGCATCCACTAAACATTGTATCACGGTTTTCTTGTGTGCAACAACCTAGCACAACACAACCTTACCTCAAGCCCATGAGACACAAAGAATCGTCCCAAATTTGTGAAATTTTCCCTATTTTCCTAAATATGTGTTTAAAGGTTGTAGTCGCAATTTACGTCCAAAAAAGATGCATGAAGGATTTTCATGACACACATGTGAAATCCAAGGACTTTGCACCAGGCGATCATGTGCTTGTCTATACTCTTAAGCAAAAAACAAAAAAAATTAAAAAAGTGAGGAATGGGCACAACAAGAAGCAAAAGAAAGGGTAGCTAAAAGGAAACACAAGGTTTATCAGATCACCAGCATGGAGGAAGATAACGATGATGTGGACCCATACATTGTTGTAAAGCTAAGAACTAGAATGTTATCTACTCATGCATTGATCGATGCGATAATTAAACAAACCTTGCAAAGATCATTTACATGATTCAATGGAACTATCAGTACTGCTACCAGATTTGTTGAGTTCATAGTACACATCAACGGATACGAATACCCTCACAACTTTTTTTGTACTCCCACCCAATGCATCCTGTAATCAATTGATAATGAGAACACCATGGCAACGAAGATATAATGCTCACATCCAATGGCTCACCAACCAGGTGCATGTGAAAACAGGGACTCGAGTCTTCTATGTTGATTTTGCAACCAAGGCAGATAATAACCAAGAAATGCAACTAAGGAGATACCCGAAAACGAGAATCAACAACAGACGCAGAATACTCTAGACGTGACGACCAAAGAAAAAATTGAAGGGACTGCTGCCAATCAGCCGCTCCCTCCCACGCTCCCTCCCACACCGAAAAGCGAACCAAATATGGGTACGTAAGGTACCAACTGAACAAGTACAGTCAATGCCAAACACGACATACCCTGTACACAAACTGTGGATACCAAAGGGAACCCCACGCATTCATGGGAATTTTGTTTGGATTCCAAAAGTTCAACTGAATCAAATGAATAATTAGGTGTGAATTAATAAATCATAGTCTAATTGCCTATGATTGTCCAAATTATGTAAATTCAACAATTTGTGTGAGATTGCCTTATGTGATCCCATCTTTTGTGAGAGCTGCAATGCATAGGCACAACATTTCGCTTCTACAAACACATGTGTAGGAGATTGTAACGAACCGATGAGGGGGACAATGTGGTTAAGAGTGGGTTCAAAGGGTGCGGTAGAAGCCTACACTTTGTGGCACCTGCCTCCTTGCTCCTTGTTCATAAGAGTTGGAGGCCGCACGCAACTTGAACAATAGAATGAAGAGCAACTGCAACCAACCAACGTTATCTTGGTGGTATGGTGCATTGCTTGCAAATTTTGTTGAAAAGGGGGTGGCATTTTCCTTGGGGGGGGAGGGGACTCGCCCATGAAATGGTGGGTCCGAAAGCCCATAGTCTTGTTTTGCCCAATGGGAGAGGGCGAGCGTGGAGTGTATACTCCTATTGCCGGCTCATTTGAACCCGATCTAAGTTCATTGCGAGTCCTACTTATAATGGCGTGCCTTGGTGCGAATAAAAAATTAGTGCTAGGGTAAATGTACCGATACATAGACATGTCCGTAGTTAAAGGAAAAACATTAAGTACACACACGCCCAGGAGGATGGACACAAGCTACTGAGTAACGGGGCAGTTAGCCTGAAGTGTCTAAAGTTCATTGGTGGAAGGCCGAGTTCAATTCTCACTTGTTGCTGTGCTTTTCTAGGAGGGTGTGTGTCCACTTTTCAAGGTGTGCTTTTTTTACACAATGAATGAAAGAACTTTGTCGCGCTTTTTCTTTGGGGTTGGACATGCTGTTGTCTACTTTGTTAAAAACTAGATGTCTCGAGCCATAATTTGTGCTCTAGATCACAAAGATCGATGCATCATACATCATGTGCGAGGGAGTACGATCTCGGAGTCCTGCTTTGGCGGATTGTTGAGTGTTGATGGAGAGGGGTTTACAATTGCCACGTATGCCATCTTTTGCTGAACTAGTATTGCCGGCGTCCTTGGGCCGTCTCTCTTTCTCTCGGAGGGAGCCGGAATCTCTCCCCCGTTTAGATGATTTTGAAAGTTTTATTAGAGCTTCAAAAAATATCTTCCGAGCTCGTTAGGTCACAAACTTTTCTACATAAAGATTTAGGGTTTAAGCCGGCGTATTTGCTGTAGAAGGCCAGCAGAAGTTAGAGGCCTAGCAGAAGTCGTAGAGAAGGCATAGATGGCACAGGCAAGTAAGCGCCTTCTGTTGGGGGGATTGGCTCAGAGTCTACGGGGCAGGCTCTGTCAAGCTCCCTCCTCACTGATGTCCGTGCGCACATACACAGAGGGCAGCAAGCTGTTCGTTGGAGGCATCTCCTTCCGCACCACGGAAGATGGCTTACGGGAGGCCTTTGGTGCACATGGCGAGGTGGTAGACGCAAAGATTATAATGGACAGAGAGACAGGGCGCTCTCGTGGCTTTGGTTTTGTCACTTATTACAAGGAGGAAGACGCAGATGCAGCTTTGTCGAAACTTAATGGTCACAATCTTGATGGCCGAGCTATCCGCGTAGATCGAGCGTCTACTCGCCCTGCGCGTCCTTCGTCTGACTTTGGCAGTGGTAGTGGGTTTGGGTCTAGCTTCGCCTTGGATTCCTCTGAGTCTGCTCCCGCCGATGATGACTGGGGCTCGATACCATCACTGGATGCAAGCACGTCGAATCAGTAAGGAGACTTGAATGCCTGGATGGATTATCCTTGTTGCAGCGCATTCGCAGGTATGATATATCCAGGGCTTAGAATTGCGCTTTTTTGCACACTATTAAAGAGATGTTACCAGCTTTGTACCACTGAACAGCTCTGCATGCATAGATGGATTTTTCCGAACCCTTTTCTTCTCTGTGGAGGCTGTGGTAGTATGAATGAGGCAGCTCTTTCTTGCAACCTATCGGGTTTGCCTTATGTAGGTTTTATAGTATCCAAACCTCTTGCAACTGGCTCATGTATGCCTTTGTCGATGGTGTCCTGAGCATGCAAAGCTTTAAAAAGTGAAATGTTTCTGTTTTCACCCTGGTTCTGTATGTTTCTACACTATTTGCTCACGGTTTCGAGTTTTGGTTCTCGTATTGAAATGTTGTCCTACAGATTTGGTTGCTGCGGCTGTTGAGAATGCAGGTCGAGTCGAAGCCCAATTAAGTCTTGATGATATCTGTGTTTGTTGAGCTCTAGCATTTGTTGTGGTCTGCACTTTGGTAGTAGTAGTTAGTATGAAGTGATGATTGTCTTTTTTTTTTCCCTGAATTTGAGTGACGATATGATACTGGTGATTGTTTGTATTAAGGGAAATATTTTGTCTGCCACTGCTGAGCTGGAAAGAACTCGGCATTTTACTTTGCTGTGGAATCTTCCTTTTACCTTATGATTGTGCAAGCTTTTTCAACCTATGTTGCTTATGAGAGAGGCACCTTGTGCGTTTCTTTAATTGTGCATTGGCCTTGTCCTAACTATGATGGAACTACTAATCTTTTCTCCCAAACAAAGGTTAGTTGGCTTTGTTATGGCATTGAAGGCTAAGTTGCACTCTTGAGGAAAAGTGAGTGGAGGCAAAACTGCAATCTTTAGAATGAGTGATCAGAGATCTTTATGCCTGCCCAATGGGCATATTCTTAAAGTCAAAATGCTCTCAACCATGGTTGGGTATTGATTAAGGATGAAATGGTTCTGGGATGGTTGAAATGGGTAAATAGTATTCAGCATATAGGGCAACATCACATGCATGCAAAACTTGTTGATACCCATCTTGCTGATAGCTGTGGGTAAGGGTGATGCTGTATGATTAGTCCTTGGTTGATTGAATGATTGTTGTAATGTTACGACTTGTCTGGTTTGGTCTTGTGGGGCATTAGGAAGTTCAAATTCACTACTTGGCCCTTCTCTGATTTCAGTTCTAGCCTTATTATTGATTCTTTGTTTAGTTGAACTTGTCTTGGATGGGGAGGTCACTGCCATTTGGGCTTTAAAATCCATTTTAGACAATAAACTAAAGTCCTCGTAGATTCTAAGGTGTATTTTCTTTCTAAGCTCAAGATTATAGTCTTTACAAAACAGTTGGAATTGAAGTAGTATGTAACATATGATTGTACCTGTGGATATGTCTCGCTTTAGGGTAATGTGGCATAACACAATGTTGGTCTGTGACATTCTATATGGAGTTGTCCAGCCTGGCATCATTGACAATGGACTGGTACCCTTAGTGTCGTCCTTAATTTGTACCTGTGGATATGTCTCGCTTTAGGGTAATGTGGCATAACACAATGTTGGTCTGTGACATTCTACATGGAGTTGTCCAGCCTGGCATCATTGACAATGGACTGGTACCCTTAGTGTCGTCCTTAATTTGCTTGTTAAAACCAAAGTTCTGATTAGTTTGCATTCTTCTGCCCTATGTACGGAGTCCACAAAGGTTAGTCACTCTTGCTGTTCATGGTGCTGTTACTCATGGGTTGTTAGGGAACTCCTCAATGTGGGTCATTAGTTTTGCAAAGTTGATTCGACAACTTGAGTTGGGTCAATTGCATGCTTCACTAGACCACTTATTGTATTTTGGCCTTGCAGGAGGTTTGTGGATGCATGATGTTTTGGGTTGTTTTCAAAGTGACGAGGGCAGATGAATTGGACATGAATGTACTAGGTGTTGTATGATTAAAAAAAATGGTCTTGTTTTTGTTTTTGGAAGATAAAATCTTGCACATGCACACGTTGTAGCTTTGCTGGTGCAGTAGTCAAGGTCTACCAACTGGTTTACCAACTGCAACCAACTTGTGCGCCCGTGCGCACACACACACACACGCTCACACACTGTATTGAGGCACCTTTGTATATGTATATGTATGTTTGTACACAAAGTCTTGGTCACTATACTTGGGTTGTGATTGCTTTATCTTTCTCTCTCTCTCTCTCTCTCACACACACACACACACACACAGAGACACTATATTAAGGCACCTTTGAACATGTATATGCATGTTTGAACACAAAGTCTTGGTCACTGTGCTTGGGTTCTCTCTCTCTCTCTCTCTCTCACACACACACACACACACACACACACACACTATTTTTCCTAAATTAAACTAACTCACTTATTGGTTAATGCTAAAATCTTTACTCAGCTTGACCTAAGGCCTACTTGGACATGATTGCCCATAATGCTTGAGAAGATGCATGTCTTTGCTTTCCTATGGTTACCATGTATAGCTACCTTGTATTGTCCGCAATAGGAGAATCTGGCTTATGCTAAGCTTGATGGAGCTGATAGTTTTATTGTCTTGCAAGAGATTACCATGAGTATTTACCTTGCACTTTCTACCTATGGTTGAAGGGGTCTTTTGATGCTTTGATCATATTGTGGTCTCCTTGATTTTAAAACATTAAGGGTTGCATGCATTGTGGGATTATCCCCCTAATAAAACTCTCATTAAATTTATGAAGCTCCCATTTTTGCTTCCTTCTTGGTAAGCATTGGGCCATTGTTTTGACTCTACTACTAGGATTAACGTGGCTCGCACCCATCTGTCCTTCTACAAACCAGGGTTCCCATCCCTTTGATGTGCCGATTGGCCTCCCCCTCGGAAAGTCTTTATTGTCTTCCTCCCCCTCCGACGAGCTAGTATCTTGCTATAATCACACAGATACCGAGTATCCTTTGTATATGCGGTTCGTAATTCAAAGCTCTACACGCGCACACGCACACATGATTCATGTCCTTTTTTTTTTTTGCATGACCATACTTGCCCAGAAGTGTACCATTTAATTCTATGTACCTTGCTTAGAGCCGAGCATTCTTTTGGTGGGTACTTGGATCTTGACATGGATCTCAACCTCTACTTAAGGTGAGAGATTTCCATCGCTCACTTAGCCTTTGAATTCTTTGTATTACACGAGAATGATAGATAGAGAAGGCTCACTATGTTTTCTTGATAAGCACTTTTGGCACCTCTTTTGCTCATAGCTACATGGATTTCTTGGAATACCATTTTTTCTCACAGGTTTTCCTTTATAGCATAAGTACTTGATTTGGGTTGGTTCAAATCTGTGGTTTTGATGTATCTTTGTTGCTTGATAAACCTGCTAACAATTTGCTTTGTCGAGACTGTAATATTTACTCTGTTTTGAGATTGGATCATTACTGCAATGGAGTGCTTTGCCAATATGAATCGAGTAATTTTATATCTTTTTTTATTAGTTTTGAACCTATGATAATTGGGAAAGATTGAATAATGTAGAAGAAGTTGTTTTTGGGTATCTAACAAAATGATAAGAAGGATGTCCTTATTCATCTTAGTATACTAGTTGGACATTATTCTAAACAAATTATGCTACTTAGCTTGCAGGGTTTTCAATTTATTTTAGCGTATGAATAGTGACTAGATGATTCTTGGAATTTTGATTATAACAAATCCTTACTCGGGTAGAAAAAAAGGAACTCTTGTAGTAGGTTTTATTGATGAGATTACTTGTGCATCAAAAAAATGTATGTCATCTTGGTACCCGACTTTTTCAAAAAGTGGTAGAATCATCGATGTTCTCTAAGATAGACTGTGCTCATTACTGGGCTTGACTTTACTCTGTAGCTTTACGGATTGCTGATTTTTTTGGTCCTATGACTGATTTTTTTGAAACATATGCTTTTTATAACTTAGTGACCGATATGTGGACCGTTCTATACATAAAAAAATCTTTCCCACCCCCACTTGATTCGACTTTTTCTCCTAACTAGCAAGGCGGGTTGTGACTCCTTTATGTTTTTAGGTCTAGTGCCTAACTGGTTAATGTTTTGTCTGGAGAAAGGAAGCTTTATAAAATGTAGTCTGTTGGATCTTGACCTTTTGGATCTGATATATTATGGTCTTAAATTTATATGGATGATGTGCTTGCTAATGACTTTTTTGGCATATTCTTCTTTATTATGATGGTTATATTCTTTTCGCTGTCAACATGTCGTGGATTGCCTAATATGCATTTTATTTCTAGGAATTTAATTCTGATGACACTTGCAAATAGGCACTGTGGGTTATGCTTTTGGGTTATGACATGGTGCTTTGTAAAAATTGAAAATTGCTTAATTTACCGGTCTCAGATGGCCTTGTTATCCTTTTCATGTTGCTTCCTTCAATTTGACTTGAGTACTATACAGAAAAGCATCATCTCCATATGTTTTTCTTCTGCCTCATAAGTTTTACATTAAATTTCTTTGAGTACTTTATGCATGTTTAGGCTTTGGTGCTTCTGTTGTTTTCGGTCTCATAGACTGAAAAATGATCTCCTTTCTAGATTATGTTCAAAAAGTTGGTTTTTTTAAAACCTTATTATGACTTTGAACGACCAATGCTAGTTACAGTTCTTGATAATGTAGGATTGATTTGCTGCTAAGGATGTGAAATATTTTTCCTCTTTGACTAGCTCTAAGCTTGACCATGACTACTTTGAAGCTGTATAAATTGCTACCCTTTTTGGTCCTACATATGATGTTTTTGAAAAATATGCCTTTGATAACTGGTAGGTTGATCTCTGATTGGCAAGCACCACTTTGTGGTTTATTATTGGTAGTGGTAAAGGTGTGATATGCTTGAAGTTTTATATTTATACTCTTAGCTTGGAACTTTAAACTTCTAATGAAGATCTCGGATCTTTCTATTGATTCGACTGGATGGATGCTGAACTGAAGGTTTTTTGCTTATATTGATAATGCATAACTCAGTCGTGATTAGGGTGTTGGTATTTTGGTTCTTGGCTTGGAAAACAATACTAAATTGGGGTGTTTTGACTGTCCTGGTGCTGGTCTATGGATTGTGGATTAATTTGGGGTATAGTTCTCAACTGGGAACACCATGTTTAAATTATAGCTGTCTGACCTTTGAAGGTTAATTGGATATTAGCTGGTTTGCAAATTGAAAATATGAGTTCTTTATTGGTGCTGCTTCACTTAGGTGCTTCTGGGAAAATCTTAGCACTCTGGTTTCTTTGATGGGTTCAAACATCTAATCCCTATTTCTAATTAAGTGCAAGATCTTATCGAACTTGCATACATTTATTTAGTTCAAAACCGTTCTCGGTTTGTGCTTCGTTCACACAAACACACACACTTTGTCACTATACTTGGCTTGATCTAATTTCCTACCTAGATCGACCTTTCTATATTGGTGGGATTGTTGGAATTAGGGTTGCAGAAAAACGCACACAGCTTGCACAAGACGAAGGAAGCTCAAGGCACACAATAGAGAGTGTGTTTCTTAGTGTGCAATGGAAAGATAGATAGCCCTAGATTGATGGTTGTATATACAATGCTCGGGGTGAAAAACCTCCTAAAGAGAGAAAAAAGGCCCCGGCGGTCCTAGTGTGTTCACACACATCACTACCACATGTATATGGTAACAAATCCCCCCTGGAGTGATATGGTGAACGAGAGCTGGCACATAGTGTGCGCGTATGTCGCACGTGTCAATGCAAGGAACTTGCCGATACACCGTGTGCGAGCCACAAATGGCTCCAAGCACACAACAAGCCTAAACTAGTAAAGCCTAAACTAGTAAGCTCAAAGAAGACGATGGTGTGTCACTCACCGCTCTACGCTTGCTTCGTGGAGGATTCCTCGCCGCGAAGAAGAAGGAGATGCCGTTACGTCGCGCTCAACCGCTTCACCGTCGTCGTGCCTTCGTAATGCTCGATCGCACACACACTCCCTCTCTCTCCCTCTCTCATTCTCTCTCACACACACACACACACACAAGGAGATGAAGAAGAAGAAGATGGAGATGGAGCAAGAGCACTCTTCAATTGCACAAATGAGAGAATAAGTGAATTTTAGGTTTAGTTGACTTTTATATGAGCTCGCCCCATTCACACTTGGGCGCCCATGCTTAGCCAACCAATCCCTTGAATGTTCCAGTTAGAGTGCGCCTCTCATCGGCGATCACTCTTACCCTTTTCCTATTGGACCGACAAGCCCGGTACTTGACTCTACCAAATAAATAATACAATGTCCGCTGTAGGTGATAGGGTGTCCGTGAGCCGTGATGGTTAACATGCCCCCCTTCCTGATGTAGATTCCGTCCTCGGAAGCTATTGAGTTGAAGCTCGTTCGTTGAGGTGGAAGAGCATTTGAGATGAATGTCCTTAGCCTTCTTCAGTCACTGCAAAATCAAACAACATCGGCACAGTAATTGCATTCTCATAAGCGATTACAAAGCATATGCAGTTTTAGGCAGACAAATTGAGTGGTAACAGAATTTTAGACAATTTGTCAGCAATAAACATTAAATTGCAATATAATCAAATGCATAAACAGATGTAAAGGTAAAAAATTAAACAAGTCTGGGGTCGCTAATTTAACGGTCGAAAGGCACTAGAGATCGACTATTAATACCATGGGTAAGCTTCATAATTCTCTTTGGTCAATTAAGTTGTTTAATCGCGAGAGCCAAGTATTTCATGTTCGAGGGCTGACTAAAGGCTATACCTAGAAGACCTTGTAGTTAAGCTACGATAAAAGGAATTTCTCATGAAATCATCGCCTGACTGATTACCTTTTCTTTGACCCCCCAAAGTCTTTTCACAGTGGTTCAATTTTGATGTGTGTGCTTATTTTGTATGCCTTGGGTTTTTCGCTTTTCAAGAAAAAGCGCCCACACTGGGAACCTCTAGGGCTCTAGTACCATAGGCGATACATGTGAGTGAAGTACCTAATCAAGCTGAGATTTCTCTTCCAGCTTAAGATTTTACAATGTGGCACTTTGATTTTTTGTTTGTTCATTTTCAGCATTTTAATTTTGTAACTTTGGGGGGTCATATAACACTGTTACCCTCCCCAGGCTCATCACATTAGTAAACTCCCTTTATAATACTTAAGCTAAAGGTCAATAGGGTCAAGCCCACTAGAAAGCCCTAGTACATTTCACACAATGCTGCCTAAATCCGATTAAGAACCTAAGTAACCATTGATTATTAGGAAGTCATTCCCCATGGTATTAAGAGAAGATCTCTAACACCTAACTTGGTCAAACTAGCTTAGTCGGACTGCTTGATTTTTAAACCTAAACAAGTGATTATGACAAAAAATTACATTGAATTTAATGTTTGATACTAAAAAAATGTGCTGGATATTATGCTACCAATCACAATCAAAGCAGACAATCATAGATGCAAAAAGATAAGGGGCAATGCTAATGGACAAGAAACACCTGCTTGTGTTGATGGTCGCGCTTGATTTGAAGAGTGAGTCGAGATAAAGATCCCATGAAGGTCCAAATCCTAACAACAACAACACGTTCCTGTACACACTAAGAAACACAAAGAATACCTCTAGGAGGCACATTAGTGGGAAAAATAAACTTTGCTAATCACTCAACTCTAAAACAGAAACACTCCCATCATACTAATTCTACCTACCCTCCATCACTCGAGTAATGAGGATCAAAGGTGTTTTATGGCATAGGTTTCTGTTTCAGTGTACCGGATGTGCATGTGTAGGTCTAGGTCAATGTTTTGTATTTTATTGTGCACTCGTTTGCTAATTGCTCTTGCTCTTTATTAGTTTTTTTTCTGTGAGCATAAGGCTTTATGTATATACATTCCCTAAGATTGGTGATTGAGAGGTCAGGGAAACAAGGTTGAGAGGGGAGTGAGTGAATGATGACTGTCAGCAAACATTCCCCCCTTCCTTGGGTAGATCATATCGTTTGATATGTGCTCGTCACCCTGAAAACCAATTGTTCCAGTCGATAATAGGTGAGGATTTTTGCCAGTAGTTTTCTATTACCTTAGGTGCCTCATCGAGTTGCAAGGGTGGTAAGGTACTCTCCCAGGATCAAACTTGAAGTGCTTCATTAGGTGATTCTTGAACGCTGGGAAGTGTGGATTCCTTTGTAGCTTTATGGAGGTCCACTATTTTAGGTGGAGGCTATGGAGAAGCTTTTACCTCTATGGATGCATTATATGAGGAGCTAGAAGCTTCATGGGACTCCCCCCTTCCTAAGCTAGGTGGAACAAATCGTTCTTTCTTCGGTACCCAAACTAGCTCTGGAGAGGGTGTGTAGCATTCTGTGATTTTTTTCTTTTCGCGATCGTTGATTCGTTTTGGAGCTACATGATTGGGCTCGCATGGGTTAGGTGACATGTAAGAACACAATCTACGTTTTGGTACCCAAATTTGATCATTTCCTTGATAGTAGCCTTGGGCTTCCAATAGTCGTTTAGGGATCCAACGCCATGTTTTGTTACTTTTCTTGGGACGAGTGGTACGTTTCTTATAAGGCTTTCGTTTTTTAGTACTAGCCATGGTCGCTAAAGAAACTTTAGGGACCCACTTGTATGTTTTCTTCGTTATATTAGGATGAGTCTTGTCAGAAGCTATATGCATTGCTTGTAGCATATTTAAGGGTACGGGCATTGCATCCCCCTCAGGTGTTACTCAGGCCGTCCCCCTATTTCCCCGAGTGTCTATGGTTGCTGCTAGGTGGACCCAATCCACATTGTCCGACTCAGTCATCCCAGGTAGTACATCCATATAAGGAGAATCTTCCCCAACATCAGTGTCCGCTTTACACGTGTAACAATACTGCAATGGGGCCGAGTGAACTGTGGTGTCAGATCTATGATCAATTATAAACCTGTTTCCTAGAGGATGTGCTCGACCCGTCACAAGATCCACTCGAATGACAGAATCTTGGAACTGCAAGTAGACATGGTTTTTAGACCAGTCATGCACCATTTTTGCTTCCCTCATGAAAGGACGTCCTAAGATCATCTCCGATGCCATAGTGTGTTTGGAGAAATCCATGACAATAAAGGAAACTCTTATTTTATGTCCAAAGACCTTGATCTTGAGATCTTTTAGCATCCCAATAGGTTTAACAATAGACCCATTGGCCATCTTCACTACTATGGTTGTGGTCGCAAGGTGAGGTTTTCCCATAGTTTCCCAACAATTTTTAGTCACAATGCTAACCCCAGCGCCACCATCAAGGACTCCCTTCACAGTCAATCCCTTAGTAGTGATTGGTATAGTCGCATTAGATTCATCACCCTCAAAGTATTGTCCCAACTTGTTAACAGGTATTTCTATAACAAGGTTCTCATCTAGGTTGGGTTGTGGATCTATGTATTCCTCCTCTATTGGCATCTCCCCAGCTCCATCCATGTGTGAAAATTGTGGTAGCCCAAATTTCAGTTCTCCATTGAGGAAGGCTCGAAGAGCTGAGACTAGCTCGGGGTCTTTATATAGTTTGGACATGATGGTGGTTTTAACTTCTGAAGACATGAAATCCATCAATTTGGCAATGTTTAACGGCACCTGTTGGCCTTGAGTCCCTTGACGTGGGGAAGATGGGATCTCCATTTCTTCGATAGGATCAGGTAGTCCCTCTGTAAACATTCTTTCCATCAAGAAGTGAGTACGTCCACTTTCCCATGACTAAGTCACTTTCTTCTTGGATGACACTAGGTATGTCCAAGGGTCTATGGACTTGGTGAGGTTGTTGTTGCGTAGCGAACACGGTGTCTGTAATCTGGATCTTCCTAGGTGTTGGTTCTAGATCCCTTTGGGTATCTTCTACCAAACTCCTTAATTGCTTGACTCGCTCAATCTCCTCTGTAGGGTTTGGGTAAGTTCCTATCTTCTTTTTGGATCCTGGCCATTGTGGCTCATGAAGATCTTCCTTGTTGGTTTCTATCTTAGTGGTCGTTTCGGTCTCCATGGTTTCACCTGAATCAGAATCTTCTTCAACGTCGTTCATATATACGGGGTCGTCACCAGTCCCTATGTTGGTCTTTGAACTGGGGTCTGACTTCGCTCCTTTGTGAGATCTCTTTCTTCGTGTTTTCTTCTTTTTCTGAGATTCGGCAATTGATGCTGTGTCTCTTTCCTCAAGAATATAATTTTGTTTTTGGAGCATCGATCGTGTGAGTACGTTTACTGGTACCATGGGTGTACTTGGTGATGGCTCCTCGGTAACTTCAATCAAGTTTAATGGCGTGATCTTCGATGCATTTGGATTATTTGGACATTGGGCAATCAAATGATCTATGCTACATCGATTACACATGAGTATCGGCATTGTAGACGTGCTCGCTTGATTGGTTTGCATCAGTGTGGCGTTCTTTTGTAGCCTATTACGACACTCGGCTACACGATGTGGACCTCCACACTCATAGCATTGAAGAGGTGGTCTCTTAGCGGTGTAATTGATATTTTGGCCTCTTGCCGCAAGAGCAGCTACTTGATATACATGTTTGACTTGTCCCCAATAGTCCTCCATGTAGTATTGTGGACTTTCTTCAAGCACATCCATCCCATATGCGATATTAGGATCTATATCTTCCTCATAGCCTTCCAAAAAAGAAATAGATGACTCACAACCCACTTGATTCACAGAAGTGATTCTCGGATGTGGTGGTTGCGGTCCTAGCACTGAAGGTGGTAAGGGTGTTGTTTGAACAACATTTTGGGCCCTAGGGACCATGTGTTGTGCTGTTTTTTCAAGAGGTGGGGCCGGCATCAATGCAGGCACTCGAGGTGTGTCTATCCATGCTAAGGTTGGTCTATTGGCCATCGCGCGCTTAAATACTATGCAATCCTTAGCTTGATGACCATACCTCCCACATGCATTGCAGTTCCCATTGAATTTTACTCTAAAAGTAGGGCATTCACTGGTACTATGCGGTCCATAGCATACTGAGCACCATTGCTGCTCCCTTCTTGGATACATATGATTGTTTTGCGGAGCACAATTGTCTCTAAGACTCTCTTGAATAGCCTTGGTGAGATCTACTAAAGTCATCTCAGATATCTTTGGCTCCTTAGCAATAGGCTTTAGGGTCATTGGCTGATGCCCTGATGCTTGTGAGCTAATAGATTTAGGATCAACAGACACTCTTTGTCCTTGAATCATTAAATTATCCTCCAATTGGATCGCATTGGTGGTGACTGCTTCCCAAGTGGTGATACCTCTAATGACTAGGCCATTGTAGATATCCTCATGTCACAACCCCCTAATGAATCTATCAAGCAATTGGTTATTGTTGAAGCGCTCATTTGGATTACAACGAGAATTCAAATGCTTCAAGCGACTTATAAAGTCTCTCACCGACTCTCCTTCCTCTCGTTTGGCTTTCTGGAGCTGAGAGGCTACACCCCAAAGCACTCCATCTCGTATGTATTCTTTTAAGAACAGTCTCCTAAGAGTAGGGTAAATCGTTTTTTCTTCCACCCTTAGGGTTCTATACCAATCCCCAGCCTTTCCACTTAAGGTTAGGCTTAAAGAATTGCTCTTATGTAGGTCATTGTATTCTCCTAGAGAATCGCATATTTGTTCAAACACTTCGATATGCTTTCTCACATCCCCGTCTCCACTAAATTTTTGTGTGAGCTTGGCTATTTGTACTGCCTTACTTCTAGGCTCTCTATCAGGCGTGTTACGCATATTCTCAGCAATAGATCGACCAATAGCTTGAGCAAATGTTGCCAAGTCACCTAAGTGAGCAGGCACCGTGGGTGAAGGCGCTCCAGAGACTACATGTGGAGTAGGTATTGGCATTGGGATTGGCGCATAGGAAGCCCTTGGGTTTCACGTTGGGTACGATGTTGTGCCATGTGGTGGTCCATAGTTCATATGAGTGGCCCTAGGCATAGCAGACGTCGGATGTGACATGCTAATGCTAGCCGGTATAGTCCCATGGAAATAAGAACTTGGGTGTTGTGGTTGTGGGGCATAGGTAGTTGAAACAATGGGAGGGGTAGGGACTACATGAGTGTGAGCCATAGGTGCATACGATTGGTACACACTTGTAGGTACTGTTGCAGGCATTGAGCTACCATGTAGCGGTGCTTTACTAACAAACGAGGTCCATGGTGTGTTTCTTGGCATGCCCATCATTGGGGTAGGCATGGTAGCCGTGGTGTCATCAAGGGAAAGATGAGCTAGACTTGGAAAAGTAAAGCTATCACTTGTGGGCTCAGATTGCATTGAGACCCCTGGCAAAACAACATATGGGGGATCGATGGGACTCACTGGGGGAGTCTCCATTTGTGATAGAGTGGGTTGTTTCCCTTTGCCCGTGTCTAAAAATCGCATAGGACCCATCGAAGGTATGTTTATTCCTCGATTTTGCCTCTCAGACTGGATAATCCTATGGATGACATTGCAGATCATGTGTTGTTGTTCCTCTAGACTAGTTGCACTAGATGTGGATTGTACAACTTCTAACCAACCCACATGGTATGTGTAGCCCATGTATAGGTCGATCAAAGTCTCCGTGTGTAGGTCATATTCCCAATTTTCATTGAGAAATACCATGTTCAAACTTGGTGTACTAGAGGGTTGCCGTGAGGTGGATGCAATGTTACTTCCCGTGTTTTGACTTTTAGTCGCTACCTTAGAGGCGACTTTGGAAGGTGGTAGCTCGGTAGGGCTCTCATTAAATGAGGTAGGTAGAATGTCCACGTGGACACTCTGAGGGAGTGTTTGGGCTACAGGAGATGTGAATGGTGATTCTACTTCCCTACCCCCTTCGTTTACTTCACTAGCCGTAGGTTCAGAGCGTGTAGCTCTACTAAAAGTTTCCATCAAATGACTAAAAACACTAGTTCCAGGTTGCTGGGCCCACCTAGGTACGGTTTCATTTGTTCCCCCGGGGCTTTGTGTAAGATGCTCTTCCATAATATCGTAGTCAGAGGAAGAGTCGCTAGCCGCTATATTTGGGTCTTGGGTTGCACTACCTTGGGTCCCCGTCGAGGGCGTAGACCCTAGCGTGGAAGGATAGTGAGTACCCCCGTAAATCGAAGAACTAACTAGTTGTTCGGACTCTAGCACACGACCAGAGCGTAGATACATGTGCTTTGGGTGCCCTACAAGTGTCGGCAAGTACCCTCAAAGGTTACTTGCTTTGTTTTGTGGGTGTTTTGCACCCGCACCCCGTTTTCTACTTGATTTTTTCTTGTTTTTGATGTTTTTTTAATGTTTTTTTTAATTGAAGTGTGTGATAGCTTGAAACGAGCGTATCACTTAAAGGGTCATTGTGTGCTTTACAACACAATTTTCGGGCATCTGACATTCCGTTGGTCCTCAAAAATCAATTTTTAGCTACGTGTGAAGCTAAAATTCGTTTTTTTTTTTAAGGCGACTGAGGCCTAGGCCTGAGCGTGAGCTTGGGCTTGGGTCTGGGAGATATTCCCGATCCCGGTCCTACCTTTAAATTTATTTATTTTTAAAAATATTAAAAAAAGAAAGAAAAGGATAAGGCCGCCGCGGCTTGCGCGAGAGCACACACACACTTTCTCTACCTACTTCTAACTAATACACCTACTCTTACACACTAACACACTCTATTAACTCTCACTAGTCTACTTCCTACTTACTGTACACAGAAAACTAACTACCTTAATACACAGAGAATAAACACAAAACCTTTGAAATCTCTATTAACAAAGAAAACTAACTACCTGAATACACAGAGAATAAACACAGAACCTTTGAAAACTCCATTAATAAAAAAACACACAGTATAACACCAAATCCCTCTTCTCAACACACACACACACACTCCTTCCTTACCTTTCCTACAATAGAAATTGCACCACGGAGAAGCACAGAGTGCTACTCGAGCTTCATGTATGGCACTCCCCGGAAACGGCGCCAAAAATGTGCGCGTATGTCGCACGTGTCAATGCAAGGAACTTGCCGATACACCGTGTGCGAGCCACAAATGGCTCCAAGCACACAACAAGCCTAAACTAGTAAGCTCAAAGAAGGCGATGGTGTGTCACTCACCGCTCTACGCTTGCTTCGTGGAGGATTCCTCGCCGCGAAGAAGAAGGAGACGCTGCTACGCCGCGCTCAACCGCTTCACCGCCGTCGTGCCTTCGTAATGCTCGATCACACACACACTCCCTCTCTCTCCCTCTCTCACTCTCTCTCACACACACACAAGGAGATGAAGAAGAAGAAGATGGAGATGGAGATGGAGCAAGAGCACTCTTCAATTGCACAAATGAGAGAATAAGTGAATTTTAGGTTTAGTTGACTTTTATATGAGCTCGCCCCATTCACACTTGGGCGCCCATGCTTAGCCAACCAATCCCTTGAATGTTCCAGTTAGAGTGCGCCTCTCATCGGCGATCACTCTTACCCTTTTCCTATTGGACCGACAAGCCCGGTACCTGACTCTACCAAATAAATAATACAATGTCCGCCATAGGTGATAGGGTGTCCGTGAGCCGTGAGGGTTAACAATGAGTAAAGGGAAGTGCCATGCCCTGAGCACATGATCAATCCACAAAGGGGAGTAAGCCCAAAGCTTTGCGGAAACCTTCAAGCTTCTCACGAAACAATGCCTTCGTGAAAAGATCTACAAGGTTTTCCTGTGTTGGCACATAAGCCAAGCTGATCTCTCCTGCTGAGAGCCTCTCCCTGACATAGTGGTAATGCATACATAAATAAGGCAACCAACATCAATTTGGTAAAGAGTGACATCAACAGGATCACCAACATCATGTAGATTCAACTTCAAACCTATTTCCGTGGGAGTGGCAATAGGTTTGCAATCGTCAAGTCCAAAATTACATAGCAATGTCTCTATGTAACTTTTGTGACACAAGGCAATACCACCATCACACTGCTTAAACTGTATACCCAAGTAATGATGCAACAGCCCCAAATCTCTCATCTTGAAAGTAGCATTCAAATCAGCCTTAAATTCAATAATATGTCTCTCATTTGGTCCAGTGATCAACAAATCATCGACATAAAGAACCACAATGAGAAGTACATCACCCTCACGCTTTACATACAATGTGCTTTCTGTTGGACTGTAACGAAAGCCTCGTTTGACCAAATGAGTGTCAGCTTTCTCATACCAAGCACAAGGAGATTGCTTCAACCCATACAAAGCCTTCTTACCTCTACACACTTTGTCCTCTTGTCCTTTTATGACAAAACCGCGAGGATGCGTTACATAAACTTCCTCAAATATGTCACCATTCAAGAAAGTAGTAACATTGTCTGATTGATGTACATCCCCACCAAAATGAGCTGCCAATGCACATTAGTCATACGACAAGTGGGAGCAAAAGTCTCTTCATAATCTATGCCTTTTTGTTGTGCATAACCCTTTGCAACAAGTCGAGCCTTATGGCGATCGATCTCACCATCCGGCTTGCGTTTCAACTTGTAAACCCACTTCGTACCAATGGCCTTTTTGCCAGGAGGCAAATCACATAAAGTCCATGTGTCATTTTCTATAAGTGCATCATATTCTGATTGCATGGCAGCCATCCAATTTTCTGAATTCTGTGCTTCATCAAAAGACAGAGGCTCCTCAACATCATGTAAGCTAGACACATCCAAAGCATAACAATCTGATGCATAAGATGCATGGTGAGAGCCTGAACGAGTACGACTAGACAAAGGTGCATCCAATTTACTGTCACGCAAAGTGTGCACCAGCCATTTTGGCATACCTCTAGCCTGCTCATTTTCAGCCCTTTCCTCATCAACTACATCATGTACATCTGCATCAGTAATAGGCTGATCTGTAACATTTTCAGAAACCCCCATAGGCTGTACATTTGCCTCATTGGAAGTTACATTCGTATTTCCACCACTGAAAAGAGGCAACAAAGTGTCATAAATGTCCTGTGAGCTTACATTACTGCCTCTAGTACATGACAGCAAGGACTAAACAGAATCTTCCACAAACACTACATCCCGTGAAACCAGAATACGTTTTGTTTGCGGATGATACAACCTGTAACCTTTGCTTTCAGCACTATAACCAACAAAAATACATTTGACACCCTTATCATCCAATTTTCTACGTTGTGTTTGTGGCACCAAAGCATATGCCAAACAACCAAAAACATGCATGTGCTCAATAGAAGGCTTTCTATCATCCCATGCTTCATATGGAGTAATAGATTGAAAAGCTTTCATAGGACACCTGTTTAGTACATAAGTGGCACACATGATGGCATCAAGCCAAAAAGAATGCGGCAAAGCTTGACTTTTGACCATACATCGTGCCATTTCCGTAAGTGACCTGTTTTCCCTCTCAGCAACACCATTTTGCTAAGGTGTATAAGGCACTGTACATTGGTGTTTTATCCCACGACTAGCCAGAAATCCATTGAATTCATGAGACATATACTACCCCCCTCGATCAGACGGAGGGTGCCCATAGTACATTTCGAGACATTTTCAGCCATAGCCAGAAATTGTTTGAAGCACATAAAAATTTCAGACTTTGCTTTAAGCGAAAATACCCATGCATGCCTGGAGTAATCATCAATGAAAGTCACGAAGTAAAGGTAATTGCCCAAGGACGGAGTTTGTATGGGCCCACAAACAACACTATGCACAAGCTGCAACCTGCATGTGGTCCGAACTGAACCATCCTTTGGAAACTTAGAACGTTGCATCTTACCCAAAATATAGCCTTCACAAACATGTTTGACAGGTGCTTCAAGAGACGGCAAAGAGGCAACCATATCAGATTTCTGCAAACGTAGCAAACTGACAAAATTCAGATGGCCAAAACGTGCATGCCAAAGTTTTGCATCTGAAATAGCCCTTGAATGTGCAACTGCATTTGCAAAAAATTTTCCACACTTGTCATACAAAGTCAGCTTATACAGCCCATGACACAAAAGCCCAGATGCAACGATTTCATCACCAAAACTGAGATCATGAACTGTACATCTGTCATCCACAAATTTGACTACAAGTCCAAGTCTCGCAAGTGCAGATACAGACAAAAGATTCTTCTTGATCCCAGGTACATAAAGTGCATCAACAAGCATGAAAGAAATGCCATTAGCAGCAGTAAGCACAATCTTTCCAACTCCCTGAACTGGATAATAGGCATTGTTGACACAAATGACTGAATTCCCATGAGGGACAGACTTGAAAGAGGTGAACAATTCACGATGTGAGGTAATGTGCTTTGTAGCACCACTGTCAAAATACCACACATGTGAATCTGCAGCAACTGACAAGCATGCATCATGGACATCAAGATTGTAAGTGCACTCTGCACTAAAAGCCCATTCTGCATCAACATCAGCAACGCAGTCCCCTTTCACAAAAGACTCAACAATGGCTGCATTTGTAGTGGAACCAGCATTTGCAGTGGAACCACCCTCTTTCTTCTTAGCCTCTTTGGCCTTTATATTAGGACACTGCTTGATCAAGTGATCATTAGCTTTACAATAATGGTAACGCATCTTCTTTTTGCCCGTATCACCATAATTGCCAGACGATGTGCTGCCAGCAGAAGTATTGGGAACATAAGTTTTGCCACTCGCAACAAAACCATAAGAAGTGGTTGCATTGCTGTTACCACCCTTTCTTTGAGAAGCAATAAAAGCCTGTTCAACTACACGCTGTCTAGTCCCGTTTTTCTGGAAAGTGACTCTTGCAACAGCAATGTGCATAATGCATCAAACTTGACAACTTCTGGATTTCCTTGGGTCATAAGTCTCCAAGTACTAGCAAAAGTCTGGTAAGAATGTGGTAAGGCATCAAGAACAGTTTGAACAAGGAAACTATCTGAAATGACTTCACGTGCAGAAGTAAGTTGCTCATGGATATCCTTGACACTAGCAAGGAAAGTGTCCATATCATCTTCCTCATGCATAATCTTCGACTCCAGCTCTTTACGCAGCAAAGCAATTTTAGCCTATTGCGACTTGCATAAAGACCATCCAAAATGCTGTTTTGCAGATTTTGTTGAACGGATGTGAGGAACAATGGTGCGCTTCATAGACAACGCAATCAATGCATGAGCCTGCGCATCCTTTACATCCCAACAAGCCTTCTGCCGCACTAGGCAAAAAAACTCTAATAGCAGCAATCCTTGCAGCAAAACCTGCAACATCCTCAACATCGCCTACATCCTTAGAACGAGGATGTTCATCAATGGCCTTCATAATATTCCAGACGCCCTTTGACACAAGAACATGTTGCATCATATAAGCCCACATAGGGTAATTGTCCCCATCCAATCTGTAATCGGCAGCAAACATCTTGAAGACATATGTGTTGTTGTCAGCCATCTCTCTCTCTCTCTCTCTCTCTCTCTCTCTCTCTCTCTCTCTCTCTCTCTCTCTCTCTCTCTCTCTCTCTCTCCGTCTCTCCGATGTGATGTGATTAGGTGTTATTTGTACCAATGTTGTCCGCGTCCTAGCCGCTCAAAGCTAGGTGGTGCCCCTTGTTCACTCCTTGTAATGAGTTCAGGATGCACGATCCTGGCGTAGAGGCCGATGGGGTCCGTTTTGCACTTGCGCTTGTCATTTGGTGCCCCCACTGAGGAGGGCTTCTCGAAAACCTCCAATTTACAACGCTGAAAACAATGCATGTCGTCGACCATGGACGAATGGTTGCGAGAATTCTCCAATTGGAGAACGGAGGAGGAAGAAATTGAAGAAGTACTGACTGCCTTCATCGAAGTGCTGCTGCCGGAATACCCTTCGTCAACATCCAGGAAGTAAGTTCTCCATCTCACATCTCTCATTCTAACCGCAAATCAAGAGCCACCAGAGGGAGGGCTACGTGCTGCTCTCATTATCGTCACCCACTGCACTCTATCAACGAGTGCCATCAACGGAAGTAAAGGAGAAGAAGAAATCCTCTACATCGACGTCCACCACAAAGAAATCATCCATATTAAGAAGGGAAAGAGGTTAGTGAAGCCTCTCTTTCCCAAGGAATCTAAAAATAAAAGTGTAGCCTCTACTCCTAAGTGGACCAAAGGGACTGCTCGTGCCAAAGGAAAAGGAGGGCTAGGCCAATCCTAAATCACATGACCCCCAAGGAAGGAGAAACACCTGGCCACTTGAGTGCTTTGAGTTCAAAAAGCAGAATCGTGCCTAGGCTACCAAAAAGAAGGTCATCCGAAGCGACGGAAGATTGCCTATCGATATGCGGCGCGCATGCGAGTGCTTCCAATTCACTTTGACAATCCCGAAGCAGAGGTGGTAAGGAGTTTTCCATGCCCTAGAGAGGAGTGGTTTGGCTACTGTCCTCGCTGTTTTGGAGGGCGGGTAGAGGGCCTTCCTCCTCTCCCCGTACAACTCATCCTAAAAAAACTGTCTACGACGGGTGAAACCCAGTGGGCCGGAGATGAGCTGCAATTAAATGGTGTGGAATTCATGTAACGAGCCGATTACGGTAACTACTTGCAAATGTTGCTAGCTAAATGGCTAGGAGTGGTCAAACATGTCTTCATCACTCCATACGTGCTGAGCAATGAAGGGAAGGTGGAGCCTATGGAAGGCGATGACCTTTTGTGGATATGCCGACTTGTCAACACTGGCATGGTAAAAGTATAAGTGAGTCCTCTACACTCTGTGCATCATGGATAACGGACCAACCACTTTTCCATTTAGATTTTTGCAACATATGCATGTAAATATATATGTAGATAAGAAGATCTTCTATCAGCAGAAGATTGTGTATCTCTTTGGTGCTACGGTGCTAGGAGAGATTTTTAGCTCCTTAAACCCCATTATCCTCCCCGTGTTGGATTACCATCACTCCTTCAATGTTTCCATTTTATCCTGTTTTAACATTAGGAAAATTTTGAACTCATTTTTGGGCCTTTTAAGAGTGCCACATCATCAAAGTTGTACAAAAGAAAGCAACCCAGTAGACCCCTCTAAATATTGCTTAGAACCCCATGATATGACCTATCATTGGAAAGTTCTTGAAAAATGGATTCTAAAGAGCCAAGGTCCAAAAAGTTTGGATGACTTCTATGAAAGTTATGCCATTTTTTTTCAATCAACCAGGTTTTGTTACCGTTACGGTAATCTAAAATCACCTTTTTCTAGATCTACATGAAGGCAATGTCCGATACATGCATGCCATATATCAATAGATAGCATTTGAAGAGTAGATTCTAAATATCCAACCTCCGACAAGTTTGGATCTTATTTGCAAAAAATTTACCGATCCCCACTTTTTGAAAGCTATACCACATCAGCAATTCTTACAAGGCCCATTTTTGAGTCCAAACTTTTCCTAATGTCTATCCACCTAGTCTTGTAAGAAAGCCGCTATAAGCCGCTAAGTCATTTGTGTTTAAGAAAAAAAAAAGAGTTTAAAGTTCGTGTTTTGCAATAGAAAATGTTTCTTTCCCAACCTTCACGGGGAAGGTGGGGGAAGATGCTTCCGATTTCCTAGATAATCTTGAAATAGCATGTGTCGTCTTTGGAAGGGATGACGATGCTTCACGTCTGCGTATTTTTCCATTGTTAATGAAAGTGGAAGCAAGATCATGGTACAACGCCTTGGTGCCAGCCACTAAGGAGAGGTGGGACCTGCTAAGAGCAACGTTTCTAAGGCGCTTTGGAGAAGACACCACATCAGAGAAATTGTGGTAGTTACTGATGGAGTTGAAGCAAGGAAGTATGGCTAAATGTGCAGCATATAAATCAAAGTTCGTGGATCTATGGGTTGCATCCCTAAGGGAGGGCGAAGGGGCACCCAATTTCCTAAAGAGACCGGTTTGTGGCTGGTTTATGGCCAATTTATGGCCAATTCTTAAAGAGAAGGTGAAGGGAAGGTTTCCTGATACGTATGAGGTAGCAGTTGAAGTAGCCCGCCTTAAAGATAAGAAGTTGCGTCTAAAGGCCAGAACTACCGAGGAAGAGGAACCAGGAAGGGCCCGACCACACCTAGCTGCACCTACAGTAGTCGTCCAGAGGAATCAGCCACAGGAATCCGCTAAAGATCAACAAGACCTGGTCAACCAAATCACCAACCAATTTGAGAATCTTTCAGTACATCTGGTGTGCATCAAGTGCATGCACCTGCCTAAAATCCAGAGCAAGGAAGAGGACAACAAAGACAGAATCAAGACTATCATTGTTACAACTATGGAGAGGACGGCCATGGCATGTACTACTGTCCTCATCCAAGAAGGTAGAACTTCAATAGAGGAGTAAGGCAAAATTAGATCTCTCCATCAAGGGCGATACCACCACCGCCCAGGCACCCATGGTAGATTCCATCGGTCCAAATCCTTTGACCGCCCGTACAACCACCACCACCGCAACCTCTCATTCCATCGCTACGTCCACCACTTGCTGGAAACCAAGCAATAAGTGTCATCAGTCTTGAAGCTAAGGGAAAAGAAAAGGTAGAAGAGCATGTCAAAGAGAAGGACAAAGGAAAAGGGAAAGTAGACAAAGTAGATGCCATGGGAGTGAAGCGTGCTAGGCACAAAGAGGCTTCTCAAAGGGTGGAAACGATGGAAGCAAAAGGAGAGTCTAGCAAGCATGCGTCTAAGCCTCGGCGAAAGATCGACATCCTACCTATCATGGATGCCCACATCAAGAGGCAACGTATCTCAAACATCTACATAGATGGTGGCGCACAAATATGCAACATGAGTGAAAAAATGATGCACCATCTAGGTCTAGAGGTAAGTAGGCCGGCACCCTGCCGAGCTAAAATGGCAAATAACGTCAAAGTGAAATGCGTAGGCATTGTGAATGCAGTAAAGGTGAAGGCATTCAACACAGGAGGTAGACATTTTTGTCATGCCACACAAAGGGGAGGGCTACCCTATCATTCTCGGAAAGCCATGGCTCATGGCTATGGAGGCAAAGCAGGATTGGAGTACCAAAATGATCCAAATGAACGATGCAAAGGGAAAGCCCATATTCTATGACATGAAGATTGGGAAGCAATGCAACATCATCTTGGAGGCATCGGAAGATGAGTTCACCAGTGACTCTTCGACCACCTCGAGAGAAGAGATGATGACAACTGAGGAGAGCGACAGTAGCATCAAAGTGATGGGAGGCATCCTCAGAGATTCAAAGAAATTGACACAATCTGAAACATCATCGGAGAGTGAAGAGGGACCATCAGGTACGCCATCCTTGATGGATACAAGTAAGTTACATCGGATTCTCTCTAGTGAGTTAGCTAGTGAAGAGAGGGAAGAATACATCTCTATGCTGGGTAACTTCACCACATTTTTCATTGATGGTTATGACAAGATCACAGGCATCACAGTGGTGCAGCACCACATAAGACTCAAGGAAGGAAGTAAGCCTATAACACAAAAGCTCAGAAGGCTTGGGGTAGTTCAACAAGAGGCATTGCTCAAAGAGGTAGGAATTTGCTACAAGCAGGTTTCATTTACCCCATCAAAGACTCAAAGTGGGTCTCTCCAGTGGTGGTCACGCCAAAGAAGAACTGTAAGTGGTGGGTTTGTGTAGACTAAAAACCTCTCAATGCAGCAACAAAAAGGGATCATTTTCCCCTCCCATTCCAAGACAAGATTCTAAACGAGGTAGTAGGTCATGAGCGCTACATAGTATGTGATGGCTACTCAGGCTACTTCCAGATTAGCATTGCAGAAGAAGACCAGAAAAAAACAACCTTCATAACACCATGGGGATGTTTTTCTTATAGAGTGATGCCTTTTGGCCTCACCAACGCTCCGGCCACATTCCAACGCTATGTAACTTTTGTCTCTCAGCCATACTTTGGTAAGTCAATATGGGTTTTCACAATTCTTGCTCCCTCCATTTGAGCAAGGTTTATGATGGCCTGGCTAGGCTACAAACCTTGGGTGGCCAGCTTAACGTAGATAAGTGTCCCATTGGAGAAAGCAAGGTCACTCTTCTCGGCCATGTAATTTCAGCCAAAGGAATTGAGGCTAACCCAAGCAAGGTTCAAGCTTTAGTATCTTTGTCATCACACACAACAGCTAAGCAATTGGTCTCTTTTCTTCAGAAGGTAAGGTACTTGAGCAAGTTCATTCACTTGCTCTCTCAAGTAGTTCTCCCTTTACAACAAGTCACCCATAGAGATGTCTTCCTATGGAGTGAAGAAAATGAGCAACAATTTAGCGAAGTGAAACAGATCCTTGCTTCACTTCCCACCATTACACCCCCTAGATGGGACGAGCCATTTTATGTTAACCCCAGTGTAGGAAGTGATACAATTGGAGCCATACTAATGTAGAACGACCCCCAAACCTCTTTCATGCGTCCTGTCTTCACCATAGTAGAGCACATGGTGCTTGCATTGATGCTTGCCACCAGAAAGTTCCATGCTTATCTATTGCCTAGACCCTTTGTAATTCTAACAATGGAAGAGGTCTTTTTATATGTGATGAAACACATGGATATTTCATCTAGAATCTCTAAGTGGCTCGTTAGATTACAAGAGTTTGATTACACTATGCAAGTAGAAAACTCCACCAGAGCTAGTCTAGCAGGTATTCTTACTCATTGTCACTATGAGAAGAAGCTAAAGATCATCACAGAAGGCAAAGGAGTGACACCAATGGTGGAAATTCCTAAGCTAGAAGGAGCTCACTCTCTTTCTTTGATCCTCTCTCTCTCTCTCTCTCTCTCTCTCTCTCTCTCTCTCTCTCTTTCCCACACTCTCCATACACACACACACACACACTCACATATTCACACTCACACACTCTCTCCCATAGTCTCTCTCTCTCTCTCTCTCTCTCTCTCTCTCTCTCTCTCTCTCACCGTACACAAACGCTTACACACACACACACACACATACGTACACTACATGCATGAGCGCACATACACAATATAGAAAAAACAATCGCACAAACACACTCGCATGCACACATTCGAACAAACACACGCACGTCATTCGCACGTACAAGAAGGAAAACCGAAGAAGCTCGACATCAACGCTCAAAGCAATAAAGAACAATGACCAAGATCACACAATGGCGACCACCATTCAAAGAAAGACGCCGAAAGCATGCCTTAGCAGTCGACATCGAAGTGGACAAGCGTGCTACACCGACGCACCAGTAGTAAACCTACGATTCACCGGCATCTCGTCCATGATGCATCTCCACAGTAAACATTCGTAGGGTAATCCTTTTGCCAGTTTTCAAGCCAAACCTTGTAAAAAGTCATTTGTATATTGACACCTCTCTCTAGGTGATGGTCACAAAGGCGCACCTAGGAGATATCATTGTAAAATTCTCCTCAAATAAAGAAGGGGTCAACCATCTGGGACCCGGGTGCCTGCTTTTTCTCCAACTTAGGGACCTAAACCTAATCATTTTATGCTAAACTAATGTAGCCTACACCTATAAAAGAATACTGAGAGGTCGCTATCAAGGGTCAGCACTTGAAAGGAAGCTATGCACACACACTGACTCCAAGGGTCGCTACGCACATGAGTGGGAACTCCACACATGTGAATTTCCCTAGAGAACGCACTATAGGTTCTCTCTCTCTCTCTCTCTCTCTCTCTCTCTCTCTCTCTCTCTCTCTCTCTCTCTCTCTCTCTATCACCACGATCTCCACCTTGCCGAAATGAAGGTTTCTGTAAATACTACCTTGTATCAAGTTTTTCCTCACATCTCGAAAGGTTTTCATCATCTACATCTCCGTCTCTCTCTCTCTCTCTCTCTCTCTCTCTCTCTCTCTCTCTCTCTCTCTCTCTCTCTCTCTCTCTCTCTCTCTCTCTCTCTCTCTCTGCGGCATGCTATGATTAAGTGCTATTTGTATCGCTGCTATCCGCATCCTAGCCGCTCAAAGCTAGGTGGTGCCCCCTGTTCACTCCATGTGACGAGTTCGGTGTGCACGGTCCTGACGTAGAGGCCGCTAGGGTTCCTTTTTGCGCTTGTACTTATCACCAACAATGCCTCTTATTCGGTTCAAGGAGTTGGAAAGATTGTGCTTACTGCTGCAAATGGTAGTTCTTTCATGCTTGTTGATGCACTTTATGTACCTGGGATCAACAAGTATCTTTTGACTGTATCTGGACTTGCTAGACTTAGACTTGTAGTCAAATTTGTGGATGACAGATGTACAGTTCATGATCTCAATTTTGGTAATGAAATTGTTGCATCTGGCCTTTTGTGCCGTGGGCTGTATAAGCTCACTTTGTATGACAAGTGTGAACAAAATTTTGCAAATGCAGTTGCACTATTTCGGATGCAAAAGTGTGGCATGCACGTTTTGGGCATCTGAATTTTGCCAGTTTGTTGCGTTTGCAAAAATCTAAAATGGTTGCTTCTTTGCCGCCTCTTGAAGCACCTATCAAACGTGTTTGTGAAGGCTGTATTTTGGGTAAGATGCAGCGTTCAAAGTTTCCAAAGGATGGTTCAGTTAGGGCCACATGTAGGTTGCAGCTTGTGCATAGTGATGTTTGTGGGCCCATGCAAAGTCCGTCCTTGGGAAATTACCTTTACTCTATGACTTTCATTGATGATTACTCAAGGCATGCATGGGTATTTCCGCTTAAAGCAAAGTCCAAAGTTTTTATGTGCTTCAAAAAATTTCCGGCTATGGATGAAAATATCTCGAAATGTACTATGGGGACCCTCCGTTCTGATCGAGGGGGGGAGTATATGTCTCATGAATTTAATGCATTTTTGGCTAGTTGTGGGATAAAACACCAATGTACAATGCCTTATACGCCTCAGCAAAATGATGTTGCTGAGAGGAAAAATAGGTCACTTACGGAAATGGCATGATGTATGGTCAAAAGTCAAGCTTTGCCGCATTCGTTTTGGCTTGACCACTTATGTACTAAACAGGTGTCCTACGAAAGCTTTGCAGTCTATTACTCCATATGAAGCATGGCATGATAGAAAGCCTTCTATTGAGCACATGCGTTTTTTGATTGTTTGGCATATACTTTGGTGCCACAAACGCAACGCAAAATTGGATGATAAGGCTATCAAATATATTTTTGTTGGTTACAGTGCTGAAAGCAAGGGTTATAGGTTATATCATCCTCAAACAAAGCGTATTCTGGTTTCACGAGATGTAGTGTTTGTGGAAGATTCTGTTCAACCCTTGCTATCATGTACTAGAGACAATAATGTAAGCTCACAGGACATTATGACACTTTGTTGCCTCTTTTCAGTGGTGGAAGTATGAATGTAGATTCTAATGAGGAAAATGTACAGCCTATGGGGGTTTCCAAAAATGTTACAGATCAGCCTATTACTGATGCAAATGAACATGATGTACTTGATGAGGAAAGGGTTGAAAATGAGCAGGCTAGAGGTGCCAAAATGGTTGGTGTATACATTGCATGACAATAAATTGGATGCACCTTTCTCTAGTCGTACTCGTTCAGGCTCTCGCCATGCATCTTATGCATCAGATTGTTATGCTTTGGTTGTGTCTAGCCTACATGATGTTGAGGAACCTCTGTCTTTTGATGAAGCACAGAATTCAGAAAATTGGATGGTTGCCATGCAATCGGAATATGATGCACTTGTAGAAAATGACATATGGACTTTATGTGATTTTCCTCCTGGCAAAAAGGCCATTGATACAAAGTGGGTTTACAAGTTGAAACGCAAGCCGGATGGTGAGGTTGATCGCCATAAGGCTCGACTTGTTGCAAAAGGCTATGCGCAACAAAAAGCCAAGAAACTTTTGCTCCCACTTGTCGTACGACAACTGTTCGTTTTCTATGTGCATTGGCAGCTCATTTTGGTTGGGATGTACATCAATCAAACATTGTTACTGATTTCTTGAATGGTGACATATTTGAGGAAGTTTATGTAACGTAGCCTCGCCATTTTTTCAAGAAAGGACAAGAGGACAAAGTGTGCAAATGTAAGAAGGCTTTGTATGGGTTGAAGTGATCTCCTCGTGCATGGTATGAGAAAGCTAACACTCATTTGGTCAAACGAGGCTTTCGTAACAGTCCAATAGAAAGCACATTGTATGTCAAGCGTGCGGGAAATGTACTTCTCATTCCTGTTCTTTATGTGGATGATTTGCTGATCACTAGTCCCAATGAGGTACATATTGTTGTATTTAAGGCTGATTTGAATGCTATTTTCAAGATGAAAGATTTGGGGATAATGCATCATTACTTGGGCGTACAGTTTAAGCAGTGTGATGGTGGTATTGCCTTGTGTCAGAAAAGTTACATAGAGACATTGCTATGTAAGTTTGGACTTGAGGATTGCAAACCTATTGCCACTCCCATGGAAACAGGTTTGAAGTTGAGTCTACATGATGCTGGTGATCCTGCTGATGTCACTCTTTATCAAACTGTTGTTGGTTGCCTCATTTATGCATGCAACACAAGGCCAGATATTCAATTGCAATCTCACAGGTTAGCAAATTTATGTATAGCCCAAGGTCTAAGCATTAGAGGATTTTCCGCTAGTTGAGTGGCACTTTACATCTTGGCTTATTTTATCCCAAGGGGGGATCATTGCCGCCAGACTTACATGCTTTTTTGGACTCAAATTGGGCTGGTTGTTTTGACACGTGAGTGTCCACAAGTGGGTTTTGTTTCATGCTTGGCAGTTCATGTATATCACGGTTGAGCAAGAAGAAACCTACCGTGGCCACCTCTAGTTGTGAGGCTGAGTACAGAGCAGTCTTCATAGCTACGATTGAGTGTGTATGGTTCAGACGCCTTATGGTTAATTTGGGTTTTGGACAAGACATTGCCAACACTATCTACACTAACAGTCAGAGCGCATTGACAGTTGTGAGGAACCCAGTTTTTCATGCTTGCACAAATCACATTGAGGTGCACTATCACTATGTCAGGGAGAGGCTCTCAACAGGAGAGATCAGCTTGGCTTATGTGCCAACACAGGACAACCTTGCAGATCTTTTCACAAAGGCATTGTCTCATGAGAATCTCAAAGCTTTCCGCAAAGCTTTGGGCTTACTCCCCTTTGTGGACTGATCATGTCCTCATGACATGGCACTTCCCTTTACTCATGTGCCAGCTCTCGTTCACCGCATCACTCCGGGGGGATTTATTACCATATACATGTGGTAGTGATGTGTATGAACACATCCTAGTGTGTTCACACACTAGGACCACCGGGGTATTTTTTCCCTCTTTAGGAGGTTTTTCCCCCCGTGCATTGTATATACGCCCATCACTCTAGGGCTATCTATCTTTCCATTGCACACTAAGTAATACACTGTCTATTGTGTGCCTTGAGCTTCCTTTGTCTTCTCCAAGCTGTGTGCATTTCCCTGCAACCATAATTCCAACAAGTAGAACTTGTAGTTGATGTGCTCACCATTACTTTGTTTAAAGACTACCAAAAAAGACATTGTTCATCCATGTCCTCCTCTTTCATTTTGCAAGTGGCTATTGTAAGTAGTTACTACACATTATGACATCAACCATGGCCTATACAACATGCGCCACAATATTTAAAGTAATAGAGGAAGCATTTGAAACATGAAAGCGTACCTTGGATCATAGATATGGAAGGCCATATTCACCCAATCAATGCATCACTTGAATCCATGCTCATCAAAGATCACCGTTATCTATTCATCTCATTCTATTCACAAGGTCTACAAGCATCGCATAGGCCATTGAGATTTTGGGAAAAAAGAATTACTTGGTCTCCTTACCTTGCCCGAGAAAACGACTCTTGTAAGAAAAATCAAACGTGTATCATTTTTTAAGCCTTAACAATGCATCAATCCATAGGTTTCCTAGGAGCTTTTGGTGCAAGCGTCTAACACTAACCTTCTAAACCTATGTTATCATAAGGAGCAAAGAGGTCATACTATTTTTGATTGGTTGTTATAGGTGCTTGAACAACACTGTCCAAATCAAACTTTTTTTCCAAATCTCCAAAGTTATTAAGCTTTACTTTATCAATAAAGAAAGAATTATCAATAACTATTTTGTCACTAGTGAACAAAAAAAATAGTGTTTTCATAGGAAACTTTATCAAACACATCATTAATATTACTTAAGGATTATAAAATAACAACATTTATTTCTTAAGCAAGACAAGTATGTGCCAACAATTTTCAAAAAAGAAAAGCAGAATAGAATCAATCTTGATTCTTCTTATGCATTATATGAGTTGAGTGGAGAGAGAGAGAGAGAGAGAGAGAGAGAGAGAGAGAGAGAGAGCACGCATGCACAAAGGTGCTTGAGGAACTTCCTGTATAATGCGTCATTTCTTTGAGTTGACGCAAGAAGGTGGGCAAAGTTGAAGGGTGGGCGTTGCGAGCTCAATCTTGTTTTTTAAATACAATGAGTTGCAATGAAGCTGCTGAGGATCATTTCTTGTTTCCCTTTTTTCACTTTCCCCTTGCCCCCCTAAATATGATACTCCCTCCCTTATTTTTAAGCTTAGGAGATAAATTATTTGGGGCCCACCCCTAGCTTATACGCTTATGTAACTTGTTAAAAAAAACCCCTCTCCTGCACTTACGTGGTGCGGTAAGTTTTCCATGGTGAATCCCCCAAGCTCTTTTTTATGAGGTAAGTATGTGATTACCTTTAGATTCAAGGAAGGGAATCGTATGGAATTTGTGGGATACATGAATAAAATAAAAGTGGAACCACTGTGTCGGCCAATAGATGTAAGGGGAGAGAGGGAGAGAGAGAGAGAGAGGGGGGGGGGAGAAGGACATCCATGAAGGCGCAAATGAGTGTAATGGTAGTGGAGTCGATTTAGAGAGAGAGAGAGAGAGAAGGGGGATGGGATATGAACGGGGAGAAAGAGGAGGCCAATGCCAAAGAGAGAGGGGAAGTAGGTCTTGTGTGAAGCGTGAATGCCCACACATACACACACACACACACATTGAGAGAGAGAGAGAGAGAGAGAGAGAGAGAGAGAGAGAGAGAGAGAGAGAGAGAGAGAGAGAGAGAGAGAGAGAGAAGAGGTGTGCGCTCCTTGCCGCACTGTCGAAGCAAGGGACTTGCCGATACACCGTGTGCGAGCCACAAATGGCTCCAAGCACACAACAAGACTAATCTAGCAAGCTCAAGAGAGCAAAGGGTGTGTCACTCACCGCTCTACGCTCGCCTTCGTGGTGGATTCCTCGCCGCGATGAAGAAGAAGCTGCAGTCGTGCCACGCTCAACCGCTTCGCCGCCGTCGTGCCTTCGTAATGCTCGATCGCACACACACTCTCCCTCTCTCTCTCTCTCTCTCTCTCTCTCTCTCTCTCACATACACACACACACAAGGAGGTGAAGAAGAAGAAGATGGAGATGGAGATGGAGATGGAGCAAGAGCACTCTTCTATTGCACAAATGAGAGAATGAGTGAATTTTAGGTTTAGTTGGCTTTTATATGAGCTCACCCCATTCACACTTGGGCGCCCATGCTTAGCCAACTAATCCCTTGAATGTCCCAGTTAGAGTGCGCCTCTCATCGGCGATCACTCTTACCCTTTTTCTATTGGTCCGACAAACCCGGTACCTGACTCTACCAAATACATAATACACGTCCGTCGTAGGTGATGGGGTGTCCGTGAGCCGTGAGGGTTAACATGCCCCCCTTCTTGATGTAGATTCCGTCCTCGGAAGCTATTGAGTTGAAGCTCGTTCGTCGAGGTGGAAGAGCATTTGAGATGAATGTCCTTAGCCTTCTTCAGTCACTGCAAAATCAAACAACATTGGCACAGTAATTGCATTCTCATAAGTGATTAAAAAGCATATGCAGTTTTAGGTACACAAATTGATTGGTAAAAGAATTTCAAACAATTTGTCAGCAATGAACATTAAATTGCAATGTAATCAAATGCATAAACAGATGTAAAGGTAAAAAATTAAACAAGTCTGGGGTCGCTAATTTGACGGTCGAAAGGCACTAGAGATCGAATATTAATACCATAGGTAAGCTTCTTAATTTTCTGTGGTCAATTAAGTTGTTTAATCGCGAGAGCCAAGTATTCATGTTCGAGGGCTGACTAGAGGCTATATCTAGAAGACCTTGTAGTTAAGCCACCATAAAAGGAATTTCTCATGAAATCATCGCCTGACTGATTACTTTTTCTTTGACCCCCCAAAGTCTTTTCACAGTGATTCAATTTTGATGTGTGTGCTTATTTTGTATGCCTTGGGTTTTTTGCTTTTCAAGTAAAAGCGCCCATACTGGGAACCTCTAGGGCTCTAGTACCATAGGCAATACATGTGAGTGAAGTACCAAATCAAGCTGAGATTTCTCTTCCAGCTTAAGATTTTACAGTGTGGCACTTTGATTTTTTGTTTGTTCATTTTCAGCATTTTAATTTTGTAACTTTGGGGGGTCATATAACACTCATACACCTCCCCAGGCTCATCACACTAGTAAACTCCCTTTATAATACTTAAGCTAAAGGTCAATAGTGTCAAACCCACTAGAAAGCCCTAGTACATTTCACACAATGCTGCTTAAATCGGATTAAGAACCTAAGTAACCATTAATTATTAGGAAGGCATTCCCCATGGTATTAAGAGAAGATTTCTAACACCTAACTTGGTCAAACTAGCTTAGTTGGACTGCTTGATTTTTAAACCTAGACAAGTGATTATGACAAAAAATTACATTGAATTAAATGTTGTTACTAAGCAAATGTGCTGGATATTATCCTACCAATCACAATTAAAGCAGACAATCATAGATGCAAAAAAGATAAGGGGCAATGCTAATGGACAAGAAACACCTGTTTGTGTCGATGGTCGCGCTTGATTTGAAGAGTGAGTCGAGATAAAGATTCCATGAAGGTCCAAATCCTATCAATAGCAACACGCTCCTGTACACACTAGGAAACAAAAGGAATACCTCCAGGAGGCACATTAGTGGGAAAAGAGAACTTTGCTAATCATTCAACTCTAAAACAGAAACACTCCTATCGTACTAATCTTACCTACCCTCCATCACTCAAGTGATGAGGATCAAAGGTGTTTTATGGCATAGGTTTCTGTTTCACTGTACCAGATGTGACATGTGTAGGTCTGAGTCAATGTTTTGACTTTTAATGTGCATACTCGTTTGCTAATTGCTCTTGCTCTTTATTATTTTTTTGTTTTTTCTAAGTATAAAGCTTTATATGTACATTCCCTAAGATTGGGAGATATAGAGGTCAGGGAAGAAGGTTGAGAGGGAAACAAATGAATGATGACTGTCAGCAAACACTCCCCCCTTCCTTGGGTAGATCATATCGTTTGAAATGAGCTTGTCACCCTTTGAAACCAATTGTTCCAGTTGGTAATAGGTGGAGATTTTTGCCAGTAGTTTTCTATTACCTTAGGCGCCTCGTCAAGTTGCAAGGGTGGTAAGGTACTCTCCCAAGATCGAACTTGAAGTAGTTCATCATGTGATTCTTGAACACTGGGAGGTGTGGATTCCTTTGTAGCTTTATGGAGGTCCACTATTGTAGATGGAGGCTGTGGAGAAGCTTTTACCTCTACGGATGCATTACATGAGGAGCTAGAAGATTCATGGGACTCCCCCCTTCCTGAGCTAGGTGGAACAAATCGTTCTTTCTTTGGTACCCAAACTAGCTCGGGAGCGGGTGTGTAGCATTCTGTGATTTTTTTCTTTCCACAATCATTGATTCGTTTTGGAGCTATGGGATTGGGCTCACATGGGTCAGGTGATAGGTAAGAACACAATCTACGTTTTGGCACCCAGATTTGATCATTTCCTTGATAGTAGCCTTGGGCTTCCAATAGTCGTTTAGGGATCCATCGCAACATTTTCTTACTTTTCTTGGAGCGAGTGGTACGTTTCTTACAAGGATTCTGTTTTTTAGCACTAGCTATGGTCACTAAAGAAGCTTTAGGGACCCACTTGTATGTTTTCTTCGTTACATTAGGACGAGTCTTGTCAGAAGCGATATGCATTGCTTGTAGCATATTTAAGGGTACATACATTTCATCCCCCTCAGGTGTTACCTAGGTAGTCCCCCTATTTCCCCAAGTGTCTATGGTTGCTGCTAGGTGGACCCAATCCACATTGTCCGACTCAGTCATCCCAGGTAGGATATCCATATAAGGAGAGTTCTCCCCAATATCCATGTCTTCGTTACATGTGTAAAAATACTGTAATGGAGCTGAGTGAATTGTTGTGTCTGATCGATTATCAATGATGAATTTATTTCCTAGAGGATGCGTTCGACCACTTAAAAGATCAACTCGAATGACAGAGTCTTGGAACTGTAAGTAGACGTGGTTTTTGGACCAGTCATGCACCATTTTTGCTTCCCTCATGAATGGACGCCCTAAGATCATCTCAAATGACATAGGATGCTTGGAAAAATCCATAACAATGAAAGTCTGCCTTACCATGTGTCCCTAGAACTTCATTCTGAGATCCTTTAGCATTCCAATAGGCGTAACAATAGATCCATTAGCCATTTTTACCACTACGCTTGTGGCTTCAAGGTGAGGTCGCCCCATAGACTCCCAACAACTCTTTGTCACCATGCTGACTCCCGCACCACCGTCAAGGACCCCCTTTACAGTTAATCCTTTAGTAGTGATTGGTAGAGTAGCATTAGATTCATCACCTTCAAAGTATTGCCCCAACTTGTTAACGGGTACTTCAATTACAGATTCATGTCCCGCTAGGTCAGATGGTGGTGCTAAATGTTCCTCATCATTCATTACCGAGTCAGGTTTGTTCATATGTGCAAACTGTGGTAATCTGGCCTGTAATTCTCCATTGAGGAAGGCTCGAAGAGCTGAGACTAGCTCGGGGTCTTTATATAGTTTGGACATGATGGTGGTTCTAACCTCTGAAGACATGAAATCCATCAATTTGGCAACATTTAATGGCATCTTGTGGGACGTAGGACCCTGACAAGAGAATGGTGAAGATGGAATCTCCACTTCCTGAAGGGGGTCGGGCATTCCCTCACCAAACATTCTCTCTAGTAGGAAAGGTGTGTTTCCACTTTCAGATGTCCTACCCTCACTCTCTTCCCGAATGATACTGGGTATAGCTAATGGCCTGTAGTTCTTGTGAGGTTAAACTTGTGTGGGAAACACTGTGTCCGACATCTAGATATGTTTGGGTTCAGGCTCTAATGTTCGTTGAGTTTCTTCCACCAAACCCCTCAGTTGTTGGACTTGTTCAATTTCCACTGTTGGGTTTGGATAGGTTCCAATCTTTCTCTTGCAATCCTCATTTTTCGTCTCTCGTGGCTTATCTTGGGGGTTCGCAATTGGGTGGTTTAACTTTGAATACTCTTTTGGTGTTTGTCGTAGTTCCCTCTCGTGATCCTCCTCACTGGCTTTTTCCTTTGTAGTAATAGTTTTGGTCTCCGTGGTCTCTATCGAATCTGAGTCATCCTCAGGGTCATTCATATACACGGGATCCTCTCCTGTCCCTATATTAGTTTTTGAACTAGGTTTTGAGCTAGAAGCATTAAGGGATTTCTTTCTTTGTGTTTTCTTCTTTCTCGCTCGACCAATGGATGCAGCATCTCTCTCTTCGAGGATGTAATTTTGCTTTTGGAGCATCGACCGTGTGAGTGCATTCATTGGTGCTATGTTTATAGTTGGTGGTGTCCCATCAACAATCTCTATTAAGTTCAATGGTGTGATTTTCGGCGCGTTTGGATTGTTAGGACACTGTGCGATCAAATGATCTATGCCACAACGATTACAAATGAGTATTGGCATTGCCAATGCACTCCCTTGACTTGTTTGCATTAGTGCAGCATTCTTTTGCATTCTAATGGGGCACTCAGCTACTCGATGTGGTCCACCACATTCATAGCATTGAATAGGTGGTCTCCTGGCAAAACTATTAATGTTTTGGCCTCTTGCTGCTAGTGCAGTAGCTTGATATATCGGTTTGATTTGTCCCCAATGGTCTTCCATATAGTACATGGGACACTCCTCAAGCATGTCGACTCCATAGGTGATACTAGAGTCTATGTCCTCTTCACAATCTACATAAGTACTAGATGACTCGCAACCTATTTGGTTCATAGGTGTAACTCTTGGATGAGGGGGTTGCGTTCCTAGCACTGGAGGTGGCAACGGTGTGGTTTGGACCACATTTTGGGTTCTAGGGACCATGTGCTGTAATGGCAACTGTTGCTCCATGGGTGGGGTAGGCATCAATGCAGGAACTTGAGGTGAGTCTTCTCAAGCTATAGGCGGTCTATTTTCCATGATGCGTTTAAGCATTAGGCAATCCTTCGCTTGATGGCCATACCTACCACACGCGTTACAAGTCTCGTTAAACTTTACTCTGAAAGTAGGGCATTCACTCGTAGTATGTGGGCCCAAGCAAATTGAGCACCATTGTTGCTCCCTTCTTGGATACATATGAGTGTTTTGTGGAGCACGATTACCCCTAAGGCTTTCTTGGATGGCCTTGGTGAGATCTGCCAAAGTCATCTCAGATATCGTTTGCTCTTTCATGATTGGCTTTATCTTCATTGGCTCATGCCCTGATGCTTGCGAGCTACTTGACTTCGGCTCGGCAGACACTCTTTCTCCTGCAATCATTAAATTATCCTCCAATTGGATTGCATTCATGGTGACTGCTTCCCAAGTAGTGATACCTCTAATGACTAGGCCATTATAGATACTTTCATGTCGTAGTCCCCTAATGAATCTATCGAGCAATTGGTTGTTGTTGAATCGCTCGTTTGGATTGCATCGAGAATTCAAATTCTTTAGGCGACTAATGAAGTCTCTCACGGATTCACCTTCTTCTCGTTGGGCTTTCTGGAGCTGAGAGGCTACACCCCAAAGTACTCCCTCTCGTATGTATTCTTTTAAGAACAGTCTCCTAAGAGTAGAGTAGATCGTTTTCTCTTCTACTCTTAAGGTTCTATACCAATCTCCAGCCTTTCCGCTTAGGGTCAAACTCAAAGCCTTACACTTATGTAGCTCATTGTGCTCTTCCAAGGAATCGCACACATGTTCAAAGACTTCCATATCCTTTCTAGCATCTCTGTCTCCATTGAATTTTTGTGTGAGCTTAGCTACTTGAACTGCCTTGCTCCTAGACTCTCTATCAGGTGCACTACGCATGTTTTCTGCAATAGAGCGACCGATAGTTTGAGCAAATGCTGCCAAATCTCCTATTTGAGCAGGTATAATGGGTGTATGTGCTCCTGGAACCACATGTGAGATGGGAGTTGGCCTTGGCCTTGGCATACGCGCGGCTCTTGGGTCCCATATTTCATATGGTGGTGTACCAGACGGTGGTCCAAAGTTTACAGGCGTGGCCCTAGGCATAGGGGGTGCCTGATATGGCATGTTATTATTAAATGGCATGGCTCCACTTGTATAAGAGCTTGGATAATTCCATTGTGGATTGTAAGCTCTTGGAATAATCGGAGGTGTAGGAGCTACATGAGGCTGAGGTACGACAGGTGCACATGATTGATACATACATGTAGGTATAGTTGGGGGCACTGTGCTACTAGGAATCCGCACAGTGTTAACAAATGAACTCCATGGTGTATTTCTTGTCATGCTCACCACTGGGATATGCATGGTAGCCGTAGTGTCATTAAGAGAAAGATGAGCTAGATCTGGGAAGGTAAAGCTGCCACTTATGGGCTCAGATTGTACTGAGGCTCCTGGCGAAACAACATATGGAGGATCAATGGGGCTCATTGAGGGAGTCTCCATTTGTGATAGGGTTGGTTGGTTGGCCTTTCCCGTATCCAAGAATCTCATTAGGCATGTTGATCCTTGTGTTCTGTCTTTCTAACTCGACAATCCTATGGAGGACATCACAGACTTTCTGTTGTTGCTCATCTATGCTAGTAGCACCCGATGTGGATTGTAGAACATCTAACCAACCCACATGATAGGTGTGTCCTGTGTACCGATCAGTTAAAGCTTCTGCTTGTAGGTCATACTCCCAATTTTCGTTTAGGAATATCCCATCTAGGCCTGGCGTGCTGGAGGTTTCCCTTGAAGTGGAAGCATTATTGCTCCCCATAGCTTGCCCCTCCGTGACTGCTACCTTGGGAGCACTCGGTTGCTCGGCTGGCATGATTGTTGTCATAGGAACCTTTGCTTTCAGGGCTCGACTTTGTTCTAGCCCTCGTAGGTTCTCAATTTTCCTCTTCCTTGTTGCTTGCATATAGCGTTCGATCTCTTGCACTTCGGCAAGACTCCTACCATCGGGTAGTAAAACCTCAGAGGGAGATAGTCCTAAAGGATCAGGAGGTGCAGTGGATGGAACATTCACATGCACACTCTCAAGAAGCATAGAGTCTATTTTAGGCATGAATGACGAATTTACTTCCCCACTCCCTTCATTTATTTCATTAACCGCATGTTCGGAGCGAGTAGCTCTACTAAGGGTCTCTTTTAAGCGGCTAAACACGCTGGACCCGGGCCGTGGGCCCATGGCATGCATGTCTTAACTTGAACTATCAGGGTTTGGTGTAGGATACCCCTCCATGACTTCGTAGTCAGAGGAAGAATCACTAGACGCGATATGAGGATCTTGGGTCGCGCTACCTTGAGTCCCGGCCGAAGGTCCAGAACCTAGGGTGGAAGAATAATGGGTGCCCGCGTAAATGGAGGCACTACCAGTATGCTCGTGCTCTAACACTCGTCCAGAGCGTAGGTTCATATGACTTGCACACTCTAAACGCGTTGGTGAGTGCCCGTGAAGGCCGCTCACTTAGTTTTTTTTTTAAAAAAAAGGTGTTTATAACCCAAGTTTTTCGTTATTTTTGGTTATTTTTTGTAACCGAGCCACAAAATATGGCGTGTAATAGCTCAAGACGAGCGCTTTGGCTAAAGAAACGTGCCGTGCTTTACAGCTCTCTATTCGGCTACGTGAAGCTCTCGAAATCCTAAAAATAGTCTTTATAGTCCTCGAAATTCTAAAAATAGTTTTTAAATATAAAAAGGTGTATAAACTATATTTTAAAACTGAGGACTGAGGTCTGGGTTTGGGCTTGAGCTTGGGGAATGATCCCCAACCCGTTTTTTTTTTTAAAAAGTCGCCACGGCCGCGCCGCGCCGCGCGCGCGCACACACACACACTTAACCTACACCTAACTTATCTACCTACAGCTAATAGAGATACTGCCACACACACTCTAACACTGTTTACACAGTACTACAGTAGCTAACAGATCTACAAAACTAACCTTACAGAACTAACATTGAACCTTACAGAACTAACATTCCATAGCTAATACTTTAATTCTAACAATACATTGCAAAAAAATTGTAACTCCTTCTTTACAGAAAACAAAAAAGATAGTACAGTGTAAGAAAAATCTTCTCCACACAACCACACACCTTCCTTCTTCACAAATCCTTCTCCACACAACCACACACCTTCCTTCTTCACAAATCCTTCAATTGAAATTGCATCACAAGAAAGCGTAAAGTGCTTAACCGAGCTTAGTGTAGGGCATTTCCCCGGCAACGGCGCCAAAAATGTGCGCTCCTTGCTGCACTGTTGGAGAAATACTCCTCCAAGGTCAACTCGTTTTGCTTTAAATCAAAGAACTCATTCATCTTCAAATATTGGTGACCAGGGGACATATATCTTCCTCTGACTATGTGTTTGATTTCATCCCAAGACTAAGAATCTTTTGCAACACCCTTGTCACGGCAGTATTGTTTCCACCATAACTTTGCTTCTCCAATCAACCGAAACATTCCCAACATGGATCGATTTGCTTGAGCCGTCTTAGCGGAAATAAAATAGTCTCCATGGATTCTATCCATGTCTGATCAGCATCCTTTTCAACATTAGCCCCTTCACCCTTGAAGGAAGGGGGCCGCGTCTGCTTCAGTAGCAACTTCTTCTCCTGTATTTCCATGTAGAGAGCCGCTTGGGCTTCCATTTGTCCTTGGTTCTCAAAAAAAATTCCAAATGGTATTTGTTTGTTTTTCACTAGTTTTACTAGGGTGAAATTACCTATTTTGAGTGTAATTTCTATTTATTTCTGCCTAAAAGTATTATTTTAGGCTAAAAAGTATCTTTAAAAATTCAAGAAAAAATCACATTAATTTTTTAATACAAAAAGTAATTTTTAAAATTATAAAATCAGTGATGTAAAAATTTTGACCAGATACATACTTAACTGTTAATTAATTAATATTTAACTACCGATTAGTAGATTTTGTAATATTATATGATTTATAGTATTTTATCACTAATTTATTGAATCTAATGACTTATGGACAATTATGTGTAATTTCTTTGACGATACTTGCTCATCTAAGCCCATGCATGCACATATAAGGTAGGTATGGTGCGTAATGAGCATGCATGAGAGATTTCTATGAAATTCACAGAAGCATGTCATTCCTAAAGGCTTCATGCACACAAAAATCATACATGCAAGAGTTGCATGCTACCTAGTATCAAGGAACACAATAGTTTCTAGAGATAGAAAATTTACGAATTCTGGAGAGAGAGAGAGAGAGAGAGAGAGAGAGAGAGAGAGTTTTCCTAAGTGTACAAGAGTATGAGTAGATACTGAATTTAACATTCTATTACCTTTGGTCTCCCGCTTCACAAGTTTCACGATGTCGATCGCAGTTCGTCACTTCGTTGCCTCGCGTGAACCTCCTCTAACTCCACGAGTGAGTGTGTGCGAGAGTGTGCGCACAAATGCGTGAGTGAATTTCAACAGAGTCTCCTCCTCTTGAAGAGCTCTTTGAGCATACAATGTCTGTTGTGAGGGGGCGGGGGGTCTTTATATAGGCTAGGGGAGGCTCCATGCAGATTGGAGTGAACTCCAGGTGGTGGGAGGCAGGTCTGCAAGAGGAGGGGGCTCTCTCAGTTAACTAAATTCGAATTTAGTTAACTGGGGCCTTTTATGCATGTCCTGACACTTCTTAGGTGAGTGCCTGGCCTTTTAACCCTTCAATTTTTCCATAGTAAAAAAAATTTGCCAGCTTAAATGTGAGCTAAAGTGCACATTCCGGCTTTGTTTTGGACGCCGTCAGGTGCATTGAAAAGCTCTTCTTGGGGACTACAATGGCCACACATTGACACACGCATCTATTGCCTATGATTGAATCCAAAAATTCATAAAAATGGACACTTTAAGTTCAATAAAATTGCATTGTTTTCAATTTATCAATGGGTACAATTGTTTCCGGGGTCAGGCACATTACACACACACACACACACACACACACACACACACACACACACACACACACACACACAGAGAGAGACAGAGAGAGAGAGAGAGAGAGAGAGAGAGAGAGAGAGAGAGAGAGAGAGAGAGAGAGAGAGAGAGAGAGAGAGGAGTTCACCTCCTTCTGCCCAAAGATATCCCCAGGCTCCGTGATCCAAATCCCTGCTCCTTTCTCCCTTTCTATTAATCTCCTCCCCTTTGTGCCTCTGTTTCACACTTGTTATCTCTCCCTTTTCTTTTCTGGACATGGAGTAGGTACTCTCCCAAAATAGCTTCCCACTACCAATGATGGTGCCATAGTTGCTAGGCGCGGGAAAGCATACGATGATATGGCACTTGAAAACATTGTCGATCTACGTCAAATGGGCCACAAATGGTGCTATATTCGTGCACTATGGCCTGTAGATTTGATCTCGTTACTAAGGCATCTTCAAAAAATCACCACACTATTCAACATGAGTCTATCAAGCCCCTATAGCTCTCCCTATTTTTGCTTGCTCGCCATATCTCTAATTTTCCCCTTAATTCATATTTACAAACCTCTTTTACATATAATGGCTAGTCATTAGATCTTTGGATGGCCTCAAAATCCTCATACAATTTGAACAAAGCATTACTAAGCACCTCCCGCAATCAATGTGCTCTAAGTGACAATAACCCAGGCTGTAAGCTCCTTGAACACTTTTGTGTTTTCTAAAGTACATCACATTAGGCATACTTAACAACCAAAGAATTGCCAAGCTTGGCTTCACAACAATTGAAAACAATTCAATGGTTTCATCCCTGCCCCTTTTAGACATATCCTGCGATTAATGTACACCAAGCTACTACATCCCGAATAGGAAGCTCGTCAAGCAACACTTTGCTTTGGCAAATGCACCGCATATGGCATACATATCTACTTAGGCATTGCTAAGTACCCCATTCGGCATACGTATCAACCAAGGCATTGCTAAGTACCCCATTCGGCATATGTATCAACCAAGGCATTGCTAAGTACCCCATTTGGCATATGCATCAACCAAGGCATTGCTAAGCTTGACATGTTTCTCCAATATCCTTGTCTTCCAATGGCTCAAGCAATGACCACTATTTCCTTGCAACTGTAAGGGCGTGCTTAGCACTAATTCCCTACATAAAAGCATCTTATCATCATCCCTGGCCATCACATCAACCACCAAATTGAACCCAAACCTGGAAAAGGGCACAAAAAGCTTGGGATTTATGATTTTTTACCCGTGCGTGCAATACGGTAGGACATCGTTCGTTGGAAGTGCTTGGACTGGCCCATGCTCTTTAGCCTCCCAAGTCCCCGTTCACTATAGCCATTGATGACTTGCACACCCTGGCTGCAAACTGTAGAATGAACCACCATCTGTCCTACTGCTGTGACATGCGAACGTAAAACATTGCTTGGGCAGCATTGGATGCCGCAATAGGCATAGGTAGAGAAGGCAGGGTGGCACCCCCGCGTGGGAACATGCCTAAGTGTAAATTCGCTTGAAGGCAATAAATGAAGGGTACGATTCTATTTACTCTTTACTAGTCTTTAGGATCGAGCATTTTCGGACATTGCTCTGTCATGAACGTCCTAAACAGATGCTCATTGCTAAGCTAGCTGCCTATGTCAACATGGCCCCCCCTCTTTGCATGTAATTTCGCCTGCGCCACCTTCTTTTCTAGCCGTGGTCAGTTCAAGGCCTGCTGCATGATGGCCGTGGTGAGCAGCTCTGCCTCCGTTTCAGTGTTGCTTCATCGCCGACATTGAAGGTCTCTCTCTCTCTCTCTCTCTCTCTCTCTCTCTCACACACACACACACACACACACACACAAGCTTCTCGTGTTCACCCTCTTGGAGTCGAAATGGAAGACCTTCAGCAGGACATGGAGAACATCAATTTGCCAGACACTAGAGACTCAGAAAAGATAGAGATGGGGCTGTTCGAAGGGGGCAGACACCTGATTGCGCATCAGATCAGCTCATTCGAGCGATTTCTTGGTGAGGACGTGCAAAAGCTGGTTGAAGAAGAATTTAAAGAGGTGGAGGTGCTGCCGAGCTATGGTGCTGCCCCTGGCACCCCGCATAAGAAAAGCACTGCAACATCCAGGGAGCCTGCTAAGCCACCGGGCTGGAGGCGCGCCAAGCTCTCTTTTCAACAGGTACAGGTGTTCAAGCCTGAATGGGCCTCCCAAGAAGGGCACGTCAAACCTTTGTTTCCCCATGAAGCTCGAATTCGGAAGCTCACATACAGTGCAGAAGTCAAAGCCGATGTACATGTCAAGGTACATTCTGCAGACATCTGGACCATGAAAATGTCGCTTTTAATGCTTATCAAATGCCTTTAAACTCATTTTAGCTTAATGCCCAGAGACATCATTTCCTAGACATGCTTTTCATGTAAGTTGTGGAGTGTTTTGGACAGCCACTTTATTGGTTTGATGGACCCTGGAATGATGGCCCTTTCCTAATACAGGTCTATAAACCTCGGGAGCTGGGACAAATACATAAAGGCAAAGGGAAGCAGAGCACCCCATTGAATGTAGGGAAAGGGAAGCAAAGCATGCCAATGGACATAGGGATAGGAGAAGAGAACCTTAAGCAAGAAGACATTGACCAGGATGAACTTGTGAAGAGTGTCTCCATTGGTCGTATTCCTGTCATGGTGCAATCTTCCTACTGCCAGTTGCATGGACTTTCAAAACAGACATCGCTTCAAAGAGGTCATTGCCATTTTGATGTTGGTGGATACTTCATCATCAAAGGATCTGAGAAGGTATGGCACCAAATGGAATGTCTGTATAACATGTGTGTGTTTTGTGGCCATTCCAATGACAAATTGCGTTGGCATTGATGCAAGCTCAGTAGACCTATGGTGTAGCTGAAGTAGTGCCCTCAGTTTCTAGCAAAGATGGGCCTGAACTAGACTGCTTGAAGAGTCAATCATTCATCTATGTCTTGGAGCAACTATGCATGATGAATTGCCACGGTGGTTTTTCAGGTCTTAATTACTCAAGAAGAGCAGGTTAGAAGCCCTCGCTGCATTCGCTTACGTGATGAGAAAGGTTTCCAGTCCAGATTCCTCTTGGCTAGCAAAGGGTTGAGTTCAAGAACATCAAATGTGATGGTCAACCTGAAGTATCATACTGTCGAAGAAAAGCGAAGCAGCTATGAGCAGAAGACGCCTTATTTGACCGTCCAACTTCCATTCATCAAAATGGAGATTAATGTGGTTGTCATGCTTCGTGCATTAGGCATCACAACAGACAAGCAATTGATAGATATTATTGGCCTGGATTTGGAGGATACACAGATGTTTGACATGGTCAGACCTACATTGGAAGCTGCTGAATCTGACATGCTTCCTTGGCTATGGGATGCATTCAAGGAGCAACTCAGTCAGAGCAGTGAAGTTATCAAAACGGCTGCCTTAAAACTACTAGAAGGTAAGCTGAGAAGTAAGACAGAGGAAACACCTTCTCAAATCTTACAAAGATGCCTGTTTCCCGATATAATGCAAGATGATCGCACAAAGGCCATGCATTTGGGGTACATGGTTGCACAGGTTTTGGCATGTTCTCTAGGCAGAAGAAGAGAAGATGACATCCATTGTCTTAGTAAGAAGAGGCTGGACTTGGCTGGGGATCTCCTGTTGATGGAATTGAAAAGCAAGCTGTTCAAGTTTCGGAGGGAGCTACAGAGAGGTTTACAAAAGGCTCTTGTGAAAGAAGGGAATATAGATTTGCAGAAGCATGCTGTGCCGTTTTCTCTGGAAAATGCATTCCTGACTGGGAATTGGGCTCAGGCTCCTGGAACTCTCACCCCAAGGCAAGGTGGTCTGGTTGTGCCTCTCGATAGAGAAAACCCCTTGGCCACGATCAGTCATCTTCGCCAAACAGAACTGTCAGCCAATCCAAAAGCAAGGCTACGGGATGCACGCTATCCGTAAGCAGACTTTGCGTTTTGTGCTTGGGCTGCTTGACGTTCGAGTCAACAGTAAGAAGAATGTAATGTTTCTCTGGTGTATTGTGGCTGTACCCAGTTGTACATGTGTAAGACACTGTTGTGAAGATTTACTAGCTTGAGATCCTGTATGCATCTAACCTAACCTTCCTAGCTTTTCTGTGAACATATCTGAAGAATGTTTTGCATTTCTAACGTTTGTAGTCCTTATGTGGATATATCTAGAGAATGTTTTGCATATGCTGACGAGCAAATTTGTCATGGTCTGAAGTATCATGTGATAAAAAGAACTTTCTAGAGCTGTCAGATATCTGTTCAAGTACGGGCAGGCTGGACTTTGATGAGGTGGAGCTTATAGTGAGGGTTGACTCGTGTGTGCAGGAACCTGTCATACATAGGGAGATTTTGCTTGGTTCAATCACCGGATGGTGAGAAATGTGGGCTGGTTAAAAGTTTGGCTTTCTCCAGTCGTGTCTCTTCAGGCTCACCAGAGAAGGATGTCTTTGAAGTTCTGAAACAGCTATCTGCAGTATGCCTGGAAGATGCATCTCTTGACAACCTACGGAATATGTCCAAAGTCCTCTTGAATGGCCGGTGGGTAGCTGTACATGAGAATGCAAGAGGCCTTGCCAGATCTATGAGGCTCATGCGGCGGACCATGAATCTACACCATCAGGTAACAGTCATAATCAGGCTTTTTCTGGTGCATCTTCATCTGATGGCACATTTTTTTGATTTATGGAAGCATCCCACGTTGAATATGAGCATGTCCATCTATGTTCTTTTTGAAGTATGAGTCTACACACACTTGCACACACTTGCACACACAGAGAAACCCACCCTTGCCTTTTATCAGGAGATATGATTATGTTGAATACTGAATTGTTCGACCCTTTCATGAGACATGAAGAGCTGTGCATGTAAATAAATATCTCAAATGCTTAGTGGGGTTGTCTCTATTGATTTGTGATAAAAGACAATTTTCATACATATATTGTAACAGGCTTGGACACTCCAAGCAAGAAATCTACATCAATGCATGTGAGAAAACTGCAACAACTGAACTTGAAAAGAGAGAGAGAAGAGAAAGTCAACACGGAATGGTTGCCCCAAATCGCAAATGCAATTATGCCAAAGTTTGGCGTCCCTTTTGGTACTACTTTCTTTATTGCTTCACAAAGGTACAATAGCTGGGAGGGCTCTTTCTCTGCTTCCACATCTGGAATACCAGAGTGAATCCCCTCAAGGCTGTATTTAAAGACCCTTGGCCCCAAAAGCATACCATAGAAAAAGCTTTGTTTTTAGGGAGTAGCTACTTTTGGATAAGAGCTTTTGGGGCTTTGCTTTTGGGCATCCCTTGTATTGCTTATAAGGACCATGGGGTCAACCTATAGAGAGCATATGGACATAGAGTCTCAAAGAGAACTAGACCCTTGAGGAGTTGTACCTTTGCGAAGCAATATTAAAGAAATATCGGAAGGAGCGCTAGTCTTTGGGGCCAATGCATCTAGGGACGGAACTCTATTGTTGCTATTGATTTCTTGCTTGGAGTGAGCTTGTAATAGTGGTATCAGAGCTCAAAATGATTCTTCTTCTATGACGGTTTCGATCCTTTTTGTAGCACTCATGGGTTATCGTGTTGGTCGTTGGGGAGATGAAGAAAAGTTGAGTCTCAGCGTGGGAACAGAAGAAACCAACAAAGATTTTGGCAAATTTTCAGCAGGGAATCTCGACAAAGCGGAGTACAAACGTCGACTGCAGGTTGATACGCGTATGAAAAGATTGATTAAGTCCAAGGAACCGAAATATGTGAATTACTTGAAGAATTACCTGCTTGACGAGATTCACTCTAGATGGCGAGAGGACGTCGATTCTCCTCTCAAGATGATAGAAAGCAAAGCCGAGTGCAAAAAAGCAGAGGCTATACTCGCAGAAAGAGTTTGACAAAGCTCTAGTAGGTGAAAAGCTTAAAGCACTCACAGAAGAAAATGAAATTAGTGGATTTTCCTGGTTATTTGGGCCGAAAATTGACTTTCGAGGTGGTAGGCAGATCCAAGAAATGTGTTTGTTTCGAGGATGATCCTGATTTTTCTTCGTCTTCATAGAGTTCCGCCAGTTTGTCTTCCCCTAATTCCAAAGAGGATGAGAAAAAGCGGATAAAAATCTATAAAAGTTTCTTCTTCTTGTGCTTGTCCTTCTTCTTTTTGTCACTGGAAGAATCCTTCTTTGAAGAAGCGAACACCGGCTTGTTCGAGGGATGGTCAAGAGCTGGAATGCCTACCAAAGCCTTTCTTGGCTTGCGCCATAAGCCATAAGCTTCTGAATGGTATGAGATGTAATAGACTTGGACACTCCAAGCCAATGATCTAGTACAACGCATGCAAGAAAAACTGAAAGAACTGAAGAAAACTAAGAGATTACACAACACGGCGAAGTTTCGCACCTAGAGATACTGGCCCCAAAGACTGGTGTTTCTTCTCCATATTTTTGTCACGTGCACATCTAACCCTATGTGTACGTGGACAAGCTACTTCATGATATGGGTTCGGTTCGGTTCAGTTCAGTTCAGTTAGATTAGGAAGTGATCTGGCACTTTTGTGAGTGTGTTCTCAGATCGTGCATGCCCAGACACTTAGAGTAGATGCATATCCTTTGGTTGCACACAACATGATCATCAGATTTCCATCAGAACCCATCAGGAGCATTTTTATAGTGCATGGACCTATTTTTCCTATTTTTGACATTTTTCACTTATTATTTTTAAGCGACTTATTGGGAACTGGGTAGGGCAATTTGGCCAATGATATATAGAAGGAAACCTAGCGCTAGCACTTATGGGCAGAAGAGGCAGCAGGAACTTCGGTTCAACAGGTACCTTCTTAGCAGGATCCTCCCCATCAGCAGACCTAGCGTTTTTGCATCAGCAGAGAGCTAGCGTTTTTGCATTGAAGACTAGCTCTGGGGTTTTTGCATTGCAGTTCAGCCCCGACATTGGCAGACCCAGTAGGACCTAGTGTTTTTGCAGCAAGATAGCAGATCAGCCCTAGCGTTAGCAGATTCCACAGCGACAGCAGATCAGCCCTAGCGTTAGCAGATTTCCTCAGCAAGGACAGTTTTCAACCTTAGCGTTTTTGGTTTGCAGATCAGCCTCAGCGTTTTGCAATTCCATCGCGACAGAATCAGCAGTAGAACCAACGTTTTCAGTTTTCAGCATTGACACACCTCAGAAGAAGTCTCGAGCCTCGCAGATCTCACCTTCCCGCAACAGATCCTTGCCACACGGTCAGATCCATCGAAGTTTGCATTTTCAGCTTGGAAAACGCAGATTTCAGCATCTGTGTTTTCAGCGCATCGTCGCCATCGACATCGTCACCGACATAGAGTCTGAATTCAGCAGATAGAAGATTTGCAAATTTTAGCCATTAGCGTTTTTAGATTTCAGTCCGTCTTGTCGTCGTCGACATCGTCGGCAAGTCCAAAGCATTGTAGACATTTGTGCAATCAATAGTAGACCACTCTCGCCATAGAGAGTGGGGCCTTCGGAGGAGGGTTTGACAACATTCTGGTGTCGTATTCTTCTCTCTCTCTCTCTCTCTCTCTCTCTCCGACTCATGCACCTTCATTCACAGTGTTCACTTTGTTTGTGTCCATTGCACTCTCTCGCTAAAGAAACGGAAGGCTCTCCCTACCGTAAGTAAAAGGAACCCTTGAGCACAGTTCGAAGCACTCATCTTGAGCAAAGTTCAACATTCACTTCCGCTGCACCTTACAATTTCTTTATTATTATGCTTCTAAGGTTACAATGTCCGAGGGTCCTTGCTCTCTTTGTAGTGCTTCCAAGCTAATCTGCAAAAGAGAGGCCTTGGCAATTCTTTTATAGGCCCTTGGCCAAAAGTAGTACATGAAAAGCAATAGTCTAAAAGCATTCGGAGGCCAAAAGCTAGTGCCCTTTTTGGGCTGTCCGTACACGGTGCCACGTTAGCATGTCAGCACGATTTGTGCTGGAAATTGTAGAAGTCCGTACAGCCTACCACGTCAGTGGTTGTTCGCCAATTTTGGTCCTCTTGCTTTATTTTGCAAGTTTTAGGCCCTTCTGTTGAGATACCATAACACTTTATTATGCCACATCATCACTTTGTAACATACCCCACTCTTGAAAGAATTATAATCGCCCTCGATTATGCGTGTAAAATAGAAAGAGGACAAAAACTAGTTCAATAGACACTCCCTCTAAGTATCGACATACTAGACCACATATATATATATATATATATATTCAACACTTGCACAAAGACGACATCCACTAAACATTCACATCACTATCCCCGTCGAGATCTTAGGTGAGAATCATGATCATTGTAACTTACTTAGCAGTCACATTTAGACTGCGTTGATCTCTGATGGATGTCTTGATTGACTAAATATTGTTACTATGATATCCACATCACCCCTCAAGTGAAATCAAACATAAATGCTATAGTCATTTTGTCTTGCAAACATGCACTTAAAACAATACACACATGAGGGAGCACTTGTAACAGATTCATTTTAGGAATATTGTTAGCTCGTTAGTATTCTTGAAATCTTAAAAAGAAATCAGTGATTTTATTCTGTCGAGGTAACCCATGACAAAAGAGCAGAATAATTCCTGTAACAAACTTGGACATCCCAAGTCTAAATTCTACCGCGACACAATAGAGATTCACTTTAAAACAATTCACAAAAGAGGACATGGCCCGGCGTAGTTTCGTGCCAAGAGTTATTGGCCCCAAAGATTGTCACCCCTTTCGGTATTTCTTTTTATATTAATCTGTGTGCAAAGTACAAGGGACTCTGCGAGAACTCACACTCAGACTCTGCGTCCAAATGCTCTGAGTAATGAGGCCTCAACAAACTTATTTTTTGCTGCAAGGGATGTCCAAAAGCAGAGCCCCAAAATCTCAAACTCAAAAGCTTATTAAACTCAAAAGCTTTGCTCAAAATCTGCCAGCCAAAAGCAGCCAACGCAAATTACGGGCATCCGTACACTACCACGTCAGCATGTCAGCGAAAACTGCAGAGGTCCGTACTACCTGCCATGTCAACCTGTCAACGCGTTTTTCGACGAGATTTACGGCGCATTTTTTGGCTGCTGCTCCCACGTCAGCAAGGGTTGTGTGTGTGTATCCGGGGGCACTACCACGTCACCAGTTTGTGACATACCCCCTCTTGAAAGAATTGTAATCGCCCTTGATTACGTCTGCAAAACAGACGGAGGCCATAAACTGTCTTAGTACTCACTGACTGTTAGTATTGACGCACTAGACACAACACATCTAGCACTTGTACAAAACGACAGTCACATCACTTGACATCACATGATCACATAACAAATCACATACAAATTCACTCCAAATCTTAGACCATGATTAATCGGCAACGTATTTAATAATTGCATCTAGATCCATTCCAGACCTCACGGATGCCCAATTAACTCATCCTTATTGCAATCATGTCTATAGAGATTTATGAGACCAAAATGTTGCAGTCATTTTGTCTTTCAGTTCCTGCACTCAAAAAAATCAAGTACAAATCAATCATTTTTATTTTCGGGAATTCGAGTTCATAAAGTCATACATTAGAATACTGTCAGCCCATGAATATCCTTGAAACCCAAAGGGAATCAAAATCGGGGTAATCCGTTGACAAAGGAGCGGAGTGACTCTCCTCTTGTGCAAACCCGCTGCACTAGATTCACCCATGCTAAAATCGGGGTTCTATCGGAGAAGACTATGCTAAACCGAATGTTTCAAGATAAAGTTCCAAAAGTTGAGGAGTATCTGCTAGGTCCTCCTCCTCCATCCACTTTGCATCCAATGCAGGATAGTTCTTGAACTTAACCAAGAACCGCCTAATCACTTTACCTTTTATCTTTCTGTCCTTCTGTACCAATATTTGTTTTGGAATGAGTATCTCCTCACTTTCGTCCACTTCGGGTTGCTCATTTGGCTCCCCATCATCGGGCACATGGCCTTTAAAAGGCTTCAATAGACTCACATGAAAAGCATTGCGAATCTTCCAAGTATCGGGCAACTTAAGTCTAAAGGAGACATCATTTATCTTTTCTTTTATCTGGAAAGGGCCATAGTACCTCATGCTAAGCTTGGGAAAAAGCCGCTCCTTTCCCTTTTTCTTTCTTAGTCGTGCCTTCTCAAAACGTAAGAGCACCCAATCGTCTTCCTTTAATTTCAAGTCGCGACGGTGTCGATTTGTTGCCTTCTTGTGTCGTTCGTGAGATTTCACTAAAGCCTCCTAGACCTTGACAAAAGCAAGAAAGTAAAAGAATTCAAAGAAGGTGGATAGTCGATTAAATTTGAATCCTTTTTTGGGTTCCGAGATGCTATGAGGACTTTGGCCTTCATATAGCAGTTTGACATAGCCTTCTTTGGAGGGCACTACTCAGAGCACTCCAAGATTAGGAGGGCTACATCTTTCTTCAAAGGAAATGCTCGAACATGGTGGTCCACTCTTCTTCTGAGGAAGGAAGCTCTTGTCAAGTGGTTGAAATCCAAAAGGCTCTTTATTTCTTCTTGGCTGACTTGGGAGTACGAACGAGATATACGAACCCTTGGAATCATCTTCGGATGACCAAGGGAGATTCTTTGGACGCTTATTGCGAGAGATTTGGAACTCTTGTCTACCAATTTAAGAAGGTCTCTTTTAAGGAATAGATTGAGCGGTTTTGTTGCGGACTCCCTACAGAGATCCGAGATTACTGCCTGGAACAAAAGTCAAATTCTATTTAAGAATTGATGGGTCATGCGAAACGGGGTTTCGTGATACATTCGGGAAATTTGACTTACCCCACTGATGAGATCTTGACTCAGAGAATCCAACAGACCTCTAACAATGCAAGTAGAAAGAGAAAGTTCCCAGGAAAAGAAAGATAAGGATACACGACCTCGTCTCACTCTTCGAGACAGGGCCAATTACATTAAAGAAGGGAAGTGTTTTGGTTGCGAGGAACATGGGCACGTCTCCGCAAAGTGCCCCAAAAAGGCACAGCAAGAACAAAGTGAAGACAGGCCAGAGAGTTCGAGAGCAATAGAGGAACGTGGCAAAAAAGGCAAGATGAAAGCAGGACTAGTACCAGATTGCATGGGTACTGACCCAAGCCTGATTGATGGAAGTACAGGACTTTACCGAGCTTGCGGCAAAGTGAAAGATCAAGAAGCCTTGATTTTCTTTGATGGAGGAGCCAAGGCCAACTTCATTTTACCCGAATTGGCGGTGCGGCTTGAGATTACACACGATAGGATGGGACCACCAGCAGAGGCAGTTCTAGCGGCACCCGGACGGGACATAGCCATTACACTTGTCATCACAAGCTTTGGTTGCATTGTCAGGGGTATTTGGGGCAGATTAATATAAAAAGAAATACCGAAAGGGGCGCCAGTCTTTGGGGCCAATAACTCTTGGCACGGAACTACGCTGGGCCGTGTCGTCTTTTGAACTGTTTTAAAGTGAATCTCTTCTGTGTCGCGGTCGAATCTAGACTTGGGGTGTCCAAGTTTGTTACAACTCCCCTCTTGTGCAATTTGCACTGCACTAGATTCAACGTGCTGATTCATCGGTAATTCTTGGAATAGTATTTGCTAAACCAAAAGCTTCAAGGTAAAGCTCTAAAATCTGAGGAGTATCTGTTAGGGCCTCCTCCTGCATCCACTTGGCATCCAAAGCCGGGTAGTTCCTGAACTTGACTAAATACAGGCGTGTCAACTTACCTTTCACTTTCCTTTCCTTGTGAGCAAGGATCTGTTTTGGAATGAGAATCTCCTTTGTCTCTTCCACTTCGGGCTGCTCCTTTGGCTCCCTGTTTAGTGGCACTTCACCTTTGATAGGTCTCAATAGACTCGCATGAAATGCATTGTGAATCGTCCATGTATTTGGTAACTTCAGTCTGAAGGATACATAATTGATCTTCTCTTGAATCTGGAAAGGGCCAAAGTATCGCATACTCAACTTTGGAAAAAGCTGCTCCTTACCCCTCATTTTTGTAGGCGATGGTCCTTAAATAAGATCTAATAGTTAGAAGTCGACACAACTTTGATATACTCCTCATGAGTAGTTTTGTCATTAGTTCAATTGTTGGTACCACAATTATTTATATACTACCTACTACCTATTGGTAGCTCGTTATTTATATTTGTTAGTTTCCTAGATTCCTAGTCTAGGAATCGTTGCCAAGGTGAAGGGCCTTCAACCTCCAAAAGAAGGATTCGATCCTGGGCGCAATAGAAGAATGCCTCAACTTGGCTACCCTACACCACATAGGCTAACAAGAAGATCTGTTGTAGCTGGACAAATTTGTTTAAAAGAAATGTGATTTGGCCCGCGCTCCCTGCTCATGGCCTCTTGCTTGCATGACGTATCTCGACTCCCGGCGACTCTGCAACGTGACACCCTCCCCGCGTGCTTGCACAACATCCATCCCAGCCTTGTCTCTGTCCCCACCTCTTCCGCCTTTTGCTTGCACGGCCTGGGCCTAGCGTCGATGAAGATTCCCACTAATAAAATATTAAAAAAGATTGGGTACCCCCTACTTGGTCACTTCATTGTCATTTGCACAGAGGATGTGTGTGTCAATGAAGGAGAGCTCAGTTTTTTCTCCCTCTTGTCCAAACTACTGTTTTCCTGTTAGACAAACTTACCGCTTTTGTTTGCATTTGTTTTCAAGCACTATCTAAAGTTTATGCAGAGGTACAATAGATCAAGTTGCAATAAGCTTAATCGTAGAGTATATTCTTAGCTATGCAGAGCAGCTCCTTACATTGTGAAATGTTGGCAGGTAGAGATTGCAGAAGATGCTTCACAAAAGGAGGTACGAATTTGTTGTGACTCAGGTCGCATATTGAGGCCATTGCTGATCCTCGCTGAGAAGTCACCTCCACAATTCAGATTGGAACTCAAACGCAAGCTAGGTTCTAGCGTGAATTGGAATGCTGAGAAACTTCTAGAGGCAGGTATTATCGAGTATGTGGGACCAGAGGAAGAGGCAGGCTGCATGGTGGCAGTAGACTTGGAAGATGTCAAGAACAATGGCAGTCTGAAGAACTTTACGCACTGTGAAATCCATCCAGCATTGATGTTTGGTGTTAGTGCATCTTTGATACCGTTTGCGAATCATAATCACACTTTGAGAGTGTTGCATCAGGCCCAGAAGCATTGTAGACAAGCAATTGGCTTTTATTCCACCTGTTTGCAGGCAAGAGTTGACACAAGTGGTCAGAACTTGCTTTACCCACAAAAGCCCTTGGTAGGCACGAGGTTTTCGCGGCTACTGGAGAGGAGTGAGCTTGCAAATGGCCAGAATGCCATAGTTGCAGTATGCCCTTATATGGGCTTCAACCAGGAGGATTCACTCGTCATGAATCAGTCATCAATTGATCGAGGGATTTTCAATTCGATGCATTACAGGTGTTTCTCTACTCTTTATAAGCAGAATGAAGAAGTCATGACAAAACCTGCCGAGTCAGATGCTCGCAGGAGTAACAGGCCATATGCTGCTTATAGCAAGTTGGATTCTGATGGGCTTCCACAAGTAGGTACAAATTGCTTTCCACGGGATGTGGTTTTTGGTAAGGTATCAGCTCTTCAAACAAATGGACTATATGAAGACCGAAGTATTGATTTGAAAGCCTGTGAGAAGGGCAGAGTTGACCGTGTGATTGTAGCATCGGATGATGCAGACAACACAGTGGCAAGGGTCTTTCTCAGAGAGAAACGGGCTCCTGTAGTGGGGGACAAGTTTTCGTCAATGCATGGCCAGAAAGGCGTGGTGGGCTTGATTGTACGTGATTATGACCTTCCCTTCACAAGGCAAGGGATAACTCCAGATCTAATCATTAACCCGCATGCATTTCCCTCACGACAGACAATTGGGCAGCTACTGGAGTCCCATTTTGGGAAAGTTTCTGGCATCAAAGGAAGATTCTTCGATGGAACTGCCTATACGCATATGCCCATGGAGAATATCACACATGAATTGCATCGGTAAACAGTTCCCCCCCTTTTCTTGAGCAACTTGTTCCCCGTAGGGAATGTCAAAAACTACTTGTGTTTTTTCCTTGGCTTTCAGGTTGGGTTTTAATCAATGGGGCTATGAAGCAATGGTAAATGGCCAAACAGGTGAAATGATGGATGCCAGAATCTTCATCGGGCCGGCCTTCTATCAAAGGCTTACAAAGATGGCGGAAGATCAACTTAAATACAGAAGGCAAGGCCCTACGCATCCGTTGACACGGCAACCTGTAGATGACCGAAAGAGGCATGGCGGGATCAGGATCGGGGAGATGGAGCGCGATTGTCTGCTTGGGCATGGAGTGGCCTCAAACATTCAAGAGAGGCTTTTCTTGCTTTCAGATCCATATCAGGTGTATGTCTGCCAGGGGTGCAATAGGATGGCGACCAAGGATGGGAATAAGCACGTCCGTATTTGCAGGTTTTGTAAGACCAGCAAACACATAGTTTGCCTTGATGTCCCATATGCTTGCAAGCTCTTGTATCAGGAGCTATTAAGCATGGGTATCTGTATGAGGCTTAAAACAGAGCTGGATTGATTATTTAACTAACTTTGAGGAGCATGATGAGGAAAAGGCTTCTTTGGGATATGCCACAATGTTTTGAACGCATTACATCAGGTATCTAAATTTTTGGCACATGTTTATGGAGTGCTAAAAGCCCTGTTTGAGGGGGATGTAACCAAATGTATAGATATTTTTTTGGAAGCTTAAATACAGAAAAGGCCAAACACGTGTAAATTATGCAGTGTCATACAAGTCTTTCGGTTTTACTAGTTGGTGGGCACACTGCTTGTTGCTCTTTAGCGTCTACATATTTTGCTGTAGCATTCATATATCAATATGCAGTCTTGTACTCTAAAATGTGTGATATTTTTGGATGAAGGTGGTAATGTGTAATGGGTAATATTTTTTGAGTGCTGGCTACACAAAGAAAAGTAAATAAACTGTTTGAAGCTGGCATGTTTGCTGATAATGCTTGTCGGGCAATCACGAGGTTTTGGGTATGACATGGGAGTCCTAGATTGACATGGAAATGAAATAGTGCTCATTGCTGACTAGTGCATCTTGACTTCACCAAGAAATTATGTTGTTAGTTTCAGATTGTTTTGGATGCAACTCTGGTTCTTGTATGTCAAGGAGAGCTAAAGTGAAAATCCGGCAAATCAGACGATTTCCAACTTGGAAAGTGGCAAGAAACTATATTTTATGGTATATTTTTAGGACCAAATGTTACACGGAGTCTCACACCACAAGCTCTACCGATGTTCAGGAATTTTGCCAAAGAGACATTTGTATGTCGCCCATAATATGGAGGTTTGTCATCTTACTTGCAGAATTCAGTACATGTTTCTTTTCCGTCGTCAGCAATTTTGATCGACTGCTACAACGTATGCACCTAAAAAGAAGCAATGACACAATGAATGAAGGTTACAGCTAAAAGCCCCTTACCCCATTCTCTTTGCAGGGAGGTGATATATCACCCATGAATGGTGAAGACGAAGCTCAACTGTATAGAAGGAAAGACGAATCTCAACCGTATAGAAGGATGAATATGGCAAACTGCCAGACAAACAAGATGATAGAAGAAAATCTCAACATGATCCTATGATAAGTTGTATATTACATATCCACTAAATTGGTGGGACAGCCTCCCTTGGGCACCACATGAAAACTTTGAACATTGTACAAAAGAGAAGATGTTCTTGCACTAAGACCAATTTTTCTTCACACCAAGACTAATAAAAAGTAGGTGAAAGCTAGTAAACAAGGTAGGAGTGCCTCTCACAAGGGGTTATTTCTCTTGGACTGCGACGAGCGGCCTTAAATGCATAAGGGCCAATTACACATTGGGTGACCATGCACTTGAGTGTTGGCCTCATTATTTCTCTCATAGGGGCAAATGCTGAGAGAGCTTGAAAATACAATGGCCAAGTTGGCTTCTAATACTCAATGAAATTCTGTCCTTTGAGAAATGGTAGAGGCAACTCATCTTCCCTGCTTTTGGCTTAAGTCCAAAAATTTCCCTTCAAAGGAGAAGGAAAGGAAAATAAAGATTCTATCAACGGAAGAGAATACCTAAAAACTATGTTTTTTAATCAAAAATTGCAGATGGGATATATCATCATAGAAAATCGAGGTAAAACTAAATTAAGAGCGTCTTTTAGTATTTTTGTGGTCTTGGCATCCAATTATTATTAAGATTAATCTCATACGCTAAGTAAAAGACATACACATACACTAGGATTTATATAAGGGGATATTTATGAATGACAACCCATGCGGTTAATATTTATCTTTCTTACTTTTGTCTTTATTGAATATATGGCCTTCCATAAGAAAGGATGAATTTTCCTAGTGTCTTTCTTTCGAAAGGATAGGGTGCCCTTCAAATCCCAACACTAGTTGACTTACTGATTTGATATAGCATACAATTCATGACACCAAGCTCCATGGCGGATGCACAACTCAACCTAGTGGACAATCACATCCGGATGTACTATAGCCAAGGCCACAACAGGGAGTGATTGGAAATAAGGAAGTATGAGACAATATACTTTCTTTTAACATGCTAAATTGCAAAATTTTAGCTAGATTTCGAGCTTGCCTTGATGAAAAATGGTGAAGTTCTATAATTTTTAGTGTAAAGACCCGCAAAATGCTTCAAGGAGAGTTTTAAGCATGTCCTCTTTTTTTTGTGGTTAAAGAGAACATTTTTGGCAAGCCCTGGGGAGGTAAATTGGACAAATAGGCACTGACATTGGTAAAAATAAGAGCTAGCCTTCAAAAACCAACCGAAACGAAAGCTCAAGGGTGCCCCATAAAAAACCAATTCCTATTAGGATGTAGATAGAAATTACAAGCGACTGCTGCTTTGAGTTAGCTAGAAAACCATTTGCTCACCTTGTAAGCAAAACAAGAGTGGTCTTTGGGAGGTTTTTACATGCACAAGTCGTATTGATGGCATGCTTGTTTTTCATACTCCATTGTGACTTCCCTCATTCTTAAAGGCATGGGGACTTTGCACCAAGCAAGCTTTGGTACTGTGTATGCAATCAACTTAGTAGCCATGCTTTGTTTCTTAACGGGCAAATTCTTTATGTAGTGGATGCCACTAATCCAATGTTGTTATAGACTAGCAAGTCTTTCCTTCTTGTGGACTATCATCTTATCCCTAAACACTCATGTTTTCTTGAAAACTTGACTAAATCATTAAGGTAAATATAAATCTAAAAGGATTTACTAGATTTCCTTATTCTTTTGCTATTACACAAATGTTTCTTCATGGCCAATAGGTTTTAAGGATAATTAGTTTAGTTTGAGTTAAATAGATTTTTCATGCAAATACACTCTCTCTTCTTCCCCTTGTTAGGTAAAGGCGGCGTGCCTCACCGTGCTCTGCCCGTGTCCGTCGGTCAGTGTCTGGTCGCCCACATTTATCTCCTTATTTTTTATACATACAAAGAATAAGGAGCTCCTACTCATTCTCACATTGTGCTCATACAATGAGGTTTGGGAGCTCCACCCATATCCTGCGTACTTTCTCTCTCCCCCTCTCACTTTCTGCACACACACCGCATTTGCGCACTCACAATTGATATCAGAGCTTTGGCTTCGCGATAGATGGAGTGCTACGGAGAAGTGAGCTTTTGGCTATGGTGAGCTTGCTTTTGGTGGAAGCTTGAGATAGGTAAGCAACCACATCTTTGCTCATGGAAGCTTGAGAGACATTCCCAAACTTGAGAGAAGGGTGTATTGCAAGTATGTATGCTTTTTTGCAGCTATACTTGCAGGAAGAATGCAGATTTTCATTTCTGCAGGTCACCAAAACAGTGTTTTTTGCATAGCTTTTGCATACGGAATGCGATTTATGCAAGGTTAGGGTGTATCCTGAGGTTTTGACATGCCCTAGACGCAATGGTGATGTCCATTCGAACAGATTTTGACCTCTAAAATTTTTGCAGCAGCAGCTGTTTATTGTGTGTCGAGGATTCCACACATGGTTTGCTCTTGGATGTGAGAGTGGTTGTGCGCGTCTGTCGCACGTGTCAATGCAAGGAACTTGCCGATACACTGTGTGCGAGCCACAAATGGCTCCAAGCACGCAACTAGCCTAAACTGATAAGCTCAAAGATGGCGATGGTGTGTCACTCACCGCTCTACGCTTGCTGTCATGGAGGATTCCTCGCCGCGAAGAAGAGGGAGACGCCGCTATGCCGCGCTCAACCGCCTCGCCGTCGTCGTGCCGCCGTCGCAATGCTCGATCGCACACACTCTCTCTCTCTCTCTCTCTCACGCATACACACATAAAAGGAGATGAAGAAGAAGAAGATGGAGATGAAGCAAGAGCACTCTTCAATTGCACAAATGAGAGAATGAGTGAATTTTAGGTTTAGTTGACTTTTATATAAGCTCGCCCCATTCACACTTGGGCACCCATGCTTAGCCAATTAATCCCTTGAATGTTCCAGTTAGAGTGCGTCTCTCATCGGCGATCACTCTTACCCTTTTCCTATTGGACCGACAAGCCCGATGCCCGACTCTACCAAATAAATAATACGGTGTCCGTCTTAGGTGATAGGAATGTGCGTGAGGGTTAACATGCCCCCTTCCTGATGTAGATTCCGTCCTCGGAAGCTATTGAGTTGAAGCTCGTTCGTCAAGGTAGAAGAGTATTTGAAATGAATGTCCTTAGCCTTCTTCAGTCACTGCAAAATCAAACAACATTGGCACATTAATTGCATTCTCATATACAATTAAAAAGCATATGCAGTTGTAAGCAGACAATTTGATTGATAACAAAATTTTAAACCATTTGTCAGCAATAAACATTAAATTGCAATATAATCAAACGTATAAACAATTGTAAAGACAAAAAATTAAACAAGTATGGGGTCGCTAAGTTAACGGTCGAAAGGCACTAAAGATCGACTATTGATACCATGGGCAAGCTTTTCAATTTTCTTTGGTCAATTAAGTTATTTAATCGCGAGAGCCAAGTATTTCATGTCCGAGGGTTACTAGAGGCTATACTTAGAAGACCTTGTAGTTAAGCTACGATAAAAGGAATTCTCATGAAATCATCGACTGACTTATTTTACTTTTCTTTGACCCCCCAAAGTCTTTTCACAGTGATTCAATTTTAATGTGCGTGCTTATTTTGTATGCCTTGGGTTTTTTGCTTTTCAAGGAAAAGCGCCCACACTGGGAACCTCTAGGGCTCTAGTACCATACGCGATACATGTGAGTGGAGTACCAAATCAAGCTAAGGTTTCTCTTCCAGCTTAAGATTTTACATTGTGGCACTTTGATTTTTTTGTTTGTTCATTTTTAGCATTTTAATTTTGTAAGTTTGGGGGGTCATATAACACTGTTATCCTCCCCAGGCTCATCACACTAGTAAACTCCCTTTATAATACTTAAGCAAAAGGTCAATAGGGACTAAGCCCACTAGAAAGTCCTAGTACATTTTACACAATACTGCCTAAATCGGATTAAGAACCTAAGTAACCATTGATAATTAGGAAGGTATTCCTCATGGTATTAAGAGAAGATCTCTAACGCTTAGCTTGGTCAAATTACTTTAGTCAGACTGCTTGATTTTTAAACCTAGACAAGTATTGGGGTATAGGCGTCTGTGCCTTGCTCGGTCGCCCAGAGTCTGGGCGCCCACTGACTTGTATACCTTATACATAGCATAAGTGTATAGGGGGCTGCTCATTCTTTGTGTCTCCCCACCCACATTATTCGTGTGTCTCCTTCTCTCCCTCACTCTCCGTCTGTGGTGCTCCCCGATCCCCTTCAATTGGTATCAGAGCGTAGGTGCGGAGGGAGCGCGTGTGTGCATAGTCACGACGACAGTGGAGAGCCAGTTTCATTCTCGAAATCGCGTCCGCGCGCGCACACTTTCAAGAGTACAAACAGGGTTTCGACTTCGGCATCGGCAAATTCAGCTTTTCGAGAACGTTATCACCAGGCGTTCTGACGTTTTACCCCCCTTTCGAAGCCATTCGAGCCATCAGAAACCTCATTCGAGCTACGGTTGAGGAGCTGCATTTTTCAGCCCTCTTTTGGCAGTTTATGCTGCGTTTTTGGGTCGAAACGGAGGTTTTTGGCATAGCTTTCACACCCGGACTCGGATACATGTGATCCAGGAGTCTACCTTGGGGTTTTGGCACGCTCCGGACGCGCTCGTCATATCAGAATTTTAAAATTCTGCACGCTGAATTTTCTGCAGCAACAACAGTTGTTTATTGTGTGTCGAGGATTCCACACATGGTTTGCTCTCAGATGTGAGAGTGATATTTGCTGCAAGTTTCCTCACAGGTGGGAGGATACGATGTGTGCTTTATGTGGTTTGATGCTCAGGGAGACTAATGTGATTGCATTTTGAGCTCGGCAATGTATGCCTCGAGCATGTTTTTTGGCAGTCACAGGTAGAGCAGATATTTGTGTACTAGATTTGCAGGTGTTTGCAATGATGTATGCAAAGTGTGGAGATTGGTGCATGCATTTGGAGTGCGGTTTGATGCGCTTTGGTTGCTCATGGTTTTGAGCATGCAGTCAGTTTGGTTACTGGTTTTGTGGTCGTTTTATTGACGAAAATCTGGCAAAATTTTCCCAAGAGTTTTATGCGCATCATTTATGCGATCTAGGTAGAGATTGCGAGTTGCACTAAGCATTTGCGTGCGGTGTTCTCTACAGCTGGGAGATTTGTGCGTGTGTATGCATCGATACCGCACATTGTGGGCTTGGTGATTAGCTCACGAGTTTGACAGGCGTACAGTTATCTTGACACACTCACAAGAGTGAATATTGTGATGTATGCTTGTGTGGCTACGAGCTAGGTAGCCGGATTCGAGCACTAATGGCTTGAGGTTTTTTAGCAGGTTTCAGCTACAGGTTTACAAGTTTACAGGCAGGTTTGAGGGCTTATTTGGGCGCTGAATTTTCAGCCATTGTTTCCTCTTTGCAGGTGTCCATGTATGGCTCACTTGTAGGCTGATTTGGGACACATTTGTGACTTGTTTATGTAGCTGTTTAAGAGCTGAATTTTGGGCTGTTTTGGGGCTGATTTGCAGCCATATTTTACAGCCATATTTGCAAACTTTTGTTGATGCGATTCGAGCCAGTTTAGGGCTGATTTGGTTGACATTTGCTGCTCATTGTTGGTTGCTCTTTTGCGAGCATTATGGCTGATTTTTCATTTGACTTCCAGCGTTATGGTCTGACACAGTTTGATGGTGCAGATTTTGTTGCTTGGAAGGAGCATATGCTTGTTGCATTGGCGGATTTGGGGCAGGATAAACCCTTGCATGGTTTATCGGCGAAGCCCAAGTCTATGCGTGATGATGATTGGCAGGATCTTGATGAGTTAGCAATGTCTACGATTCGTTTGCATCTGGTTGAGTCTGTTGACTGGCAGGTCTCGAGGGAGACTACAACTCATGCTTTATGGCAGAGTTTACATGCTATGTATGCGACATCCATGTCTACAGGGGAGTCTAGTCCCACTTCTATGTCCATGGGAGAGATTGATCCCACACGCAAGTCTCGACGGCATAGAGACTTGACATGTTTGCATTGTGGACATAGAGGGCACATTAGGCGTCGATGTTTCAGGCGTTTGAGACAACGGAGGCGACAGATGCGTGATGCAGATTTGGGCATGACAGATGCTAGTGAGATCAGTACGGTGGTTACTGAGTATGCTTGTGACGACGATGTCACATTTACATCTAGCTTGTCTTCAGACGATCTTATGTCTACGGATTGCATATCAGATTGCACATTGTCTTCACATTGGTTACTAGATTCAGATGCTACTTTCCATGTCACGTCGCATCGTGAGTGGTTTAACACGTTTTCTAGTGGGAGACTTGGTTGTGTGCACATGGCTGATGGTGCTGTGTATGACATTGAGGGTACAGGAGACGTATGTTTGTCCTTGCCCAGTGGTATGAGATTTACCCTGCGTCATGTGCGTTATGTGCTAGATCTGAGACGGGATTTGATCTCAATCAGACAGTTACGGGATAGTGGATGTCGGGTATCGTTGCTTGAGCGATCTTTTGCGTTGCATTTGGGTTCGCTAGTGATTGCGAGAGGTACCCATTGCACGTAGTACTAGTGCGAGATGGTCGAGTCTCAATCTTGTTACAGCCATGCAGAGAGCGAGAGACCCGGACAGTCTCTTTTGCTCATGGGTTGCAGGGTGCTTTGCATGGAGTGCAGAGTAGTGAGCTCATTGTGCACACAGTTAGGGCACAACTTGAGCAGTCACACAGAGAGGTGACAGAGTCAGACATGCATGCTTTGCTAGTGACCGAGCAAAGCAGAGAGTCAGTTGTGCGAGATACTTCTATGCAGGATAGACAGGTAGAGTAGTCTTGCTCTAGTGAGTCACGACATGAGGACGTTGTGCAAGAGTCTATGCATACGGAGTTAGAGCATGAGAGCTCTAGTGAGTCACAACAGATTGAGTGGTCATGTTTGCAGTGGATGATTGCAGAGGAGGCTGAGATGTCAGCGATTATGCAGTCATTCCTTTCTATGCTCGATAGTGAGCATGGGGATATAGTTGTGCAGGATATGTCTTCCAACAGACACCTAGAGCAACTGGTGTGCTCTGAGGTTGCACGACAGGTTGATGCGTCTTTTGCGGACAGTCAGGAGATGCATGTGGCTGACACACCTTGTCAGTCAGAGATGCCTATTGCTAGGGATATATATGTTGATGCATGCTCCGTAGAGCTAGCAGGGCCCGCTAGCATTGCATCGGCATTCGGTGGTCTCATGTATGAGATGCTGATCTTGAGACCAGATATCGCAGCTGCAGTGGGAGCATTTGCAGTTGGGGTTGTCAGTCGTTTGTTGACTGATGATGGCATAGTGCACGAGGGAGATATGCAGGTATTGCGTACATACTTGCAGTACGTGTGCGGTACGTCTGGTGGTGTATGGACTTACACGGGAGCAGGACAGCCGGATGCACACGATCACAGCCAGCCAGTGGGCATCGGTTGAGAGCGGTTTTCTCTCACCTTTTGTAGTCTTTAGACTAGGTTCCCTTGCTTAAAGGCACAGTCGCCTTTAAGTGGGAGGTTGTTGGGGTATAGGCGTCTGTGCCTTGCCCGGCCGCCCAGAGTCTGGGCGCCCACTAACTTGTATACCTTATACATAGCATAAGTGTATAGGGGGCTGCTCATTCTTTGTGTCTCCCCACCCACATTATTCGTGTGTCTCCTTCTCTCTCTCACTCTCCGTCTGTGGTGCTCCCCGATCCCCTTCAACAAGTAATTATGACAAAAAATTACATTGAATTTAATGTTTGATACTAAGCAAATGTGTTGAATATTATGCTACCAATCACAATTAAAGTAGACAAACATGGATGCAAAAAGATAAGGAGCAATGCTAATAGACAAGAAACACCTGTTTGTGTTGATGGTCTAGCTTGATTTGAAGTGTGAACGAGAGAAAGATTCCCAGAAGGTCCAAATTCGAACAAAAGCAACACGTTCCTGTACACACTAGGAAACACAAAGAATACCTCTAGAAGGCACATCAATGAGAAGAAATAACTTTGCTAATCACTAAAATCTAAAATAGAAACACTCCTATCGTACTAATCCTACCTACCCTCCATCACTGAAGTGATGAGGATCAAAGGTGTCTGATGACATAGGTTTCTATTTCAGTGTACCGGATATGAATGTGTAGGTTTGGGTCAATGTTTTGACTTTTATTGTGTATACTAGTTTGCTAATTGCTCTTGCTCTTTATTATTTTTGTTTTTTGTGAGTATAAGGCTTTATATATACATTCCCTAAGATTGGGAGATTGAGAAGTCAAGAAGGAAGGTTGAGAGGGGAGGGAGTGAATGATGATTGTCAGCAAAACACTCCCCCCTTCCTTGGGTAGATCATACCGTTTGAAATGTGCTCGTCACCCTTTGAAACCAATTGTTCCAGTTGGTAATATGTAAGGATTTTTGCCAGTATTTTTCTCTTACCTTAGGTGCTTCGTCGAGTTGCAAGGGTTGTAAGATACTCTCCCATGATTTTATTTGCAACATTGTTGTAGGTGGTGAACTTACAACGGGAGGTGCAAACTCTTTCTTGCTTGTATGAGTATGTACAATGGTAGGTGGAGGTTGTGCCGAAGCTTCTATTTCCGTATAGAAACTACACAAAGAGCAAGAAGCTTCATTTGATTTCCCTATTCCTGAGCTAGGTGGAACAAATCGTTCTTTCTTCGGTACCCAAACTAGCTCTGGAGCAGGTATGTAGAATTCCGTGATTTTTTCCTTTCCACGATCTTCAATTCGTTTTGGAGCTACAGGATTGGGCTCACATGGGTTCGGTGACAGGTAAGAACACAATCTATGTTTTGGCACCCAGATTTGATCATTTCCTTGATAGTAGCCTTGGGCTTCCAATAGTCGATGGAATCCATCGCAATGTTTTCTTAAATGTCTTGGAGCGAGTGGGACATTTCTTACAAGGCTTCTATTTTTTAGCACTTGCTATGGTTGCTAAAGAAGATTTAGGGACCCACTTGTATGTTTTCTTTGTTATATTAGGATTAGTTTTGTCAGAAGCTATATGCATTGCTTCTAGCATATTTAAGGGTACGAGTGGTGGCATTTCATCCCCCTCAAATGTTACCTAGGTCGTCCCCCTATTTCCCCAAGTGTCTATGGTTGCTGCTAGGTGGACCCAATCCACATTGTCCGACTCAGTCATCCCAGGTAGTACATCCATATAAGAAGAATCTTCCCCAACATCGGTAATCAATTTACACGTGTAACAATACAACAATGGGGCCGAGTGAATTGTGGTGTCAAATCTATGATCAATTATAAACCTGTTTCCTAAAGGATGTGCTCGACTAGTTACAAGATCCACTTGAATGACAGAATCTTGGAGCTGCAAGTAGACATGGTTTTTAGACCAGTCATGCACCATTTTTGCTTCCCTCATGAAAGGACGTCCTAAGATCATCTCCGATGCCATAGTATGTTTGGAGAAATCCATAACAATGAAGGTAATCCTTATTTTATGTCCAAAGACCTTGATCTTGAGATCTTCTAGCATCCCAACAAGTTTAACAATAGACCTATTGGCCATCTTCACTACTATGATTGTGGTCGCAAGGTGAGGTCTCCCCATAGTTTCCCAACAATTTTTAGTCACAATGCTAACCCCAGCGCCACCATCAAGGACTCCCTTCACAGTTAATCCCTTGGTAGTGATTGGTATGGTTGCATTGGATTCGTCTCCCTCAAAGTATTGTCCCAACTTGTTAACATGTATTTCTAAAAACAAGGTTCTCATCTAGGTTGGGTTGTGGATCTAAGTGTTCCTCCTCTATTGGCATCTCCCCAGCTCCATCCATCTGTGAAAAATGTGGTAGCCCAAACTTCAGTTCTCCATTGAGGAAGTCTCAAACAGCTGAGACTAGCTGAGGGTCTTTATATAGTTTGGACATGATGGTGGTTCTAACTTCCAAAGACATGAAATCCATCAATTTGGCAATGTTTAACGACACCTTTTGGGCTTCAGTCCCTTGACGTGGGGAAGATGGGATATCCATTTCTTCGATAGGATCAGGTAGTCCCTCTGTAAACATTCTTTCCATCAAGAAGTGAGTACGCCCACTTTCCCATGACTTTAAGTCACTTTCTTCTTGGATGACACTACGTATGTCTAAGGGTCCATGGACTTGGTGAGCTTGTTGTTGCGTAGGGAACACGGTATCTGTAATCTGGATCTGCCTAGGTGCTGGTTCTAGATCCCTTTGGGTATCTTCTACCAAACTCCTTAATTGCTTGTCTCTCTCGATCTCCTCTATAGGGTTTGGATAAGTTCCTATCTTCTTCTTGGATCCTGGCCATTGTGGCTCATGAAGATCTTCCTTGTTGGTTTCTATCTTAATGGTCGTTTTGGTCTCCATGGTTTCACTTGAATCAGAATCCTCTTCAGCGTCGTTCATATATACGGGGTCGTCACTAGTCCCTATGTTGGTCTTTGAACCGGGGTCTGACTGCGTTGCTTTTTGCGATCTCTTCCTTCGTGTTTTCTTTTTTTTTCTGAGATTGGGCAATTGATGCCGTGTCTCTTTCCTCAAGAATATAAATTTGTTTTTGGAGCACCGATCGTGTGAGTATGTTTACTGGTACCACATGTGTACTTTGTGATGGCTCCTCAATACTTCAATCAAGTTTAATGGCGTGATCTTCGGTGCATTTGGATTATTTGGACATTACACAATCAAATGATCTATGCCACATTGATTACACATGAGTATCGGCATTGTAGGCGTGCTCGCTTGATTGGTTTGCATTAGTGTGGCGTTCTTTTGTAGCCTAATAGGACACTCGGCTACCCGATGTGGACCTCCACACTCTTAGGATTGAAGAGGTGGTCTCTTAGCAGTGTAATTGATATTTTGGCCTCTACTTGATAGACAGGTTTGACTTGTCCCCAATAGCAGCTACTTGATAGACAGGTTTGACTTGTCCCCAATAGTCCTCCATGTAGTATTGTCGACTTTCTTCAAGCACATCCATCCCATAGGCAATATTAGGCTCTATATTTTCCTCACAGCCTTCCAGACAAGCAATAGATGACTCACAACCCACTTGATTCACATAAGTGATTCTCGGATGTGGTGGTCGCGGTCCTAGCAATGGAGGTGGTAAGGGTGTTGTTTGAACAACATTTTGGCCCCTAGGGACCATGTGTTGTGCTGTTTGTTCAAGAGGTGGGGCCGGCATCAATGCAGGCACTCGAGGTGTGTCTGTCCATGCTAAGGTTGGTCTATTGGCCATCGCGCGCTTAAATAATGTGCAATCCTTAGCTTGATGACCATACCTTCCACAGGCATTGGAATTCCCATTTAATTTTACTCTAAAAGTAGGGCATTCACTGGTACTATGCGGTCCATAGCATACTGAGCACCATTGTTACTCCCTTCTTGGATACATATGATTGTTTTGTGGAGCACGATTGTCTCTATGACTCTCTTGAATAGCCTTGGTGAGATCTAAAGATTGAGGTGCTAGGGATGTCCTTTGAGCTAGATGCAATGCTTTCTAGGGGTTGGCCCTTGGCGATTGCTAAGTCAGGAGCACTAGATTGCTCTCCTAGCAAAGATATTGACATAGGGGCTTTTGCTTTTAACTCTCTTCGTTGCTCCACCTTGCGTAAGCTCTCGATTTCCTTTTCCCTTGCTACAAGGATATACCGCTCAACCTTTGCACTTCGACAAGGCTTCTACCATTAGGTAATATAGCCTTAGAGGAGAATAGTTCTGAAGAGTCAGGGGGTGCAGGGAATGGAGTATTCACGTGCACATTCTCTAAGGGCATAGGCTCTACGTTGGTCATGAATGGAAAATTTACTTCCCCACCCCCCTCATTTACATCATTAACTCCATGTTCGGAGCGAGTGGCTCTACTAAAGGTTTCCTTCAAGCGGCTAAGCACGCTCGGTCCGGACCGCGGGCCCATGGTATGCATGTCTTGGCTTGAGCTATCGGGATTAGGCATTGAGAAACCCTCCATGATGTCGTAGTCAGAGGAAGAGTCACTAGCCTCTATTGTACTACCTTGGGTCCCTGCCGAAGGGCCAAAACCTAAGGTAGTGGATAATGAGAACTCGTGTAAGTCGAAATTCTCTCTAGTTGCTCCGTTTCTAGCACACGACCAGAGCGCAGATGCAAGTGCCTTTGGCACCCTACAACAAGCGTTGGCGAATAACCTTGAAGGTTAACTGCTTACTTTTTTTTTCACTCGTTTTTTTATGTTTTTTAATGATCAATTTTTTGATTAAATTGTGTGATAGCTCAAAACGAGGGTATCACTCAGAGGGTCGCGACGTGCTTTACAACATAACGTTCGGTCACTTGAAGCTCCGTTGGTCCTCAAAACAGTCAATTTTTTAGCTACATGTGAAGCTAAAATACGTAATTTTAAAGGGCGACTGAGGCCTGAGCCTAAGCATGAGCTTAAGTTTGGGTCTGTGCTTGGGTCTGGGAGATATTCCCGATCCCGATCCTACCTTTAAATTTCTTTTTATTTTTATTTTTTGGGATAAGGTCGCCGCGGCTTGCGCGCGAGCACACACATACTCTACCTACCTACTTACAATTAATACACCTACTGTTACACACTAACACACTTCATTAGCTCTAACAGATCTACTTCCTACTTACTGTACTTTACATTACATAGAACTAACAACCTTAATACTAACACCTTATCGCAGAGAAAACACAATACCTTTCAAAACCTCATTAACAAAGAAATACACAGTAGCAAACAAAATCCTTCTTCTAAACACACACACCTTCCTTCCCTGCCTTTCCTACAATTGAAATTGCACCACAAAGAAGCACAGAGTGCCATTCAAACTTAGTGTATCGCATTCCTCGGTAGTGGTGCCAAAAATGTGCCCGTCTGTTGCACGTGTCAATGCAAGGAACTTGCCGATACACTGTGTGCGAGCCACAAATGGCTCCAAGCACACAACAAGCCTAAACTAGTAAGCCCAAAGATGGTGATGGTGTGTCACTCACCGCTCTACGCTTGCTGTCGTGGAGGATTCCTTGCCATGAAGAAGAGGGAGACACCGCTACGCCGTGCTCAACCGCCTCACCGTCGTCATACCGCCGCAATGCTCGAATGCACTCTCTCTCTCTCTCTCTCTCACGCGCGCGCACACACACACACACACACACACACACACACACACACACACACACACACACACACACACACACACACACACACAAGGAGATGAAGAAGAAGAAGATGGAGATGGAGCAAGAGCACTCTTCAATTGCACAAATGAGAGAATGAGTGAAGTTTAGGTTTAGTTGACTTTTATATGAGCAACTGCACGCATATCCTCGGGCTCACAAGCAACTGACCCATCGGGCCTCCTCAACTGGCTGACCTTGGCATGCGAGTGCCAAGGTCCCACTGTCTCAAAAAAAGCACCAGTCACTCTGTCACCCACCTTAGTCCACTGAGATGCCTGGCGGTGGAAGGCAAACTCATGACACCTGTCTTTGTGCTAGCAAGCTCCTGTCGAGCCTGTTGTAACTGCTCCTCCAACCATGGACTGTCTGGATGCTGCTCCTGCATCCTCTGTAATGAGGCAATGCCCTGTCTGAGACGCTGCTCCGCCTCTCTTGCTGCAGCTCGGCGAGCCAGAGACTCCTGAAGAAAAAAGTGGCTAATCTGAGCTAGGCCTGAGGCCACTCTGTCTGCAGGAGAATCCTGTCTGTCTATGCCCTCTGTCGAGAGAGCCTCTACCCTCTATCTGAGTGTTGAGTCCAACAAGAACCTCTCTGGGATGTGGAGCATCGTGCTCCCACTCCTCTGCCTGTCTGCCACTGTGAGGATCACTGGTGCATGGTCCGAGAAGGAGGTCCCTGCCAGGATGCCCACTGATCCTCCCAAGTCACTGAAGTAGTCACTAGTGTAGAAGTGATCTATCCGCGATAGATTCCCTCCTCCCACTCTGCGGTTTGATGTAGAGAAGGCAAGACTGTTTGGGGGCTTCACAAAACCAGAGTGCTGCCATGTATCCGAGACCCTCAAAGTCATACACAACCTCTCCCAAGCTGCCAACTCGACTCCATGCACAGTAGCATGTCTGCCACCAATCCTGTCAGAAGGGTCCTCCAACATGTTGAAGTCCCCTCCTATGCACCAATGATCTGCCTGTGGCAAAGACTCAACAATCTGTGACCAAAACTCTGCACGAGCACTCGCCACATTGGGCGCATAGATGTTCAGGAAACCCACAAGGCCACCCTGAACCTGCATAGTAATCCACTGAGCCCTGCCTGGCACAATAAGCCTGCTGCAATGAGTCCGCAATAGTCATACATACCCCACCCTGGATGCCTCTAGGTCCAAAAGCAGATGAGCAAAAGGTATCATATCGTCCATGCAAAATCTGACCACATCACCGAATGCGGTTCTCACACAGATGGTGCTCTCGAAGCATAACGAGATCAATCTCTCCTCCCACAAGGCAACGCTGAAGCTCTTGACGCAGTCGACCCCGCTGACACTGAAACTGGGGCCCACCTAGTCCCTGCACGTTCCATGACACGATCCTCATGGGGAGCGAGAGAGAACAGACGCTGCCGCAATAGCTAGACGGGCTATCTTCGAGGCTGGCTTGGATGGGGAGTAATCTGCATCCGAGCATCCTCTAGATAGGCGTGACTGCAGCGAGTGCCTAGCCCAAGCCCAAGCAGAGCGAGCCGTGCGTAAAGCAACCTCCTCTGTCTAGGAGTCCTCATGAATGTATACATAGCAAGGCAAGCACTGCGTATCAACAAAGAAGTACACCACAGTGTGCCTACGTCCTGCTGAGTCTGGGGGTGTCACCGCAAACTTGGCCAATGGGCACAAAGTCTGCAGCATATCTGTAACTCCAAGTTCTCCCATGTGGTGAGAGAACTCTAAGACCTGTGTATGCAACCATCCCAACACTGAGTCGAGGGTCCACTCTGTCTCGGCCCTGCCACAGAGGGGGAAGGAGAAACCAACTGCTGAGTCCAAGGCCTCTGTCCCCCTAGCGGCAAGGAACAAAGCATGGACCCTGAAGCAGGCTGCCTCATGGTCTGCTGCGGAATTGCCGATAAAATGAGTGAAGCCGTAGTCGAAGAAGTCCCAGCGGTGCCGGATGTCAATGCTCGTCAGACCACGAGGGATAGTTGCAAGGGAAGGTATCTGAATCTGCAGAGGGGGCCGTAAGAAAGGCCGACCCTCTCTCGCTAGGCAACTCGTGGCAAAGGCGTTGCCAAGAGATCTCCTAGCCGCCGGAGAAGGCTTTGCCCCCTGGGTCGACTGTGGAACTAGAGCAGGAGGGGGGGGGGGAGAAAGAGCTGGGGGGAGCGGTGGAGAAGAGGGGCGGGATGGGGCAACAGAGGTAGAGGGGCGAGGTGGAGAGGCGACGGGAGCAGAAGGCGGGGGGAACTCTGGGGGGGGAGAGGCTGTCGAGGGTGAAGCGGAGGTGGGGGCTGGCGCAGGGATCTCCTCCTGCTCAAGAGGACCAAAGCGGTTTCCCATGGGAACCCACTGCTGCTGAGTAGGCGCCTGAGGGCCACTCTGAGTGCCAGGCTGACGCTGTGGCCCCTGTCGTCGTCGACCACAGGCCTGCTGAACATCCCTCCTCCACTGGAGCCCCAGGCTCGGAGGGTGGCTCTGCATGTGTGCGCTGTGCCGCTGACTGTGGCTGCGGGCCAGCCCTGGCAGGCTGGGGCTAAGGCTGTGATGCAGGTTGCGGCCTCCTCCGTGGACATGCCTTCGTTAGATGGCCCATGTTTCAACAAACGAAGCACTGGCTCGAGAGGCCCGAGTACTCCACACTCTGTCTAAACCACCCCCACTCACCCGAGGCAAAAGGATAACCTTCGGGAGCGTGTGGGTATCTCTGACCAAAACTCGAACTGAGGGAATGCTAGCCGCCTTGGCAGCTACTGATGCTGCCATACGAGGTGTCTCCAGGACAGTCCCAATGGCGGAGCCAATCGTGGATAGAAGTGGTAAGTACTCCCTCTGTAAACCCGAAAGCAGACTGAGATGGGGATGTCTGCCTCCTCTACTAGAACATCCGAAGCCGGGTCAAAACCATGTCACCACTAGCAAAAGTGGGTACGTGATGCTCGGATGGCCAGTGGACTCATAGCTATGACCTTGGACGCCATCTCGAAGGTCTCAAACTCGATCTAATAGTAACCCCGTCCGAGAATCTGGACATCCAAGATCTTGCCCACCTATGCGAGAAGGCGGGCCTGGAGAAGGTCTCGCAGCTCTCCTCTACTAGGTCGCGTACCGAGAATCTTGCAGATGACCGAAGTCGCCTGCAACGCTCTACCTTTGCGGCGGCAAGGCTCGCTTGCTCTATCGGCGAGAGAGCAAGTTGAATGGTGGGCTCAGCGGGCTCGGGCGAGGGGGCTTTTGCGAGTCCCTCTGTGGCGAAGCTCGAGCCTCCATCTGTGTCTGCTGCTGTGGCGTAAGAAGAGGGCGACGGGAGGACTCTGCAATTAGGTGCGCAGAGAACTGCCCCAAGGATTGACTCAGTGCTGAAGGGGCCGAATTGCAAGGAGCTGCCGGGGTGAAGAAAAAACACACAGGCATTTGGGCGGACGGGCGGGGGGGCAGCGGGCTAGGGCGGCTAAAGCGGGAGCGCTGGCTACAGCGGGAGGGGATGGCGGGGGCGGCAGGCGGGCAGCGCGGGCGGGCAGAGGTGGGCAGGCAACGCAGGCAGGTAGGCAACTGGGGGGGGGAGGGGGGGTAGCGGGCTGGGGTGGCTAAAGCGGGAGCGCTAGCTGCAGCGGGAGGGGATGGCGGGGGCGGCAGCACGGGCGGGCAAAGGTGCGTAGGCAACGCAGGCAACGAGCCAGGCACGGCAGCGGGGGGGGGGGGGGGGGGGGGGGGGGGGGGGGGGGGGGGGGGGGGGGGGGATGGTGGTGCAGCGAGGGGGAACAACAGCAACGAGCTAATCCTGTGGAGTTTCTTTCAGGCATATGTGAACGTCATTTTTGATGTGATTGATCATGCTTTTGAGCATTGTGTAGTGGTCGAGTTACCTCCCACTTGGTTGCCACTTTTTGGCATGGTTTATGGTTGAGATTGTACTTGAGTTTTTGCTCGGTTTCCAGGAGAAACTCTGTCGGATTTTTCCTTGATTCTCGCCATGACTTATGCGTATTTGTAGTTTGCTCTCTGATGATATAGTGGTCAATATATTCCCACTTTGATAGTGATCGAGTGTTTACTGTCACATTGACATGTATTGTCAGTTTGGACACAGTTTTGTGTTCTTATGCCCACTCTCGTAGGAGTGAGGAGTTGTGTATGCTATGGTTCACTAGCACATTGGTCATTCATTGAAACATTTTAGCAGGAGTTTTTCACTCACATATGTATGTCATTTGTGGCACCGTTGAGTGATACTCCGGCTAGAGCGGTTTGGCTCTGTATATGACTTTGTGAGGTGATTCAGGACTAGTACATTCCTGGATTGGCCATTTGGGCATTTGTTGTTGTCTCCATTGCAATTTACTGTTGAGTTTTTGATCCAGTTACAGAGGCGACTGTGCCAAAATTTTGTTAGATATATATGCCTATTACAAAGGCTAGTGAGCTTGACCGTTCGCTCACATTCTTTGCTTGAGACAGTAGTTTGCTCTCGGGTGGGAGATTCTTGTGATCTCGAGCATTGTTTACCATAGTTTTGGTATGGATATGGAGATGCTTCAGGTTAGAGGTGGTTCTTGTTCACGATCGCGACTGACATGTTGGCACTGCGGCCACGATGGGCATATTAGGCGTCGTTGCTTCAGGCGTATGAGACAGCAAACGAGGCAAATGCATGGTGCTACTATGAGGACAGATGCTAGAGAATTTTCATGTGATGGGCATGTGACTTTTGAGTCTAGCTTGCCTGCAGACTACTTTGTGTCTTGGGATAGCACATTGTCTACGCGTTTTCTACTAGACAAGCATGCAGTTTTTCACGTGACTCCACGTCGTGATTTCTTTTTCTCTTTGTCTAGTGGGAGACTTGGTTGTGTACAGTTTGCTGATTGTTTAGCATATGACATAGAGGGTGCTGGAGATGTATGCATGTCTTTACCTAGTGGTGCATTGCTTACGCTACGAGATGTACGTTATGTAACAGGGCTCAGCCAGAGTCTCATTTCAGTGCGCCAGTGTAGTGGACATTGTGTATTGCTTGGAGAGTGGTCATTTCAGATGCATAGGGGATTAGTGGTGATAGCCAGAGGTGCTAGGAGTGAGCCAGAGGTGCTAGGAGTGATCTGGTATACCCTTTGCATATTTCCGACACACGAGGCGGTGTAGTCTCTGTGTACTTGTAGCCATGTTTGGAGCGAAAGACGAGACATGTCTCTTTTGCGGATGTGCTGCATGAAGAGCAGGTTGTGCATTTGTCTTGTGATGACGCTCACACAGACAATGGTATCTCTGGGGATGCACAGTTTGATCAGTCATCCGTTGAGATGACATCAATTGAGCCAGAGATCGATGCATTGTTCTATGATACGTCTGATACGTTTGAGGATGACATTGTCCTTCAGACAGCTGTGTGTGATTGCAGTGGTACTGATTTTTTGGTTGTGCAGTCATTTTCAGCAGATATGCCTTTGCCAGACGATGCTGACATGGTGATGCATAGTCAGGTGGTTCCTGATGAGGATGCATGGCACTGAGGTTACTGACAGGGATAAGTCGACACACATAGTGCATGTTTTGTCGGCTTTCGGGTCTCTCATGTCTGACCTTTTGGTCTCGAGACCTGATCTTGCTTATGTGGTTGGTGCATTTGCAGTGGGAGTTGTCAGTCATGCGATGACTGACACTGGCATTGTGCATTGTGGAGCGATGCAGGTCCTCACTCGACACCTGCATGAGGAGTGTCATCGTGGCTCTAGCCCTAGTGGTATGCATGTTGCAGAGACAGAGTGAGCCAGTGGGCATACATTGAGAGTTGTCTTCTCTCACCTCTTGTATATACTAGTTGTAGGCTAGTCTTCTCGCTACTTATCGGCACACAACCTTTAGTGGGAGAATGTTAGGTAAAGTCCGTGTGCCTTATCGTGCTTTGCTCGTGTCCGTCGGCCAATGTCCGACCGCCCACATTTATCTCCTTATTCTTTATACATACAAAGAATAAAGAACTCTCACTCATTCTCACATTGTGTTCATACAGTGAGATTTGGGGAGCTCCACCCACATCATGTGTACTCTTTCTCTCTCCCCCTCTCACTCTCCGCACAAGCACCGCATTCGCGCACTCACACCCCTCACAAAAGCAACATGTCCTACCTAATGTCTAAAGCTAAGAGTGTCAAAATTAAAATCAAACTTGTTAGATCATTTGCTTTTTGTCATAAATTTTTTTGTGGTTATTTTTTATTTTATTTTTGCGTAGTACTTGCCTTTACCTTGGGTTTTAACCACTCTTTGATCCTAGCAGTAACAATGATGTGTTGATAACTTCTAGTAGACTTTCAACACTAGTTTGTGGATTCCAAATGGTTGGTCCAAATGCCATTCCATTCATAAGGTTAGCTAGTCTATGAATTATCTAGCTCATGTGGATTTATTGTAGGCACTTAATGCTTATAACAACTCTAAAAATTTGTGATTCTATTTGAATTTTTTAACGCACCCACTTTTAGCTTCCCTTTCTTTACTCACGACATGATAACACTCGGGTGAATGGAGGCTAGAATCCACTTGGTGTTGTGATCTCCATAGAGTGGCTCTTGAGAGCCACTATCAAGCACTACAGAGAACACAAGGTGAAGAGAGGCTCAAATTCACTTGACATTGACCTTGAAGGTGTGGCTCCTCAAGGGGTCACCACCAAGCAATTCACGACTCCGAGAGTGTACGTAGGCTTGAATCTACTTGGTAATAACCTCACTAAAAGGGGATTTCTCTTGAGGGAATCATTTTCAAGCAATGTATGGGGTGAGGGGGGGGGGGGGGGGGGGGGGGGGGGGGGTGTTCTATGCAGAGACCACAAATGGGATGCTCTCAATTTGGATCACTATCAAGCAATGCAAACTCCCCATTGTGTAGGGAGACCCCAAATTTGCTAGGTAGTGACATCTAGAGCCACATTTTTGGGGTCATTACAAAGGGATTTGGCCCTCCCAAAGCCAAGTCGGCCTTTTATTGCTCCAAGTGATCCCATTATAGTTTTCTTTCATGCTCTCTAGAGTTAGGGTTGTCTTTTGGATTCATTGTTTTTTTTTTCTTAGACAACAGACTCTCTCAAACTCAACCCTTAAGGTTTCTAGGTATGTCATGACTCTCACTAAGTGTGATGTGATATCCACCATAACATATGTCGAATGCACTAAATAGTCAATGATTGTTACATGTTTTGATATGGTCCAAGGATATAGAGGTTTTTATGAGGTGTATGGCAGAGAAAATTACAAACTATGATGGTTTCAAGGGGGAATGAATATGTGGATATTTTCATAATTGTTCATTTGGATTTTGTTTGATTACTAGTACAATGGAAATGCTATATTAGCGGTACAATGATGATCATATTTTGCTACTAGAAGCATATGTTGCTAGGGATGCTTAAAAGAATCACCTAAGTGACGTAGACATCATCCCTACAGTCTATGTCGCTTAGGCGACGCTTGTTGCGATACAAAACCGTTACAAAAGCGACATGGAGAAAAAGCATTGCATCACTTAAGCGACAAAAAATATCGAATTTTTTGGTGTTTCTTAAGTGATACATAAAAAATATTACCATTTCCCCCCCATCAAAATGGGGGAGTTCGCGATTGTGGGAGCTCCTTGACTATTTAAGTTCTCTCTCTCTCTCTCTCTCTCTCTCTCTCTCTCTACTTACACAAATCTTCTCTCACTCTCTCTACTTACACAAGGTTTCTATGTGTGTGTGTGTGTGTGTGTGTACACACGTTTTCTCTCTCTCTCTCTCTCTCTCTCTCTCTCTCTCATGCGCATTCTACACAATCACACACACATGTTTACCTATACAGTAGTTTGATTATATATATATATAGAAACAAAATAAAGCATATATTTTTGTACACAAATCCCTTGTGCTAATACTTTTTGGAAAAGGAATTAGTTGAAAAATGGGGGGTTAACCTTCTTCCTCCCTAACACAACATGGGAACCCACCCCTTGGGCAATTTTTTGAGGTAGCTACTTTCATTACCTTAAACCTCATGCCCGTTGGCTTGTCTGTCTCACAACTACACTGCAATGCATACGATACCCCCTACACGGGGTCTCTCTCCTCTCAACTCCCTGTATGTAAGCAGGAGTGGCCATAGGTGGCTTGGGAAACAATAGCTACTGAGTACTTGATCGTGGGCGTCTTCACCTTGAACTTGCCCGGAGGTGCTATATAAGGTGAGGGTGTTGTGGCCCCTCACTTAGTCTATGAGTTTATTTTCCTCTGCGTGTGTTTATGAAGAAGAGGTGTGAGGGCTTTTTTGATACTAAGCAGCTATGGAAGTTGTTGAGCTACCATCTCAGGTTGGTACTCACCTTGATACCTTGATGAGATACGTTAATGTTTTTTCTTCTAAAACGAGCAGTTACCAACTAACAGTACCTGGTGTTTTTTCCTTTGTTTTTTTTTTCAACTGCATAATTGGGCAATTAAAGATGGCTTGAAATACATTGATGATGATACTGAGTACTATTTGGTTTCTTGGCCATTGTAGGGGAATCAATTTTTGCCTTTTTTAGCTTGTACAGTGCCTGTAAATCATTTTTTGATAAAGGTATTTGGTTAAACCATATAAATGGTGCTTACTGTGGCAATATTTGGAAAAGGAAATGGGGAATCTTATACGAGATACTGTTGTATGACTAGCTTAGTGTCAAAGTGAGTACAAACTAGCCGGCCGGTCATAAATGGCCAAAGCTCATAAAAGAGCACTTGAATAATAAATTATACATAAAATATAATATCTTTTTGAGATCCTTTTGCATAACCCTTAGCCTTTTCCACGTGCCAGCTGCACTAAACAATAAAATATCAATTCCATTACATACCTCTCCGTTGGAAAGCAACTGTCCTCAATTGCAAATATAAAAATATACAAACCATACTTGTCAGAAACAGTGATTAGAAATTTGTGTCAAAAATAACAAATAGTAAAATAAAAAGTAATGAAACTAAAAAATATTGCTTATACATGTCGTCATCCACATATTACCTATGGTAGTGTCCCATACCACTAGAATAAGCAGTATATGTCATACCCTGATGAATCAGGATATCATTGGTCACACTCATCATCATCATAATCAATTCTGATCAATCTTAAATCCATTTCCATAAATAGTGTCACGACAAAACAAATGTCGTATACCAAGTCCAAATCCAATTTCAAATATATGGCAACATGTACCCATTTCAAATTCAAAATCCAAATATCCTTCATTTTGTATACCCGGGTAACAAAATCATACCAGTTACAGTGGTGGACAGCCACTGCAACATGATTTGTGATCGGTGTTGCCTAAACCGGCGAATCAACACCCAACGTGCTGCCTAAATCGGCGAATCGACACTTGTGCTACCTAAATCGGCGAATCTGCACTGATATTATGTAAACTTATGAATCTGTTGTGTATTGTGTGCTGCCAAAATCGGCAAATTGGCACAGGATGAATGTTTACACACTGCTGAAATCGGCGAATCTGTGTGCTTGTGACCAATAGACTAGACAAGGCATAAATAGAAAACATTTTCCATCTATTTGACACCAAATGATAGTATGTTCCAGTAGCAAAGCACTTACAAACTGTGTCCCGATATCCCAGAGAATCCTAGCTCATACGAGGAGCTGCATAGCTAATGAATAATCATGTCAATAAAAATTTCATACAGTGCCAGTAGTATGGGCAGAATATAACAATGAGCCATTTCAAGAGGACAACTTGAATAAAAATCCCGAGAAATTTGTAATTTATACAGTTTTCAACTATGTATATGTGTGCATAGCAGTTAATCACATCAATTGATGAACGAACATTAATTTATGAAGGAGTCGTATGTAGATTCTAGAGGTTAAATGATGATAGGTTGCTAGCGATTAATACAGAGCATGACCCTTATGTACCTTATTGATTATTTAAAATGCCAACAATGATGAATATAAACATGGAAATAAAATGCAAATACCTGCGGAACAACAATGCCAAGGTCTGTTAAAGTATGCTTTCAAAGGTAGCTACAGCAAAGAGGTTCAACATAAATGTAAGCTGAGTAATTAATGTGAGTAGAGCGGTACATATTCTTATACTTGACTTGGAGTAGGGTTCGAGCAAACGAGAAATAAATTTTGTCTATGGAAGCACATCCTCATAGAATCTCTTATGCATGGGATTAAGATATGAAATGAGTTCGCAAAGACACAATGTGCATGAGAAGATAAAAACTTTACTTGTTTAAAGTGAAGTAAAACGACACTTTACTACTAAACTGTATAAAATAGATCTTGAGTACACGCCGAGAGGTCACACACAACTGCATGCTCAATGAAAAACCAGCATGAAAAGCATGGGATAAAAAATCATAATGAAAATGAGAATGGAAAAGGATCAATAAGAGCCTGCCAAAAATGCTATAAAGGCTATCGGAAAGAGTAGAGAATCATTTACTTTTCTCATTGGATGTTAATATTGCCCCATGAAAAGTGGGACTCAAGGGAAGTGGGAACAGGCATCCAAAGATAAAAGGAGGAGTAAGAGATAGACAGAGAGGGATAGGGTTCTAGTTTTGTTCTAAGTGTGAATATGTTCCCACATGGGATGAAATGTTTCTTATGGAAAATGATGTTACCTACTCATGCAAAAATATAGAGAAGATGCAATTTCTAAGTCCACATAGAGAAGGTAAGAAATCTTTTGAGATGGCTACGAGTTTTCATATTTTGAAATTGCTTCTATTGTGTTTTTTTTTCTGGTAGTGTATACTAGCATTTGGTGATGCTCTACTATGCCGAACTATAATAAAGATTTTCGACAAGGAATTTTGTGCAATTGGTGTAGCTAGTAGAGAGGTGCAGGACTTTCTGATCTTCTAAAATATGAGAAACAATCACCAACTCCTCATCCTTTGTGTACACTCATCGAGTAGAGTCAAGGTCAAGCCATCTGCCTTTGATTTTGCTTTCTTTCTAATGAATCTCTTCAGCGTGACCAACTAAGGAGTATCAATGCCAAAGTAAGGAATGTGATACTCATAGAAGAAGAGAAGGGTGTGACCTCGGTCCTGCAGGGTGGTTGCAGTGGGAATGAAATGTTATATAAACCATCTTTAAAAATGTATGGGATCAAACTTATACAATCCGTATGGATCTAATACAATGTCTGGGTGCAAAATAAAATGAAGTAAAGTGAAAGATTAAATTGTGAAAACACTAAAGCTAAAGCCCAAAAAATAGAGGAAGCTTGGAGAAGACAAAGGAAGCTCAAGGCACACAATAGAGAGTGTGTTACTTAGTGTGCAATGGAAAGATAGATAGCCCTAGAGTGATGGGCGTATATACAATGCACGGGGGAAAAAACCTCCTAAAGAGGGAAAAAATGCCCCGACGGTCCTAGTGTGCTCACACACATCACTACCACATGTATATGGTAACAAATCCCCCCTAGAGTGATGCGGTGAACGAGAGCTGGCACATGAGTAAAGGGAAGTGCCATGCCCTGAGGACAGGATCAGTCCACAAAGGGGAGTAAGCCCAAAGCTTTGCGGAAAGCTTCAAGCTTCTCACGAGACAATGCCTTTGTGAAAAGATCTGCAAGGTTGTCCTGTGTTGGCACATAAGCCAAGCTGATCTCTTCTGCTGAGAGCCTCTCCCTGACATAGTGGTAATGCACCTCAATGTGCTTTGTGCGAGCATGAAAAACTGGGTTCCTCGCAACTGCCAATGCGCTCTGACTGTCAGTGTAGATAGTGTTGGCAGTGTCCTGTCCAACACCCAAGTCAGCCATAAGGCGTCTGAGCCATACACACTCAACCGTAGCTGTGAAGACTGCCCTGTACTCAGCCTCACAACTCGAAGTGGCCACAGTAGGTTGCTTCTTGCTCAACCATGATATACATGAACTGCCAAGCATGAAACAAAAACCACTTGTGGACACTCGTGTGTCAAAACAACCAGCCCAATCTGAGTCCGAAAAAGCATGTAAGTCTGGCGGCAATGATCCCCCCTTGGGATAAAACAAGCCAAGATGTAAAGTGCCACTAAGGTAGCGGAAAATCCTCTTGACAGCCTGCCAATGCTTAGACCCTGGGCTATGCATAAATCTGCTGACCTGCGAGACTGCAAACTGAATATCTGGCCTCGTGTTGCATACATAAATGAGGCAGCCAACAGTAGTTTGGTAAAGAGTGACATCAGCAGGATCGCCAGCATCATGTAGACTCAACTTCAAACCTGTTTCCATGGGAGTGGCAATAGGTTTGCAATCCTCAAGTCCAAACTTACATAGCAATGTCTCTATGTAACTTTTCTGACACAAGGCAATACCACCATCACACTGCTTAAACTGTATACCCAAGTAATGATGCAATAGCCCCAAATATTTCATCTTGAAAGTAGCATTCAAATCAGCCTTAAATTCAGCAATATGTCTCTCATTTGGTCCAGTGATCAGCAAATCATCAACATAAAGAACCACAATGAGAAATACATCATCCTCACGCTTTACATACAATGTGCTTTCTGTTGGACTGTTACGAAAGCCTCGTTTAACCAAATGAGTGTCAGCTTTCTCATACCAAGCACGAGGAGATTGCTTCAACCCATACAAAGCCTTCTTACATTTGCACACTTTGTCCTCTTGTCCTTTTATGACAAAACCGCGAGGCTGCGTTACATAAACTTCCTCAAATATGTCACCATTCAAGAAAGCAGTAACAATGTCTGATTGATGTACATCCCAACCAAAATGAGCTGCCAATGCACATAGAAAACGTACAGTAGTCATACGACAAGTGGGAGAAAAAGTCTCTTCATAATCTATGCCTTTTTGTTGTGCATAACCCTTTGCAACAAGTCGAGCCTTATGGCGATCGATCTCACCATCCGGCTTGCGTTTCAACTTGTAAACCCACTTCGTACCAATGGCCTTTTTGCCAGGAGGCAAATCACATAAAGTCCATGTGTCATTCTCTATAAGTGCATCGTATTCTGATTTCATGGCAGCAATCCAATTTTCTGAATTCTGTGCTTCATCAAAAGACAGAGGCTCCTCAACATCATGTAAACTAGACACAGCCAAAGCATAACAATCTGATGCATAAGATGCATGGCGAGAGCCTGAACGAGTACGACTAGATAAAGGTGCATCCAATTTACTGTCACGCAAAGTGTGCACCAGCCATTTTGGCATACCTCTAGCCTGCTCATTTTCAGCCCTTTCCTCATCAAGTACATCATGTACATCTGCATCAGTAATAGGCTGTTCTAAAACATTTTCAGAAACCCCCATAGGCTGTACATTTGACTCATTGGAACTTACATTCGTATTTCCACCACTGAAAAGAGGCAACAAAGTGTCATAAATGTCCTGTGAGCTTACATTACTGTCTCTAGTACATGACAGCAAGGGCTGAACAGAATCTTCCACAAATACTACATCCCGTGAAACCAGAATACGTTTTGTTTGCGGATTATACAACCTGTAACCTTTGCTTTCAGCACTATAACCAACAAAAATACATTTGACAGCCTTATCATCCAATTTTCTGCGCTGCACTTGTGGCACCAAAGCATATGCCAAACAGCCAAAAACACGCATGTGCTCAATAGAAGGTTTTCTATCATGCCATGCTTCATATGGAGTAATAGACTGCAAAGCTTTCGTAGGACACCTGTTAAGTACATAAGTGGCACACATGATGGCCTCAAGCCAAAAAGAATGCGGCAAAGCTTGACTTTTGACTATACATCGTGCCATTTCCGTTAGTGACTTGTTTTTCCTCTCAGCAACACCATTTTGCTGAGGTGTATAAGGCACTGTACATTGGTGTTTTATCCCACGACTAGCCAGAAATGCATTAAATTCATGAGACATATACTCCCCCCCTCGATCGGACCGGAGGGTGCCCATAGTACATTTTGAGACATTTTCAGCCATAGCCAAAAATTGTTTGAAGCACATAAAAACTTCGGACTTCGCTTTAAGCGGAAATACCCATGCATGCCTGGAGTAATCATCAATGAAAGTCACGAAGTACAGGTAATTGCCCAAGGACGGAGTTTGCATGGGCCCACAAACATCACTATGCACAAGCTGCAACCTGCATGTGGCCCTAACTGAACCATCCTTTGGAAACTTAGAACGCTGCATTTTACCTAGAATACAGCCTTCACAAACATGTTTGACAGGTGCTTCAAGAGGCGGCAAAGAAGCAACCATATCAGATTTCTGCAAACGCAGCAAACTGGCAAAATTCAGATGACCAAAACGTGCATGCCAAAGTTTTGCATCTGAAATAGCCCTTGAATCTGCAACAGCATTTGCAAAATTTTGTCCACACTTGTCATACAAAGTGAGCTTATACAGCCCACGGCACAAAAGCCCAGATGCAACAATTTCATCACCAAAATAGAGATCATGAACTGTACATCTGTCATCCACAAATTTGACTACAAGTCCAAGTCTAGCAAGTGCGGATACAGACAAGAGATTCTTCTTGATCCCAGGTACATAAAGTGCATCAACAAGTGTGAAGGAACTGCCATTAGCAGCAGTGAGCACAATCTTTCCAACTCCCTGAACTGGATAAGAGGCGTTGTTGGCACAAGTGACTGAATTCCCATGAGGGACAGACTCGAGAGAGGTAAACAATTCACGATGTGAGGTAATGTGCTTTGTAGCACCACTGTCGAAATACCACACATGTGAATCTGCAGCAACTGACAATCATGCATCATGGACAGCAGGATTGTAAATGCACTCTGCGCTAAAAGCCCATTCTGCATCAACATCAGCATCACAATCTCCTTTCACAGAAGACTCAACAATGGCTGCATTTGTAGTGGAACCAGCATTTGCAGTGGAACCACCCTCTTTCTTCTTAGCCTCTTTGGCCTTCAACTTAGGACACGACTTGATCAAGTGATCATTGGCTTTACAATAATGGCAACGCATCTTCTTTTTGCCCTTATCACCAAAATTGCCAGACGAAGTGCTGCCAGCAGAAGCATTAGGAACAGAATTTTTGCCACTCGCAGCAGAACCATAAGAAGTGGCTGCATTACTGTTACCACCCTTTCTTTGAGAAGCAATAAAAGCCTGTTCAACTGCACACTGCCTAGTCCTGTTTTTTCTAGAAAGTGACTCTTGCAACAGCAATGTGCATAATGCATCAAACTTGAAAACTTCAGGATTTCCTTGGGTCATGAGTCTCCAAGTACTAGCAAAAGTCTGGTAGGAATCTCGTAAGGCATCGAGAACAGTCTGCACAAGGGAACTGTCCGAAATAACTTCACCTGCAGAAATGAGTTGCTCATTGATATCCTTGAGACTAGCAAGGAAAGTGTCCATATCATCTTCCTCATGCATAATCTTCGACTCTAGCTCTTTACGCAGCAAAGCAATTTTAGCCTCATTGCGGCTTGCATAAAGACCTGATAGAATATCCCAAGCCTGTTTTGCAGATTTTGCTGAACGGATGTGAGGAATAATGGTGCGCTTCACAGACAACGCAATCAATGCATGAGCCTGTGCATTCTTAACATCCCAACGAGCTTGTTCTGCCGTAGGCAAAACAACTCTAACAGCTGCAATCCTTGCAGCAAGACCTGCAACATCCTCAACATCGCCTACATCTTCAGAACCAGGACGTACATCAATGCCCTGCACAATGTTCCAGACACCTTTTGACACAAGAACATGTTGCATCATATAAGCCCACATAGGGTAGTTGTCCCCATCCAACCTGTCCTCAGCAGCAAACATCTTGAACACATCTGTGTTGTTGTTGTCAGCCATGGTAAATGCTGCACCTGATGTGAAAACTGCCCGAAAACAGGAGAAATGGAGCGGGAACAACTTGTGCTATATAGCACAAACCGTAGAAGACTATAAGGCACCTGTTATGCAGAAAACGGCACTGACAAAAAATCTGCACAAAATGACGAAATAGCCTGTGCAGTACTGCCTGTAGTGAAAACGGAGGCCGAAATGAGCCCAAATCAAAATTCTGAGTAGACCAAGCTCTTCGAGCCCCCCCATATATTTGTCGACCTGCGAACGCTCGCCAAAGCTCACTGAAATCGGAGAAGGTGAGCAGGCGTGTGCTGGAGCAGCTGGCGACTAAGCCCGGGAGGACGTGACCTGCTCTGATACCAATTGTTGGAATTAGGGTTGCAGAGAAACACACACAGCTTGGAGAAGACGAAGGAAGCTCAAGGCACACAATAGAGAGTGTGTTACTTAGTGTGCAACGGAAAGATAGATAGCCCTAGAGTGATGGGCGTATATACAATGCACGGGGGAAAAAACCTCCTAAAGAGGGAAAAAATGCCCCGGCGGTCCTAGTGTGTTCACACACATCACTACCACATGTATATGGTAACATCACCTGGCTATGGATCATAGAGGAGGCCTGGAGTCAAGTCGAGAAACATTTCAGGAGGCAGCATGTTTGTAGGCGGGAAAGATCTCTGGAAGTTTTCAAGCGGGCACGAGAAAGTGTAGTTCTTCCCACTCTGCTAGACGAGCTTCTGGGCAAGGGTTTGAAAAAGCACTCTAGATCGCTTGCCTGTACTTTAGCCCAGCTTCTGGCATCGTGTGTTGAACTTGGACTTAAGCTCCTTGTCTCCTTCAATGAAGCTAGAAGAGGGGATACTACAAAAGGAGGAAATCAACCACTCATACTGTGATGACCTACCTGTGCGGAGGCATGCAGCCACCCATACTATGTTGCACCTCAGGCTCACATGTTGAGGAGCCATGGACGGCACAAGAAGAGCCGGAGTCAGAAGCATTAAGGAGAAGAGAGCGACTAAGGTCAGCCATTATCGTTTTCTTTGACTCTGAGGGAAAACGGGGATAATGTTGCAGATGCTGTTTTAGCTTCGAACTTTTGCTTCAATTTTTGAAATGTGGGCTATGGGGTCTGTGAACTTGGCCTGTGTGGGTTGACACTCCCGCGCATATGGCAGTGACTTGAGCCAAGTTGCCACTTAAAAGGCTTCCACTGGCCAATTGCGGTGTCACTTTTGCAGTGTTTTGTGTTGAATCCCTATCCTCACTTGTGCCAGTGGGAAAAATGTAACATCCTTTTTAAGAGAAGTGGGCACCCGCATTATATGAATCTGCCACTCTTGATGCTTCTGTAGCCATGCCATCCTCCACTTGGGCCATCGCTCTTGTGTTGAGCTTCTAGCATTTCTTGCTCTATGGAAACTTTTCTTCGAATGAATTCATATTTTATCAAAAGGAAGAGAGAGAGCGGGTATACCAATCTTCATTGATGGTTGTTGGTATGAGGAGCTGCAAATTAATAGAATGGAGAACTCAAATTTCCCATTCCCATTGGCTTCATCTAGTGCTCTTCCTATATTGCTGCAATTCTTGCTCTCATCTCTGCTATTGCTTCTTTTGTCAAGCGATGATCCCTTTGAGCTATCATTTTAGGATCCACACTTTCTTCTACTCTTTAGAGCGATGTTGGTCCTAGGGACTTCTTGCGCAGCGTGTTGCTTCCCTTTGTCCTGACCGGCTTTTCTTTTTGTCAGATGAGTGGCTTCAGAGAAAGACCTTTGCGGTTGGGTCTAGTGTGGTCCTTGCTGGACATCTTTTTCTTTTTGGGCCTCATCCTGTTCACCATGGTCATCATCCCCATGATCACCCGTGTTTGGAAAATCCTATTGCTTGCAGTCAAGCTTTGCCTAGAGAGAAGCTACTTAGGCTTTCAAATATTCATTTGCTTCTTTTAGGGATGCATTCTCTACTTGGAGAGATTCCTCTCTAGCTAGGGCAGTTGTAGTGGCATCTTGCTGCATTCTCTCCTGCACTATGATAGCCCTCTCTAGCTCTGACATTCATGAACTAGCATTGAAAGGTGTTGTGCTTGTCTTTGCTATTCTTGTCAGCCAAGGATTGGCTTTCATTTGGTCTACAATGCGGAGTTGGGCCAATAACTCCTCCTCAACACTCACAAGTTGTATTTATGCCATTGCTGATTGATTTTTTAATGTGTCAGCATGGTGAAAGACGTCTGTAAATATCATTTTCGGACCTATGATTACTTCCTTATGTGCTGCAATAGCCGAATTAGTGGTTGCTATCTCTTCGTGAGCTTCAACTAATTTCTATTTTTGAGGGAGTAGCTGGCTTCTTGACTCTTGTACTTCTTGCCTAGAAATCTAAGCCTCTATGATTAACTCCTTTTGTTCACTTTTGAGTGTATGTAGCTTGGCAGCATAGACTTCAATGAGATCACCTTGTAGTGTCAAGACTGCATTCTGAATCCTGTGCATCCTCTTGCATAGCCACATTATACATGTCAGTTGCTACCCTCTGTAAGGCTTGGTAGTAAGTGTCAATCATGCTCCATTGCCGCATAGAGGTGCTATGTAATGTAATTTTCTCTTAGAGTGTGTGCGGGCAGTGGTATGTGTAGGTCCCAACTTTGTCATTTCTTCTTTGCTCTCTTCCTCCTGGAGCTGGAACCAATCATTTTGAGAAGGAGCCTCTGGTAGATCTTGGGTTTTTCTGATAGCTTGATAATCTATCTTGGTCAAAACTTTCAAAGCCAATTGATATGTGACCTTGGTGTGTTTCATATTCTTTGTGAGAAGTTCAAGTAGGTACTGGGAAGGATCGATGGTTACCGATGCATTTTGCTGACAAGCCCAAGTGTATGTTGTGGCCATTATGTGATTTGGGGTAGTATATTGGTCAAACCTTTTGTCATCGATGTGCAAAAAATGCATTAACATGCGGTTGGGAAATTTTGCTTCCCGGCATGTCATGTCTAAAAAGGTTGCTGCTGCTCCTTTCTTCACAAAGACTTCCACTCCCATTTCTTTTTTCCCTTTCATGGTTGCTCCTCTGTCTGATAGGCCCAAGAATTCTGCAATCAACTCTAATGTGATATTAACATGGACTTTGTCATTATTGAGGGTGGATATTTTTGTTGTACCATCCTCTGTGATGCTGGTATAGAGCTCATGGGCTCTCTGGATATCAATTCCACATGGGGGTAGTTAAAAATACTTGAGCACATACGTCTTCTCTAATGCCTCCTCAATGGGTATCTTTCTTGCCAAGTTGTAGGTTTCTCAAGGTGTCATAAGAAGCATGACCATATTGTTCTCTATATCCTAGTAAAACAAATTTTTATACTGCTGCTCCTTCAAGCTCAAGTATTTCCCTCTTGATATAGGTGGAGGCTTCTTTTAGAGAGTCTTTGAATAGAGTGAATGCCGGGATATGTTCCAACCTCTTCTTGCGACTCCACTTTGTGGGACGGGTGTCTAACCTCACTCCTATCTTATTGCAGATTTAGCGAGAACCAGGATTAAATTGTCAATCCATGGGACGAAGCTGACTCGACTAGTGCATAGAGTCTAAAAGAGGTTGTCAATCTCTTGGAAAACAAAAAACAACTCGCATCTAACTCAAGCTACACTCAAGTGACTGAAATCACCGAAAGCCAATCACTCATCGACAAACAAATCACATCTGTTACAGCATCAAATGACATCCAAATGTAATGGAACTTCTAGGACATGTTTATAAGACCTAAGCACACATGCTTATGGTCTCAAATCCCACTTTAAGTCAAGTGACAAAATCACGATTATTAACAGCAATGGATTTTTGACCTAGTTGTTTTCGACCCAGAATGCACCTAAATGATTAGCAATGATGCCCCAATACTCCGCCTATGCTTTGTTTTTGATTTTGAACTGTAAATTTCTACTTATGATGAAATTAGACCGCGGGTCGGCGACTACAAAATACTGTGATGTGTTTACATCAATGCGTATAGCTCTTACTTGCGGTTGCAATGGAACAAACGCGACTGCAATGTGATAACCGGGGAGGGAGTAGGAAGCACGAGAAGGAGAGAAATGAGCGCCGTTAGCTCACGCTATGTATTTCATTATCCAAAACTTAATAATAACTTACAAAAATTGGCTTTTATACCTTAGCCAAGGTTTTTGGTGGTCCAAACTTATAATCTGGGAGCTCTAACTAAAGATGGGTACTAACAGGTTGATACAATCTAGAAGCTTGTAGCCCCGGCTCATCAATTACAAGGTTTATCCAAAAAATAGGAGTTACAATATTCCCGATTTATAAAAAATAATAAGTTTTTTTATAATGAGAGCTCCGAAAAATGGTATCCGAGTTAGCTTGCTGCTAACGTTCCCCCGCTCCTCGCCTGTGTCGTCCCTTGATACATCTTTATGGATTGAAATAGTCTTCGAGTTGACGGCTGGCGAGGCGGTCTTTAAGCGCATTTAGGGCCTTTTCGTATCTGATCTTTCTCTCTTTATCTGGCACTTGCAAAAACTGCATAGTGACTCTGTTTTTAAGCTCTACAATTGAGTAGCCTACAAATCTCGAAGTGAGATTGCTGATCACTGGCCAAGATATCTTCGTTTGCCAAGTGAAGAACCCTGTGTAGAACGCTTCCTCAAATGCCAACATATTATGTGATGGTAGGAACATGCACCGGGCGTAGAAGCCATAGATGACTTCTTCGGAAGGTTGACCACTAAGATCGTAGCATAATTCTTTATTACTCTCGAGGAATGACATCCACAGGGTGCCTGCTTGCTCTGGCTCATGAAAAAATTCGATGCAGGTGAGCAGCATTCGGAAAATTTTATATAGCATTGCACATGATAGATCCGATAGACTTTTGAAGAAGAACATGGCACCTGTTAGGGTTTTTAGCATGTATTATTATGTCGACTGTCCCTTTTCTGGAGTAGGAAACCTTGGGTAGTTCAGCCAAGTTGGCCGCTTCTTTGTTATTGCCTCATGTGCTTGCCAGGTCCTTACTTTTGGTACATGACAAAAAGTAGGATCATTTTGTAGTGCCACAGGTGCTCTTGTGAACATAATCAAATACCTTGGATTCTTGTTCAACCAGCTCAGCCTCCACTTTGGGTGGTATTCATTTGCGCCTTCTTCTTGCATGTCTTTGCAAAGCCTCTCTTTGACTTGGAGCAGCTCCACCTTTATTAAAGTGTATGGTAGGGATTGCTGATGCCATTGCGCATTGATTTGATTGGAAGTGAGTTGTGTAACATTGACAGAGTGAAGAAATCTCAACTCCCAATCCATCGCTGCTTTCCACTGCTCATCTACGTTTTGTGTAATCTTTTCTTTCAGTGCATCTTCCTCAGTTTTTGACAGCTGGACCATTGGCACTGTATCAGTTTTTATTATTTGTACCTGGAATTCATCCTCACCACCTAGCCCTTTTGTTGGCTTTGTCTCCATCTCAACAAAAGATATTGAGGGGATATCTATCTGTGGTGGCTGTTTTAACGTTCTTGCTTCTTCTTGAGTTTCTGGCTGTCCATCTCTCAGCAGTTGGTTGACTCTATTAAGCTCAACTATTTCTTTTAACATCTCTTCTTCTCGTTGCACCCGCATTGAAGCCAAGTCTCTGCGCTGAGACTGCTCCAGTTTAAGCTCTATCTTGAGGTCCTTGTTCTTTTTCTCTAATGCTTTGTAGACCTTGTCTGTTCCTTTGATCGAGGCTTCTGTGGGATTTTTTTGTATTTGCCACCGCAAGAAAGTTGCCTGGTCATTTATTCTCTGCTCTGAATATTGCAGGGAAGCGTTTGCTACATCTAACTATACCTGAATCTTCTAAATTGACAAGGTTGTAGTTAGAAGTTCATCGGTAACTTTTGTCAGCTGTTCATCTTTTGCTTTGCAAGCATCTGACAACTTTGCAAGTAGGTCACCTAATTCCTCCATTTCCTTATGCTGTTTATCTCTTGCTAGCTAATGTTGTTCAACTTCAGCTTTCAATTCTTGCACTTGCCTTTGTAGATCAGCGATGACATTTAATCTATCATCTAACTCTCCTTGGAGAGTGTCAATCACCATCTCTAGTTCTTTAGCCTTTGTGCTGCGGCTAAGTGCTGCTGAGCGGAGTCTTTCCGTCATGTCCTGCATTTGCTTTGTATATTCGTTTACCTGCAAGATTACCTCATTGTTTGATTTCCATTCTTCATTTTTTGCTAGGTGCCTAGATGTCTCACCCGTCTCTTGTGTTTCTCTTTGCTGCGTCGTGGTGGCTGTGTAGAGGTAGAAGGGGTTTCTTCGGAATCCTGTTCTCTTGTTTGTTCAAACTTTGTGGTGTTCTCTGGTGCTGGACTTGCTGCCCTTTTCGGCTCTGGCTCTTGCTCTTTGTGTTGCTCTTGTTGTGTAGTAGCTGCTTGTTGTGCAGATTCAATTGCTTCTCTTTGTTCAGGCTGCGTCTCCTTTGTGGGCTCAGTTTTTGTGGCTTTATCTACTGGTGATGCTGGTGGGCTTGGCATGGGGTGATCATGCTATTCTGAAGCAGGTGAAGAAGGTCAGGGAGACATATCACCTCGTTCATGCTGTGCTTCTCCTTGTGCAATTGCTTCCTCTACTTGCTTTTGCTGCTCCACCACCTCTTTAGCCTTTTGTTCTGCTTCCTGGGCTTCTTTCAGCTTCAAAGCTTCTACCTCTTGTTACATTTTTTCTAGTACCTTGGTGGGGTCTTCGGCCTCTTTCCTCATATGATGCTTTGTTCTTGGCCCTTTGACGTTTATAAGGACCCACTTTGCCGGGTCCTTACCTTGTGCTTGGCGGCTGCATTTGTAGGAGTGCTTTTCTCTTTCAAACCTGGCCTGTTTCTATTGCGACTCCTCCTGATGTGCTGCCACGGCTTTTCTTTTCATCTCTTCCCTTCGTGCTCTTTTTTCCTCATTATCTTAGCTTTCACTACTATGGCGTTCAGGCGATCTCTCAGCAGACTCTTCATTAGACTTGTATGTTCTCTTGGTAGATCTTGTGGCTCGAGGGGAAGCTGACACTATCCAAGTGTTTTGATCTGGGACAGGCGGCAAGTTGTTGGCCATGCCAATAGCATGGTAGGTAATTCTGGTTAGAACTTTCGGTGCTCCCAGATAGGTTATTTTTCCCTCTTTCTTTGTCCCTTTCAATGTGGACAAGACGTACTGTGCATGGTCAATTGGTTGCCTGGTTGTTGATTTGAGAACTTGTGTAAATGTTGTGGCAAGCGCATGATTGGGTGTCGTATACCTTGGCGGTCTCTTGGCGAGCAAGTGAAGCTGATGAGACAATCTTGTAGGCTCTTCCACCTGTTTTTGGATGAGGACGGCAAATGTCGCAGCGGCGGTTTCCTTGGTGAAAGTTCGTGCCGTCTTTCTATCTCTTGCCCTCATGGTCATTCCTTTTGTTGGCAGTTTGAGAGCTTCTGCCACTATCTCTTTTGTTATTACCACTTTGACTTTGTTCCCTTGCTGGTCAGAGATTTGGGCGGTTCCATCTTCTTTGATCACGGACAAGAGCTCATTAGCTTTTTGGAAGTCCACTCCACATGGCTCTTGTTTGTAAAAATCTCTGAGTCTCAGCCTTCTGTTGGCTTCTTTAGTCTCGGGCTTTGCTACTACATCATAGACTTCTTTCGGTAGAAGTTGCAGTTCTACCTAATGCCCATCTTCGCTTTTATATTTACCTGTGAATACTGTGGCGTTGTTCTCTTCCAACTGCTCTCTTGACAGATAGGTAGCTTTGACAGTTTTAACTGAACTGGGGTCCAATTGATATGGTGGTAGCTCTTGGAGCTTCTCCTTTTGCGAGAGCTTCTTCTTGGCTTTCTCTGTAGCTTGCATGGCTCCTGTTGAGTGAATAGAGTGTCAAAGTTAGCAAATTTGGAAGATTTTTCTCTAAAATGTTCTTCAGACTAAAATGCTGACAAATTGAGTCCTTTGGTTCAAATCAATTTTTGAACATGCATAGATGCATAAAAATATGCAAAGGTAAAATTCATAAGGTCCAAACAAAAATTTGCAACAAAAGTAAGTAATCGCGATTATTTACAGGTGAATAAATTTTTCAACTTTTTGCAAATTTGACATTATAGGCTTGAAGTATATACCAAATATATACTCTGAGTCAAATATATGCTCTTTTGAGTGCACAGGGTGAAAATGGTACAAGATTTAGGCTTCAGGTCTCTGAAACGATAAATGTAAAGGAATTTTCAGATTTTAAGCTCCAAATTTGTTCAAACTTGGCTTGTGGGCTTAGGACATCATGTACTTTGGTCCCATGATGGCAAAATTGCAAATTCCCCACATTTTGGCCAAAAAGTAAATAATCGCAATTATTGATTTTTTCATCAAAATGAACATTTTTTGGTACAACTTGGTTCTAGGCATGGTATAGACCCTATGTATGTGATATGAGGTGATTTGGATCAAAAACTGTGGCTCATAACTCAAAAATTGTCTTGCAAGGACTTCTTTGCGTTTTTTGGCAATTTCCCAAGTTATAGTTGATCATTTTGGCTCATACTTGAAATCTGGCATATAATAGGTGTGTACACGTGATAGGTGAGGTGGTGATACAATTTTCAAGCCAAACTATTGCAAAAGTAAATAATCACAATTATTTACAGCAGTCAACATTTTCTTGCAAAACTTGGAAATTCTAACCTAAACACATTCTATACACCTAAAACAAGTCCTAAATTGAATTTGGTAAAGTTTGGTCTTGCCATCATCACTTTGTGCTTTGTCGACTCTGAAATCACCGATTTTTGTACATGGCCTTTAGGGTTGGTTAGTCACTGTTTGGAGGTGATAACAACATACAAGTGCCCACCTAGCCAAGGCGCCCGTTGGGTTAGCCGACAAAAGTTTTGATGTGGTCACATTATTTTTCCGATGTTTAATACATCAAACCCTGTAAAAGCCTAATGTCAATCGTCTATGTCAAGTCTAAGTCAAAGATGTAATTTTTTCAATGATGTATGTAAAGGTCCATGAGAAGTTGGCCGCCGGCCACTTTAGAAAGCCCTAGGTATATAATACACTAGGTTAGTGGGAAAGACATATAGTGACTATTGCATTACGCACAGAGAGCTACCTCTTTGCTCCAACTTGTAATCATCGCTTCTGTGGCTACGGTAATCCAAATTCAGTTTTGTTTCTTGCATTGTGTTCCTCTTATTCTGCTCTTTCATTCAAGTGTAAGCATTCAAGATTCGGTGAAGGTTTCAAACGCATCCGTTTAGGCCTTAAATTGCTGTTTTGAGTGTTTATATGCGTATTTTCAATGTTGTTTTGACCCTAGGAGAGGCTTTAGGGACCCAAAAACGACCCTTTAGGGTCATCCGTTTACTGTTTTTACGTACTTTGGGACGAACGATCGTGATCCATGTACCTCCCCAGAATGCTGTGATAGTGATGGGATATGCTCCTGATAGTCCCCTATAGGTTCCCTTCAAGTTTCATGCGAATCCGATATGGTAAACAAGCGTGATGACTGTAGAGCTGTGTAGAAGGACATAGGCAGATTACTTGGCTTTAATGCATCTGATTTGCTTGTAGAGTTAGTAGTTGCATCTCTTCGAGTTCACTTCATTAGGATTGACACCCTAGTGAGTTTCCATGTCTCATCCGAGTCGCTTCCCTGGTATTGATATTTATGTTGATGCCTGAAGGCTATGCTATGGACGTCCGTCGCGGCGACCCGCAAACATTGGCGCCATTGCCGGGGAATAAATCTTAGGTGATGAGTGACCGAGTGTGTATTCAGAGTTTTCTTATTGTTCCAAAAGATAATTTCCATTCCATTTACATTTCAGTGAAGCATCTAGACAGGGGTTTAGTGCTTAGTGGAGTCTAGGGTCGGTGGACTGGCTAGATCTACTCTTGAGAGATATAGGGAGTTGTGAGTGAGGTTGCTTTAAGAAATTTTTCTCTTCAAATTTCTTTGTATTGATTGAGTACTGATCCATCATCCATTTTTTATCCTATTTGTTTTGTTTGATTCATTTTCTTATGTTCTTTCATTTCTGTACTTAGGAGTAGGATAAGTAAATCACATTCTAGTCAGAGTTGGGGCAAAAGATAGAGTCAAAAACACCAGAAAACCATAACTTTGGCAAAAGGGCCATAAGACTCTGAAATCAGAAAATCTGACAAAACAGAGCTGAAATTGATTCAAATCACAAAGTGGTAGCACCAAACACTGGGAAATACTTGTCAGAGAGAGCTTGTAAAATTTCATCAGATTTGGCTCTGGTACTACGATCGTGATCGGTGTACCTTAGTGCCAGATTTGTACAAGATTTGACATGTGCCTTCCTGATAAGATTCTAAACAAGTTTGTCTAAAGCAACCACACCCAAAAACATCAAAAATCAAAGAAATCAGGCCACTTGGGTAAAACTAGCCTGACAGACCCAGAAACTGTAAAATCTTGACTTTTGGTGATCCAAATGCAAAAAGACTTGGGGGATAGCCTTAAAACATCAGTGTCTACAAGCATGCCAAATTTGGTTGAATTTGGGCTCAGAACTATGATCGCGATCGTTGTACCTCAGTCCTAGATCTGACCCAGATTTGATGAGTAGACTCTTCAAGGGTATACAAACATAAAAGTCTAAAGGACCTAGGGTCAAAAACCACAAAAAACTAGTCAAAACCATTGAATATAGATCCAAGTCAAAAACTGCTAAACTGGCATAGAAATTGACTTTCAGTAGACCAAAACACATCAAAACTGGGAAGAAACCATGCAGAGGGATAGCTTGTGCATAGGACAAGCCTAGGTATCTCTCAAATCCCAAACCAAACATCAAAATCAATCAAACTTGATAAAATTGGAAAATCAGGCACTTCAGACCAAGAAACTGTAAATTCTTGACTTTTTTGAGTCCAAATACAAAAGTGTCTACCAGGTAGTCTTAAAATAGCCTAGCGAACAAGCTGGTGAAGTTTTATCCAATTTGGGTTCCAAACTACGATCGCGATCGGTGTACCTCAGTCCCACATCTGACCCAGATTTGACCCACACATACACCTAGGTTATATAAGATACCAGGAGTTTTCAAAATTGAAAAAAAGTGACCAAAATAGCCAAAAATAGCAAACAGTAAAAAAACCACTGTAGTAGACCAAGATATGGTGAAAACTTGACTTTTTCTTGTCAAAATTCAAAAATATTTGGGGAGTAGAATGTACACATCATTGTCTACCATATCCACAAGTTTAACATGAAAAGGAGCTGGTACTACGATCGCGATCGGTGTACCCTAGTGACATTTTGAGTTGAGACTTGGTGAGTAGGTAGCTGATAACTAGACAAACAACTTTCTCAAAAGAACCAGGGTCAAAAAACCAAAAGACAATTGTCAAATAGGGAAAACACTGATCACTGATCCTTCAGACCAAAATTTTGAGAAAATTCAAGTTTTTGTGATCCAAATGCAAAGTGGGTTTGGGAATAGACTAATCATACCCATGTCTATCAACTCCTAAAATTTCATGCAAAAAGGAGCTGGAACTACGATCGCGATCGGTGTACCCCAGTGACATTTTGGATTGAAAATTTATGAGTAGGTAGCTGACATCTAGTGCAACATATTTTCCAAAAGGAGCAAGGTCAAAAAAGCAAAAGAAAGTGGTCAAAAGTCCCAGTTACACAATCAAGCCAATAACCGCAAAACCACCTGGGATTTGGGTTTTCATTGGCCAAAACATCTCCAAATTCAAAAATACAAAGATACTTGGTATCAAGACATCAAGGGCTAGCTACTGTGCAAAAATCTTCCAAATCTATGACATGGGGTCAACGATCACGATCGGTGTACCTCTACATAGTGAGAGTATTTGACTTCATAAGTTGGTAGATCTACTTGAGTACATCCCAAATCTCAAGTTTGAGTGAAAAATACCCTCTGGAAGCCAAGATACAAGCACAAATGTTCCTGTGTTCTGGTCCTGAGATTGTTTTGAGTGCTGTTCCAAGTGCAGTTCACTAAAATTGCTCTAACTTTTGATAGGCAACTCCAAATTGAGTCAGGTATAGCTAGGAAGAAAGCTTGCGGGCAATAGCACACACCTAGGCTGAATTTTTCTAGGTTTCCTAATTCCAAGATTTTAGGGTACCCAGAACCAATTTCCAGAGACCAAAAAAGTCACAAATTCCTGACTTTTTAGAGACTTGACCAGGGATAAAAAGGGATTGTGTTCACTAAGCCAAGGTGTTCTTATCAAGGACCATCTTGAGAGTATTGAGTGAGGCTTAAACATGACAACTCGTCCATCATTAGGGTTTCCCACTCAACTCAGAGCTATGCCACCTACACAAACAACCATACTGCAACACCTATAACAAGAGGGTTGAGACAAGACCATGAGGCTTATCAGTCATATCAAGCCAAACCTCAAGGCATGGCTCATGGATATTTGTCAAGTGATCATGTAGCTCACTGGAAGCCAAACCAATCAACTAAAATGCGGGAGTTTGGAAGAGCAAAAGTGGAAATTGCTGGAGACTTAGAGGAGAAGCATCCTCTAATCAACGAACCCAACGTGAGGTTCATCAAAACCAATGAAGCCACGAGAGTTCTAACGGATTACACTTATGATGGCCTTTATAGGTTACCTATTGGGGATCAAAACAACTTCTATAGATGTTTAAATTCCATCATTGAAGAGTTGACATACTACAAGAACCTCTATGCCTTCACATACACAGATGACCAGGGAGTGCAAGTTCTAATGGTAGATAAGTATGGACGAGAGTACAAACTTATCAGCCCAATTGAGCTAGAAAGATATACATACATGGGTACTCCAATCTCTGCTTACTACTTACAACCGAGTGTAAGCGTATCAGGATTTTTTGAGACTGATTTGCAAGAAGCTAACATTGAAACTATGGGATCAAATGGACCTCAAACATCCAAAATAGCTATTCACGGGAGTGTAGCTCCTACCTCATTGAGTGGAACCAAGATATCACCAATTAGACTTATAAATCCATCAACATTTTTGAAACATGTCTCAAAGGGGATTCCACCAGGATTTTCTCCAAGACAAGAAGAAGAAACGAGGGATGTCTTTGTGAGAGACCCCAACACGCTAAGATACATGGTTGAACCAGAACCAATGAGACCATATCAATTGGCCAAATATGTCAAGAAGAAGTATGATGGATTAAGGGATCCATACGTACATGCATCATTGTTCAAACAAGTGTTAAGAGCCGAACAAGTATTTTATTTTCATACACAGTATGAGGGATTTGGCTTAACCTTGGAAGGGATAGCATTGAATTGGTTCCAACCGTTGGACAAAAATGCATTCTCAAATGTTGAACAACTATTGCAAGAATTTGTTGTGGAGTTCTCTAAAAGGGGAATCAAGCATAACACAGTGTCCCAAATCTATGCATTCAAACAAAAAGAAGATGAGAGAGTGAAGGAAGCATCGTTACGCTTCAGACGATATATAGAGAGATGTCCGGAATGCGAGTTACCACAGGATGAAAGATTATCGATTCTCTTCATAGAGGGTTTGAAAAATGAAACTCTCAAGAAAGATTTGCACTTAAAAGGATGTACTTCCTTTGAACAAGTCACGAGAGAAGCGTTATACCTAGTTGACAATTGTAAAGCCTATGGCGAGGAAATTGGTGATACAAAGATCACTATGGATAATGCTCCTTTAGCATCTAGTGAAACCAACATAAGGCAATTGGTTATGTCTCAATTAATGACCAACCTAGATGAGCTAGCAGCGCAAGTAGCACAACGAATAAAATGGTGTGCCATTGAGCAAAAATGGACTAATCATGAGATGAGTGAGTGCTACTATAATCAAACCTACACGAGGGGGACACTATTTGGACATCAAATAGAAAAACAAATGCCATTACAAAATCATCCATTATTTCAAAATAGGGTTGTATCAAGGGCTTTACAAAGAGCTGAGGTATCACAACCTAGGCTAGGGCAAGAACCTATGAGAAAACTCTATTCATTGAATGAGGACACTCCGATGTTCATAGCCAATCAAGAGCGTAGACCAGAGACCATTCTGGCTAAGCAAGAACAACCATCAATTGTGCCACTAGTGACTCAACAAGATGGACCATGCTACAAGTGTGGAGGTAATCATTGGGCCAAGAATTGTTCTTGTGTAGAGATAATTGGATATTGTGTGGAGTGTGCCATTACACATGTTGTTCCTAATTGTCCAAAACACCCAAACAAACAGGGGAAAACAAAAACGAATGTTGTGGGAGTGTTACCTTCTCCAAGTGGATCAGAGGCAGAACCCAAAATTCCTATGAAGGTAGTGACTAGAGCCCAAGCAAAAGAAAATGCTGAGGACCAAGCTAATGAGGAGAAAGATCAACAACCCAAACAAGGGGAAACAACTAGTGTGTCAGTGAGGACTGGGAGAAAATCCTGGAAAGCCAAAAGAGACAGAATTAAAGCAAAAACAATTACAAATCAAACTGCACTACAAACAGAATTACAAGAGACAACGGAGCAGTTAAAACAAGAACAGGAAAACAAAATGGTGGTGAGCGATAAGAAACCAAGGAAGGCGTCTTCCGGAGGATCTGTGTTGGTAGACAAAATCCTAGAGCCATTAGATGCTGCACTGGAAGCATATGAGTCTAGATTGAAACCCAACCAAACCCTAGAGCAATGAGGGATGAAATATCCTCATGCTGAGGTAGAGACTGAGAGGTTGAAAATGTGTAAGGAATTGGTAAAAACCGCACAGGCAATGATGGAGCCGGAAGCACCCCTCCAGAAACAAAACCAAAAAGTGTTGGATTTGAAATGCCTAAGGCAAAGGTTGTTGAAACATTAACTCAAAGAAACATTGAGCTAGAATCACAAAAGGATGTGCAAGCAAAGACTGCAACACAAGAAACCAACAACCTAGAAAATTCAACTAGATGATCAAGTAGTGGCCAACACCACTAATGATGCAAGGTCAATTTCACAATTTATGGCAGCTATCCCAGAGATAGATGAGCCATGGCCAAATGAATTGTGGGAAGAAATTAGAAGTGCAAAAGATGGAAGTGCGACTTTCCAATATGCACCCATAACTGAGGTCAATACAGGGCATGAAGTCTATCAGGGAGACATTCAATCTCTAAATGGAGATGCAGGGACGGAAGTTTCAATTGAAAGCAAACCAGAGTCCTTGAAGACCTTACCATCATACATAGGAGAACATGAGGCAGACTCAGAGACTAGAGTGGTGCCATCTCAAAGGAAATCCGTATCCAAGATGATGGATACAAAGAGTATGCAAGAGTTGATGTCAGCTCCAATACAGTGCACCATTACTCTATCCGAATTGCTTAAGATTAGACCACATGTATGGGATGAAGTAGGCAACAATTTGGGGAAGATGGGATTAAAGATACCTCTTCAAGATCTACCCTCAAATGAACAATCAAACAAAACTCAACAAGAAAGTGCAAACGCTAAACCTGTGCCAATAAACAAGGTGGGGGAATATTGCGAAGGAGAAGAAGGAAACACCACCTTACCTGTGGAATATAAAGGAGTTAAAACATTGGCTATACTTTATAGTGGGGCTGGAGTAGCCATAGCCACAAAAGACATTTGGGAAAAATGGGGTAGACCAATGCTTAGGAAAACTAGAATGAAGCTGCAACTTGCAGATGGATACACAGAAAAACCTCTGGGTATCCTAGAGCAAGTTATTGTAACTTCTTGTGGAATTGAATATGAACATACATTTGCAATAGTAGATTTTGGAAAAGGGAACAATTTTGATATCATTTTAGGAAGACCTTTCATGCGTCAACTTAAGATGGTTCAAGATTGGGGCTACGACTATATCTACTTGAGACATAAAAAGATCACCACAAAAATAAGCATAAAAGACCATAGCTATAGAGATGTGACTAGAACTCCTTTAGAAGAAATGGACTCTACCATAGTCAATGGGAAAGAGATACCTGCGTGGCTACAAACCAAACAAGAACTTTGGATATGTGGTGCTTCGAAGTGTGGAAGCTTAGTGAAGGAGGATTGCATCTTAGAACGATCAATGGACGATGAAGCTTACATACCGGAACCCTTTCCAGAGCAATTATTTGAGCCATTTGGATGGACTCAAATACTGGCAACCTTGGATGTGTGTGTAAATGAGCTAACTCCAACCAAGTTTTGTGATGAAGAAGGACACGACCTAGTTTCATGTTTTATGTTTAAAGTGATGAGAAATGCTAATGAGAGTTATGAGAATGAAAATAGAGGGACAAATAGCTATGTCATGGAGGATGCTGCACAAACACAAACTAGGAGAGCAATACAACCATGTGGAGATGTCATCATTGACATACTTGAAGAGTCAACAACATCTACTCCAAAGAAACTAACTTCAAATGATGCAGAGTTGAAAGTACAGGAAGAATCAGATGTGCAAAGCTCCACATCAACAGATGTTCTACAAATGCAAGATCAAAGGAAGAACAGGGACAAGGAAGAAGATGGACTATCTCCTACGATGATCAAATTCAACATATGCGGAAAAACAAGACTCAAAATAACATGTTCAACTGTGATAGATCCAGAAGCAACAAAGAATTTAATGACTTATGGAACGTGGATCATGATGGGAAAGCCACCAATCAATGAGCTAGAAGAAACAGTTTACACAAGTTCAAAAATGCCGATTCCTAGCTTTGGAGTGGCAGAAGCTGTACTCAAATTGAGTACCGGTGGGAGATAAAGATACTTTCCACATAATCAACTCCCATCATATCAAAGAGAGTCTGGTCCTGATAGAAAGCTGGAGGAACATCTTCTTTTGACAACAATCAAAAGCTTCAACAACAACAACGGTAAGACTCCATGAAGCTTCTCAAATCCATGCAGAGAAGAAATCGCCAACCATTGCAGAAAAAGATAAAGCAAAGTAAAAATTGATGTATATCAACCTCGCCTGACGAATTTACCTTCAACGAGCTTCCATCAAATTTTCCACGAAGCCTCTACATCAAGAGCCACACCATCAACAATGCAATGGAAACCAAAGCAAAAAGTCTATCAACCAAAGTTTCCATTACAAAGAAGCATCCAAAAGAAGCTGAAGAATGTCAACCAAGTGTTGGTATCCAAAGAGCACATCCAAGTCAAAGACCCAGTTTGGATACATGAAACACGGGTTCAACCACAACAACAAAAGGTGACAGGGTGGATAGCATCAAATGAGTCAATCACTGCTCAAGGCTACTTCCAAGGAAAAACTAATGTTTGGGCCAAAAAGCCTAAAGTAATAGCCTGGACCTACCCACCTCAACCAACGAGTTCTACAAGGAACAAAACGCTCTATCAATGGAATACAAAATACTCAAGCAAGCGAAAGAACACCAACAAAAGGCAAACAAAAAGACCTTCCAAGCGGGCAACACGAAAAGTTTGGGTACCGAAATCAGACTTCAACGAAGATACCCAACACAAACAAGCGAATCAACGGATGATTCCAGTGAAGCTACTTGAAGCACAAGGAGTTTATGAAGGTAACACTCCAATATGGTTACCAAAAATTGTAGCTCAATCGGGAACAACGAAGAGAAATCAAGTAGCACAAGCTTCTACCCCAAAGCAAGCAATGACAACCAAAATCCAACAGAAGCCAATTACAACCAAGGCTGCTGCAATCTACAGATGGATACCTTGTCATCAATTACAAAAGCAAGGATTTTACAATGGAAATCATCAGGTTTGGATACCAAAGCCTAGTGTCCATCAAATTATAAAAGAAGATAAAATGCCAAAGACGGTCACACAAGGACCAAAAACAAGATGGGTTCCAAAATTGCTAGTGGAAACTCAATCACAGAGAACCTACACATCTCGACAATCGCTTCTCATGGAAATTAATGCAAAGGCTACATCAAGCCCTATTAGAGCTGAAGGACTTGTTTTACAAAGAAGTATCAACATACAACAAGCAAGTCAAGAGGAGCCAAAATATGCCAACTTACTTGAAAAGATGGTGGTATCCAAAGACCAAAGCAATGATAGAGGCATTAATCTCAAGAACTTATGGAATTGGGTTTCATGCCATGAACAGGTAAGTCCAAGTCACCATTAAAAATACATGGCATAAGAGTCAAGAGTCGGGCAACTGAACCACTAAATGAGCAAGGCATTAGTCCCAAAGCTTCAAGTTATATTCTCTGTGGTCTAAGAGTCTTAGCTATTCTAGGTACTGCTCAAGGTGGAGGAGTTGATCATATTTATGTTGTGTCACTCATGCTGGTATAGGTAAGCATAAGAGTCCAAGTATATGTATTTTAAGTTTGGTAAAGTGAAGAAGAGAGTCCAAAAGACACTCACGCACTATGCATAGTGAGTAATGAGTGGAGAAGCTTCAACATAAAAAGCCCTTCTTGGAAATGTGGAAGCTATTGAGATGTCCTTGGATATCACATGTGCTACATTTGTTCCTTGAAGCACCCAACAACTCATTTTTCACATCGCATGATTTTCTTGAAAGAACTCTTGTGTGCATATAGAGTGTCCCATAATTGACACTTGCATTACGCACTCTTACTTTATTTCTCCCAAGCACTCACCTTGCATGAACAGGTACTCAACTTCCAAGTGTTCAACCCCAATAAGAGCGTATACCAAAGGCATTTTTTCCCACTGGGTTTTTCCCTTTGGTCATTCAGGTTCTAGACCCTAATTTAGAAACACCCATCACTATTCTATTGTATATATTCATTCCATCAAATGAAACCAATAAAGACTTTGTTACACGATCTTCAAAGAGATAAAGTGCAGCCAGATTGTTCTCAACTACGCTTCGACAAGAGCAGCTCTTATCTTCAAAGATACCAACAAAGCTCTATTGACAAAGTGGCAAAGAAAATCAAATTGGAGATGCCACTGCACACAGGTCAAACTCTCAAACATTTTGAGATACGAGCCCCAATAAAAAGTCAACTGTACCAAGAGGCAAAGTATCCAAAGAACCAGGTATCATCGACCAATTGCACAAATGGAAAGGTAAAGCAGGATGTGCAACAACATGCACAAGTGCTTCGTCCACAACATCCAAATCACAAAGAACACATGTTCATCAATCAAAGGAAAATGGGCACCCCATTTGAACAAGCAAAACATGCCAGATATAACAATCAAGGAAGGGGGGAGTCTCATCAACAAGAAGACAAGACTACAAATGGTCGTGTCAAGGGACGACACGAGCTAGGAAGGGGGGAGTGTTTGGAGGTAATAACAACATACAAGTGCCCACCTAGCCAAGGCGCCCGTTGGGTCAGCCGGACAAAGTTTTGATGTGGTCACATTATTTTTCTGATGTTTAATACATCAAACCCTGTAAAAGCCTAATGTCAATCGTCTATGTCAAGTCTAAGTCAAAGATGTAATTTTTCCAATGATGTATGTAAAGGTCCATGAGAAGTTGGCCGCCGGCCACTTTAAAGAGCCCTAGGTATATAATACACTAAGGTTAGTGGGAAAGGTACATTAGTTTTTGAAGATAAGTGACTATTGCGTTACGCACATAGAGCTACCTCTTTGCTCCAACTTGTAATCATCGCTTCTGTGGCTACGATAATCCTAATTCAATTTTTTTTTCTTGCATTGTGTTCCTCTTACTCTGCTCTTTCATTCAAGTGTAAGCATTCAAGATTTGGTGAAGGTTTCAAATGCATTCCTTTAGGCCTTAAATCGCTATTTTGAGTGTTTATATGCGTATTTTATGTTGTTTTGACCGTAGGAGAGGCTTTAGGGACCCAAAAAAAACCCTTTAGGGTCATCCGTTTGCTGTTTTTGTGTACTTTGGGACGAACGATCGCGATCCATGTACCTCCCCAGAATGCTGTGACAGTGATAGGATATGCTCCTGATAGTCTCTTGTAGCTTCCCTTCAAGTTTCGTGGAAATCTGATATGATTTGCATGGTAAACAAGTGTGATGACTGTAGAGCTGTGTAGAAGGACATAGGCAGATTACTTGGCTTTAGTGCGTTTGATTTTCTTGTAGAGTTAGTAGTTGCATCTCTTTGAGTTCACTTCATTAGGATTGACACCCTAGTGAGTTTCCATGCCTCATCCGAGTCGCTTCCCTGATATTGATATTTATGTTGATGCCTGAAGGCTATGCTATGGACGTCTGTAGCAGCGACCCGCAAATAGTCACTTTTGAGGCTATGGACTTGTCCGCAACATAGTCGTGAAACAACTCATCCAACTTTGGCCTATTTGGAGTCAGTTTGACCTCGTATGTCGAATTTGACGCTTTGTAGCCTTTGAGCCGTTTTCTGCTTTTTGAGGGCTTTGCTTGATTGATTTTATGAAACCAATCATATACACTGTATGTAGACCTCGTATGCAAGGTGTCTGTGGAGTCAGAATGCAATTCTGTCATCTTCCAAAAACCTAGCTTTTCTACTTGGGACCCCCTTGACCCTTGCCGAATGGTCAACTGTTGATATAAAAGTGTTCTATTATGTTGGGGCATGCTACAGTTCAAATCTCATCCGATTTGGTTGAGCTGATAGGCCGCTTTGGTCAATTTTTGGTCGTAGGTCTTTGTGCACTGCTCGTATTCTAGGGATTTAGACTAGCTACCGGTCGTACAAAATGGATCATCGATAAGTATAGAACTTACCCCTCATGTCTTGTGTGAGACGACACTGAAAACAGGTGACTGTGGACTCCGAAAAATACGCGCGAAGAGGGTCGAAAGGCTCTCTCTCCAAAGGCAACAAGTGGAAATGAGGTGATTTTAGCTTACCTTAGGTATCTATACCCGGACTTCCCGAACCATTTTTTCCCAAATTCCCCTGTTAGTCCTACTAGGCCGTGAAATCCATGTTAAACTCGAAAATTTCCCCAATCGGATTCCTGTAGCTCATTCTGCAAAAGTAGGTTTGGCCGCATAATTTCGGCTTCCCGCTTCCATATTTTGATTTCATTAAATTTTTTCGTGCTTGTTCGCCTTGTCTTTCTAATCACCACCGTGTCTTCAGCTTTTCCATTTGAGCTCCTTTGCTATTTATTATTAAATTTTGACCTTTTTATTAGAAGAATCAAAGAAAATAACAATTTGTGCTAAAAAAGCAAGATAAAAATCCAATAATTAAGAAAATCCATTGAAAAACACAGCTTTATTGTTTTTTGTTGGATTCTCCATTTTTAAGTCTCAATATCAAGAAAAGTGATGAAAAATAACTAAAAAGGACTATTTTTTGATAATTTTCTGATAGTATATACACTATTTACACTCTTTGGGGTGATATTATCAGTTAAATTTTCCATGTTGATGAATTATAAGAGAATTATTAGGTAATTTTGCAAAAAATCACACGTTAACATCAAACTTTTTTCCTCCCTCTTCAAACATTGCCCTTGATTACTTAGTACTCTTCCACCCCTCCTAGATGGCGTACTCCGGGACAACTGTGTGCATGGGTTCAACAATTGTGTCTATGCATAGCCGTGGTTGGCTCTACCATTCTTTGAAGATCAATGCAGTTCAAACCAATATGCTATGCAAGAGTTGGATCTTGAGTAATTAATTCAAGGGTTTCTGATGTCAAGGCTTTCTGATGCTGTCTTCCAAAGAGCAAATCTTGTAGCTTTTGTGCTCTTTGCTTGATTGTGCCATCAGAATGCTTTAGCACACTGATTTCCTGAGTTTTTGGTATCACTTTTGATTGTTGTCGAGAATTTACTCGCCATTGATACCTTGGTTTGCTTGGTGTAGAATGGTGTGGTTGAGTGTTCTTAGGCTTAACTCTCCATTGCCTGATTGGTTTTCTCGTTTACGGAGAAGATAAGTGCTCTTTTTTTCTTCCAAATCCATTTCATGTTAGGTTCCTTGCTTGGATATGCTCGTCTCTGTGGTTTGATCTTTGGAACCGTCTTTGGTATTGTCTCGATGATGTTTTGGGCCCATATTTGAATCGGCTTGTCCGTAAGCTGTGCTTTTGGTACCCAAATTTTCCTGACTCCTTGTATGCTACTTGTAGCATTTGCTTGTTGATAGGATGGAGAAGATTGATTACTTTGTGATTTGCTTTGCTGGTAATTGCCTTTCCATTCCTCCTTGCTTGGTGCAATTGGAACAATGAGTTGTCCGCCTTTAGGTGATAGCTTGAGCTGATTCGTATCCCAATCCGGTACTACCTTGTATTCATCTGAGATTTCAAGTATCATTGTCTCATTCATGTGTTCATCTGGTAAGCATACAAACTGATGAGGACATGAACATCCATGTACTATCAAATTCAAGTTGACTATTCCCAATGTTGGTGTTGGGTTCTTGTTGCATCCTTTGACAGTCGCTATTCCTGCTGTCAAAGATTGATTTGTTGCTTTCTTGTATGTGGAATAATTGACTGCATTTACTTGAGCTCCTGTGTCGACCAATGCATTTGTGCTATGGTTGTTGAGTTGTAATTTGATGCAAAGATCCATTCCATCTAACCATTCATCATCTGTTGACACTGCATCTTTCGGAAATTCCCATTGTCGGCCATCTATTTCCAGTGTGTTGATGGGAATAGGTGTTTGTTGATTCTTGAGAGCAGCTTTTCTTTTGAGTACCCGAAGCCGAGCTTCCTCTTGGGCTTCATCAATAACCTGCTGTCGTTTTATCTTTCTTTTCTTAGCTACATGCATTCTTTCTAGCAATTCATTGGCTAGTGACAGATTGTACATCTTTCAACGACATCCACTAATCCAATTAGCCATTGGTTCACCATCTAGGGTGGACAACTTAACTGCTCCACTTGGAGATACATCTTCAATGATAAACGGTTCGTTTTCCTTTTTCTTAAACTTGGAATTGTGTTGCTTAAGGGAATAGACTAGAACTAAGTCTCCTTTTTTGAAGATTTTTGTAATTAGATGGGAATCAAACAAGTCTCTCTAACAATTCATGTCGAGTCCACTCAAGATGTTTAGCTACCCTTAATGTTGGCAATAGAAACCCTATTGGCAGTATGGTATCAAGACCATAAACATGGTTAAAGGATATAGCATTTAAAGCTGTTTTGAATGAAACTCGGGTAAGCCCATAGAGCTGCATGGAGATTCATTTCCAATTTGTCCTTCCTGAACTAACCACTTTAGTCAATACCGAGCTAAGAATTATATTTGTATGCTCAGCTTTTTCGTTTGCTTGTGAGTGATAGGGAGCTGATTTGTTATGGATGACCATAAATTCATTAAGCAAATACTCGATTACCTCATTGAGGAAATGAGTTCCCCTATCACTGACAATTTCTATTGCCAGTCCATATCTTGTGAAGACATACTCATATAAGAATGCAGCAGTGGTTCTGGCATCATTCTTTTCAGTTGCTTTAGCCTCGATCCACTTGGTCAAATAGTCCGTAGCTACAATAATATATTGAGCTTGGGTTCTATAAGCAGGTGGCTATATTGGCCCAACAAAATCTCTACCCCATTTTGCGAAATCTCTAGCCTCCATCATTGGTCTTAAGGGCATGCTATCTATACGTGTTGGCATTTTTGCTTGTTGACAAGCATCACACCTTAGAACATATTCTTTGGCATTTGCAAAAAGTGTTGGCCACCATATGCTTGCCATTAAGATTGCTCTTGTGGTGGTCTCACTAGAAAAGTGACCTCCACCTAATCCAACACGTGCTTGTTCTATAATCGGAATATATACGTCTTCATTTGCATAAAGACACAAATTTTGGTCCTTACCTCTCTGATACAATTGGTTTCCCATAAGAGCATAGTCTCTTGCTTCAGTTTTAATTGCTCTTTGACTGTGTTTACTCATATCCGCAGGAAATGTTTTGCTCAATAAGTAAGTAACTAGATAGTTACTCCACTTAGGAATATGTAACATTTGGAACAATGTTACATGAGGTATATGTGCTTGTTTTTGACATTGAGGACAATCCTTTACAAAAGAGCGAACATCACTCCTCATAGTTGGCCAAAATACTCCAAGTCTCAAAATCCTCTGTATAGTTTGATCTTCCGCAAAGTGAAGTCCTACTATGGTAATATGTGCTTGACTTAGGTATTGGGTTTTCTCTCCAGGATTAATGCACAAGAGCAATATTCCATCTCGGGTTTCTTTTGTATAGCCTACCAGCTAGTAACTGATACATAGCCGATTGATTGATTAACCTGATTGTAATAGGAAGTGGTATTTGTGAATCCACTTGAGCTATGGTCATCAATGATACCATATTTTTCGACCATCAAGGTATCATTTCCATAGAGAACATATATGCATCTGGTAAATCATCGTCTACTCCTTTAGGTGATTCCCCTGAAACAATCCTTGATAAATGATCTGTGAGTAGTGCCCTTTTTACAACCACAATGAAATCAAATTCCAGAAGAATGGTGAACCATCTCACTTTTCTTCATGTGTTGCATGGCTTGTTGACAAAGTACAATAAAGCTTGGTGGTCCACGAAGAACACAAATTTGTTTGCTAATAGGTAATGTCTATACTTTTTTACGGCATAGATCATTCCTAATCCTTCCCTTTTGGTGGTGGTGTAATTCTTTTTTTCTTTTCTGCCATGTTCAATTATTGGCTAACATAAGAAATAAGAAAAACAATTTTCTCGTCTCCTGGTTGAGCTAGTATACACCCAATGGCATAATTGGAAGCATCTACATGTATGTGGAATATCTTATTCCAATATGGTGCTTTCAATATTGGAGCTGAGGTGAGAGCTTGCTTGAGCTTCATGACGGATTCCTCACACGCTTCAGTCCATTCAAAGTGTGTAATCAATATATACATGGGTTTTGCAACTATAGCGTACATGTAAATGAATCGTCTATAATATCCACAATGTCCCGTGAAGGCTTGAACCCCCTTGACTGTTGTTGCTCTAGGAAAATTAGCAATAACATGAATTTTATCCATAACTGTAGCTATGCCATTTTTAGACACTATATGTCCAAGAATTTTTCCTTGTCTACCCATGAATGTGCACTTTTCAGGATTTAAGCAAATCCTATAAAGTCTACATTTTTTGAATACCTTGTTGAGGTGTTCAAAATGATCAGCTCAGATTGATGAATCTACGTATAGATCATCCATATAAACTTCCAAGAATTTCCTAAGATATTTTTTAAAAGCATGGCTCATCAATCTTTGAAAGGTGGTAGGAGCATTAGTTAACCCAAAAGGCATAACCCGATAGGCAAACATACCCCATTCCGTTGCAAAAGCAGTTTTATGCTGATCTTTTGGGTCAATTGAAAGTTGATTGTATCCCGAAAATCCATCTAAGAAGCTATAAGATTCTTTACCTGCAACTCGTTCTAGCACAATGTCAGTGATTGGAAGAGGAAATTTGTCTCTAATGGTAGCTGCATTCACTTTCTTGAGGTTGACACACACTCGTAGTTTTCCATTCTTCTTGGGTACTACCACAATTGGAGACACCCAATCTGTGTGTTCAATTTCATAAATGAATTCGGCTTCCTTTAGTTATAGCATCTGACAAACACTCTTCTAGGGTTTTATGCTTCTTGCTATAGAGTATAGCATGAAGTTATTTGTTTAGCAGTCCCTCTAGAAACAATGGTACTAGTCGTTCTTCTGCAGGTATCTCTAGCCTTGGGCATCTGGCAATGTATTGTTTCATTTGAGTTGCACGATCCCTAACAGACTCACCTTGTTTCTGTTTAAAGTTGTAGATTTGAGCTACCGTATTGTGTTTGATCGCCGTTTTGGAACAAGCAGCTACAAATCCTTGAGCTAATGTATTCAAGTCCATGATTGACCTCGGTGGAATGTTTTGGAACCATGTCAATGCTTTCCCTTCTAATGTCATTCCAAACCCCTCGAATTGAGTATGGAAATCAAATATGCGTTCTGCTCTTAGCACTTGCTTAAAGCTTGCTAGGTGGTCGTATAGATCCCCTGATCCATTGTATTTTTTGACCCATTTTTAAAAATCAGCTAGTCTGACACATCTATTTGGTTCAAATCCCGGTCTCCTGGAAGTTGGTCCTGTCCTGAGTCCTTCAAACCAGACTGTTGAAAATAGCAACTCATGTAGCCCTGGACTGGCTTTAGTGTCACCCGATTTCCTTCGTGATGAGGTGGTTTTTGGTTTCTTAAAATTACTCTCAGATGATCTCACACGGTCTTTATCCCTTGAGATAGTTTCTGGTCCTTGTCTCAATATTCAATTCCTTATGGAATACTCTTGGTATTTGGTTTGTTCCACCTCCTTAGGAGTCATCATAACAAAGTTATTGTTATAACAATCCCTAAACAGGTAGGTTGGTAGGTCTATAATCCTTTATCTTTGATCTTGAAGATATAGATGATCTTCATGAGTGTTAGTTATCCGGATTTGGCATGTGAAGTCCACAGAAGATCTTTGATATTTCTATCCTCCCAACAATAGACTCCAATCCTAGGATTATCCGTACTAATCCGTTTCAAAGGCTTCAAATCAACTTGATCGTATCATTTGAATTCTAAAGTTGGTGGTCCTTCTTTTGTGGGCCATATCTAGAATTATGGTGTTTACTTCTAACCCCCATTTGTCTATCACGTCAGGGTCTTCGATTTGTAAATATTGAGTTTTGTTTCTATCCATGTACATTTTTCCTTGTTTTGTTTTCCCTGATCTCCTCTTCGAACTCAATCCCATGGTCATCAATGCGAATAGCATACTCTTCGTTAGGATATAGGTAAACCTGAGCTCCATGGCGATTAGTCTTATAAAATGAGAGTATATGCTTGTAGCGCATTGTTGTTCCGGTTTCTGACTGAGTCGAATAGGAAGATATTTCAGATGTTGAGTTTGAAAAAGTATTTGAGACTTCTTCAAGAATAGTGTGCAAGGAATTGCCTTGATTCACGCTTTCTTCAGTGGATATTTTACTGGAGTTTCTCCAAGTATGCCCTGATTTCTTAGTACACGTCCATATCTAAGGTTCCTAAAGACTTATGAAGCCCTGGATAGAGTACTTACCTTTGGATTGACTTGTTGTCAATTTCTTCCACTTGATTGGATTACAACTTCTGTCAAGCTATTGATTCCTTGTATGCAACCTGATTCCTGTACAAATTTGATCAAGTTAGCTATTCTTTCACAAAGACAGTATAGTTTTTGTTAGCTATTGTGATTGGTCTATGTGTATCAGTGCAAATTGAGCTAATTGAGTCAGCAATTGAATTAATTTTCATCAAGTTTGGATAATTTTTTCTCAAATTTATACTCAAGTTTGAGAAAGTCAGTACAAACTTTAGTTTTTACCCAGTTTTTTGCTAGTTTGGTGATCAAAATCTTTTGTGTCTTTACAAAAGTTATTTATACACATGCAATGGGTCACTAGTATCAACCTTGGTCAAATTTGAGTTGAAAGTAAATAATCGCGATTATTTACTTTATGCCCAAAATGAACAATTTTTTGCACTTTTTCAATGGATAGTCTTTTCAGGAGCTATTTTAAGCCTCTGAATCAAGTCAAAACTTAATTTGGCCTAAAATGTCAAGAAAAAGTAAATAATCTGAGTTTTTGCAAACTCTTGAAATTTTTACCTCAATGTGTCCTTGAACTTACCCACTAACTTTTAAGCATACTCTCCAGTCGGATTGAGTGGTTTGGAGTCTTTTCATGCTATTTCTAGCCGTAGACCTGAAATTTTGCACTTCAAATAACAACTGACAATGATTCTTTTGAAGAGAGCTGACATCAAAACATAACGAAACTTCTAGGACATGCTTATAAGACCTAAGCACACATGCTTATGGTCTCAAATCCCACTTTAGGTCGTGCCAAAATTGTGATTATTAACAGTAGTGGATTTTTAACCTAGTGGTTTCGATCGAAAATGCACCTAAATGCTTAGCAATGATGTCCCAATACCCCGCTTATGCTTAGTTTTTGAGTTTGAAGTGTAAATTCCTACTTATGATGAAATTAGGCCGCGGGTCAACGACGCCAAAAGGTACAAAATACTGTGATGTGTTTACGTTAATGCGTAGAGCTCTTACCTGCAGTTGCAATGCAACAAATGTGACTGCAATGTGACAACCAGAGAGGGAGTACGAAGCATGAGAAGAAGAGAAGTGAGCCCCGTTAGCTCACGCTGTGTATTTCATTATCCAAAACTTAATAATAACTTACAAAAACTGGCTTTTATACCTTAGCCAAGGTTTTTGGTGGTCAAAACTAATAAGCTGGGAGCTCTAACTAAAGATAGGTACTGACAGGTTGATACAATCTGGAAGCTTGTAGCCCCGGCTCATCAATTACAAGGTTTATCCAAAAAATAGGAGTTACAATATTCCTGATTTATAAAAAATAATAAGTGTTTTAAAACAAGAGCTCCGAAAAATGGTATCCAAGTTAGCTTGCTGCTAAGACACTTCTTCTTACTACCCCGAGCCTTGGATTTCATAGCTCCTCTCATGTCTGGTGTCAAAGCTCAAAGTGTGCAGGGCATATGAATCACGAGAAAATCTGCTCTGAAGTAGCTTTCTCTCTCATTCTCTCACAAACTCACAACTAGAAATGAGGATTTAAGTGGGGCTAGCCTGAAGATTTTTTTTTAACGTCGAAGGAAACTGTCCCAAGAGACCGTAAGGATCTATCCGACAGCTTCGAGTGTCACAAAGGAGAGAGAGAAAGTCTACAAAACTCAAGCACCAAAAGGCAGTGTTCGAGAAAAGACAGGCCGAAACTCCAAGTTTGACCGTCGAGTCCTCACAACTGGGGAAATTTTTCGGACGTGCGTCCAAGCCCAAAGTCAACCGCCACTGCTCATCAAAGCAAATTTTTTAATTTTTAATTTTCTAAACGCTCGAAAAAGCCAAATTTAGTCTGAAATTAACCAAATATCCAAACAATTGCCAGAAAAATCCAAAAATTGCCAAAAAATTCTAGTAACCTTAGAAAATATCGACATTCGCAACTGAACATTTTTGACATGCAAAAACACACCAAAAATAGCAGATTTTATCGAAAATGTAATTTGCGACACAATCGTCAATCCGACCCCCAAAAATAGTTAAACATCCAAAACTCCACCACGAAGGGCACAAATGCAAACACAATGATGCCATAAATATGCACACACAAAATAGCTCGTAAAGATCACAAAATATCAAAATTTTATGGAATTAACCGAATATTAATGCAAAAATTAGCAAAAAATTACAAAAATTATCCAAAAAATTTCTACAAATTCTCCACACATAGGGGAATAGTGCAGCCAAATAAAATTGCAAAAATCTCATCAATTCAATTGCCCAAGATTTTAATCAATAAAATCAAGACTAGGCAATTAAACCGGCAAATTACCTACAAAATTAGGTCAAAAATTGATGCAATTGGAGTGTGTAAATCACTATTGTGAGCACAAAAACCATTACACACATCAATCATACAATCAAAAATTGAATCAATCATGGAAATTAAACACTATTTTAAGCACACACTAATAATTGACAGTTTTAACCAATCTTTAGGTGCCCACACAAAAGGGTTGAACTTGTCAAATTTGCAATGTGACTTCACAAATCAATAGTTGGGCATGAGCACAACACAAATCAATCATCAAAATTGAAAAATCATTAAGCACACATTGATTTTTAGGTGCAAAAACATGGGCAAAATAGTGCACACACACCTAAAATTAGCATACACACACTCAATTAGAATGCACACACACTTGGTTTTAGTGTGCACACACTTGCAATTGACCATCCAAGCATGCAATTAACTCAATTAGGCACCCAATTAGCGACACACAGTCAGCAATTAGCAATTGTAACTTGTCAAATTCATACGCCAATAAATCTTAAAAATTTCAGCATTACGACGGCATGAAAATGAATAATCAAAAATTTCCAATCCAACATAGCAGCACATTGCATTGCATCAACATAGCATAGCATTACATTGCATCATCATGGTGGGATCTCTACAAAATTCTATACATCTTTAGATTCTAGGGAGGTTGAGAATACCACCTTGATTACCTTTCTATTGAAGATAAATTGAATGGTCGAATGCTCCAATCCTTTCTAGCAAATTAGTAAGTTAGAAAAAATTAGTGAAATTAACAAGGGGTTAGTGTGAAATTAAAGTGTGTAAACACACAATTGGCAAGATACGGTGACACATTAGGAAATTATGAACACAATGCTTCATGCACACACATTCAAAATCCGCAAAAACAAAAACACACAAGTAAAATTAGTAGTGAAATTAGTGAGGGAACGCATTTGATTATGCCACAATTACACTAGCGTAGGCCATCGTCCCCGGCAGCAGTGTCAAATGTTGGGGTCCCATTGTTGCAATAGCTCCAATGACCAACAAAATTGTCAATATGGAGGGATGAGCTACCCGGCTAGGGCATGGAAACACTCACACGGTTAGTGAGCTAATTATGGCAACACAAATGGTTAACTCTACGAGGTGAGCTTCTCGGACTATGGAGGAACTATGGAGGAGCTAAGCCAGAATGAAGGGAAATCTCCACATCCACTTCTCTTCACCTCCAATCAACCCAATCACACACACTACGATTGCAAGATGCACACAACATTAATCCTATCATGCAACACATTAATTGCAAGCACACACACATAGATCTATCGAGCACCAACTCCAATCAAAACACAAGCAAAAGAGGGCAACCACAAAAGATTAGAGAGGGATTAATCACTAATTAGTTAAGATCTAGCTAATCTAAGCATCATAGGCAATCATAAGAAGCATGAGAGAGGCATAGTGAAAGAGAATGAATCATTGATTAGTATTAATCAAGTCTCATGAGCAAGGAGAATCTCAAGGACTTCATAGCCACACACCACAAGAGCTCTCACCAAAGAGTGCTCTCAATAAATGAGCTTGAGAACCCTAATTTCTTTTACACACTGCCTTATATACCTAGGGTAAAAATATGCAATGTCCGGGCGCCCAAGGCCTTTAGGGCTCCACCACTTACTGAATCTGCAACCTAGGCATAGTAACTGGACTATTCTTTACAGTTTGGAACTCCCATTGAGCCCGTAACACATTAGAAATATTACAATGGCTTGAAATAAATCGGGAATTTAAAATACATGACCATTTTGGAAAACGTGAAAAATGTGTAACTCCAATTTTTACTGCTTCTTTCTGTTGATCTTCGATGTGCATTCGTATGTTTTTGGTCTTTAGCAGCTCCTGTTAACTGAAGTTGACTCAGTTAACACATATCATTATCAAAAACAGATTTCTCGTGCCTCCGGTAGAAGATCTGTTTGATAAGCTACAAGGCTCTACCTACTTCAGTAGGATTGACCTTAAAAGTGGCTATCATCAAATAAGGATAGTGGACGAAGATATCCTAAAGACCGCGTTTCGTACAACGTTTGGTCTTTATGAATATCTAGTCATGCCTTTTGGCTTGACTAATGCACCAGCTACGTTCAATCGTCTAATGGAGAAAATTTTTAGACCTCATCACAAATTCAATGTTCTTTGATGATATTATCATCTACTCCAAGTCTTTGGAGGAACATAAGCAACATCTCCAAGTGATTTTTCAAGCATTGAGGGAGAATAAGCTTTTTCTCAACCAAAAGAAAAGCGAATTTTTCCTACAAGAGATTCAATACCTAGGTCATATTATCTCTCAAGATGGTATCGGTATGGATCCATCAAAGAGGTAATAAAAGCATGGCCTAATCCAAGGAATCTACATGAGCTAAGAAGCTTTATTGGTATGTGCGTATACTATAGACACTTCATAGCAAAATTCTCTCAAATAGCAGGCCCACTGCATGACTTGACTAAGAAGAACGTTAAGTATGTATAGACTGCTAAGGAGAAAATTTCTTTTGATAAGCTCAAGGAGAAGCTTACCTCCCAACCAGTCCTCATGCTTCCAAATCTCTCAAATCCATTTGAGGTCCAATGTGATGCTTGTGGTGATTGCCTTGGAGCAGTTTTGCTTCAAGAAGGGCATGCCATAGCATATGAGTGTCAAAGGCTCAATACGGATGAACGAGTCTTGGGCATCTACGAGAAAGAGCTTTTAGCTATTCTACATGCCCTAGACACATGGAAGCACTACCTATTGGGGACTCCATTTATCCTACGAACCGACCACCAAAGTCTCAAGTATTTCATGACTCAAACCAAGCTTTTCGACAAACAAATGAGGTGGGAAAATTTTCTTTCACAATTTAATTTACATATTGCTCACGTTGCTGGTAAGCACAATCAAGTGGCCGATGCACTTTCACAATGACCAAAAGTTAATGTGGTGTCCATAGCTACTCACAATGATCTATCCTTTATGATAGATGAGTATGCTATTGACCCCGACTTTAGATACATAATGTTAGCTCTTGCTTTGGGGAAGAAAGAGGAGCCATTCACCTTGCAGGATGGTTATCTTCTCCACGGCAATAGGCTATGTGTTACCCATTCCCTTCATGAGAAAGTTATGTATGAATCCCATGCTCCTCCCTATGCAGGGCATAGAGGTATTCAACCTACTGTTCGAGGAGTAGAGACATATTTCTATTGGCCTACTATGAAAGTGGACATACAAGAGTATGTTTCAAAATGCGTAGTATGCCAAAGATCAAATATGATAGAGGGAAGCAACCTGGATTACTCCAGCCATTGCCTATCCCAAACTCACCATGGGAGAGTATATCCATGGATTTTATCTTTGGATTGCTCAAGTCTATCCATGGGAATACGAGAATATGGACAATAGTCGACAGGTTTAGCAAGCAAGCACACTTTCTTCATGTCAAAAAGACTATTAAAGGCACACCAAATGGAAACTCTCTTCATATCTCAGGTTTTCAAACACCATGGATTACCAGCATCCATTGTGTCAAATAGAGATCCTAGAATGACCAGTAATTTTTGGAAAGGTCTCTTTGAAAATCTAGGAACAAGATTGAATTTTTCTTCGGCCTATCACCCACAAACGGATGGCCAAAGTGAGATAGCCAATCTTATGATACTTGATCTACTCAAAACTTATGTTACCAAAGTCGATCAACACTCAAAATGAAAAAAGTACTTACCTCTTGTAGAGTATGCCTATAATAATACTGTACATAATTTTACGAGAAAAACACTTTTTGAGATCTTTGAAGGAAGACCTAAAAGTCCCTTGCTACTCAAAGTACATGGGAAGATCTTCACCGTCGATGAATATAGCCGTGACCTACAAGAATCTTTTCAAAAGATTAAGGAGGCTATATCCATATCTCAACAAAGGCAAAAAGCTGTTGTTGACAAGCACAGAAGGGCCTTAACATTCAAAGAAAATGATTGGGTCTTGCTTAAGTTTCCTAAGGCTCGATTAAGGCAAACCACGGGCAAAAATCCTATGGGCCATCAAAGTATTATGCTAAGCTAGGAAAAAGACACTATGGTCCTCTCCAAATCTTAAAGCCCATCAATGAGAAGCGCTTACCAACTCAAGGTGCCCAATCATTGGCTCATATAAAATGCCTTTCATGTGAGCCTACTTAAGACCTACAAAGGAGAGACACCAAGTGAACTAATTATCGAAGACCCTCCCGAAGTTGAAAACCAAGAAGAGGTACTACAACCCGAAACTATCCTTCGGCATGAAGACAAGGTACTACAACATGGTAAGATTATCTGATGGTATCTTATTAAGTTCAAAAATTATCCTTTTGAAGATGCTAGATGGATGCAAGGAATACAGCTTAAGGATAGTATTGAACCTTGTCAATGCTTACAATGCTACATTAGAGTAAGCAAATGTAAAAATTTCTTTTAAATGACCCATGTTTTTTTTTCTTATAAGACTAGTTCTCTTTTTAATTGTGCACAAATTTAAATAGTATGCATGCTTAGACTCATGTTTGTGATGACGACGTTGGTGTAGCCAAAGTTGGTCCGAGCTAGGATATGGTCAATGCCAGGTAGAGGCAACAGTTGAGGGCAGTGCAGAAGGCTAGGGCAGGTACCAAGGCCCTAGGCAGCCAAAGGGTAGCAGGAATGTATGCTTAAAGCGTCTTTTAAGGCCAAAAGGGCAATAGGATAGTCCAGATGGGATGGAAGGTCAAGGTGTCCAAAATGCCAAATCAGTGTCCTAGAATGTAGTGTTCAGCATGCTCTAGAAGGCGGTCCAAACGGCTCATCAAACGGAGCCCCGGTGCTCTAGATATTGCAGTTTAAAGAAAGAGTATGTAGGAGATCCCCAACAGAAAGAGCAGTCGAGGACAGGTGGCCCGGGCTGATGTCAGTGTATACATGTGTAGAGCTCAAGTTACGGAGCATGCCTGTCTTCTCGGATCGCAAGTCAGAGCTCTGGATAGCAAGTTAAGGTCAGTTGAAGATTTTCAAGGGGCCGGGTCTGAGCCCATTGGACCGCATCAAGAAATGCACCATCTGGTGTTTTTAGGAGCTCGCCAGGTGTCTCATGGGTAGTATGCAACGTATGAAGTCAGCACGAAGTCACGACACGTGATTCTGAGCTCCGAGCATCGAGTTATAGTGTGGAGAGAAAATGGAGCATTTGGCGGTTGAGTGCTGGCAGGTGCATTTCTTGTTTTTTGGCGGCCTCGGACGGTGAACTCAAAAAAGTCAAAGGGCGGCTAGGTTTGCATCGCACTGGCCCGATACAGTGAAGATCCGGCATGGCTTTGCGACGCATCCATTGGGTAAAAGAGCAGGGAATGAGAGGGCATCGGATGTAAGCAAAAGAGACTTTTTTTGGTTAAAAATGGGGGGATTTTAGGGGGTTTTGGAGGCAGCTCATGGGCAACTGCCACGTGGTCTGGAGGTTTAACCCACATACGGAAAAGGGGTAGGAGATTGCGCCCTATATGGGCTGGAGGTAATACCCCTTGTAAAACATCACGAGAATGAGGCGATGCTCTTGGAGCTCGTGGCGATAGCCGGCTCCTGTGGAGCGTTGTGTGGTCGAACTCGTTGGCGCGCGACGGCGCTGCGGGGCGCAGTCGGCGGTTTTGGCCGACAAGGGGCGGTGTCAGGCGCTTGCGCCGATGTGAGGAAGGAAGGGAGGCGCGTTGGCGCCCACTGTCAGATGATGTGGCACACCCGAGAGGGGGCCATTCCCGCGGCCAAAAGGCCCAAGTTTTTAGAGGGAGCTCCCTCACCCAATAGCGACATCGCTATTGCGAGGCTAGGGGAGGAGTCCCATGGCGGCAAAGAGATGGGAGAGGGGTGAGCCAGGAGGCCGCCAAGTGGCCGAAGCAAAGCAAAATGGAAGCCGGACAAAGGGAAGCCAAGGCCAAAAAGGAAAAAGGAGGAGTCAGATAGAGAGAGAGAGGGAGTCAAAGTCAAGCATGTGGAGCAGAATAAGGTTAAGCCTAAAGAGGGTAAAAGATGAAAGATAGAAAATAAAAAATAAAAAGCTAGGAGGCAATAGCGACATCGCTAATGCCCCCCCCCCCCCCCCCCCCCCCCCAAGTGCAAAAGAGAGAAAGAGAGCAGATGGAGCAAGGCGGTGCCCCCCCTCCCAAAAAATACCAAGAATGGGGACCATATGGACCAATTAAAGGGCAATTTCCCCAATTGAACCCCCCACCCTATAAAAGTCAAAAAAATCAAATTAGGGGCTTTTTTCCTTGGCTTGTGGAGCCCATTGGGAGCCTGCAAAGTGGAGCTTTTGGACAGAGGAGTGCGCTTGTCAAGACCTTTGCATTTTTTTCTTGTGTAAATAGCCATGGTGATGGCAGTGTGAGTTTGTAAAGGTGTTTTGTGGAGTGCAATCGAGTCATTGTTGCCTCGTCTTGCTGTTGTTTCCCCTTCCCCCCTTCTCTTTCTCCTGCTTTCATGGTTCTCCTCGGTGCCGGCTGTGTGGAAGTGTGTGCCCCCCCGGACCGAAGTTGGTTTGTGTGAGAGAGTGAGATTGAGTTGTTGTGAGCGTGTGTAAGGGTGGAGACAGGCAGGGGTAGTAGGTGTACCTTGTGTGGTGGTTTTGTGGAGTGTGTGAGCAGTGGTAATCAAGCAGGCAGTGGTCTGCTAGTGTGATTTGTGTGTTTGAAGGTGTTTTCCGAGAGGATAGGGGTGCTATGAATACCCTGAGCTATAGAGAGGCCTTTGTGTTTGTGCGCGGTGTGTTCCCCCATTCCCCCTCTCCAACGTCTCTCAAACACCAAGTAGAGTTTGTCACTCTACTTTGGGAGAATGAAATGAACTAAACTGCAGACATGCTTGCGGTAGCTATGTCTCCCAAGCACCAAATGGATTAGTCATCCATCGTGGAAAGATGTCGTAGGTTAAAAAGGGATCCTCCACCTGCTTAGCAAGATCGACTACTGACTAAGGATTTATCTCCTCTACCTCATAGTCCAGGATGACTATGATTTCAAGAGAGAGGTAATGTTATAAAATCTGATATCTAACCAACCCTAATGCTTTTCTCCTATTAAACTGATCATTTAATGTGGGAGAATAAATGTGAACAAGGGTTAAGATATAGACATGTCCTTATAGATCTATCTCAACACGAGGCCAATGGTAAAGGGGGCGAAATGAGAGATGTTCTATCAAAGAGCAAGGCTAACCAATGGATCATAAGACCTTAGGGTTAGCTTCATTGAAGACCTCCAATAGTTAATATAAAAGTCTTTTGACCTTAGGTAAGCTAGGGATGAGCTTGAGGTGGGAACCCGACCCAAGCTTAAGGTGCTTGAGGTGCTTAATGACTGAGGTGATTGTCATGCTTGAGATTGTAGGGTTGTACTTGAGGTGAGAACCTAGCCCAAGCTTGAAGTGCTTAAGGGCCAAACTTGTGGTGGAACTAGGCCTAAGCTTGAGGGGCTTGAGGTGTCAAAAAGTCAAGATTCAATCCCTACAAGGAGGGGGGATGAGAGAGAACACTCACACAAGGCATGTCTGGTACAAAGAAAGCAAAAGGGACACTTGTCAAGTTCCTCCTCGTGCTGCCCTCATGGTGTGCCTAAAGCCTATTGCTTGGCCACCCAAGGGGTCCAATGATAATTTAGGAGATTTAATTTAATTGTCTTTAAGTCAAGATTCAATCCCTACAAGGAGGGGGGATGAGAGAGAACACTCACACAAGGCATGTCTGGTACAAAGAAAGCAAAAGGGACACTTGTCAAGTTCCTCCTCGTGCTGCCCTCATGGTGTGCCTAAAGCCTATTGCTTGGCCACCCAAGGGGTCCAATGATAATTTAGGAGATTTAATTTAATTGTCTTTGCATTTATCAAGTCCTCTCTCTCAAAGGGGAAAGGGGGCCACTTGTCCCAAGCTACCCTTGTTGCTTGTAATGCCTCCTGCTTGTGATTGGCTAGGCCTGGAGGGGTCCAATGAGCTTCAAGCATGAGCTACAAGGGGCAAACAAAGAAATCTATGGGTTTTCTTGAGGAGTATACTCTCCCCACACACAGTCTCATTGTGCATTGTGCAAAGTGCAAGAGCTCCCTCTCCTTCTCCAAGCAAGTAGAGGTTGAGAGCCTACATCAACACTCTTGGCTATGGAGTGCAAATCCAACCAAGAGCCATGCTTCAATGCTTAAGCTCGCCATCTTCTCCATCTTCATTACTATTCTATTATGTATGCTAGCAAGAAGAGTGATGATAAGTGAGGAACTTATTCTTTCTCCTATGAAATGTTTCTTCTTTATCTTCCCTACCCTCATTCCCTACTAGATCTCTTCACCTTCGAAGATGTTTGAGGTCTTGGGATTGAGGCTTGGGATAGTTAAAGCTTTCCACAAAGTTTATGTTATGCTTGTGATGCATGAAGCTTTCCATCTTCATTGCATCACCTAGGTCACAAGGAACACAAAGATTGTATTGTAACAAGTCTCTCTTAATGGGAAAAATTATAATACAAATGCCTATTGGAGGGGGGACCGGCTCCACATAAATCCGGTCCTCAACTGTTGTCATGTTCTCTAAATTCTCTCTCTTGCAAAAGTATTGTTCATGCCAAGTTAACTAATTGCTATGTCTATGTTGTTATCTTCAATTATGTTCACCCACTATGCTCAGCAAAGTAATTTCTCAAAAGTACTATGATTAATTTTTGCTACCCTCAAGTTAATAGGCCAATTCCATTACAGTTGACCACGTTGATCGCGTTGCCCTCGATTTCCCCTAGGCATGGTAAATATGTGAGTGAGAGAAAACTCAAGGAATAACTTTAGAAAATAGATAATCAATGGAGATACTTGCGCATGAATGAATGGATGAAACATTGTGTTCTTCTGGCTATTTATAAAAGAATCCCAAGCGTCTTTCCTTCAAGGGTCATTCACACCATGTCCTTTGCAATATTTTCACTTAAAATATAATGCATATAAAAAAAACACTGAAAGATTAACCACCATCGATTGACTTGGCTTCAAAAACTAAACTTAGTTACATAAATAAAAAACAACATAGAGCAAACATATATCAGATTGAGCAAAACTTAAAACATAGTATGACCAACCATAAGTTCAGGTGTGCCATTACATATAAATAAGATAAAATGGAGTAATCAGTACAAGTGGGGAATTAGGTTCCCGATGGCTGCAAATCTTGTGGGGGTTGCGCTACTGGAGCGTGTGCAGGTGGGGGTACCATGGACAGTGTGGGAAATAGAGGGCGATAGAGCGGTTGATCATAGCTTTGCCAACCAAGAACTATGGCTGGAGATCTACTCGGAGGAGGAGCAGATGGTCCAACCGACTCTTGGCGAAGTCGTAAAAGAAGACGGGGGTGGATGTGATTGTGCTCTACGAGAGACCTCGCCCACATGAAGAGATCCTAGACCATTGGTTAACCACTGTTGCGGTTGAATACGTGCCAAGAACAATTTCTTGTCCTGATCAATGCTGATACAATGTTGTTGTAGACGCTCGTGCTCCATTGCCAAGCCAACACAACTTGCTAGACTATCTAAAACTGCATCCCCAACCTTTGTGAAGGTACCCAACAAACACCTGCTTACAAAAGCACAAAAATTAGTAGACATTTCAATGGCACATTAGCGGAGTAGTTCAATGTCTAAAACCGATCATAAAGGCACCCTACTTGACTTACCGAGCAAAGAACTCGCTCTTCTCCACTCCATGCCAAAATGGTGCTCCAAGGGCATCTAGCATCCATGGCTCGTCCCGTAGTGGCTCTCGGATCATGTCACAATCAAATTTTAAACCCATCATTGCTGCCCAAGCACTTTGCTTTGCGGAGCAAAGAGATCTTTCGCAAACCGTATTGACAAACAACCATAACGTTGTCGTGCTGTGACACCTACATAGTGGGAACGCATGCTACAAGATTTATCTTGTAACTTTTCAGATACATAGTTATATTTCCTATAATGTACATATACATATTTAAGTATAATAATATGCTTTCTATCTCATCCTATTATTTATCTCAGGGGTAACCTATTCTTACTTTACCATCAGAAAATACTATGGGAAAAGCGTCAATAGCTCCGCCTCTTTAACTTGGGGCAAAAAAGAATTGATTCTTTATTTCTACTATCTCATTATCATCTCACACCTTATCTAGATCCTATATCTAGGGTAAACTCCAATATATATATATATTCTATGTATTTTTCATATTTCTTTTTAAATAGCTACTAGGGGGGAATAAAATTGTTACCATATACATGTGGTAGTGATGTGTGTGAACACACTAGGACCGCCGGGGCATTTTTTCCCTCTTTAGGAGGTTTTTTCCCCCGTGCATTGTATATACGCCCATCACTCTAGGGCTATCCATCTTTCCATTGCACACTAAGGAATACACTCTCTATTGTGTGCCTTGAGCTTCCTTCGTCTTCTCCAAGCTGTGTGTGTTTCTCTGCAACCCTAATTCCAACAATTGGTATCAGAGCAGGTCACGTCCTCCCGGGCTTAGTCGCCAGCTGCTCCAGCACACGCCTGCTCACTTTCTCCGATTTCAGTGAGCTTTGGCGAGCGCTCGGCCTCCGTTTCCACTACGGGCAGTACTGCACAGGCTATTTCGTCATTTTGTGCAGATTTTCTGTCAGTGCCGTTTTCTGCATAACAGGTGCCTTATAGTCTTCTACGGTTTGTGCTATATAGCACAAGTTGTTCCCGCTCCATTTCTCCTATTTTCGGGCAGTTTTCACATCAGGTGCAGCATTTACCATGGCTGACAACAACAACACAGATGTGTTCAAGATGTTTGCTGCTGAGGACAGGTTGGATGGGGACAACTACCCTATGTGGGCTTATATGATGCAACATGTTCTTGTGTCAAAAGGTGTCTGGAACATTGTGCAGGGCATTGATGTACGTCCTGGTTCTGAAGATGTAGGCGATGTTGAGGATGTTGCAGGTCTTGCTGCAAGGATTGCAGCTGTTAGAGTTGTTTTGCCTACAGCAGAACAAGCTCGTTGGGATGTTAAGGATGCGCAGGCTCATGCATTGATTGCGTTGTCTGTGAAGCGCACCATTATTCCTCACATCCGTTCAGCAAAATCTGCAAAACAGGCTTGGGATATTCTAGCAGGTCTTTATGCAAGCCGCAATGAGGCTAAAATTGCTTTGCTGCGTAAAGAGCTAGAGTCGAAGATTATGCATGAGGAAGATGATATGGACACTTTCCTTGCTAGTGTCAAGGATATCAATGAGCAACTCATTTCTGCAGGTGAAGTCATTTCTGACAGTTCCCTTGTGCAGACTGTTCTTGATGCCTTACCAGATTCCTACCAGACTTTTGCTAGTACTTGGAGACTGATGACCCAAGGAAATCCTGAAGTTGTCAAGTTTGATGCATTATGCACATTGCTGTTGCAAGAGTCACTTTCTAGAAAAAACAGGACTAGGCAGCGTGCAGTTGAACAGGCTTTTATTGCTTCTCAAAGAAAGGGTGGTAACAGTAATGCAGCCACTTCTTATGGTTCTGCTGCGAGTGGCAAAAATTCTGTTCCTAATGCTTCTGCTGGCAGCACTTCGTCTGGCAATTCTGGTGATAAGGGCAAAAAGAAGATGCGTTGCCATTATTGTAAAGCCAATGATCACTTGATCAAGTCGTGTCCTAAGTTGAAGGCCAAAGAGGCTAAGAAGAAAGAGGGTGGTTCCACTGCAAATGCTGGTTCCACTACAAATGCAGCCATTGTTGAGTCTTCTGTGAAAGGAGATTGTGATGCTGATGTTGATGCAGAATGGGCTTTTAGTGCAGAGTGCACTTACAATCCTGCTGTCCATGATGCATGCTTGTCAGTTGCTGCAGATTCACATGTGTGGTATTTCGACAGTGGTGCTACAAAGCACATTACCTCACATCGTGAATTGTTTACCTCTCTCGAGTCTGTCCCTCATGGGAATTCAGTCACTTGTGCCAACAACGCCTCTTATCCAGTTCAGGGAGTTGGAAAGATTGTGCTCACTGCTGCTAATGGCAGTTCCTTCACACTTGTTGATGCACTTTATGTACCTGGGATCAAGAAGAATCTCTTGTCTGTATCCGCACTTGCTAGACTTGGACTTGTAGTCAAATTTGTGGATGACAGATGTACAGTTCATGATCTCAGTTTTGGTGATGAAATTGTTGCATCTGGGCTTTTGTGCCGTGGGCTGTATAAGCTCACTTTGTATGACAAGTGTGGACAAAATTTTGCAAATGCTGTTGCAGATTCAAGGGCTATTTCAGATGCAAAACTTTGGCATGCACGTTTTGGTCATCTGAATTTTGCAAGTTTGCTGCGTTTGCAAAAATCTGATATGGTTGCTTCTTTGCCGCCTCTTGAAGCACCTATCAAACATGTTTGTGAAGGCTGTATTCTGGGTAAAATGCAGCGTTCTAAGTTTCCAAAGGATGGTTCAGTTAGGGCCACATGCAGGTTGCAGCTTGTGCATAGTGACGTTTGTGGGCCCATGCAAACTCCGTCCTTGGGCAATTACCTGTACTTCGTGACTTTCATTGATGATTACTCCAGGCATGCGTGGGTATTTCCGCTTAAAGCGAAGTCCGAAGTTTTTATGTGCTTCAAACAATTTTTGGCTATGGCTGAAAATGTCTCAAAATGTACTATGGGCACCCTCCGTTCCGATCGAGGGGGGGAGTATATGTCTCATGAATTTAATGCATTTCTGGCTAGTCGTGGGATAAAACACCAATGTACAGTGCCTTATACACCTCAGCAAAATGGTGTTGCTGAGAGGAAAAACAGGTCACTAACGGAAATGGCACGATGTATGGTCAAAAGTCAAGCTTTGCCGCATTCTTTTTGGCTTGAGGCCATCATGTGTGCCACTTATGTACTTAACAGGTGTCCTACGAAAGCTTTGCAGTCTATTACTCCATATGAAGCATGGCATGATAGAAAACCTTCTATTGAGCACATGCGTGTTTTTGGCTGTTTGGCATATGCTTTGGTGCCACAAGTGCAGCGCAGAAAATTGGATGATAAGGCTGTCAAATGTATTTTTGTTGGTTATAGTGCTGAAAGCAAAGGTTACAGGTTGTATCATCCGCAAACAAAACGTATTTTGGTTTCACGGGATGTAGTGTTTGTGGAAGATTCTGTTCAACCCTTGCTGTCATGTACTAGAGACAGTAATGTAAGCTCACAGGACATTTATGACACTTTGTTGCCTCTTTTCAGTGGTGGAAATACGAATGTAAGTTCCAATGAGGCAAATGTACAGCCTATGGGGGTTTCTGAAAATATTTTAGAACAGCCTATTACTGATGCAGATGTACATGATGTACTTGATGAGGAAAGGGCTGAAAATGAGCAGGCTAGAGGTATGCCAAAATGGCTGGTGCACACTTTGCGTGACAGTAAATTGGATGCACCTTTATCTAGTCGTACTCGTTCAGGCTCTCGCCATGCATCTTATGCATCAGATTGTTATGCTTTGGCTGTGTCTAGTTTACATGATGTTGAGGAGCCTCTGTCTTTTGATGAAGCACAGAATTCAGAAAATTGGATTGCTGCCATGAAATCAGAATATGATACACTTATAGAGAATGACACATGGACTTTATGTGATTTGCCTCCTGGCAAAAAGGCCATTGGTACGAAGTGGGTTTACAAGTTGAAACGCAAGCCGGATGGTGAGATCGATCGCCATAAGGCTCGACTTGTTGCAAAGGGTTATGCACAACAAAAAGGCATAGATTATGAAGAGACTTTTGCTCCCACTTGTCGTATGACTACTGTGCGTTTTCTATGTGCATTGGCAGCTCATTTTGGTTGGGATGTACATCAATCAGACATTGTTACTGCTTTCTTGAATGGTGACATATTTGAGGAAGTTTATGTAACGCAGCCTCGCGGTTTTGTCATAAAAGGACAAGAGGACAAAGTGTGCAAATGTAAGAAGGCTTTGTATGGGTTGAAGCAATCTCCTCGTGCTTGGTATGAGAAAGCTGACACTCATTTGGTTAAACGAGGCTTTCGTAACAGTCCAACAGAAAGCACATTGTATGTAAAGCGTGAGGATGATGTATTTCTCATTGTGGTTCTTTATGTTGATGATTTGCTGATCACTGGACCAAATGAGAGACATATTGCTGAATTTAAGGCTGATCTGAATGCTACTTTCAAGATGAAAGATTTGGGGCTGTTGCATCATTACTTGGGTATACAGTTTAAGCAGTGTGATGGTGGTATTGCCTTGTGTCAGAAAAGTTACATAGAGACATTGCTATGTAAGTTTGGACTTGAGGATTGCAAACCTATTGCCACTCCCATGGAAACAGGTTTGAAGTTGAGTCTACATGATGCTGGCGATCCTGCTGATGTCACTCTTTACCAAACTACTGTTGGCTGCCTCATTTATGTATGCAACACGAGGCCAGATATTCAGTTTGCAGTCTCGCACGTCAGCAGATTTATGCATAGCCCAGGGTCTAAGCATTGGCAGGCTGTCAAGAGGATTTTCCGCTACCTTAGTGGCACTTTACATCTTGGCTTGTTTTATCCCAAGGGGGGATCATTGCCGCCAGACTTACATGCTTTTTCGGACTCAGATTGGGCTGGTTGTTTTGACACGCGAGTGTCCACAAGTGGTTTTTGTTTCATGCTTGGCAGTTCATGTATATCATGGTTGAGCAAGAAGCAACCTACTGTGGCCACTTCGAGTTGTGAGGCTGAGTACAGGGCAGTCTTCACAGCTACGGTTGAGTGTGTATGGCTCAGACGCCTTATGGCTGACTTGGGTGTTGGACAGGACACTGCCAACACTATCTACACTGACAGTCAGAGCGCATTGGCAGTTGCGAGGAACCCAGTTTTTCATGCTCGCACAAAGCACATTGAGGTGCATTACCACTATGTCAGGGAGAGGCTCTCAGCAGGAGAGATCAGCTTGGCTTATGTGCCAACACAGGACAACCTTGCAGATCTTTTCACAAAGGCATTGTCTCGTGAGAAGCTTGAAGCTTTCCGCAAAGCTTTGGGCTTACTCCCCTTTGTGGACTGATCCTGTCCTCAGGGCATGGCACTTCCCTTTACTCATGTGCCAGCTCTCGTTCACCGCATCACTCCAGGGGGGATTTGTTACCATATACATGTGGTAGTGATGTGTGTGAACACACTAGGACCGCCGGGGCATTTTTTCCCTCTTTAGGAGGTTTTTTCCCCCGTGCATTGTATATACGCCCATCACTCTAGGACTATCCATCTTTCCATTGCACACTAAGGAATACACTCTCTATTGTGTGCCTTGAGCTTCCTTCGTCTTCTCCAAGCTGTGTGTGTTTCTCTGCAACCCTAATTCCAACAAAAATCCTAGTGGGACACTAGGTGGCATGATTTCAAAGATACACTTATTTTAATGCATTATTGCAAGCATGATTACAAAGATTTGTCAAGGAGCAATGTCATGATTTCGTATGGCATGAGGTGTCCTTTGGAATCAAATGAAAGTCTAAGCTAAGGGGACCACAAGAAGACTTTTGCTGTCATAAATGGATCCTATTTTGATGATTTTTTTACACAAGGTTCCAATGTGAATTGGAAATTGATTTTAAAATGAAAATCGAAGCTAATGAGCTGTATTTTCTGCCCATATTTTTACTTTTTTATTTGGAGCTACGGTTGAGGAGATATGATCAAAATATTGGACCCCAGTCTGCCCACATCATGTAGGGACAGCTCATTTCCAACTTTTTCAGTTTCTATTCACACTGGGTCTTCTGTTCTTGTGTAAACCCTTAGGGGTTCCATTCACCTATAAAAGGGGACCTCTTCTTCCTTGAAAAGAACTCAAGTATTCAAGCCATTGATGAGAGGAATTCATGAGGGAGTGAGTAGTAATGCCATAGCCATTAACAGAAGCCTAAGCCTACACTTTCTCCTAGAAGAAGACTAGCCATTCTTGCAACAAGCTAACCTTGGAAGATCTACTCTAATCAAAGAAGGTCTTGCACTTGGTGTATCAATCAAAGTGGAATTATCCACTCTTCTTCTCTCTCCATCAATAATGGTGCCGAAGGGTTTGTCAAGTAAGATGTGTTCTACATTGATGTTTTCTTGATTTCTTGTTGTTTTCTTTTTCATCTTTAATCCAGCATATATATATATATATATATATATATATATATATATATATATATATATATATATATATATATATGTATCTAATCTCGTCTCCTTAACCAAACCTATCTCTCTCATTCTTAGTAATTCATCCTCTCTACAAATTCTAGGTTCTCTTTGCTACAGGTACATCTCTCCCCGCAGTATCCTTATTGCCTACGGGCAAGAATAGGGCTTGGGAGGGAAAATTCTCATCTCTTCATTTCTCTCATATCTACATTTCTCACATACTATCTTAGATGAATAACCCACACGATGAGAATTTCCATCGCTTTCACTCTGTACGATCTATTAGAATTAATGTATGGATTAGCCGTAAAATACACTTTCAACAACGTATAGTGTTTCTCTTTGGCCCAGAAAGGCTCAATGAAATACTTCTATCACCGGATCCCATTATACTACCTCTCATAGACTATAACTTTTCTTTTGATGTAAGCGTAGTTATCTTGCTATGAACCGAGAGGATTTGTACACACAATTAATCCCAATGAGTAGACAAAATATATATATTATGGTAAGCACAAAACTACAATTCCAAAGAACAATTCGTAGCCTATTTGGTAAGCCAAGATTGAATGCCATTAACTCATCTATTAACCCTTTCATACTACCCATGATACGATATGACCATAGCCTTGATGTTTTCATCTTTGTGTTGTTTTGACATTCTCTTTTGTGTTCTTTCTTTGTGTGTGTGAGTGCAAGAGAGAAAGAGTGGGGCTTCTTTGATTGCACTTCTTTCCAAACCCTAGTCTTCATGGCATCTATGGTTTAACCCCTTCATATTTTTTTTTTTGGAGTTCTCTCACAAAATCTCACAGCCACAAGCCCGGTGCTTTCCTGCAAGACCGCAAATTTCTCGACATATTTTTGGTGATCCCGACGTGAACAAGCCGGGGTGAGAGTACGTAAAGATGGCTAGCAAAGTGGAGGAGCTATATGCTGAAATGAAAGAGCTTGCAGACAGATGCCAATGGCTTGAGGAAGAAGACCGGATTCAAAAAGCGATTGAAAGTGCTAGGCAATCCGTATATAATGAGCTTAATATATTCGAAGGCTATGATCCAGAAGGATATCTTGAGTGCTATGTGACAGAGATGATTCTGCAATTCCAGAAGCTCGGATGATTGCAGCATTTGTTGAACTTGTGAGTGATGATTTCAAGCACCAAGTTCAAGACTATGCAAGTGTATATGCAAGCAACTGGGGTGAGTTTTCTACAGCTATAACACAAGTATGCTTGAAACATCAAGACCAAGAGATGGAGCAGAGTGGAAGTGGATGTGACTAGCTAGAGTTGGTGTCTCCTGTAAGCCATGCAAGTGTCAACACATCCATACAGGCTAGTTAAGAAGCAGTAATAGATGCATATCTTTTGCAAGATGCAAATTTATTGTATGCAGATGAAGCAGACACAGTGGAAGCTATTATGCACGTTTGGGTCTTGTAACCTTTGTATCTCAAGATAATGGCTCTCATGATGCTATCCATGCGCCTGAAACGGCTCAAAGCGACTTAGAGGATGATGCAAACTCGTCGGCTATGATAGATGATTTGGACGCTCCTTTTGATTCATTTGAAGATGCACATGAGTGTATATACAAGGATGAGGATGCTATGGTTTTGACAGAGGATGTGAAGGAAAAACAGGTGGAAGACGGCTATATTAGTGATGTGCTACAATCTACTTTTGAGTAGATCCAGGAACTTTTACCAAGTTTAGAAGAGCCGGATGCCTATGTTGAAGACATATACCAGGATGAAGAAGTCATTATCAATGCTTTCCTATGCGAGTTTGATGCATGTGGTACTACCCAAATGGATATGCCTAGCTGTGAAAGTGCTAATTTAGAGGGGGTGACTGAAAATCTCTTCCTTTGTGAGTATAGCTCTGCTAGTAGCATTGCGGATTGTAAAGTACCTCAGCTAGACGAGGTGGAAGAAGAGGAGTGCATTGACAGAGTAATATGTATATCTTGTATATATGGGGTAGCAGATGTGATACAGATGACTCATGAAATTGTGCCTTATTTAGAGGTAGATGCAGCAAGATTTCACAATTCCATGGTAGAGGAAGGAATGACAGATGCAGATTCTCTGCATGAGGATTGGGAAACTGCGGATGAAGCTATGAATCTTTAAGATTCACAAATCAAAGATAGAGAAGTGTTTGGGAATGCTATACAGGTTGAAGTGACATCAGAGGATAGAGTAGAAGAGCAAGAAACCTCTTCGGATATGGTCTGTGATTGGGGTGACATTTCTGATCTGTGTGAAGATGCAAATAAAGATGCTTTCCATAAAGTGCCTACTATACATGGTTCTAAGAATTTCGGTTGCCTGTAGGTATGCAAACAATATCTGAGGCATAAAAGGGATTTAGGTCTTGTGTCACAGGGTATAAATTGCAAGCAGGTTTGTGAGCATCTATCTGCTATGGATAGGAAGGGTGTACATGGTGATGGCTTGAAGCAAGAAGAGGATGCTAGCTCTATGCTGACACCAGAGTCATGTAATGAAGAAGGGTTCTCCCTAGATGAGTGGAGACATGATTCAGTTGAAGATAATTTAGGGATGGGTCAAAAAGGAAGAAGGGGTGAAGATATTGTGTCAGTGACTAACTCCAAGGAGGCTTTTGAGCAGTCGGTTACAAGTGACCGGGAGCATACCTACCAGGATGATTTGGAAAGGAATTAAACACCATATTTGAGAGGTATGCAAAGTTTTATGATGTAAAGCTGGAGAGGTATTTGGTAAAAGGTGAGAGAATTGATGAGAGGTTTATCATGCATATTTTTGAGGTTTCTCTCAATGTTAAGAAAGGCTATCCAGAGGATTCTTTTGAGAATGAAGATGCAGATTCAGACTTCTATGCGAAAGAGGTACATATGGATTTAGAGGTTGGTGAGAAGGTTGAAGTGCAGTTTCAAAAATCTTTTGAGTATATTACAGGAAGCCTGGAAGTGTTTTTTGAAGAGGAGGATGAGGAACTTATGTCTCTTTGTCATGAAGATTTTGCGCATAATGGAGATTTGTTACAGATGTTTTGGAGACAGATGTATATAACAATTCCTTCTGATCCGAGAGGAATTAAAAGATGCGGAGAATCTCAATGCTTAGTACAATACAAGTTTTTGAGTTACCCATATGATCCTGGAGGAGGTCATGGGATGACAGGGGATACAATTGCTTTCACAAGTTACCATGAGAATGGCCCATGCCAGAGGATGTGTAGGTTTATTACAGGGGGTGGATGTCGTGCTGTGACACGTACATAGTGGGAACGCATGCTACAAGATTTATCTTGCAACTTTTTAGATACATAGTTATATTTCCTATAATGTACATATACATATTTAAGTATAATAATATTCTTTCTATCTCATCCTATTATTTATCTCAGGGGTAACCTATTCTTACTTTACCATCAGAAAATACTATGGGAAAAGCGTCAATAGCTCCGCCTCTTTAACTTGGGGCAAAAAAGAATTGATTCTTTATTTCTACTATCTCATTATCATCTCACACCTTAGCTAAATCCTATATCTAGGGTAAACTCCAATATATATATATTCTATGTATTTTTCATATTTCTTTTTAAATAGCTACTAGGGGGGAATAAAATCCTAGTGGGACACTAGGTGGCATGATTTCAAAGATACACTTATTTTAATGCATTATTGCAAGCATGATTACAAAGCTTTGTCAAGGAGCAATGCCATGCTTTCGTATGGCATGAGGTGTCCTTTGGAATCAAATGAAAGTCTAAGCTAAGAGGACCACAAGAAGACTTTTGCTGTCAGAAATGGATCCTATTTTGATGGTTTTTTTACACAAGGTTCCAATGTGAATTGGAAATCGATTTTAAAATGAAAATCGTAGCTAATGAGCTGTATTTTCTGCCCATATTTTTACTTTTTTATTTGGAGCCACGATTGAGGAGATATGATCAAAATATTGGACCCCAGTCTGCCCACATCATGCAGGGACAACTCATTTCCAACTTTTTCAGTTTCTATTCACACTGGCTCTTCTCTTCTTGTGTAAACCCTTAGGGGTTCCATTCACCTATAAAAGGGGACCTCTTCTTCCTTGAAAAGAACTCAAGTATTCAAGCCATTGATGAGAGGAATTCATGAGGGAGTGAGTAGTAATGCCATAGCCATTAACAGAAGCCTAAGCCTACACTTTCTCCTAGAAGAAGACTAGCCATTCTTGCAACAAGCTAACCTTGGAAGATCAAATCTAATCAAAGAAGGTCTTGCACTTGGTGTATCAATCAAAGTGGAATTATCCACTCTTCTTCTCTCTCCATCAATAATGGTGCCGAAGGGTTTGTCAAGTAAGATGTGTTCTACATTGATGTTTTCTTGATTTCTTGTTGTTTTCTTTTTCATCTTTAATCCAATATATATATATATATATATATATATATATATATATATATATATATGTATCTAATCTCGTCTCCTTAACCAAACCTATCTCTCTCATTCTTAGTAATTCATCCTCTCTACAAATTCTAGGTTCTCTTTGCTACAGGTACATCTCTCCCCGCAGTATCCTTATTGCCTACGGGCAAGAATAGGGCTTGGGAGGGAAAATTCTCATCTCTTCACTTCTCTCATATCTACATTTCTCACATACTATCCTAGATGAATAACCCACATGATGAGAATTTCCATCGCTTTTACTCTGTACGATCTATTAGAATTAACGTATGGATTAGCCGTAAAATACACTTTCAACAACGTATAGTGTTTCTCTTTGGCCCAGAAAGGCTCAATGAAATACTTCTATCACCGGATCCCATTATACTACCTCTCATAGACTATAACTTTTCTTTTGATGTAAGCGTAGTTATCTTGCTATGAACCGAGAGGATTTGTACACACAATTAATCCCAATGAGTAGACAAAATATATATATTATGGTAAGCACAAAACTACAATTCCAAAGAACAATTCGTAGCCTATTTGGTCAGCCAAGATTGAATGCTATTAACTCATCTATTAACCCTTTCATACTACCCATGATACGATATGACCATAGCCTTGATGTTTTCATCTTTTTGTTGTTTTGATACTCTCTTTTGTGTTGTTTCTTTATGTGTGTGAGTGCAAGAGAGAAAGAGTGGGGCTTCTTTGATTACACTTCTTTTCAAACCCTAGTCTTCATGGCATCTATGGTTTAACCCCTTCATATAGTTTTTTTGGAGTTCTCTCACAAACTCTCACAACCATAAGCCCGGTGATTTCCTGGCAAGACCGCAAATTTCTCAACAACGTGACATTTACTAACCTTGTCGCCCACTTGTGGCCAGGTTTGTGATAATGCACTCAAATCTGGCTCATAGCCATATGTACTATTCGAGTGAGTTAGCAAATGTATCATATACACCCGCATGGGATGTAAAAATTTGCAAACATCTTGGCATACGAACTTGGGAAATCGTGATGCCAAAATGGCGAAAGGATAATCGTGCTGCACGTAAGGACGCATGGAGTGCTGGTGCTCATAGCGAACGCATACTCTTGCCAATGTACATGTCATAAACAAAGAAAGTCGATGTTGTCGAGCATTTATTGATAAGCGACCTTGTCAAATTATAGGTAATGGTTGGCCTTACTGAGGTACCTATGCCTCCTTCATCCAAGCTAGCAATAGGCTATGCCAATCTCCATGAGATTCTTAAACAGTACCATGCCCTGACACTTTCCATGCAGGAAAGAAGCCTTGCTTGTAAACGAGATCATGTCTCAGCAAGCCTTGCTTGATTGTGAATGGTTATTGCAAATTGTGTGTGAAAAAACAAAATATCATGCTTTTGATAATGTTGACAAGCCGTGCTATAGCTTTAACACAAGCCATGCGTGGCTGATATGATGTTGCAACAACAGATCATATATGCATAAGTCATTTGTTCGTGCAATTCTAGAAATGAACAATCAAACATGCGTGCCAATCCATTCAGAGAAATGGAATTGACCAGGCTAGTAACAATCTTGTACGAATGGTAGTCAAGCCATGCTTGACAATTTCCAAGCAACCCCTTGGGCGACAATTAGTGCCTAAGTTGTAATCGACAAAACTCAACAAAGATCATATGATTGTAGAACCATTTCAAAATGGAAGTGAAAACTTAAACACGAGTACCGGAAGTCTTGTCGGTAAATCCATGAAGACATCATAGTCGACGGCACCTGCTCTATCCCTTGGATAGCCATGCATGCAGGTGGAAACAATAGCATGCGATGCAGTCTTACCCATAATAACAATGTCTCTATGCTTTTCCTATTGGTTTGGCTCCTTTTGATCACTCCTAGCATGCCGTTTTTTAAGTGCATTGATTTCGCGACCATGTCGCCCAATTGGGTTTGCCTTTGCTGCAATCCATGTTTGTCTCAGCAGCAGTGAGAATCATAGATTGTCAAAACTCGCAAAAATTTAGGTATCAATTTCTATAATTGCCAGCCTGTGTCGGCCTTGCGAACTTCCCCTTCGACACATTAAGTAAAAATTTCTGTAATTGCCAGTCTGTGACGGCCTTGCCAACTTCCCCTTCGACGAAGGAGGGGTGTGCCAAGGGTGGGTTCACTCCCTTTGTAGCAAAAAATAAATGTCCTTGGGTGGCCGTTCATGGGAAACCTGATGAAAAAAAACTTCTCAGAGAAGCAGTGATGGCGTCGTTTGCAGGTGCAACGACTTTGCCAAGATCTAGGGGGTCATGTCGTGCCCGTCTGTAGATGGCACTGCGTTGAACTTTCCTCCTCTTGGCCTTGCGTACCCAACAAGAGCACCAAAGACAGATTTTGCAAAGGTTGACTTTCAACCCGTAGGCAACCTTTCCTACGGCTCTCCTCGTCTTCTCCACTGTCGAACACTTCTTGCTCAAACCAAGGGACTATGCCCACGCCATGACGGCTTGAGACCACACACACACACACACACACACACACACACACACACACACACACACACACACACACACACACACACACACACACACACAGCGAGAGAGAGAGAGAGAGAGAGAGAGAGAGAGAGAGAGAGAGAGAGAGAGAGAGAGAGAGAGAGAGAGAGAGAGAGAGAGAGAGAGAGAGAGAGAGAGAGAGAGAGAGAGAGAGATAGATTGAATTATCGTCCACGGAGGTCAGATATGACCTATGGGACCCGAAGACAATGCATTGCAAAAAGGTTCCTTCTAAGCGAGGAGATTGTCAGATACATCTCAGTTAAGGACTGAGGGTCCAGTGGGAGGTGAACAAAAGACAAAACTCTAAAAACCCTAAGGTGGGGTGGGTGAGAGGGGAACCATTTTGGGAGTGCGGAAATCTTGAATAATGGCTTTACCTTCTTGATAAACTGCCCAATTTCCGGCCGTGCATGCTGCTTGTACCTTTTGTAGTTCTACCTTCTTCTGCTTGAGCTGGCCGGGGGTGAGATCTTCATAGCTCTCCCCTTCTTGAGCTCCGATACCAATGTAAAACCCTGGGCCTACCTAGCCTTGATCCTCCACCCAACCTCCCTTTATAGGCCTTGCCCCTAGGATCCCATCTCCTTTAGCAGCCGGCCCTTGGCCTCCAGGGTGGCCCTTGGCTTGACACCTAAAGGCCTTGGGTGCCCGAACATTGCATATTTTTACCCTAGGTATATAAGGCAGTGTGTAAAGAAATTAGGGTTCTCAAGTTCATTTGTTGAGAGCACTCTTTGGTGAGAGCTCTTGAGGTGTGTGGCTATGGAGTCCTTGAGATTCTCCTTGCTCATGAGACTTGATTAACACTAATCAATGATTCATTCTCTTTCACTATGCCTCTCTCATGCTTCTTATGATTGCCTATGATGCTTAGATTAGTTAGATCTTAACTAATAGTGGTTAATACCTCTCTAATCTTGTGCGATTGCCCTCTTTTGTTTGTGTGTGCATGTAGGTTTGATTGGAGTGTGGTGCTCGATAGATCTATGTGTGTGTGCTTGCGATTAGTGTGCTGCATGATAGGATTAGTTTGTGTGCATCTTGCAATCGTAGTGTGTGTGATTGGATTGATTGGAGGTGAAGAAAATTGGATATGGAGATTGCCCTTCATTGTGGCTTAGCTCCTCCATAGGCAAAGAAGCTCACCTCGTAGAGTTAACCATTTGTGTTGCCATAATTATCTCACTAACCGTATGAGTGCTTCCACGCCCTAGCCGGGTAGCTCATCCCTCCGTATTGACAATTTTGCTGGTCATTGGAGCTATCGAAATGATGGGACCCCCAACAATATGGTTTAGTGCTTGATAGTCCACACACATACGGTATGTACCATCTTTCTTTTGCACTAAAAGGACTGGAGAACAAAAGGGAGAGGAACTAGGCCTCACCATCCCTTTGTCTACCGATTCTTGTGCTTGCCTCATGATCTCCTCTTGTTGAGCTTGAGAGACTCAATAAGGAGGCTTGTTAGGAAGTGAGCACTGAGCTTCTTGGAAGGAGCTCAATGTGATGGTCATCATCCCCTCGTTTTGGAGGTAAGTCCATAGGGATATCATTGATGAACACATCTTGGAATCCTTTTAGAAAATTAGACAAGTCTAACTCTTCTTGATTCCTACCATTTACATTTGATGAAACATTAGGATCTTTTAGAGACTCTTTGACAAAAATCATGTGCGCAAAAACTAAGCTCTTCATTGATTTATCAAAAGCAGGATAATTTACAAGTAGAATAGTATGACCACGCTCACTAGCATCTATATACATGTTGTTTCCCCTGTAGGTGAATTAGATTCTCCTTTCAGGGAACTTCATATTGGCAGCCATCCGATCAAACCATGGCACCCCTTAGATAGCATCCTCTTGCTGGAGAGGAGAGATGAAAAAGTCTTCTTTGTCGACATAGATTTGGACATGAAGCCTCAACTTCCGAATCAAGGGAGTACGGAGGCTTGCTGTCCCTTGAAAGCTGTATCAGCCATTACCATATCTCCCATCTCAAAAGCTTGAATGCCCAACTTGGTGGCCAACTTTGTTGATGTGAAGTTGTGAGTAGAGCCAGGGTCAAACAAGATGAAGGCATCATGCTCTCTTACCTTTCCCCAAGCATAGGAACGTGATGATCCTTTGCAAGGAACATCCTCTTTTGGAGCTTTGATGGTGGAAGCCCTAGGAGTCTCATTGCGAGTATTCTTCTTGGGGCAAGAGCGATAGTCATGTCCTTGCTCCCCACACTTGAAACACTTATGGTCCTTGTGAAAAGCTTCAAGCTCTTCAGGAGAGAGTTTGTTTTTGCCTTTGTAAACTCCCTTCTCCTTGGACCGATTTTTGTTGTTGTTGTTGGAAGTACCTTGGGAAGAATTTTGAGCATTGGTTTTCTCCTTCGCATCATTTTTATCTTTGTTTTCCATGGGCTTGACATTCCGTCTAGTCCCTTGATGGAAATTGATACATGAAGCAACCATGGTGTGATGGATTACTTCGGTGATAGAACTAGGTCATTGAGAGTTGATGTATTCGGCCATCTCTTTAGGTAATACTGCATAGAATTGTTGCTTTTGCTTGGCAAAGTCTATCTTTAGAAAGACAGTAGCCTTGAGATGCAAATCGCAAAACTTTTCTACATACTTGTGGATAGACTCATGAGAGAGAAGCTCCAAGCTGCACCATTCGGTAAGCACTTTGTCCTTTGCATCGCTTGCAAGGAGTTGCTTCATGATGGAAACTCATAGAGTTTTCCATGTCGTTGGGGCTTCGCCATTGCCACGAAGGCTATACCATATTGCCAAGCTGATTTTTGAAAGTGCATAGTTACATGGCGTAGCTTGGAGGACTCTGTGAAGCTCTCATCTCCAAAGGCTGCATCAAATTGTTGGATGAAGGCCAACACTTTGTCGGTAGCACCAACGGTGCCATCATAGGTGAGAAAAGAGATACTTTTTCCTCCCTCTTTGAACTTCTTTAGATTTTGTGACTTTCGCCATGCAGGGTATGATTTACGATGTCGTCCCCTCTTGTATTCTCTAGGAGAATAGCCATAGCTTTCATCGGAAGAGGAGGAAGGTGAAGAAGAAGGAGAAAAGGGTGACCTCTTTCTAGCCCTTTTCTTCCTTTGTTTCCTCTCTTCCCTTTTGGAATGACGAGGAGAAGGACTATGTGTTGATCTTTTCCTCTTGGGAGGAGTGGGCGATCGTCTAGACCGCCGTCTTTGTGGAGCCACATCTTCAGAGGAACTTAAAGTTTCATTGCTTTCTTGCTCTTTGGATTCCTCCTCTTGTATGGGAGAGAGTCTTCTTTTGGGGGTCTCTACAAGAGGCCTCCTAAGTCCTCTCTTCTCTTGGAGAGGAAAAGGAAACCATAAGCGCAAAGTTGTTGTGTAACTTCAGCTTGCAAAAAGCAAGGTTTCCCATAGTTTGCTGCAACCTAATAATGAGATAATTGACAAACATGGGGACATCATCATTAGCACCTTCATGTGCAAAATCAAAGCTATCAATGTTCATTCTACTCTCTTGGTTATTATTAGCCATGTTAACAAAATTTGTGTACGTACTTAGTGTATGCTTTGGCAATTCAAAACCTTAGTTGCCACTCCGCTTAGCCTTTGAAAATTGGCTCTTAAGTATCTACACCCACGACTCAAAGTGGTTAATTATAGAGAGTAGTGGAGTAGGTCTAACATAGCAGAGTTGTCAAGGGCTAGCTCCTTTCGGGTGGACTTCTTATGGCTCAATAATGGTAAAGCTGTAGGAAATTCTAAAAAGACTCCATTATTAAGTCCAAAGCTCTTGAGGTGTGCACCATATCCCACATAGTGGGCTCAACAAAACCGATAGTAGATCCCAGTTCCACTTACCCTAATATAATTAACAAAATCAACCATTTATAGGCTACTTAAGGGCCTCTCTTCTTAAGCAAGAAAAGAGAAACCAAATGCTCTGATACCAATGTAATGGAATTGGCCTATTAACTTGAGAATTAATGAGAGTACTTTTGAGAAATTACTTTGTGAGCATAGCGGGTGAACATAATTGAAGATAACAACATAGACATAGCTATTAGTTAGCTTGGCATGAAGAATACTTTTGCAAGAGAGAGAATTTAGAGAACATGACAACAGTTGAGGACCGGATTTATGTGGAGCCGGTCCCCCCTCCAATAGGCATTTGTATTATGATTTCTCCCATTAAGAGAAACTTGTTACAATACAATCTTTGTGTTCCTTGTGACCTAGGTGATGCAATGAAGATGGAAAGCTTCATGCATCACAAGAATAACATAAAATTTGTGGAAAGCTTTAACTATCCCAAGCCTCAATCCCAAGACCTCAAACACCTTTGAAGGTGGAGAGAGCTAGCAGGGAATGAGGGTAGGGAAGAGGAAGAAGAAACATTTCATAGGAAAAAGAATTATTTCCTCACTTATCATCACTCTTCTTGCTACCATACTAATGAAGATGGAGAAGATGGAAAGCTTAAGCATTGAAGCATGGCTCTTAGTTGGATTTGCACTCCATAGCCAAGAGTGTTGATGTAGGCTCTCAACCTTTACTTGCTTGGAGAAGGAGAGGGAGCTCTTGCACTTTGCACAATGCACAATGAGAGTGTGTGTGGGGAGAGTATACCCCTCAAGCAACCCCCTAGCTTTCTTTGGGCGACCCCCCCTTGTAGCTCATGCTTGAAGCTCATTGGACCCCTCCAGGCCTACCAATCACAAGCAGGAGGCATTACAAGCAACGAGGGTAGCCTTGGGACAAGTGTCCCCCTTTGCCCTTTGAGAGAGAGGACTTGATAAATGAAAAGGCAATTAATTAAATCTCCTAAATTATCATTGGACCCCTTGGCTGGCCAACCAATAGGCTTTAGACACACCATGAGGGCAACACAAGGAGGACCTTGACAAGTGTCCCTTTTCCTTTCTTTGTACCAAGCATGCCTTGTGTGAGTGTTCTCTCTCATCCCCCCTCTTGTAGGGCTCGCCACCTCCTTGTAGGGATTGAATCTTGACTTTTTGACACCTCAAGCCCCTCAAGCTTAGGCCTAGTTCCCACCACAAGTTTGGCCTTTAAGCACTTCAAGCTTGGGCTAGGTTATGACCTCAAGTACAACCCTAGCATCTCAAGCATGACAAGCACCTCAAGCATCTCAATCATCAAGCACCTCAAGCACCTCAGTCATCAAGCACCTCAAGCACCTTAGTCATCAAGCACAACAAGCACCTTAAGCTTGGGCCGCGTTCCCACCTCAAGCTCTTACCTAAGGTCAAAGGAATTTTGCACTAACTATTGGAGGTCTTCAATGAAGATAACCCTAAGGTCTTATGCTCCATTGATTAGCCTTGCTCTTTGATAGAACATCTCTCATTTGGTCCGCTTTACCATTGGCCCCGTGTTGAGATAGATCTATAAGCACATGTCTATATCTAACCCTTGTTCCTGTTTATTCTCCCACATTAAATGATCAGTTTAATATGAGAAAATCATTTGGATTGGATAGATATTAGATTTTATGACATCAACCCCCTCCCCATGCTGACCCCACCAACAATGTGCATGCCACTTATATTCTAAATAGGTATATGCTATGAATGCAGTATGCACATCACAGAGTGCACACAACGGGAAGCATGCTTTTCGCACCCACAGGAGTGTGCATCCTTCGAACGACACATAGAGGCTTGGGTAGAAGTGTGGATGTCATACATTGCCGGGCATGTAATAGCCAATGGAGCCAACAACAAAAACAAAAACAAAAACAATAACAAGAACAAGAACAAGAACAAGAACAAGAACAAGAACAAGAACAAGAACAAGAACAAGAACAAGAACAAGAACAAGAACAACAACATTACCAACAACTAGATCTCACCTTTCTTCGCTAATATTGGAGAAATAAGTCCTTGACACCATATTAGCATATTGTACTATTTTTTTTCCATATCTATCTTATTATAGTTGTTGTTTTAATTTTTCGAATTTAAACCCTTTTAATAATAGTCTGTGGTGTTTCTATTGCAATCTTTAAATGTTGCTCAAAATCGAATTCCATTATTATGAGGTGTAAAGCATTGAAATGAATTTGTTGCATGTGTACGAGTGATCACAAGTGTGACAAGATAGAATGACACTTGTCACATTGGTGGTTTATCTTGTTGCCCAACATATGTTACAACATTTGAGAAGACAAGTCGCATGTTTAAGTGAGAGGATATTGACAGAGAGAGAATTATAAATTATGAATGTTTGATCGAGAGAGAGAGAGAGAGAGAGAGAGAGAGAGAGAGAGAGAGAGAGAGAGAGAGAGAGAGAGAGAGAGAGAGAGAGAGAGAGAGAGAGATGACGATGGAGAAGAAGAAGCTTGGGTGGTATAGTGATAGAACTGTTGGGATTCAAGCCAACTGGTCGGACATCCCACTTACTACTAACGTAAGCATTATACACTTATTCTTTAATACAACAGAATAAGGAGCTGCAACAACAGGATAACGTTGCTGTGTGCTCCACCCAAAGCATGTCTCTCTCTCTCTCTCTCTCTCTCTCTCTCTCTCTCTCTCTCTCTCTCTCTCTCTCTCTCTCTCTCTCTCTCTCTCTCTCTCTCTCTCTCTCTCTCTCTCTCTCTCTCTCTGCTCTCGCACTTGCACTCGCACACGCTTCCCACGGCACCTTCAACTGGTATCAGAGCAGGGTTTGTGCTTGCTGTTTTGCATCCGCGCGCGCGCACTTTCAAAAGTGCAAACAGGTATCCGATTTCGGAATCGGCAAATTCAGAGTTCCGTGAGCGTTTCAGTAGGTGTGCTAGGGGTTTATCCCCCTTTCGTAGTTGTTCGTTCAGTCGAAAGCTTCATCCGAGCTACGCTTCATGATTTATTTTATTTTATTTTAATTATTTTTATTTTTATTTTTAAAGGATAAGGTCACCGCGGCCTGCGCGAGAGCACACACACACACTCTATCTACCTACTTCTAACTAATACACCTACTGTTACACATTAACACACTCTATTACTCTCATAGATCTACTTCCTACTTACTGTACACAGAAAACTAACAACCTTAGTACACAGAGAATAAACACAGTACCTTTGAAAACTCCATTAACAAAGAAAACTAACAACCTTAATACACAGAGAATAAACACAGTACCTTTGAAAAATCCATTAACAAAAAAAACACACAGTATAACACCAAATCCCTCTTCTCAACACACACACACCCTCCTTCCTTACCTTTCCTACAATAGAAATTGCACCACAAAAGAAGCACAGAGTGCCATTCAAGCTTAGTGTATGGCAATCCCCGCAAACAACGCCAAAAATGGGCGCGTATGTTGCACGTGTTAATGCAAGAAAGTTGCCGATACACCGTGTGCGAGCCACAAATGGCTCCAAGCACACAACAAGCCTAAACTAGTAAGCTCAAAGAAGGCGATGGTGTGTCACTCACCGCTCTACGCTTGCTTTGTGGAGGATTCCTCATCGCGAAGAAGAAGGAGCCGCTGCTTCGCCGAGAGAGAGAGAGAGAGAGAGAGAGAGAGAGAGAGAGAGAGAGAGAGAGAGAGAGAGAGAGAGAGAGAGAGAGAGAGAGAGAGAGAGAGAGAGAGAGAGAGAGAGAGAGAGAGAGAGAGAGCATTGCTGTGAGCGCCAAATCATTGGCTTTACGTCCACGTAGAGAGAAAGAGGATTTGTGTGTAGGAGTGTGTAGGACAGGAGGGGAGAGAAAGAGAGAGTGCACTACTGTGAGCCCCAAAGCTCAAAATAAGGACCGAGTCACACCCGATGTAGGCAAGGATAAGGAAAGTATTGCATCGATCACTGAAGAGCATCGTCAATGTCTGCCTTTGTAAAAAGGCATATTAAACATCTCCCATGTTGTGCTAGAATAGTCGTGAGCGCTCTACAACAAATCAGGGGAGAGAGAGAGAGAGAGAGAGAGAGAGAGAGAGAGAGAGAGAGAGAGAGAGAGAGAGAGAGAGAGAGAGAGAGAGAGAGAGAGAGAGAGAGAGAGAGAGAGAGAACACTATTGTGAGCGTCAAATCATTGGCTTTGCATCCACCACATAGAGAGAAAGAGGATTTGCTTGTAGGAGTGTGAGGATAGGAGGGGAGAGAGAGAGAGAGTGCACTATTGTGAGCCCCAAAGCTTAAAATAAGGGCTGAGTCACACTCGATGCAAGCAAGGATAAGAATACCCAACCTCCGACCTTTGGTCGCTCGACGAGAGAGAGAGAGAGAGAGAGAGAGAGAGAGAGAGAGAGAGAGAGAGAGAGAGAGAGAGAGAGAGAGAGAGAGAGAGAGAGAGAGAGAGAGAAGAGGTACCGCAAAAGGAGTGAAGGGGCCACATGTCAACAAATGCGACCTCCACTGTTTTTTCAACGTTCACTATCGTTTTTTATTACAGCGGCTATGCGTATTGTGCACTTTGCATTGCTCTCAATTACCTCTCACAACCTCTCAGGCCTTGCTATTCAAGAAAAGGACCACTTCTGTTCATCTCCCCATTTGCAATGAATGAGAGCCTTCAAAGCCCCGCCTCCCATCTGTGTGTGTGTGTGTGTGTGTGTGTGAGGTGCCCTGCGGTTTGAAAACAAGGAAGGGAAAGGGGCATTGATTCTCTCTCTCTCTCTCTCTCTCTCTCTCTCTCTCTCTCTCTCTCTCTCTCTATCTCTCTAACAAGGCATGATGGCTACAAGTTGGCGAACAATGGTAGACCAAGTCCAGGTTGGGAGAGCCAACCAAGTTTAGGTTGGGAAGCTAGGGCACATAGCTATTATGCCCTACAATATTGGTATCTTAGGCAGACAAGGTGGTGTTAATGGCATGGAGTTTGGCGGCACCGACTGAGTCGACTGTGGTGCTATTAAATCTATATATAGGCGCATGCAAGTGTGTATGCCCTCATCCACATAGCACTGCTAGAGGCGGCGCCGTTGTACTAGTTGAAAAGAAATTGTAAGTGAGAGAAAGTGTGAAAAAGGTTTGGTTTTGCTAAATCAAATGAGGCTCACTTTTTGAAATTTTGTCCTCACCTATGGTTTCCTTTGTGCTCCATCCCCTTGGCATAGAGACAAGTTACAACCTGTTGGCAATGCCAATATCTTTTCAAAAAGCTTCATGTGAACACAAAAAGTTGGCAACATGTTGCCAACTTGTTGCAAATCGAGGAGGGCTCTCAAGTGTTTTAAAGTAGGAACAAGATATTGAAAAGATATTTCCAAAGATGGAAAGTGGCTCACTGAAGATGAGATCATCCAAAAATTCCAAATCACTCAAGGGTGTGCAACCTTGGTCTTATAACGGTGTCAAAGATTTTAGGGATACCATTATGGATCCAATTCTAATTATAAAGCTCAATCACAAACTGTGTTTTTCTTGGAATGCCAAGCAATGGGAATACAGGTTTGAGTGTATCTGGGCATACCTTTTTGCCAAAAAGCATAGCTGCTTCATGTGGCTAATCATGCACCAAGGTGTCTAGACACGTACTACAACCAAAAGTATTGAGGTATCGGATGGAATTTGCCCCAGGTGCAAGTGTCATGAAGAATCTCTGGTCCACCTTTCTGTAGAATGCAAATTTAACATGTTGTTTAAAGCTTCAAAAGGTCTACAATATCGATGCCTTACTATGGAAAGAGTATCCATATCCCTTATGAATAGAGCATTGGACTATAGCCAGGGTAAGCTTGATTCCCCATACCACAAAACTCAATCAGAAATGGAGCTTTGGTGGATCGGAGAATCTCAAATACCAGTAGAAAGTCACGATACATTGAAATGGCTGTTTTTGCAGACCAATATCCCTTCTGTTATACAGGACCAAAATGCAGGTGAAAAACTCTGTGTAGATTGCATGGGTGACTTTTTTGTAGAATGGCACTTGAGTGCCGACCTAAAAGCATTAAAGTGCATGTTTGGTGTATGTGGAGGCGCCAATACCAAGTATCCATGTCTATATTTCATGGCAAGCATTGGAGCAAAAGGATGGCTTGCAGAACACGAGGTTGGAAAAGCACCATCGAGGAATAGTGTTAACGTCATCCACTACCCATCGTCTTCTATGATTTGGGATCCAATTCTAACAATAGATTTAAAAAATGCACATATATGCACAATGCATGCAGAGATTAGAATCCTGGACAAATTGCTTCGACTCCATCTTGACTATGCATATTCTATTAAGCCAACTAAACTTGCAGACGAGTGCATAGAAAAATGCGCGGCTTTTCTCTCTCAAATGGGTTTTCATGGTGGTCAAGTGCATCTAAAAAAAGATCCCACTCTTTCAAAAGGAACCGGTGATGTTTTGCAAGATGTTTCAATGGGTGGAGCAAAAGCCAGAAGATTTTTGAGTAACCATGACAACAAACAACTTGATGCTATGTGGAATTGCTGGAAGGATCTTTGTGTTATAACAACCAATGTCAAAAGTAGACCAGATGTAGCCAACAAACGCATGGAAGTGTAAAAGAAGCTCGATAATTTTTGAAAGTTTTGAGACAACAAGGTAGCTCTGCTACTTATGCAGATGAATTTAAAAAGACAATAAAGCTTTTAATAACTGCTATTACAGATGCTTGGGGAGCATAAGACATCACATATTACTTGGTGAGTATTCAATTACTTTCTAAAGTCTGGATAGTATTTTACTTTGCATCCTACTGAGTTCAACTAACTTTTTAAATTTTTTTTAGCATATTCTGTATCTGCATGGACCATATTTTGCAAAACAAGTATCCTTTGCAACATGGAATACTCAGGGAATGGAAAAATCTCACTATCAAGCGAGGACTTCTTTTTTCAAATGTACAAGAAAGGGAGGGGGACAAAGAAGGAGCAATGCACTAAAGGAATTATTCAATTGGTTCTATAGGAGGCAGTTACAATGGATAAGATCAAACAACCATGCTGCTCAACCACAGGTGGAGATTAATGCTTTACTTTGAAACTTTGTACTGAATCTTTCTAAAGAGATCCAAATTCAAAAAAGATATTTTGGTGCAAAAAATTATCAAATTTACATCAGTTTTTGATTTTTTTATATCTATAGGCATGTCACCCCTATATCTCAAAAAATTTCTTCTTCTATAGCCCCCAAGAAGATTGACATTTGTCTCCTCAGCTGCTGCTGCATAGCTAGAGTAGCAAAGAAAGTATCTTGCTCTTGAGGCATTGAATCCTGTAGCATATCCAAATATTTGAAGTGCTGTTGCTCTCTCAAGTAGCATGATCTTGTTTGCATTGATTTGAAGGAGAGTGTACCCTAAAAACTGTGACAATATCTTCAGTGCAAACATTGGCAACTCAGGATCTTCAAAATACTGCATGTGAAAAGCACAGAAGGTTGCACTATCCAATGTAGGCATGTAGTGCATGAGAGAGGAGGCATCCCTTCTTGAAGAGCCCTCTATTGCTTTCCCTCTCGAGCCTTTAGCTCTCCCAAGAAAATTGTCTTTTTCAAGGAGTTCAATCTGCAAAACAAGACAATGAGTAATCAAAACAAACTTGAAAAAAAAGAAAGATTTCAGAAGGGAGATCACCTTTTGCAACTCATCTTCGGCAATGACTTTTTCTTGAAGGAGATTGCATGATCCGGTCATCTCTCTTATGTCAACTTCCTTTCCATTTTTTTTTGAGCTTAAAGTCTCTGCCAACAGATTGGATGCCAAACTCAACAAGCCGCTTCTCAAAATCCTCATCTTTGAGGGAAGGTTTTTCCTCTTCCACTCTTCTCATGCATTGAGCAAGTGCATCAAGAGCAGGCAGAAAATCTTTATTGGATGTCTGAAGATCAAGTGCCAAAAAATCCTCTTTTGACTCTTCTTCTGTGTCAATAAAATCTTTGGCCACCTCAGAAGCTTCAGAAATGGTTGCAATACAGTAGTCCTCCCTCATATTAAGCAGACACTGGATATGATGGAGAGGGATATACTCTTTCCCATTGACATAGAAGTAGGGAAGGTTTGGAATAGTAAGGGAAGCTTCAGATACCTCTACCTCATCTGTTGGCTCATCAATGACAGTACTAGCTCTAAATTGAGCCACATCAAAATTTGCACTCTCCTGCTCCTCAACTGCAACATCAACTTCCTCCTCTTCTAGAATTTCACTTTTCTCAAGCTCCAAAACTGTGGAAATATTTTTATTTGTTGCCTCTTCTGTATCTTTCACTTCATCAGCTTTGCCTTGCATGTCAACTTTAAGGAACAAAAAGAAAAGAAAGGCAACTTCTTTTGGAACAAGGTTGCAAGGCTTTAAATGTAATTGACAAGAAATGGTACGTGGACAAACAAAGGAAGTCTTCTTAGAAAATATTCCAAACCTCCTTGTTACTTTGCTTTTCTCAATTGATTTGGTAGTAAATTCGGTTAGATGGCAATAAGTCTTGCCATCTAAAACCAAACACTTGCCTTCAACTTCCTCTTCAAACTCTTTGAATTCTTCTGACAAGAAGTCCTTCAAATGGTCTAACAAAGGTGCAAGATCAAACACAGGGTTGAATATTTCATATGCTTTGGTGTACACCTCCATGTCACCACCATCCATCACAACAACCAACAGTTTCTCACTTGGGCTCTCCTCCAAAATCTCCTCCCGGCCTTCGTTCATGGTAGAGGAAAAGTCGACAGGTGAAGCTACTAGATACAAGGTCGAGAAATACGCCCAAAGGGATATATAGAGCGATAAGGGGGAGGGTTAGACGGCAAGCAAAGCGCCCGGCACTGGGTCTTAGAACCTCACTAGCACGAAGCAATTGGGGTGGGTTCCAAGATTTGCAACTTGCTCGGATCGCGTCGTGTCGGAGCTGCCAACGAGAAACCTGAACCACGCGATAGAGGCGTCACCCGACGTTTGCAAATGGGTACCGATGCATTGTGTGGGACAAGGGCACACCAAAGCGACCAACTAGAATCCCGAACAACGCGATAGAGGCTGGACACGGGGTGTGCAAATGGTACCGGCACGTCGTGTGGGATGAGGGGACTAGTAGACGGATACTAGTAATACCTCGCGTCGTGTGGGACAAGTAAACGTGGAACACTAATAAAATTCGAGACCAAGATTTATATAGGGTGCAAATATGACCATTATTGACACGTGTCATCCATGCAGACGTGTGACATGGCGTGCTTACAACGGTCGTTGTACGGACGGTCGGATGTAGATAAAGCTCTCTCACGTGCTCATTCTCTCACTTTCCCCCATACCCCACATTCGCGTCGTGTCGTCCTCAACTACCTGCACTTCCATCGACCCATCCGCACTTTCTACATTCTTTTTTCCACACACGCGCTACCCATCCTCGCCCAATACGACGCGATACGAGCTAGTCCTACACATTGGGTTGCCAAGCTATCGCGCCGTGCGTTTGTCCACTTCTCATTGCTAAGATCAGCTGCTTTACAAAAGACGCGACCAGGATGTCTTCTAGCATGTGGGTGGACCTACTATCGCGTCATGCATGTCTTCTTGCTTGATTTATTGAAAAGATCCGAAGCTCACATACGACGCGATACGGGCATGTTCTAGGGTGTGGGTGAGCCCTTTATCGCGTCGTGCAGGTCTTCTTGCTTGATTTCTTTAAAAGGTCTAAAGCTCACATACGACGCGATAAGGACATACTCTAGAGCGTGGATCACACTTCTATCACGTCGTGTTGGTGTCTCTCCCCAATATCATTTGCTTCACATACGGCGCGATAGGCACATCTTGCAGGTTGTGGGTGACCCATCTATCGCGTGGTGCGGTGTTTTGTGACCCAAATGGCGAGGACTAAGCAGACTGCAAGGAAGGTCTACCAAGCCCCAACTGATCCAGAAGTAGATGATTTAGAGAAAGATCCAGAGAAAGCACCGCCTCCACTACCTCGTCAGAAGCCCACTGCTAGAAAAAGATTGAATTATCAGGTGAAATCTTTAAGAGAAATAAGAAAAGCACAAAAGTCTACTTGTCTCTACTGATTCCAAAGCTCTCTTTCATGAGAGTTGTCAAAGAGATATTAGATAGACTTGTAAGCATGATGAATATCAAAACTTTTGTCTCAGTAAGGTGGCAATCTCAAGCTGTGATGTGCCTTCAGGAAGCTGCTGAGGATTTTCTCATAGACTTTATGAATGATCGCTACATTGCAGCTGCATTTGCTCACAGGGTCACACTTATGAGCAAAGATTTTGTGCTTGTGTCAAGGCTAAGGTACAAGTTTGATAAGGCTCTTGAGCTCATTCCTAGTGAGGATCTAAGAGCCTTCCAAATTTTAAACATCCCTCCTTCCAGGCAGCAGAAAGATTCTGGGGTTGTTATTGAGCATGTTACACATGAGTATGAGACAAGAAAGGCCCACGATATCAAAGCAGGAAAAGAGGTTGAGAGGGAGCAAGACATGATATCAGAGGATGCTATCCTTAAAGAGCAAGCATAAATTTTAAGAGCATCCAACTCTCTTCTTTATGAAAAAGTCACAGGTCAAATGGTGGTGGAAGTCTCCTTGTTTGGAGATATTGAGGCGTATTTGGACATATTCCCTCAAGACACACGTATGCTTGTAAATCCCAACATTGATCTTGATGACGCTGTGCTCTTTATCTGTCTCAGGTATGTGTTTCTCCTTTGCTAATTATTAGTGCATGTGCAAGGCAGGCACAAGGGGCTCATTGGGGCTTGTGTTTTATTTTTTAGGTGTCTTATGAGGGATCTTCCAGAGGCTCTAGCTATGCAAATTTCCATACTTGACCCTCTAGTGACACAATGTCTTTTTAACAAGCAAGGAACCCTTTCAAGTTTTTTTGAAGATTTTAACATGCTGACCTGCAATTACATATTATACCCCTATGTTGAAGGGTAAATCTTAATTCCTTATATGTTATTTTTAACATTTTGTGGTATTCTTAGGTAATTGTTTGTTTTTTTTGTAGAGGACATTGGAGTCTTATTATCTTCAATCTTTTGGAGAAAGATATTATATCTATGAATTCATTGTCAAGTATCTATGGGAGAAGTAAACTGTAAGTATGAAGCATAATCTATGCTTGATGGCCCATTGTTTTCTATTAGTAGCTTTTTAATTCAATGTCTTCTTGCAGTGCTGCCAAACTTATTGTTGGTCACCTGAGTACCACAAATAAGGATTACAATATAGAAGCTTTCAAGTACTACAATCAAAAAGTGCTTTTACAGACAGACTCAATATCTTGTGGATGGAGGGTGCTTGCCAATGCATGGAGATATCTTGAGTCAAGGTGCCGGATGACTACACTCACTGTAAGTGTGTGGCTCATGTATTTATTTTGATGTTTTATGTATGTACTATAATGTCCTTTAATTCCTTTTTCTATTTTTTTCAGTTGTATGACTATCCAGAGTCTTGGGTCACGTGGGTGAGAGAGAAGGCTGTTTCTATGGTTTTGGAAAGATCAATAAATCCAAATGATGCAGAATCTCCTTTGCCACCAAAGAAAGGTAGAGCCACCAAAGGTTTGGATGCAAAGAAAATGGATCAGAAGAAGAAAAGTCCTACAAAGAAGATCCATACAAAGAAAAAGGATCACAAGAAGAGTCCTACAAAGAAGAGCCACGCTAAGAAGAGTCCTGCCAAGGGGAAGAGTCCCACCAAGAAGAAGATCGCTGCCAAGGGGAAGAGTCCCACCAAGAAGAAGATCCCTACCAAGGGGAAGAGTCCCACCAAGAAGACTGCCAAGGGGAAGAGTCCCACCAAGAAGAAGAGCCATGCAAAAAAGAGAGCAGATACAAAGTGCAAAAATTCCACTCACCATTGAAATTCAAAGTTCAAAAGTGTCGTACGCTTAAGAACAGTAAGGGGGAGGCACCTAGCTCGCCTTTCAAGCTACCATTCATGTTGCCAAAGAAGGTTGCCAAGTCACCCAAGCCAGCCAGTCCTCAGGAGCCCAAAGCACCAACCCTTGCCAAGTCACCCGTGCCAAGCCCTGAGGAGCCCAAAGCACCAACCCCTTCCAAGTCACCCATGCCAAGCCCTGAGGAGCCCAAGTCACCACCACCACCCACTCCTGAACTTTCACCCCCTTCTGAACACAAAAGAAAAAGGGTCTCCGAGGATGCAGAATCCTCTCAGGCAAAAAGAAAAATGGAGTTTCATGATTGATTACTCCACAAAAGCTATGTACACTTTTGTTCATTTTGTGCATATGAACATATATATACCCTTTGGTGATTCATAATTTTGTACTTCAAATACTTAATACCAACTATCGATTCTTAAATGTGCACATATCATGATGTCATGTAAGTTCAAAACAACATAAGTAATGTTCATAATAAGGTAGAGAAAAGATAAATATATTTGCAAAATGATTACAATATTGAACTTGTTTTTTCAAGTCCTTGCAAGTGGCATGTGATGCAAGAGGTTGAATTCTCCATCCTTGTGCTCACCACAATTTCATCCACTTTGAATCTATACTCAGGAGATGTTTCATCAAGAAACTCAAGAGATTATCTAACATCATTTAGTCTCCAATTTGTTGTTACTATCAGGCTTCTATACTCGGTGTGTGGATGGACTGTGACCTTTAGTTCAAACTCTGGACAATTTTTCTCAGAGTCGAGAGGAACCCAGCTACCTAATTTGCTTCTCCATCTCCTATAGTCGTAGCCCATAACTAATGATTAATGACATAGTTGATAATATGAGATAGACATAGAATTTGGGCTTACTCTACAACTAATATTTTCACCAATATGAAAAGTTTCTTTGGTGCTCCATCCGTCTCCAAGAACATTATCCAGTCCAGTCATAGAAAGTCTTCTATTAAGCCACATCGTCTTTGTCCTCTGCAAGTCCATTGTTTTGAAACATGCCACAAAGACATGTATAGGCAAGAACCATTGAACTTTAATCCTTCCTGATATCCTGCCCGGAGACATGGCTTTAAGGATGTCTTCTTTGATCTTGGATTTGAAGCTTGATATAGTACATGCATCAGGAGCTTCCGAGTCAAGTGAACTTATGGTGGGAACGGGTAACTTATGTAGTTCTCCATATGCACCTTCTCGTGATGGAACTTTATATTCTGTAAAATAGACAAACAAATCCATTGTTTTGTAAAAGGAAGGTGGCTTGTCAGCATACATAGCATCTACAATCCCTTTATGCATTGCTTTGAACGTCCCACTTAGACTCTCCACAGGCTGCCATTCCACAGTTGTTGAAGGAAATATATCTGGAATGGAATCAAAAAATGAGAAAAATAATGGGATAATGAAAACTTCATTGTATCAAATAGTTTTTTTTGTACTTACAATAAGAATGCAGTGTGGGATGTTCTTCCCAGTCTAGCACCATATCCTTGGCCATGTACACATGTTGAACCTTAGCTAGCTAGCCATTGTTGGTCACTTTGAAAGGAAGAACACGACCTTTCCAATGGTTTTTTACTCTATCGTGTTTAGTTCTCTTCACTCTGTGTACACCTTTGCATGAAGGAAGCATTGTTACCCAGTCATTCACACGAAAAGATATGGGCTTCCAAAGACCATTCTCTCTAACGTTATGAAAGTCGCATGAAGTTATGTTATGTGAAGGGCGACGTGCAAAAGACGCCATGGAAACTCAGAGATTAGAGAAGAAGAAAGAAAGTATAGATGGAAAGACTTAAACCTCTCACAAACTAGAGAGAGAGAGCGAGAAAGGTATACGTTTGAAAAAAGTAGGTGATTTGTCATTAATGCCCTTGTTTTGAGAGCCTTCTGACATAGATTTTGTATCTTTTGACAACGCTTTTGTGAAATATAAAATAGAACAAAAGGAGAGACTTCATTACTTTGAGCCGAAAATTTAATGAGCTCTCTCGCCGAAAGCACCCAAATATAGCAGTTTTCGCCTTATGATCAAGACATTTAGCGGTTCTCCGTCAAAATAGGACCACCAAAACCCACAATAGAGGAGACAAGAGTGCCATACTTTTGTATACGTGTCAAATGACTATTGGACTATTCCTTAATCCTTAGATTAACAAACGGCCCTTTTTGAGTCGTTTTTGGCCCTAATGAGGTGTAAAGTGCCTTTAAGGTAGCAAAAAATCCTCTTGACATCTTGCCAATGCTTAGACCTTGGGCTATGAATAAATCTACTGACCTGTGAGATTACAAACTGAATATCTGGCCTCGTGTTGCATACATAAATGAGGCATACAACAAAAGTTTGGTAAAGAGTGACATCTGCAGGATCACCAGCATCATGTAGACTCAATTTCGAACCTGTTTCCATGGGAGTGGCAATAGGTTTGCAATCCTCAAGTCCAAACGTACATAGAAATGTCTCTACGTAACTTTTCTGACACAAGGCAATACCAACATCACACTGCTTAAACTCTATGCCCAAGTAATGATGCAACAACCCCAAATCTTTCATCTTGAAAGTAGCATTCAAATCAGCCTTAAATTCAGCAATATGTCTCTGATTTGGTCTAGTGATCAACAAATGATCTACATAAAGAACCACAATGAGAAGTACATCACCCTCACACTTTACATACAATGTGGTTTCTGTTGGACTGTTTTACGAAAGCCTTGTTTGACCAAATGAGTGTCAGCTTTGTCATACCAAGCATGAGGAGATTACTTCAACCCAAACAAAGCCTTGTTACATTTTCACACTTTTTCCTCTTGTCGTTTCTTGACAAAACCGCGAGGCTGCGTTACATAAACTTCCTCAAATATGTCACCATTCAAGAAAGCAGTAACAATGTTTGATTGATGTACATCCCAACCAAAATGAGTTGCCAATGCACGTAGAAAACGCACAGTAGTCATACGATAAGTGGGAGCAAAAGTCTCTTCATAATCTATGCCTTTTTGTTGTGCATAACCCTTTGCAACAAGTCGAGCCTTATGGTGATCGATCTCACCATCCAGCTTGCGTTTCAACTAGTAAACCCACTTCGTACCAATGGCCTTTTTTCCAGGAGGAAAATCACATAAAGTCCATGTGTCATTTTCTATAAGTGCATCATATTCTGATTGCATGGAAGCCATCCAATTTTTTGAATTCTGTGCTTCATCAAAAGACAAAGGCTCCTCAACATCATGTAAGCTAGACACAGCCAAAGCATAACAATCTGATGCATAAGATGCATGGCAAGAGCCTGAAGGAGTACGACTAGAAAAAGGTGCATCCAATTTACTATCACGCAATGTATGCACCAACCATTTTGGCATATCTCTACCCTGCTCATTTTCAGCCCTTTCCTCATCAAGTACATTATGTACATCTGCATTAGTAATAGGCTGATCTCTAACATTTTTGGAAACCCCCATAGGCTGTACAATTGCCTCATTGGAATTTACATTCATATTTCCACCACTAAAAAGAGGCAACAAAGTGTCATAAATGTCTTGTGAGCTTACATTACTGTCTCTAGTACATGACAGCAAGGGATGAACACAATCTTCCACAAACACTACATCCCGTGAAACCAGAATACGCTTTGTTTGTGGATGATACAACCTATAACCTTTGATTTCAGCACAAAAATACATTTGATAGCCTTATAACCCAATTTTCTGCGTTGTGTTTGTGACACCAAAGCATATGCCAAATAGCCAAAAACACGCATGTGGTCAATGAAAGGCTTTCTATCATGCCATGCTTCATATGGAGTACTAGACTGCAAAGCTTTCATAGGACACCTGTTTAGTACAAGCCAAAAAGAATGCGGCAAAGCTTGACTTTTTACCATACATTGTGCCATTTTCGTAAGTGGCCTATTTTTCCTCTTAGCAACACCACTTTGCTGAGGTGTATAAGGCACTATACATTGGTGTTTTATCCCACGACTAGCCAGAAATGCATCATCATGTACATCTGCATCAGTAATAGATTGATCTGTAACATTTTCCAAAACCCCCATAGGCTGTACATTTGCCTCATTAGAATTTACATTCAAAGTTCCACCACTAAAAAGAGGCAACAAAGTGTCATAAATGTCTTGTGAGCTTACATTACTGTCTCTAGTACATGACACCAAGGGTTGAACAGAATCTTCCACAAACACTACATCCTGTGAAGCCAGAATACGCTTTGTTTGCAGATGATACAACTTGTAACCTTTGCTTTCATCACTATAACAAAACATAATACATTTGACAACCTTATCATCCAATTCTTTTCGTTGTGTTTGTGGCACCAAAGCATATGACAAACAGCCAAAAACACGCATGTGCTCAATAGAAGGTTTTCTATCATGCCATTCTTCATATGGAGTAATAGACTGCTAAACTTTGGTAGGACACCTGTTAAGTACATAAGTGGCACACATGATGGCATCAAGCCAAAAAGAATGCGGAAAGCTTGACTTTTGACCATACATCGTGCCATTTCCATAAGTGACCTGTTTTTCCTCTCAGCTACACCATTTTTCTGAGGCGTATAAGGCATTGTACATTGTTTTTTTATTCCATGACTAGCCAAAAATGCATTAAATTCATGAGACATATACTCCCCCCCTCGATCGAAATTTAGGGTGCCCATAGTACATTTTGATACATTTTCGGCCATAGCTAGAAATTGTTTGAAGCACATTAAAACTTCAGACCTCGCTTTAAGCGAAAATACCCATGCATGCCTGGAGTAATCATCAATGAAAGTCACGAAGTAAAGGTAATTGCCCAACGACGGAGTTTGCATGGGCCCACAAACATCACTATGCACAAGCTGCAACCTGCATGTGGCCCTAAGTGAACCATCCTTGGGAAACATAGAACGTTGCATTTTACCCAAAATACAGTCTTCACAGACATGTTTGGCAGGTGCTTCAAGAGGCGGTAAAGAAGCAACCATATCAAATTTTTGAAAACATAGCCTAGCAAAATTCAGATGCCCGAAAAATGCATGCCACATTTTTGCATCTAAAACAGCCCTTGAATCTGCAACTGCATTTGCAAAATTTTGTCCACACTTGTCCTACAAAGTGAGTTTATACAGCCCATGGCACAAAAGGCCAGATGCAACAATTTCATCACCAAAACTGAGAGCATGAACTATACATCTGTCATCCACAAATTTGACTACAAGTTCAAGTTTAGCAAGTGCAGATACAGACAAAAGATTCTTCTTGATCCCAGGTACATAAAGTGCATCAACAAGTGTGAAAGAACTTCCATTTGCTGCAGTAAGCACAATTTTTCTAACTCCCTGAACAAGATAAGAGGCATTGTTAGCACAAGTGACTGAATTCCCATGAGGGATAGACTCAAGAGAGAGGTGAAGAATTCATGATGTGAGGTAATGTGCTTTGTAGCACCACTGTCGAAATACCACACATGTGAATCTGCAGCAACTGACATGCATGCATCATGGACAACAGGATTGTAAGTGCACTCTGCACTAAAAGCCCATTCTGCATCAACATCAACATCACAGTCTCCTTTCACAGAAGACTCAACAATGGCTGCATTCTCTTTGGCCTTCAACTTCTTAGGACACTGCTTGATCAAGTGATCATTAGCTTTACAATAATGGCAACACATCTTCTTTTTGCCCTCATCACCAGAATTTCCAAACAAATTGCTGCTAGCACAAGCATTAGGAACATAAGTTTTGCCACTTGCAGACGAACCATAAGAAGTGGTTGCATTGCTGTTACCACCCTTTCTTTGAGAAGCAATAAAAGCCTGTTCAACTACACGACGCTGCCTAGTCCTGTTTTTTTAGGAAAGTGACTCTTCCAATAGCAATGTGCATAATGCATCAAACTCGACAACTTCAGGATTTCCTTGGGTCATAAGTCTCCAAGTAGTAGCAAAAGTCTGGTAAGAATTTGGTAAGGCATAAAAAACAGTTTGCACAAGGGAACTGTCTGAAATGACTTCACCTACAAAAATAAGTTGCTCATTGATATCCTTGACACCAGCAAGGAAAGTGTCCTTATCATCTTCCTCATGCATAATCTTCGATTCCAGCTCTTTACACAGCAAAGAAATTTTAGCCTCATTGCGGCTTGCATAAAGACCTGCTAGAATATCCCAAGCCTATTTTGCAAATTTTGTTGAACGAATGTGAGGAGTAATGGTGAGCTTCACAGACAATGCAATTAATGCATGATTATGTGCATCCTTTACATCCCAACGAGCTTGTTCTGCCATAGGCAAAACAACTCTAATAGCACCAATCCTTGCAACAAGACCTGCAACATCCTCAATATTGCTTACATCCTCAGAACCAGGACGTACATCAATGCCTTGCACAATATTACAGACACCCTTTGACACAAGAACATATTGCATCATGTAAGCCCACATAGGGTAATTGTCCCCATCCAACCTGTCCTCAACAACAAACAACTTGGACACATCTGTGTTGTTGTCAGCCATGGAAAATGTCTGCACCTGATGTGAAAATTTCTCGAAATAAGGAGAAACTGAGTGAGACTAGCACGTATATAGCACAACCCACAGTAGACTGTATGGGACCTGTTATGCAAAAAATGGCACTGACTGAAATTCTTCACTAAATGATGAAATTGCCTTTGCAGACTTGCTTGTAGTCGAAATGGAGGCCAAAATGAGCCCAAATCAAAAATCTGAGCAGACTAAGCTCTACGATCACTCCCAAAAATTTTGACTACCTGTGAACGCTCCCCAAAGCTCACAGAAATAAGAGAAAGTGAGCAGGCGTGTGACAGAATTAGGGTTGCAGAGAAACACACACAACTTGGAGAAGACAAAGGAAGCTCAAGGCACACAATAGAGAGTGTGTTACTTAGTGTACAATGGAAAGATGGATAGCCCTTGAGTGATGGGCGTATATAAAATGCACGGGGGAAAAAACCTCCTAAAGAGGGAAAAAATGCCCCGGTGGTCCTAGTGTGTTCACACACATCACTACCACATGTATATGGTAACAAATAAGGAGAGCACCAAAAGCTCTTACAATTTCAATTCCAAGACTTCCTTTTCAAATTGAATTTGTTGACATTCTCAAAGAGTGGAAAAAAGAGATCAATGACCTATTATCTTGGCATCCTTGAGGTTTGCCTTACCATCAACATTCTATATGTGTTTTTGTAGATCGTTCATAGTTAATAAGTGTTCTTTAAATTATTTCTAGATTATTGATCATGACTATAAGTTAGATGTCCAACATAAAGTGGACATGGTTGACCCAACCATCTCTTACTATTTAAGGAATGGTTGTGACATAAGGAATTGGCTAGCCAATATTGATTTTGAGACTTCTGAGTTTCGTATTTGCCCCTACCATGAGAGTTATGTTTTTAGGCAACCCTAGCTCATTTTGAGTTTTTCATCTTTGAGGCTTTTGACAACGTCCAATGGTCTTGCCACAACTCACACTAGAGTCTTATTGCAATTAATATCACTGATACAACATGTTTTGTATTGAACTCTATTGAGGGACACCATGCAATGTCAATAGGGTGTAAATGTAATGTCCAATACTTTAGCCAGTTCTCCCACTTTCAATTATTTTGTCTTTGGTTAATCCAATTCTTTGGATTAGTGTTGATGCTACTAATCACAATAGCACATAAGCCCCCAAAGGGCCAAAGAAGCCAAAGGAGGAGGCCAAGCACCACATAGGGCAAGGAAGATCCACACAAAAGAACAAAGGCACAGGAAGAGAAGCCCAAGGAGGTTCCAAAGGAAGAGAAGAAGGTAAAGAAGCATGTTGCCCCTAGAAAGAGCCCCAAAAAAACACAAACACATTCCAACGAGGAGCAAAAGAAGGAGACAAAGAGGTAGCTGAGGACACCAGAAGAACCAAAGCCCAAGGAGGAAGATAAGAAGAAAACACCAAAAGATCCAGAGCCCAAGGAGAAAGAGAAGCAGAAAAAGACAGCCAAAGAGATAAGCAAAAAACACAAACACATTCCAAAGAGGAGTAGAAGAAGGATAGGACGTCACAAGAACCAAAGCCCAAGGAGGAAGATAAGTAGAAAACACTAAAAGAGCTAGAGCCCAAGGAGGAAGAGAATCAAGAAAAGAGACCAACGAGATAGGGCTTAAGGAGGACAAAAAAAAGAAGAAGAGCCAAAAACACCAAAGAAGATCCCAAAAAGAATAGAGGAGGCCAACAAAAGAAAGAGCCCTAGGACTCATAGAACCCCCAAAAGTATTTTGTGAACCAACATTTTGTGAATAGCAAAGCAATATATATTCTACTTGGCAGCATTATATACTCTCTACTTAAGAAGATTACATACTATCTACTTGAGAACATTACATACTCTCTACTTGCAAAGCAGTATATATTCTAGTTGGCAGCATTATATACTCTCTACTTAAGAAGATTACATACTATATACTTGAGAACATTACATACTCATATTTTTTTGTGAAGAAAAAACATTACATATTCTCTCCTTGAGAGCAAGATGTAAATTTTACAGATTTCATTGGCTCCATCTCTCGCATAGCTCCCAATATAGTCTTTCAATTTCTATTGTAATTGTGGTAACCCTTGCATCTATCTTTGCATGTTTTTCCTAGTCCAGCTATGTTGACATCAACATGTCAAGGCCCATACCATAATCCATGCCCTCATCCAACCTACCCCTAAAGGGCCTAAAGAATCTGCTAACGATGGGGGGAGTTCTTTCAAGTAAGTGGAGATAATGAAAACTGACTCAGGGTCCTTCTCTTCCACCTCTTCCTTCTCATGCTCATGGTATTTTCTCTCTTTTTTCTTCTCCTTCTTGCTCACAAGAAGTGAGGAAGAGGAATTAGAATCCTTACCCATTTCTCTTGACCTATTGCTCATTGTAAGGGTGACAAACCTTAGCTGTTTGGCCTATTTATAGTGTTGTGAAGGCATACAATATTGATGACACTGATATCAAATAAGACGAGACATCTGAACAATTATAAATAATAAAACAAACAAAAATGGAAACCAACAAGATGAGATGTCTAAACCAATATGTCATTTGTCATTGATATGGGAATATTGTACAAAATTTCGGTCTGCTATAAGATGAGACAACCAGCGTTTGTCATTTATATAAAAATATTGTACAAAATGTCAATCTTCTACAATTGATACAATTTGCATAGGGAGGAGGCTCCAACTTGGAAGAAAATGTACTATCCATTCTGGCACTTCTTGGCATATAAATTTCTTCTCAATCCTCCTTGGAACCTGCAATTCATATTAAGAAATAGGAAAAGTAAAAGTATGTCTCACACAAATTTCTCTATAAAAAAGAAACCATTATCTAAATACCTTCTATCCAACTATTTGAAACCCTCTTTTTCTAGAGAACCATGAGTTCTCCCTTTGTAAAGCACTTTACCAATGGATCCATGCAAGACATCTAAAATATCTATGACACGCTCTGCCGGCTACCATTCCTCTATGCTTGATGGATACAAGTTTGTAATGAGCATAGTATAAAAAAAGCACAAACAATATAACCATAAAAAAAAAACCACAAACAAACCAAACCAAAGTGAAAATAATCTATTGTGTACATCTGAACCACTTAAAGTTAGCTCTATGGCATAGTACAACAAACAAGAAGAGAACAACAAACAAGAAGAGAAGTCTGAACCACTTATAGTTAGCTCTGTGCAGAGGAAGATTTGAGCATTCGGATTGAAGGTGAAGCTCCTTGTGCATGTAAACATGATGCACCAAAATCTCTTTCACTGTCTTCTTGGCTCCAACAAGTTGGAAGTCTTCTCGGAAGTCTTTCACTCTTCCTTTCCAACATGACACTTGGGTTTTTGGATGAGTCTTTTCTTCTCCTACCCTATTGCATTATAATCCAACTACCCTTGGTTATGGATATTGGGATCCATTGGTTGTGCTCATCTAATCCGGCATAAGTGGTGATGGTTTCAATGGATGTGCTAGAGCATTTAGATTGGGTGGACTCCATTGCTTGAGGAGAATAGGATGCATAGTAGATGAAGGTGAAGGGAGGACAGTAGGAAGAGGAGGTGAGATGAAGAGGGGTGGGAAAAGGAGGGAAAAGAAGTTTGCGAGAAGATTGAAAAATCTTTTGGGTTGATGAAAGAGACCTTCTTGAGGTAAAAGGACCATGGCCTTGAAAGTTACCTCAGATTGTGGCTCAAAGAAAATTCATTTTAGAAAATCAAAAGCAATTTCCAAAAAGAAGATTCTGTAATAATCGAAGCGCTCAACTCATTGGCTTAGAGCACTCTCTCTCTAAGCATTAAAAGGAAAAAAAAAAGAGCTCAAACTTCCCCTAATCAAAGGTAGTGTGCCTCTTACCTCGACCGGACATGATAAAGATGTCCAATAGTCCATCAATTGTACACACCTTATTCTTTACTAGATAGAAGAGCAAGGGGTACTCTCTCATACATTGTAGTGAGTTGATCCACCCATATCATGTGTTATCTCTCTCTCTCTCTCTCTCTCTCTCTCTCTCTCTCTCTCTCTCTCTCTCTCTCTCTCTCTCTCGTCGCACATGCACCACCTTTGTGCGCTCTCAATTGGTATCAAAACGCGAGGTGATCATGGAGAGCATGGTGGTGTTGAGAGCATCGAGGCAATAGCTTGCTCGCTCTTGGCAGTGGAGAGATCAAGAAAGATCAAAAGCTTTGTGGGAATACAATAGAATCTTGTGAGCTCAACTGAGAGTGATGTATGCTCTTGTGAAGCTCATAAAAGAGTGTGGAAGATAGTGTGTAGGTGAAGGTGCTGCCCTAAAAACTATATGCATGGCATCATTGTTTTCAATTTCATTTTTCTCTTGGTATAATGCACATCTAGGAATTCTACCCATTATGCCCCTCTATTTTGATGTGTTCTATAACTTTGCAAAAGAAACATTTTGCAAATTCCTCACCATGTTGCTGATATTCAGCTTAGACTGATTGTATGCAATAAATTTCAAGTTTTTTGGTTTGCGCAGTGTGTGAGTTTGATGTACTTTTGGAAGCGCAATAGGTGCTCAAAGTTGAGTGCATAATTTTTGAGATTGAAGATGCAATTTCAGCTTGTTTGGTAAATTTGGGTAAAGAATCACCGAGGCATTTACACACCATTGAAGCGATCTATTGAGACACAATTTTTTGAGCACATAGGTGGATCTTCTATTCCAGGTTTTCACAGGATAATTTGGCAATGATTTTGTGCTTCATTTCACGGTCTTTGCGGATGGATTCACATATTGTTATGGTGCATGGTTGATGCCCATTGTACATGCATTTTGGCGAGCACTTTTGAGTGCTTGTGAGCTCTCTTGAGAGCATTGGAAGTAAGGAAGTAGGAAAAGAAAAAAACAGGTTGAAACGGAAGACATCTTCCAAGAAATCAATGTGCATTTGATTTCAAATTAGGAAAGAATTGTTTGATTTAAAACTGGTTACATTAGGAAAGATATGATTGATCATCCTTAAAACAGCTTGCCTCAAGACACCTCCAACTCCTTGGTATATTTTGATGAATAATGATGGCTTTCTAACCACGAACAAGTCGGTTACCCCCATGAACGATGAGTTTCTACTCCGTGTCATGTCTTGATGTTTCTACATAAGTTAGAATATCGTTTTTATCCTAGGGGAGCCGTCCGGTTGTGTGGGCAACTGGTTTGGTGTATGGGCACCCTGAACCTTGGGTGGGAGTTTATCCACCCCGGGTTGAGAACAAGAAACGGGTGCCATTTTTCACCCTTAGGTGGTCTCGAGACAAGAAGAGTATTGATCATGGTTATTATGGCCAATGTTTGATTGATAATACCCTGTCTTAAGTTTAAAGATGTTTGCTTTTCAATGCAGTCTTTAATAATTGATTGAAGGAAGCACTGTGACGGAAAGTTAAAAGGAACCATTATTTTTAATGTTAAAACAATGTAATAGTAATTAGAAAACAAAAGAATCATGTGTGAATGCGGGGTGGTAAGTGGGGATTGACTAAGGTTGTCAATCATGGACGGGTGGACCTGATGAGTCAGGTAACTATCCATCCCTGCACACTAAATACGTTTAGAAAACTTCTTCACTTGGAAGAGGAGTCCACCAGCGGCTATGCCCTCACATCTATTAGCGGGAAAAAAGCGTTGATTGATGATACCTTAGCCCAACTTGTGGAAGTTATAGGGCTGAAATCTTTTTGGACTTTTAATATGTTATCTCGTTTCCATTCTCTTATTTCAATGGGACCATATGGCTAGCATTAGCATGTCTGACAATGGCCTAGTCATTAGAGGTATCACCACTTGGGAAGCAGTCACCACCAATGCGATCCAATTGGATAATAATTTAAATATTCAAGGAGAAAGAGTGTCGTTTGAGCCTAAATCTACTAGCTTGCAAGCATCGCGGCATCAACCAATGACCCTAAAGACTATTGATAAGGAGCTAAAGATATCTGAGATGACTTTAGCAGATCTTACCAAGGCCATTCAAGAAAGTCTTAGAGACAATTGTGCTCCACAAAACAATCATATGTATCCAAGAAGGGAGAAACAATGGTGCTCAATTTGCTATGGTCTGCATAGTACCAGTGAATGCCCTACTTTTACAGTAAAATTTAATGGGAATTGAAACGCCTATGGGAGGTATGGTCATCAAGATAAGGATTGCATAGTATTTAAGCGTGCGATGGCCAATAGACCAACCTTAGCATGGATGGACACATCTCGAGTGCCTGCATTGATGTTGGGTCCACCTCTTGAACAAACATCACAACACATGGTCCCTAGGGCCCAAAATGTTGTTCAAACAACACCCTTACCACCTCCAGTGCTAGGACATCAACCACCACATCCAAGAATCACTTCTGTGAATCAAGTGGATTGTGAGTCATCTATTGCTTGTTTGGAAGGTTGTGAGGAAGATATAGACCCTAATCTTGCCTATAGAATTGATGCACTTGAAGAAAGTCCACAATACTACATGGAGGACTATCAGGGACAAGTCAAACCTCTCTATCAAGTAGCTGCTCTTGCTGTAAGAGGGCAGAATATCAATTACACAGCCAAAAGACCACCTCTTCAATGCTATGAGTGTGGGGGTCCACATCGTGTAGTCGAGTGTCCTATTAGGCTACAAAAGAATGCTACACTAATGCAAACCAATCAAGCAAGCACATCTACAATGCCGATAGTCATGTTTAATCAATGTGGCATAGATAATTTGATTGCCCAATGTCCAAATAATCCAAATGCGTTGAAGATCATGCCATTAAACTTGATTGAGGTTACCGAGGAGCTATCACAAAGTACACATGTGGTACTAGTAAATGTACTCACACGATCGATGCTCCAAAAACAAAATTATATTCTTAAAGAAAGAGACATGGCATCAATTGCCCAATCTCAGAAGAAGAAGAAAATACAAAGGAAGAGATCGCAAAAAGCAGCAAAGTCAGACCCCAGTTCAAAGACCAACATAGGGACTGGTAATGACCCCGTATATATGAACGACACTGAAATGGATTCTGATTCAGGTGAAACCATGGAGACCAAAACGACCACTAGGAAAGAAACCAACAAGGAAAATCATCATGAGCCACAAGGCCAGGAGCCAAGAAGAAGATAGGAACTTACCCAAACCCTACAGAGGAGATCAAGGGAGTCAAGCAATTAAGGAGTTTGGTAGAAGAGACCCAAAGGGATCTAGAGCCAGCACCTAGGTAGATCCAAATTACCAACACAGTGTTCCCTACACAAAAGCAACCTCACAAAGTCCATAGACCACTAGCCATACCTAGTGTCATCCAAGAATAAAGTGACTTAAAGTCATGGGAAATTGGGTGTACTTACTTCTTGTTAGAAACAATGTTTACAGAGGGACTACATGACCCTATTGAAGAAATGGAGATCCCATCTTCCCCACGTCAAGGGACTGAAGCCCAAAAGGTGTCGTTAAATATTTATAAATTGATAGAACCATCATGTCCAAACTATATGGAGATCCCAAGATATTCTAGCTCTTCGAGCTTTCCTCAATGGAGAACTGAAAGTCGGACTACCACAATTTTCATAGATGGATGGATCTAGGGAGATGCCAATAGAGGAACAACACTTAGATCCACAACCCAACCTAGATGAGAACTCTGTTGTAGAAATACCTGTTAAGAAGTCGGGACAATACTTTGAAGGCAATGAATCCAATGCAACCATAACAATCACTACCAAGGGATTAACTATGAAGGAAATCCTTGATGGTGGCGCTGGGTTAGCATTGTGACTAAAAATTTCTTGAAAACTATGGGAAGACCTCACCTTGGGACCACAAACATAGTAGTAAAGATGGCCAATGGGACTATTAGTAAACCTATTGGGATGCTAGAAGATCTCAAGATCAAGGTCTTTGGACACAAAATAAGGAATACCTTCATTGTTATGGATTTCTCCAAGCGCACTATGTCATCTGAGGTGATTTTAGGATGTCCTTTCATGAGGGAAGCAAAAAATGGTGCATGACTGGTTTAAAAACCATGTCTACTTGTAGTTCCAAGATTCTATCATTCAAGTGGATGTTGTAACTAGTCAAGCACATCCTCTAGGCAACATATTTATAATTGATCATATATCTGACACCACAGTTCACTCGGCCCCATTGCAGTATTGTTACACATGTAAAATGGACACCGATGTTGGGGAAGATTCTCCTTATATGGATGTTCTACCTGAGATGGCTGAGTTTGACAATGTGGATTGGGTCCACCTAGTAACAACCATAGACACTTGGGGAAATAGGGGGATGACCTGCGAAAGACTTGAGGGGGATGAAATGCCACAATTTGTACCCTTAGATATGATAGAAGCAATGCATATAGCTTTTGATGACCTACAAGATGAAGGCTTGACTGACATTGGAACCAGTAGCGTCTCATAAGACTATAGCCCACACGATTTGGAGTCAATATCATCGATTGAGATTGACTCTGAGGACGAAGAACCTGAGTTAAATCTTAATGCAAATGTAGGGACAAACCATTCAGGGGCCAGTGGTACCCTAGATGACAATCTATCCAGAGGAGCAGAAGACACAAGTAGCGATTCATCTAGTGACTTTGCACTAGAGATTGACTGTAATCAGAAATTAGACAAGAAGAGTAAGATATATAAGAGGCAACGATATCAAGCAAATGTGTATGCTAGAATAAATGAAAAGAAATCTATCATAGAATGGATTGATTATATAGGGGCATGTGATACTCATTGGAAGTTGGTAGATAACTGGGCTGAATACCTTCAAAGCGTTATGTGGTGTAGTCCAGAACCCATTGACATTGCACATCTAGAGGCTATAGAGAGTTGAGTCGTATCGTAAGAAGATGAAAAAATCAAGAGTTAGCTCAACAACAAAAGGAAGCGGAAGAGAAATCACAGTCCATAGAAGAACAAGACCCCATAGACTTACACCTTGCACTTGAACATTTCAAATCCTACACCACAGAGGAACGTAAGGTTGTGTATACAAAGGCACAAAGGACACCTATTGATGGAAGTAATGGAGTCAGCAAACCCAGGAGAAGAGTCCAAACTTGTTTTCATTGCCCAAGATCTAACAGAGACTGAGGAGTATGTACTTAAAACACTTCTCAAGGAATTCAAGGATATATTTACTTGGATATATCATGATATGAAAGGTGTTCCACCTTCCATGGTGCAACACACAATCCCCATGAATAACATGGCTAATCCAGTCCACCAGCAGCGTCTCTACCCAATGAATCCTAAGCATGCAAAGATTGTTCAAGAAGAGATTGAAAAGCTTGTCAAATGCGGATTCATATACCCTATTGACCACTCAGAATGGGTGTCTCCAATAGTGATTGTGCCAAAAAAGAATGGGAAACTCAAGGTGTGCATGGATCTCAAGAAGGTCAATGCCGCCACTAGGAGGGACCATTATCCCTTGCTATATTCAGAACATGTGCTTGAAAGAGTTATAGGAAAGGAAGCTTATAGATTTTTAGATGGGTACTCTGGATACAATCAAATTACAATTGCACTAGAGGAACAAGCTAAAATAACATTTATAACCGAATTCAGAGTGTTCACATTTTGTGTTATGGATTTTGGCATTAACCAATGCTCCTGCTACCTTCCAAAGATTAATAAATGGTGCTTTTAGAGAATTTTTGAGGGAGTTTTGCGAAGATTTCTTAGATGACCCTTTTGTTTATTCTTCTTGGAAAAACATCTATCATGTTTACAAAAAGTGTTTGAGAAGTGCAAATTATATCTCATCTCCTTAAACCCTTTTGAATACCAATTTTGGGTTAAACATGGAGTCATTTTAGGGCATATAGTGTCCAAAAATGGGATTTCCACAGATGAGAGCAAAATTAAAGCCATTGCTGATTTGCCACCACCTACAAAATATAAAGGAGTTCAAAGTTTCATGGGCCATGTTGGTTATTACCACGATTTATTTTGAACTTTACTGAGATAGCTCGCCCTTTGTACAAGATTTTTATTGAGTTCCACTGGACCGTGGAGTGTGACCATGCTTATGAGTCATTGAAAAAGACCTTGACAAGTGCTCTCATTCTATGAGTGCCCGATTGGAATGTAATTTTCCACGTGCACATTGATGCATCAAACCTTGCTATTGGGTGTGTTCTAGCTCAACTAGGATAACATAAATTGGACTACCCCATTAGCTTTGCAAGTCTTCAATTGAATAATGCTGAGAGAAACTACACCACTTCAGAGCAGGAAGGTTTAGCTATGATTTATGTAGTAAAGAAATTTTGCTACTACCTTCTTGCCAACAAGTTTGTTTTCTATGTGGATCATCAAGCCTTGTTGTATCTAGTAAATAAACCTTGCTCCATGGGAAGAATTACACGATGGTTGTTAATTCTTCCTGAGTTTGATTTCACCGTTGTGGTAGGAGTTAGGATTGTCTTGATCTACCATATGCATGTATCTGAGGTAGAAGACGACATAGTCTCTCAATTATATAACATTCATCTCAGCTAAAGATTAGACATATATCTTTCATGGATGAGCTCCAAATTAATGTGCATGACAAGTCTGTAGATGCAAAGTTAGAGTGGCCATGCTCTAGCTTGGGGGGATCACTATGTATAAATCTCAGTATATATTTTGTATATTGCGTGCATTCAAGCACCAGTTTAAAAACTCCTTATGTGTGATTTTTTTACAAATAAAATACATCCTTTTTCTATTAAATCTTTAATTTCTTTCCCTATTCCATTTTATGGTACCCTTTTGTATGTGAAAATGTGAGATTTTTTTTTTTATAACCCATTTTGTTGCACTCATGTGATAGCCACATAATTACTAAGTGACCCCCCCAAGAGTGCTCTAGCAAGACACAAAGTATTGATCCTCTTAGTATAGAGATCCCTCCTAGCATGGAGATGAGTGATATGGAGTTCTTTGACATGATCATGTTAGATGTTGGTATGATTATGCCAAGACATGTGGATACAGTCCCTATGGATGATGAAGGAGTGATGACTACCTTGGAGTCAGGATTGACTGACTAGTTCTGATAGTGATGCAATGAGCGTTGAGATACCTACTATGGGTAGATTGGCAGAGGTCACTGCACATGGCATTGATGTGATTGGCATGGATATGCTAGCAGAGATTATGTGCTTGTCATCAGCCTTTGGGACCCTCATGTATGACCTCTTAGTGTGTTGAGACTAGACATAGCAGCTACAGTGGAAGTGTTTGTAGTTGGGTTGTCAGTCGAGCAATGATTGATACTTTCATGATGCATCATGGAGCAATGCATGCTATTATAGGATATATGTAGGGTATGCATGTTTAATTCTAGCAAGAATATATGCTTACACATGCGCTAGAGCCTATTTGATGGAATGCATCGACTTTGCGAGAGCCCGTGGGTATAGGTTGAGACGAGATTCCTCCCTATACCTCTTTACATACTGATAGGTCCTATAGTAGTACCACTTTATCGACACATTTACCTTTAAGTGGAAGATTGTTGGGGTAAAGGCGGTGTGCCTCTTACCCCGGCAGGACACGCAAGAGGTATCACACTATACAGTACTTGTACACACCTTATTCTTTACTAGATATAGGAGATGTCTCACACATTGTAGTGAGATACTCCACCCACATCATGTGTTATTTCTCTCTCTCCTTCTCCCTCTCCCCACAAGCACCACATTTTCACACTCACACACCCTGATGTTTTGTGTGCCTACACCCTTTTTATTTGAGGGGGACGCAGACTTGTGTTTGAGGGGAGATATATTTGTGTGAATGCAATACCTTTTGTGTTATGTGCAACAATACCCACAAGGAGAGGATTGTGGGGGTGCCAGCATTGTTTCCCCCTCATGTGTGAAATTCCTATGTAAGAAATCCTTTGTGTCAACCAAATAAGCCAAAACCATGCGAATGTGATGTGGACAAAGCCTAGTCATGTATCCACGTGTGCTGCCTAGTTGATAATATGCCTAGATCAAGGCTATAAAAGGAGCTTATGTATTCACTCCAAATGCAATCAATCCATCTACTCTACTTGTGTCCACACTCTATCCAAGTTTCTATTATCATTCTTATTAGCATGTATTACCATGAATGCATCTTTTTATTATCCTTCCTAACCCTTTTATCTTAAGAATGTCACTTTCTTTCAAAGTAGCTTATGAATAATGGCTCGAAAATTGTGCTTGTCAACCCGATTATCTTCCCTATAGAGCAATTATCGTTTATGAAGAAGTACATCCTCCCCTATGAGATATTACCTATTTTATAATTAAGTACACCCTCCTTTATAGAAGAACCTAGCTATTACTATTCAACTAACCATTCATAATAGAACGGGAGAGGGGAGGATGTAGCAATGGTAGGTGGTGGGAATATGAGATTTAGAGAGACCTTATCAAGGTGGGTTTAGCAACTAAGATACTGCCAAGGTGGAGGATGGTGGCTCAAGGTGTGGGCAATAGAGCAAGGCTACATTATAGCTAGGGTAAGCCATGGTGCTTCCAGACCGTGCAATAGGATTACCTCAAAGTGAAAGAGGGGCAATGAGACCCTATGGTTATACCGTTGAGGTAAGGGTAGGGTAGTAGCTAGAGCTCATCATACTTGCACAAATAGTTATGATTCATCAAAAGGGAAGGTTGAAGGGTTGACTTTAAGGTACATGGAATTTGACACATGGAATATCAAGGGGAAAAATTGGAGCAAGGGTGGCCACAATTTTTCAATTGAACCACCTAGGATCCTCATTACATCTCTGGTAATATCAACCACAATCTATGCACATGACCAAACTTGCATAGAATGCAACCAATCTACACAATCTACAAAGTAATCTCTCTCTTCTCTCTCTCTCTCTCTCTCTCTCCTCCTCTTTTACTCTTGCACCATAGTAAACTCACAAAAAACTAATCATTTTCTACACTTAAGTATATGAGAAACATACACCCTCGCACGTATATACATATAGATGTATTAGATTTGGGAATCAATGCGTCCCAAGAGACCAAATCCTAAATAGATAACTTCACAGCAAGAGCTCACCTGTTAGAAAACTCTCACTTTGCATACTTGTTGAAAATAACCTAGTTCTGTCTCTATGCCCAAGTTGGGAGACCCTCACTCTACCTTTGTTGAAAACAATGGTGAAAATTTTAGTAAAAATGTCCTGGATGCATTCTCGATGCATTGGGGATCACAAAGGTTGTTTCCAAGACAAAAATGGAGCTTCTGAGTACTTACTTTTAAAAATAAATCAAAGTATGATCTTCTAAAAATGTTGACTCTTTGTTTTGATTGTAAGGAATTTCCATTACTAGTTTTGACATGCCTTGTTGGACATATCATGCAACCAATGTACTCTAAGAGACAACATCTTAGACCTGAAGCTTGCACTTTTTTGAGCTTGACTAAAAAATCCATCATAAATGAATTTATCTATAAATCAATAATACAACATTGCTTCAAGATGCAAGCAAACATGATTACATCTAGTGTGATACCTTACGGTCCTTATCCGCTTAAAACAACCCCATCCTTGTTGAGCCTTCCCCTATTGTGAACATTCTCCAATCAATGTACTTCAAGATCTAACATTTTGGACATGAAGCAAGCTAAGTACTTGGATAACCAGATTAACAAAATTGATATACATGTTACCAAATCTATGCCAAGCATGATGACTTCTCTAGCAATTCCCTCAGTAATAATATCATTATTCTCTGTAGGCTGAAAAGAACATAATGCTTCTTGGCATTGACCAAAATCTGACATCTTGAACATGAAGATGTGAATCTATCCTTTTTGGGCATAGAATGATAAACCCTCACCCCAAATTTGCAAAGAATAGCCCTATACTTCCTTTCTTATTTGTACCCCTTGGGTGTATGCTAAAACAATTGGAGTCCACATGAAGCTCACCAAACACACTACTATGTCCATCATTTCAGCCTACAATGATCACTTAGGAGTCATACCTATACTTAGAAAAGGCGCTAGGAAAAAAAGGAATCTCCATAGGGAGAGGAGAAAATCATGTAACTGAAACACCAGTGAGGAAGGAATTTTTTGGTGTTTTTTTTTTTTGGGGGGGGGGGTGGGAGGTCTCCCTCACCTGCTCTTTATCAGTGTCATGCTCTTTTAGCCACCATCTTGAATACTCATGTAATGAGCACATGGATTCCCTTCAACTGATGAACCAAAGCTAGAGAACGAGCAATTTCCTACATTGAATCCTTTTTAAGTTCCCAAGGGTGTGTTGGAATTAGGGTTGCAGGAAAACACACACATCTTGGAGAAGAAAAAGGAAGCTCAAGGCATACAATAGAGAGTGTATTTCTTAGTGTGCAATGGAAAGATAAGTTAGCCCTAGAGTGATGGGAGTATATACAATGCACAAGAGTAAAAACCTCCTAGTGAGGGAAAAAATGGCCCGATAGTCCTAAGTGTGTTCACACACATCACTACCACATGTATATAGTAACAAATCCCCCCTGGAGTGATGCGGTGAATGAGAGCTGGCACATAGAGTAAAGGGAAGTTCCATTCCGTGAGTACATGATCAATCCACAAAGGGGAGTAAGCCCAAATCTTTGCGGAAAGCTTTTAACTCCTCATGAGAAATTGCGTTTGTGAAAAGATTTGCAAGGTTGTCTTGTGTTGGCACATAAGCCAAGTTGATCTCTCCCGCTAAGAGCCTCTCTTTGACATAGTGGTAATGCACCTCAATGTGCTTTGTGCAAGCATGAAAAACTGGGTTCCTCGCAAATGCCAATGTGCTCTGACTATTAGTGTAGATAGTGTTGGCAGTGTCCTTTCCAACACCCAAATCAGCCATAAGGCGTTTGAGACATACACACTCAACCGTAGCTATGAAGACTCCCCTATACTCAGCCTCACAACTAGAAGTGGCAATAATATGTTTCTTCTTGCTCAACCATGATGTGCATGACTGCGAAGCATGAAACAAAAACCACTTCTGGACACTCGTGTGCCAAAACAACCAGCCTAATTTGAGTCAAAAAAAGCATGCAAACCTGGAGGCAATGATCTCCCCTTGGGATATAACAAGCCAAGATGTAAAGTGCCACTCAAATGGCAAAAACTACTCTTGACAGCCTACCATTGCTTAGACCCTTGGCTATGCATAAATTTACTGACCTTTGAGACTACAAATTGAATATCCGGCCTCATGCTGCATACATAAATGAGGCATCCAACAATAGTTTGGTAAACAGTGACATCTGCAGGTTCACCAACGTCATGAAGACTCAATTTCAAACGTGTTTCCATGGGAGTGGCAATAGGTTTGCAATCCTCAAGTCCAAACTTACATAACAATGTCTCTATGTAACTTTTCTGGCACAAGGCAATACCACCATCACATTGCTTAAACTGTATACCCAAGTAATGATGCAACAAGCCCAAATCTTTCATCTTGAAAGTATCATTTAAATCAGCCTTAAACTCAACAATGTGTCTCTCATTTGGTCCAGTGACCAGTAAATCATCCACATAAAGAACCTCAATGAGAAGTACACCACCCTCACGCTTTATATACAATGTGATTTCTGTTGGAATCATACAAAATCCTCGTTTGAACAAATGAGTGTCAGCCTTCTCGTACCAAGCACGAGGAGATTGCTTTAACCCATACAAAGCTTTCTTACATTTTCACACCTTATCCTCTTGTCCTTTCTTGACAAAACCATGAGGCTGTATTACATAAACTTCCTCAAATATGTCACCATTCAAGAAATCAGTAACAATGTCTAATTGATGTATATCCCAACCAAAATAAGTTGCCAATGAACATAGAAAATGCACAATAGTCATATAACAAGTGGGAGAAAAAGTCTCTTCATAATCTATGCCTTTTTGTTGTGCATAACCCTTTGCAACAAGGCGAGCCTTATAGCAATCAGTCTCACCATTCGGCTTGCGTTTCAACTTGTAAACCCACTTTGTACCAATGGAATTTTTGCAAGTAGGAAAATCACATAAAGTTGATGTGTCATTTTCTTTAAGTGTATCATATTCTGATTGCATGGTAGCCATTCAATTTTTTGAATTCTGTGCTTCATCAAAAGATAGAGGTTCCTCAACATCATGTAAGCTAGACACAGCCAAAGCATAGAAATATGATGCATAAGATGCATGGGGAGAGCTTGATCGAGTGCAACTAGACAAAGGTGCATCCAATTTACTGTCATGCAATGTATTCTCCAGCCATTTTGGTATACCTCTAGCTTGCTCATTTTCAGCCCTTTCCTCATCAAGTACATCATGTACATCTGCATCACTGATAGACTGATCTGTAACATTTTTAGAAACCCCCATAGGCTGTACATTTGCCTCATTGGAATTTACATTCGGACTTCCACCACTGAAAAGAGGCAACAAAATGTCATAAATGTCTTGTGATCTTACATTACTATCTCTAGTACATGACAGAAAGGGCTGAATAGAATCTTCCACAAACACAACATCCCATGAAACGAGAATATGCTTTGTTTGTGGATGATACAACAAAAAAAAAACATTTGATAGCCTTATCATCCAATTTTTTGCGCTGTGTTTGTGGCACCAAAGCATATGCCAAACAACCAAAAACAGCATGTGCTCAATAGAAGGCTTTCTATCATGCCATGCTTCATATGAAGTCATAGATTGCAAAGCTTTTGTAGGACACCTGTTAAGTACATAAGTGGCACACATGATGGCCTCAAGCCAAAACAAATGTTGCAAAGCTTGACTTTTGACCATACATCGTGTCATTTTCATAAGTGACCTATTTTTCCTCTCAGCAACACCATTTTGTTGGGGCGTATAAGGCATTGTACATTGGTGTTTTATCCCACGACTAGCCAGAAATGCATTAGATTCATGAGACATATACTCCCCCCCTCGATCGGAACGAAGGGTGTCCATAGTACATTTTGAGACATTTTTAAGCCATAGCCAAAAATCTTTTGAAGCACATAAATACTTTGGACTTTTGCTTAAGCGGATATACGCATGCATGCCTAGAGTAATCATCAATAAAAGTCACAAAGTAAAGGTAATTGCCCAAGGATGGAGTTTGCATGGGCCCACAAACATCCCTATGCAAAAGCTACAACTTGCATGTGGCCCTAACTGAACCATCCTCTGGAAACTTAGAAGGGTGCATCTTACCCAAAATACAGCCTTCACAAACATGTTTGACGGGTTCTTCAAGAGGCCGCAAATAAGCAACCATATCAAATTTTTGCAAACAAAGCAAACTTGAAAAATTCAGATGTCCAAAATGTGCATGCCAATGTTTTGCATCTGAAATAGCCTTTGAAGCCACAATTGCAATTGAAAAAATATGTGCACGCTCGTCATATAAAGTGAGCTTATATAGCCCACATCATAAAATGCCAGATGCAATAATTTCATCACCAAAACTGAGATCATGTACTGTACATTTGTCATCCACAAAACCGCCCACACATGAGCGTGCTTTCTTGACATGCAAACGTGTAGCTAGGGCGAGGTCAAGAGGTGGTGGGTCGACAGATGGGCGAGCGAGAGGGTCGGCAAGTAAGAGAAGGTTGAGGGTGAGGTTTTTTTTGTTTTGTTTTTTTTGTTTGTTTAAGAGAGCGGCGGGTTGGTAGGCAAGTGGAAAGGGCGAGGCAAGTAAGAGAGAAGGCGGCAGGGGTGGCAAGGTGAGAGTAGGCTAGGGTAGGTATAGGGATATATAGGAAAGGTGAGTGGAGATAGGGAGGCTGGGCAAGTAAAGCGAAAAGGCTTCAGGGTGAGTAGGATAGAGTGCAGGGCAAATCAAGAATCAGGCCGAGTAGAGAGGAAAAGGAGCAAGTAGAAAAAGGGGTCAGGCGGTTAGAGAGGACAAGGGGGGGCGAGTAAAAAGAGAGAGAGACAGAAAGGACGGACGTGGAGAGAGAGAGAGAGAGAGAGAGAGAGAGAGAGAGAGAGAGAGAGAGAGAGAGAGAGAGAGAGAGAGAGAGAGAGAGAGAGAGAGAGAGAGAGAGAGAGAGAGAGAGAGAGAGAGAGAGAGAGAGAGAGAGAGAGAGAGAGAGAGAGAGAGAGAGAGAGAGAGGTGATAGAGAGAGAGAGAGAGGGATCCAGGTGAGTAAATTGGCTAGGGCTAGTTGAGTGGGGTGAAGGTGAGTAGGGAGGAGCGAGGGGATAGAGACAAGGTGAGTATAAAAGGGCGAGGTGAGAGAATATTAGAGTGGGTGAGTAGAGGTAGGAGAGAAGGGTGATTTTGAAAGAAACAAATGAGTGGGGAGAAAAAGCGGGGCAATTGGGGCAAGTAGACAGAGAAGGATAGCAAGTGGCAGTGTGGGTGTGTGTGGCTGCATGCAATAGACAGGGCAAAGGCTTGGTGGTACAACCAGGGGTGAGGCAGGCTGTGTGTGTGTGGCTGCATGCAGGGTGAAGGTTGGAAGTAGGCAGGAATGCCTTGTTGGTGGTAGTCATTACAACCAGGACGAGTAGGGGGTGTGTGTGGCGGCGTGCAATCAACAAGGTAAGTTTGGTAGATTACAAGAGCGAGAGTGGGGAAAGGATGCGACATGGGCAAGGTGTGGGCAAGTGGAGAGGCAACCAATTAGCATGAGAGAGAATGACTAGGCAAGCATGGAGAGAGAGGGAGTCTCTAGTCGATCAAGGGAAGAGAGGTAAAGTTGCTAGGCGAGTAGAGAGGGAGGGAATTTGGCGAGTAGAGAGACATGGGAAGGGTGAATAGAGAGGTAATTGGGCGAGCAGAGAGAGAGAGAGGAGCAGGGCAGAGGCTTGAAGATGAATCTATTAGTGTACGTGCTGTGGCTATTAATATTGATTATGGGCATGGGAATGGGGTGTTGAAGAGCAGCGCAGATCTTAACCCATCTTGCTACAACTGCAGCAATGTGAATGCCACAAATACCCACTTTCAAGTCCTCAAGGCGGTTGCAAGTGCATCAAGTCGAGTGCACACATCATCCCACATAGAGGTGCACGAGCGAGGCCTGCATGGTGACGGTCTCAGGGCGCAAGATGAAAGAGAGAGAGGTTGGGCAAAGGCTGAGGCAAGAGAGAGAGAGAGAGAGAGAGAGAGAGAGAGAGAGAGAGAGAGAGAGAGAGAGAGAGAGAGAGAGAGAGAGAGAGAGAGAGAGAGAGAGAGAGAGAGAGAGAGAGAGAGAGAGAGAGAGAGGGAGTGGTGAAGGGGTGGGAGTGCAAGGGTCGGGTGAGGTCAAGTAGATGTTAGTGAGGGCTTGTGGGTGAGGGGCAAGGAAAAGAGAGGTTGAGTGAGGCGAGTGCAGAGGGTGGGTTAAGCCGTAGGTCGGGCAATGGAAGTTGAATAGATTGGAACTAATACACCCTAGAAGGAAGGTGAGAGAGAGAAACATAGCCGAGATATAGTAGAAGCTTGCCAATAATTACACCAAGCACGAAAAATTAGATAAAAAGTGACGATAACCAAATTAGATAGAAGCGTAAATAGAGGGGACCAAAGAAGGGAAGTAGGCAAGAGAAGGGTTTGCGGATCCAAAACAAGGAGCAAGCAGATGAAACTACTGAATCTTGGTGGAACTAGAAAAACCTAATGGGTGAACATGAAGCTTGGTGGAAGTGAAAGCTACATTAGGAAAAATATGGACTCTCCTTGGGGCTTTTTGATTAGTGAAGGCTTAAGGGAGAACCAATGAGAGGGCTATTGGGATATCACCTAGAGGGGGAGGAATGGTAGGGGTGTAGCCTAATTGTCTCCCTCTTCAATGCTTGGTTCTTAGAGAGAGGTGGGAGGGAGGCTGGGGGGGGGGGGGGGGGGGGGGGGGGGGGGGGGGGGGGGGGTAAATAGGAGGAAAGAGGTGTCATAAAAGAGGGAGGGACCCCCCAAAAGAAAAAACGCGCAGGCTTAAAAACCCTAAAAAATGATTTTTTTAAAATTGACTCATTTACCTCCAAAAATGCCCCAAAACATAAATTAACTTCAAAAAGTCAATTTCCATCCCCAAAATCCACTTTTCTCTCCCTCCCTCACTACTTTTCTCTCCCACACTCTCCCTCTTCTCCCTCCTCCCATTCTCTCTCTACAGTCAAGGCAGCCATAGCCAAAAGCTTTCCACCACTCTCTTCCTCTCTCCATAGCTCCCCCTTCTCTCACACCTCCATCAACCCTCTACAATCCCACACCCCATAGCCCACAACTCCACTATCCTCTCTACCTCTCACTCCTCCCCTCGCAAGGTGTACCTTGTATGCACGGTTTAGCTACGAGAGGTGGATGCACAAACGTGGAAAATGGATACCCTTGCAGCTGACAGACGAAGAGTTTCAATCCTTTGAAATTCGTGTCCGCATGTCCAATAATGAGGTGGAGGTGGTTGCAGTGAATCCGCATTGGACTCTTGCCAATCTTCGGGAACACTTTGTCATAATGGTATTGGAGGATGTCGGCAATGCAAGTTTCAAACTGGAACAACGCAAGGTCTGCTTTGTGCTTGCTTAGCTACCTTTTCTTAATTTTTGTGGGTATTTGTATTTTGATTGTCCATTTTTTGGTTGTGTAGATTGGAAGGCGGATGGAGGCCACTATGCTTGTTTACAAAGATTGGGCTACAGACGAAATCATCTTGTCTAAGTGAATTGGCTTGTAACTTTAATCGTTTATATATTGGATATTTTATTAAAGATTTTGAAAATTTTTAAGGTGTTGTACTTGATTTTGTACTTGAGTTTTAAGGTGGTGTAAATTTATTTTTAAAATGCATATTTTTTATTTTTTTCGAGATGGAATATGTCTATATAAGGGGGACCACCTCTTCATTTCATCATTTTCATCCCAACATTGTAGAGAGACCTAGCATACCCAATCACGCAAAGAGAAGACATGGCTGCTACTAGTGCTTTAGATGCATTCCTTACTGAGACTGGGCATACAAATCGCCCTGAGCTTCAAGCATTTTTCACAACCCAACCCGATTTGGAAACCACCTTGACCCTCCACTCTCAATCTCTTGAGCACATTACTTCATACATTTCCACATGCATGGGGAGATTCATTGTTGAGTTACCAAACCGCCAAGGGCAATGGGTCCCTGAGGGCCTTCTCCACCACATCTACCAAGGGGACATGCCATTTCATCAGCAGCTTGCACGCTTTGCCACCATAGCACAACCCCCCGGACAATATGTGTGGCTTGAAGCTAATGATGTGCGAGCAATGCATGAGGGAAGGATCAGAAACACTTTTTTCTCTGTCCAGGCCATAATGATCTTCCTCCTTCACGAGTGCCCAACAGGCCCTGACGTAGTGCTACCACACTTGCAGATCGGCGGGGTACTGGCTGATGTGAAGGACCCCAAGCCCGCGGCCATTGACACATCCGCAGAGGAGAGGATGCTTGCCTTGACCTACCCTGTAGGGATTCAAGGCCTCTTGGAGGCCTCTCCATTTGTCGGTTCATCCTCGGGACCTCCAGAAGGAACCACCACTCGGGATGCCATCCCTGAGGTAGAGATTACCCGCTTCTCCTCCATTGTGGTGGGTGGGGAGGAGTTTGTGTTTATGTACGATCTGGAGAAATCCTTTGAGCTTCGCATGGATGAGTGTTTCGCCATCCTCAATGCCCATGGCAAGTTTGAGGTTGATACCACCACCTCCCATGACGATGATCTCCTACTGCCCATGGGGAATACTTTGGCGGACACAGTGGCGATCGCACAAGCCGAGGTGGCAGCGGCGGCCGAGCAGGCCAAGGTCTCTGAGGAGGAGTTTGTGGCCGTGCAAGCCATGTGTTTGGCTAAACGCGCAAGAGTGGATTCACCATCACCTGCTACAACACTTGTTTTGCTTGATCCAAAGGGGAAGTCAAGTGTGGATCTTTACTTGCACCCGGATGCTGATGAGGAGGATCATAGACAAGAGGTATAGACGCTCACTTACATTTGATTTTTACAAATGATTTTGTTAATGTTATATCATAATTCTATGCCATATCTCACAAAACCTATGTTTTGCAGGATGTTTTGGAGGTTGACGCCTGGGCACAACGGTCAGGGGGGAGGAGGACGCCGTTCGGACCTCAAGCTGCACTTGCTCACTACCTTGGCACACTTCCGGCTGGTGTCGTGGTGTTTGTGCATGCCGACTACTCTCCCAATGGTTGCTACAACATTTTTGCTCTCCGTTCACTCTCCAAGGTGTTGTGCTTAACAACCCTTGCCCAATCGGCCAACCTTGTAGTGCTTGTAAAGAAAGATTTTGCAATATTCACTTCCGGCGTTAACTTTCGTGGGCGCCTTATCGCCCATGTCGGAATGAACCAAGCTATAAGGGTTAATGACACCCAAGAAATCACAACCACTTTACTTAGCAGGGAGCCACCCCAAAAGGCCAAGCGCCAGAAAATTGTAATTTGAAAGATCCTAAAGCAAAAGCCGGATATCATGTAAAGCATTGATTTCTTTAATGAAACTAATTTTTGGTGTCTACGACTCTCTTACTTGCAAGTTTTTGAATTTCTTATATGTTTGGCTTTCATTCTATATGAGAAGCACCATAATTTCTGATATGACTACTATTAATATGCATACTTTGTTATATGCTAGGATTCCAAAGTTATTGATGTGCCTACTGAAGGGCTTGGAAGGCCCTAAAATGGGCTGCCACAAGGGCGCGCATTTCGGCCTTCCATCAGCAAATGAAAGGGGCAAATGCGCGCCCTTGTGGAAGCTCATTTTGGAGCATGTAAAGCCCATTTAGGAGCATACCCAGGTACATTACATGTGCAAAACCCAAAGACAAGAGATAAATATGTTTTGGCAACTCATTTGGGGTAATCTCAAGCCCATCTTGTACTAGACCCAGATACTTAAAGTTGTTATATGTTAGGCTTCCAAAGTTATTGGATTGCCTACTGAATGGCTTGGAAGGCCCCAAAATGGGCTGCCACAAGGGCGCGCATTTGGGCCTTCCATCAGCAAATGAAAGGGGCAAATGCGCGCCCTTGTGGCAGCTCATTTTGGAGCATGTAAAGCCCATTTAGGAGCATACCCAGGTACATTACATGTGCAAAATCCAAAGACAAGAGATAAATATGTTTTGGCAGCTCATTTGGGGTAATCTCAAGCCCATCTTGGACTAGACCCAGATACTTAAAGTTGTAATAACAAATCACAAGAGGAAACTATGTGGCAATCTCTGGCCCATTTTGGAGTATAGGACTGACTTCACAAATGCAATAACCATCCTTCAAAATTTCTATGCTACATGGACTAAGGGGGGATGATTTCTAGATTCATCTATGCTAATTGAAGCATTGAAGCAAATAAAATATCCTTATTGCTTGTTAAATGTTTTTTGGAAACCATTGGAAAGGGCTTGGAATGCCCTAGACAAGGCTGCCACAAGGGCGCACATTTTGTCCATCCATATGCCTCTAGAAGCCCCAAATGCGCGCCCTTGTGGCAGCCAGTTTGGGGGCATTCCAAGCCATTTTCAAGACTTTCTAGATGCTTTTGCCATGCAATAGTGAGTTTTCCCTTGCTTCAATGCTTCACATAGCATGGATGCATCAGGAAGTGCATGCCCCACTTAGCCAAGGTGCTTAACGTAGGCAAGTTTTCACAATAACAAGCTAATGGCTACATACATACAATAGAAGGTAGACAAAACATGGACCAGTGCTACATCGCATGGTACATAATTAAAGCAATACAATGCGCACTGGGGTATACAATAAAAGACGCTTATATTCAAATTATTCCCAATACAATGCACAGAGTGGGGTATACAATCAAAAGACGCTTATATTCAAATTCTTCCCAATCTTGGAAGTTTTGTAAAGACAAAAAGTTTTGATGCCTAATTACAAGCTATTCCTCATGGCGCAAACGGCGAGCAAGCTGCATATCCTTGGGCATAATGGTTACACGCTTTGCGGTTCGAATCCTCGAATATGCTAGTTAGATATTTCTCTACTGCCTCTTGGACTGCCTCTATGGCCACGGCGCCCATCCGAAACTGAGTGCTGTACAATTGCAAAACCTCCTTGAATAGCCTTGCAAAAGGGGCCCTCCGAATCAAGAGCTCAGTGCTCTTTTGATAGTGGCGAATCTCCGCAAAATCACGACTGATCTTTCGTACCTTCTGAGGTCGATGTGGAGCTGCATTTGTTGCACGAGTTGGGGCAGCTTGCTTCCTCTTCCTGTAGACAATGCTCTTTCTCTTTTTTTTCCGCACAGGCACTTCCAACACCTCATAATCTGATTCCACCCACTCTCCATCTGATTCGTGCTCTTCACTATTGAGCGGATGTGATGGTGTAGGTCCACTCCCTTTAGGGAGTGTCTTACCCCCAATAGACATGTGAGCCTCATAAGTTTGTATTTTGATGCCAACCCATGGGGCATCTTCACCCGTTTGCGTCTCTTCAGAGCCTTCTGACGGCTGCTTTTGGCTGTTTGTTTCTTTGCCTTGGTCGCTCTCATCCTCCCTGTTGCCATCAGAATCGTTGGAGTCCGATGAATAGACAACAAGACGATTCTTCCTTCTCTCTTTTGCTACTGTAGAGGACTGGCCATGCTGATTTGAAGCTCCAGCTTTTCTGTGTGGACCTCACCTTGAGCTTGTGAAGTTCCAGCTTCTGTTGCTGTACCTTTGAGTCGTTGGCCATCTGGCCCCTCTAGATATGCAATCCTTGCCGTTTGTTTTGTTCTTGCCATGGTAGCACCTAGTAGGGAAAATGACAAAATGAGCGCCTTCAACCTTTAAATAGGTTTTTTTGAGATTTGGGCCCTTTCACACTATGTGGCCAATTAAGTGAAACTCAAATAAACCAATTGAATTTAACAAGTAAATGTGGATCATGCGAACGACTGACGCGACGCCCAAATGCTGCCTTTTCGATACTTAGTTGCACGCCAAGCTTCATGGCCCAGGGACGCTCGCGAGCGTTTCCACTTCTTGGATGCTGCAGTACGGGAGGTGTTGCGTAACTGCTTTGCTAACATCGACTCTCTTGCTTTCTCAATAGTGCGAGTTCTCCCAAAGGTGTGCCTAAAAAATCAGTTAAACATCTCTTGGAGGTAGTTGGAGTGTGAACCACCACCACCATGCCGAGTATTCTTGAAGTAGACTCTTTTTGCTCGATAGTGGGACTTCTCCATGCCTTGTGTACTCCATATATCAAGTGAACCATAGCGGTCCATGAAGTATGCACCATGCGCATAGAGAATGTGATAAAACAACCAAAAAGGAGATAAGCTAATAGAAAAGTTGCATTTTCAAACATTGCATATGTATTAAGTCCCTTAAAACAAACCATGGAGTGTGTAATCTTGCTTTCAGACCATCTGTCCTTAGCGACCTTTGTGAATTCATAAAGCACCTTCTTGAACTCCTCTCGCTACTCAACGGTGGTGCTTAAAAGATTCATCAATTGCACAACCTTTTGAAAGGATGACCATACTAGCTGCGTTGGTTAGCAACCTCCACATTGGGATCTTTGTCCGTCGTGCATGAACACAAATCTTTCCACAACTCCCACCGCTTCTCACTTGCTAGATCGACACTTTCCTTGGATACCTGCATTGGAGACTTTGACATCTTCTTGAAAAATCGACGTGCCTTGGCTCCATTCATGGAAACCTTCTGTGCCACCTCATATGTCTTCTCCCTACAAGTCTCTGCTACAATGTTCACCCTTGATCGGTGACATCCAATCTCATTAAGGAGCGTCTCCACCCCCTGCAAGGAGTCTTTTGACCGTTGAAGGGGCTTCATTGTGAAAGCATAATCAATGTGATGCTTTAGGATCCTATCAAATATTCGCATAAATGCATGCAATATAGAAAAGTGAACATTGTTGAGGGAGAAGGGAATTATGGGGTTCCACCCTGGATCTTTGCTATTCCTATTGGGCACCTCTAGCATATCACATGAAAGAGCCGAAGTTTTCCACTCCCTATTTATATGGTCATCATTATCTTCGTCCTGACCTTCCACTTGAGTTTCTCGACTTGTCTTGTGCCCTTTCACACAGAATGGGCAGGGAAGTAAAGAAGTTTCACCTTGTTTGCATCCAAGCATGCACTTTATGGTCTTTAGATCACCACCTAAATGCCATTCAACATCAAACTCCCCACGTCCTGGAACCATGAGCTTCTCACCGTTTATTTGAGCTTTAATGACCTCTGTGACCCATGGGACTCTACTAAAATCCATGCAAGGACTTCATGTGTCTCTTTCCAAACTTCAATTGCACCAAGCCACCATATATCCTTCTCTGATTGCACACTAAAAGAGGGATTTGTCACTTCACTCGAACTGTAAGATTGCTTGGCATAAGCTAGGGCTTCATTCATAAGCGTGATGCTCATTCTCTCCAACTTTCTCCCTTTGACAATTACACAATCATCCAACTTCAGCACAAACACAAGCTTGCCTTCAAGAACTGCCAACAATATAAAGCCTCAGAATGCATGTTATGACACATCATAGAGCATGTAGGAAACCCTAAACTAACCTGCATTTCTCAAATTGTAGAAAACAACCATGGACTGCTGCAATCGTATCAAGTCCACAAAGATATTGTTGAATTTGGTGTAAACAAACCCTTCGGTTTGCAACACACTGTTAGAAACAACACCGCTTCCCTTCCCGCGGCCCTTCCTTCCTTGTGATTTGCTACGAGTGGCTGAAGAGGCATCGTGTCTTCAATATACAAGTAGTCCCCTAATCAGTGAACAACATCTTCATTTGACACCCTCTTGGCAATCGCCACTCTGTGAGGAAGTAGGAATAGGTTTTCCGTGACTCCTCGACTTCTTAATGCATCTTTTAACACTTGATGTATTGCTTGATAGCCCTTCGTACTAATCCCAACAGCATCACAAATATCCTGAACATCTAGATCAGTGACAATATTAGAAAAATCACTAAGAACTCTCTTAGTGATTGCATCTTTCAAGTGTTTTGCCTCTGGAGCATCAAGCATCCCAATAAAGTCCTCTTTGTTGAAACAAGAACAAAGTAAAGAAGCCCGAGTTGACGCATTCTCGCCGCCGCACGTTTCTTGGACAAAGTTCCTGCTACCCAAAACAACAATGATGAGTAGTATTAGACTTAAACAACATGAGGGGCAGAACATCTTACCTCATAGCTGTCACCCTTCGTTTTCTTGCACCACCACGTGGTGCAAGAGTCTGAATTTTGGACAACTCTCGTTTCCTCACCCTACCTCCCATGGCAGTACTCTTCATGTGTGAAAGAGTATCCTCAAGCTTTTTAATTACATTTTTCTTGGTTGTGATGGTTCTCTTTGCCTCCTCAAGCGCACTAGTAGCTGTTTGCATCTGATCTTGAAGATTGTGGAAACTCCCATTCAGCAACTGCCAATGACGCAAGTAGATCTCGGACCGTGCAATCTCGTGTCTGTTGAGTCTCTTGCAGTAGCCCAACAAACCTTGCTCTCCATTCAACGTATTGCAACAGTGATGGAATGTTTGTAAAAGGCGGATGGACATTGAGAGAAGGATCCTTTGGGTACAAGTATTCGTCTGTCCAGAGATCCACATTCTTCTCCCCTTGAGCGCAGCATTGGCTGAAGGTAATGTACCCAAGCATGTTTTCTTTGTCGGAACATACTCTTGAGGTAGGCGTAGGAAAAGCCCTGGAGACCTACCGCGTGAAAAGCTTGCTGGGACATTGGTCACGTCGTCAAGAGGCATTGTAGGATGGAGAGATGGAGCTTGAAGGATGGAGAGATAGAGCTTGTAGGATGGAGAGATGGAGCTTGAAGGATGGAGAGATGGGTGTGTAGGTGCAGCAGCAGCAGGTGCAGGTGCAAGGGGGATGGGTGTAGGAGAGGAGCTTAGATTAGGAGGGAAAGTTTTCAATTTTGGGAGGAATTTCCTAAAAGTTTTGGAGGGAGGCAAAAAATGCTGAATTATGAGTAATTTGACTTAAAAATCTTTTTTTTAATATGTATATATGCTGGGGGTACTTTTTAGGAGGAAATAGTTTTTTTGAAAGTTTTTGAAAAAAGACATTTTTTTGACCTCTTTGACCCACGGATTTGATTAGGTGGCATGGGAGAGTTAAGAGGCCACTTACAAGTTGGCCAAAAAGCTAGAGAGAGAAGACCCCCTAACCCCCTACTTTTCAAATGGTTTACCCCCCCCCCCCCCCCCCCCCCCCCCCTTCCCCCTACCTTTTTAGGGGTCAAAGGCGAAGGAGACCCTACCAAAATAGCCCCATTCAAAGCCTTTGTTCCCCTTAATCTTGGCAAGCTTCCTTGAAATTAGGGATTCTTACAAGGCCCATGGAGAGTCCATATTTTCCTAATGTAATGGGTGAATAGAGGAATGATGGTGTCACAGATTACTAAGTGTGGTATAGCTTGATGCGAGAGCCATTGACTAAGGGTAGGGATTCACCTGAGAAGGTGTGGAGCTAAACTACTCCTTGAGGAAGGATGTTAATAACCAAAAATGGTCCTTGCCACACCGGCAATAGCTTCTTGGCCTTGTTCAAATACTTTTCCAGGTTTGGTCACTAGTGACCCTGGATGGGGCACATAGACTCTTTGAGATTGTCAATCTGAAGAAGTGAACCTTAACAAGAAAACACACTAACTCAATAAGCAAACCAACACTCAATGATCAGGGAAATCTGCCTATATCCTTTCTCACAGCTCTAGGTCATCACGCCATTTTGGCACTCGAACGGACTTGAAATGCAACGAAACTGTAGGAGGAGGTCTAGGATACCTAGGGGCACTATCCTACCGAGTCTGGTTGCAATCCAACAAGGTACCAAAATCACAATCCATCATGAAAAAGGTCCTAAAAACTGTAACAGAACTATCCAGAAGGTCGCCCTATGGTCTAGGAACACCCTCCTATGGTCAAAATGGCTAAAAATAGTGATTTAAGCACTCAAATATGAAGATTAGGCTCACAGAGGTGTAGTCACAAACCACAACAAAACTGACAATTCTTACACTTAAATAACAGAGCACAAAGAGAGGAACACAATGCAAGTTTTAGGATTGAAAATGGATTACCCAATCGTTAGAAAATTTGATTACAAGTTGGAGCAACTTCTTAGCTTGAGCGTACGTACAACAAAGCCCTTTCTTCTCTAAAGATAAGCCTTTTTTCACATTAAAGTTATTGACCTCTATACCTAGGACATTCTAAATGGCCACTAGCCGGTTCACATGGACCTTTACAATTGTCATGACAAAATTAAAACTCAAAGAATTGACCTGCTACTCTAGAATTAGTATTTACATAGAGTATCACTACACTAGCTCGGCAAAATAATAGGCTACAAATGTGGTGTCTAGATACGTGTTTGGCCAGGTGGGTGCCCATCCGGTCACTCCTCAAACATTACCCCCTTCCTAGCTCATGTCGTCTCTTGACACGACCTTGTGCAGTTTTGTCATAAGGTTGTCTTCAACTTTGTCTTCAATGTTGGTGTTTAGCGTGGGAAGTGTTTTGTCATTGATGATGCTCTCCCCTTCCTTGAGTGCTTCATATCTCATGTAGCATGGTTGATGCATGTGTTGGACTTCAGTTGTCAAGGCCATTTTATATCTTGTTGCTCATTCTTCTTCTTGTTGCCACTTTTTTCCGTGAAGAGTTCTTTTGATGTTTCTATCTTTTTCATTGAATTGCAATATTTCAGCTCTATGGAACTTCTTATTTTTTGTTGTTGAGAGTTTTTTTGCTGAAGTTATTATTGTTTGCTGTTGTCTTTGTATGACATTCTTTTCCATTCCATTGATTGTTGAAGTTTTGTCTTCAAGGTTGGTCTTTAGCTTTGGAAGAGATTTGGCATTGATGACACTCCCCCCTTCCTTGAGTGATTCATATTTGCCATGTTGTTGATACATGACTTGATCTTTAATTATTGAGGAATTTTTTTTTCTTATCGTGCAGTCTTCTCTTTATTTCTAGTCTTGGCCGCGGTAAAGAGGGATTTTCATGTTTTTAAGTTTGTAGAACCGATCCTCTTTGTGGCGTGGACTTTATGATGCGTTTGCTTTCCATGTCCACTACAATTTGAGTTGTCTGCAATAGGTCACCAACATTGAAGCATTCTGTGAGCTATGTATGGTTATTGTGGATAGCTGGCTTGCTAAATTTTTCATTGCTTGTCGTTGTAGGCTAGTTTTCAACTTGCCATTTTTTTATGGAGCTTTGTTGTTGCCCATGAAGATTAAGATTCTCTTGATAAGTGTGTTTGGTCTGCAGCTGTAGCTCCAAGTTGTTGTCGATTGATTTGGGTAGGCACTTCCTTATTCTGATGTAGAAGTAATATATACAAGAAGATTCTAGATTGGGTCTAAAACTTGGATGACCAAAGGGAAAAAACCAGGTGGGAAAAAAGGGCCTTTGATATACGCTCTTATTGGAGTTGATAATTTGGACTTGAAGTACCTGTCATGCAAGGTGTGTGCTTGGGAGAAACAAAGGAAGAGTGCCTAATGCAAGTGCTAATTATGGGATACTCTATATGCATACAAGAAATCTATCAAACGAAAGCATGTAGTGTGAAAGATGGATTTGATTGGTGCTTCAAGGAACAAATGTAGCACATGTGAAATTAAAGGACGTCTCCATATCTTCCATGCTTTCAAGAAGGGTTTTTGATGTAGAAGCTTCTCCACTCATACCTCACTGTGCTGAGTGCGTGAGTGTGTTTTGGACTTCCTCCTTCACTTCACCACTATACTACAACGACTTTAACTCTTATGCTCACCTATACCAGCATGAGAGACACAACGTAATTATGCTCAACTCTTCCATCTTGAGCAGTACCTAGAATAACTATGATGCTTGAACCACAGAGAATATTACATGAAGGTTTGGGACTAACGCCTTGCTCGTTTAGTGGCTTAGCTGCTAGACTCTGACTTTTATGCCATGTATTTTTAATGGCAACTTGGAATTACCTGTTCAAGGCAAGAAACCCAATTCCATAAGTCCTGGAAATTTAGGCCTCTTCCATTGTGTTGGTTTTTGGATGCCATCCCTTGCTTGATGGCCATCCTAGGCTCTAATACCAAGTGATGAGCATAGCTATGGCGGGTACATCATGGTGTACAGCAGACATGGAAGAGAGAGAGACAGAGATTCGATACCATCCTAGGCTCTAATACCAAGTGATGAGCATAGCTATGGTGGGTACATCATGGTGTGCAGCAGACGAGGAAAAGAGAGAGACAGAGATTCGATAGCTTGAAAATAAATCACACGCTATGCTATTTTACTTTGTGTAAACATCCTTACATATAACCCAATGTTTTCCATGCAAACTAAATTGCAACTGGACTACTGACTGCATGTATAAGGGGCTGTGCCCACGCCACCACTAAACCCAAGCTTGCATACCCAACACATGCTAAACGAGCTATCACAACAAAGATGTACCCGAAAGAGTACCACTTTCCATGAAAGTAACTTGCTAACATAACTCCTCAGCCAAGTTTAAGTCCTTTATTTGTCCTCAAATTTCATCAATAAACAACCCCAGAACTAGTGTTCAAGGTTGAGAATGTGACTTAAACATAAAGGGACTAAACTGAGTCACAAACATGCTTTACCTTATTGTAAGCAACGCCAACAAGAATGATACATTCTTGATAATAGGATTTCTTGGTGTTAACATACGTGCTTTGCATATCCTTCAGCACAAGACTACACTTGTAACTTGTAATTTTCCTCTCCTCTTTGGATTCTGACAGTATTGAGATGTGGTTTTCCCGACAGTTTACAGAGAGTTATCGTAGATGTGACTGGTAAACGGGGATCATAATATCATGAAACATTGTTGAGCAAACAACAATATACTGAAGAACCATCTTGGTTAACTTGAAAAATCCACAAGCACCCAAACCGATCCATGACCTCTATTTGTGATTGGTAGATCCAAAAGTAATCTCATAGAGATACTACACATAGAGTGCAAAATGCTTCATAAGCAACAACTTGATGAATACGCATGCCGTTCCAAATTAGTCTTTGCTAAACACTAGGCCCATAACACCTAGTGTGCATGCATTTAGCAAGGAACAAATCCGAACCTTTATATCCATGATTATCCTTGCCAATACTAATGGCAAATGTGGTGCTCCTAACACACATTGAAGAGGAATGTAAATAGTTCGGAAGAGAAACTAAATACTTTTTGTTGCAAATGTTTGAACCATAATAGAAGGTGAAACATTAATCACTTCTAGGTACAAACAATGAAACCTTTTCATTCACAACTCATAGCCTTGCTATTGATAGCCGTTTTTCGGCTATTTGTAATTGCCACAGTGAGTTACCTCACCCTACCAAAATCACCCAAACGCTATGGCTATCCCTACCATTTCACTGTACATAGGCGTGTGTGAGTTAGCGGGCTTTTCCCATATCTTCTTAAAAACCCTCAGCTAGCTAGTCACTGGGCTAGTTGAGCCAAAAAAAAAAAATAAAAAAAAAAATAAAGTATATTATGGCCTCTTTGTGTGTAAATATTTCTTTGTAAATAGGGCCTAAATAAAAAAAATTTTCATAATTATTTTGGTATTTATTTAAATATTTCTACCTAGGTGTGTGTTATTTATACTCTGTACATTGCCTCACCATTACCACAATTTTTTCTTACCATTTTTCATACTCTTTATTCCATATAGAAATATTTTCATGTAAGCTTCTCTTATATTTGGTGTAACTCCACTCCAACAAAAATCCAAAAAAACTAGTTTTATTTATGTGTATATTTTTTCACTATTTTGATATTTCCCTTCCTACATCTATTTTGTTTTTTTCTCAAAAATTAGAACACCAAAAATATTTATCTTTTTATGGTAGCCTCATAATGAGAGAGATTTCTTTTGACCCCTTTATATTTTTTCCACTTATATTATTTATATTTGACATGTACATATTTTTTAGACCCCTCAATATTTGATTTTCTTAGTTGTACTATTCACTTATATCATGATCTCAACAATATCTTCAATTATAGACCTACCAAATAAGGTCAAGGGTAGGTGGCATGCATACATGCACTATGGAGGGCTCACTCTTGGAGGTATTCAAAAGAATCATCCAAAGAAGGACCCCACAAGGACCTTGTGCAGTGGAAAAAAACGGTCGGTTTTGCTGAATTTTTAAAGTTCACTTGCTCTCCGCATTTGAAAAGGTGATACAAACAAAAGTTGTAGCTCGTGGGCTGAACTTTTGCCTCAAATGTTTTCATATTTTTTTGAGCTACGAGCTGTGAGCTATGATTTTATTAGTGGACCCCAGTTTTCCCATGCTATGCAGCCACACTCTCTCTTCCACTTTATCATTTTCCTCTTTCACACACACTTCTCCACTCATCATCCCCACCTCTCTCACCCCTCCTCTCTACACCCTACTCACCTTCTCCTCAACCTTGAAGAATAAGAGAAACCATGGTGAACTCATACCTCCCACACACAATTCCATTCCAAAATTGACCACCTAGTCTCATTTTTCCTCCTCCATGTTACCCATCTCTTTCAAAAAAACCACAAAATTCAGCCTCTTCTCTTAAAAGACAGCATCATGGTGGTTGATTACTCAGCTTCAATTACCTTGTCTCTCAAGGAAGGTCAAGAGTGGAGAAAAAATGTACCGTCAAAGCTAGTGGACCGTCAACAAGCGTCAAAATTGGCCCTACTCAAGACACTTGGAGCATCAACCTTGTAAGAAATCCACCTTTTCTTACCTCTTAAGAGTTTTTCTTCCTTATTTGTATCCTACATGGATACTCCCATTGTAAATATCCAATTCCATTTGTAAATTAATACTAACTCTACTAACACTAACCCACTATAAAAAGTCCTATCACCTCCATTTCTCTCCTCTCTCTTTCCCCACCAACTTCTTGATAATTCCAAGCAAAAGAAAATAGATAAATTGCTAAAAATCTAACCCAACCATGGTTAGAGGAGTAACCCTAGCCTTCAAGATTGCTATAAAAGGAGGGTGTAGCTAGCACAAAAGGGGGAGCCATAAGCAAGAGCACTATGCTATAGCTTGAGAAGCAAAGCTCAACCTCTCTAGAAGGAGCTCTTGAGTGGAAGCTCATTGTCTTATGCATGTGCATGTGTTGTAATAGGGGACTAGCAAGGGAACTCTATGCCATTGTAAGAGAGAGAGTGATGATTTAATTGAGAGTAGGAAATCTATCATTTCTCCTACTAGTGTAAGCCCAACATTTGCTGAATCAAGGAGGGTGGATTTGGACTAAGCTTGGATACTTTGTCTCCCTTCCAACGTGAAGTAATGGACAACAATGATGCGTAAGTGTCTTGGTGTTTTTGTTAAGTTCTTGATAGCTTGTCTCTAGTGTTGTCATCAATTTAGCCATAAATCCCACATACTGTAAGAGGGCGACAGGGTGGAGAGGACTCCCCTGGCTTTAAGACAGTGATTGGGGTGGCTTTTCTTGTGATGTGTTGTGGTGAAATTTACTCAAGCTATGTTGAACAAATACTAATCTCACTTTGATTTGTCATGACAGATTTGTAAGAAGGTATTAATGCAACAAGCACCCCCTCCCCCTTTCTCTCTCTTTCTTAAATATATAGTTGTGTTTTCTTGATCATTGCCGATACGTTTCAAAGCAGCCCGAGCACTATCTCTCTCTCTCTCTCTCTCTCTCTCTCTCTCTCGTGTTTACTGTGTGAGAGTGTTCCATAGGTGTTAGGGTTAGTGTAAATTCCTTGCTTGTTTGTGGGTTGCTCTAACGATTCTCCTCTTTTGCGTCCTAGTTCGCTCTTAAACTAGGTGGTGCCCCTTGTGTAGTTGGGATTTGGCTGTGGGTTTGTTGTTTTGGTTTGTGTTGTGTTGTGCCCCAGCCCCATTGAGCAGCACGGGAGCCTTGAAGGGTGTCTAGAGGTTGCTCTTCTTGTTGCCCGCCTCGGACAGCCTCAAATTGGTGCCCCCACTGAGGACAGGCTTGTGTATGTTTTGTGAAGGCTCAACCTTTAGCATAATCAAGTAGCTTGCATGAATCACGAGAATTTGTATGATCCCTTCATTCCCATTGCAAGGCAAAAGGTACACATAATTGTTAGTACTAAGTTGCAATTTCAACGTGTCATTCGTAGAATTTTAGGTCCTCTTAGGTTGGCCGAGATAAACACTTCAGTAAATCCTGTTATTTTGCCTCTCATTAGGTACGACCTTAGTTTGGACGTCTATATTTTTGTTTTGTTTTAAGCATTAGGACATGCATAGGCCATGGATAATGGCCCAGGAATAGAGGTTTTTCCCTTTCATTTTACTCCACACATTAGAATAAACGTTGCAATTAGTAGAAAGATCCATTTTCAACAACGAATGGTGTTCATGTTTGGTGCCCAAAGAGCAGGAGAAATTCTTGCATCACCAAACCCTGTCATTCTACCTCTCATCAACTACCACACTTCTTTTGATGTACATGTGTTCATTTTATTTTAAAATGAAGTGCAGCCCGGCAAAATAGTGTGTATGTTTGTTTTTTCTTTGTCCAAGTTGTGACAAGAAACAAAAAAATGATCATTTGTTCTAACTGGGAATGTGTGTGCAGTGAAAGTTCAATCCTTAGTCTAGCTCTATTACCAATTGAGTTGCAGGAGCAAGTAGTAAGGCGTCTCCCTCATAACAAGAGGGTGGTGAAGTTAAGACGGAAGGTCCTACGCGTGGATTCCATTTTCCTCTTGTTGTTGGGCACTAAGGAAGACCGCGCATTCATCCAACTAGTGTGTGCCCTAAGATTGGTAAATAGAGTGAAATTTGGCGTTTGGCGAGTGCATTTCACCATTGAGGAAGACTCTTCAGGAAACTTGCGGCCAGAGTTCATGCTTCATAGACTCACATTTGGTGAATTTTTCTCTCATTTGCGTCTTATTAATAGTCTTCCTTTCGCTTTCAACAAAGGAGATAGGGAGCTATTCAGAGCTTGTCTTAATAAAGAGAGCATAGAGAAGATTGCAAATTTGTATAAATTCTCATCCTTCTCTACTTTCTATGATACTTTGTTCATAGAGACATTTTAAATCTCTTTATGCTTTTGAATGATTTAACCATAATCCTAAGGAGTTTTTGTCCAGGAATTTTGTAGCACAAGTGGAGTCTTTAAATCTTGCAAACTTGATTGGACTTGATGAGGATGTTCTTTATGAAATTGTGAGAAGGTTGCCTCACTTCAACTGTGTGGAACTCGAAGGAAAGGAGCTCCTAGTCAATTGCTACTTTCTTACGGCCTTCGACGAGCATGAAGATCTAGTTTTTATACAAACCACTTGTGCGTTGGGAATTGTAGAGCAAGTGCAATTTATCACTTGGGACGTGGTTGCTCTTTTGGATCCAGAAAATGAAGTTCTAGAGATTTCTGTTTATCGCCTTAGCTTTGAAGAATTTCAACCCTTCTTAGAGCTCATCAATAGTCTACCTTTTTGTTTTGATCAAACAAATCGAGACCTTATTGAAGCTTGGATAGCTGAAGAAGATAACCTAGAGTGGTATTTTCTCACTTCTTCATTTGCAGGCGAGTGGTTCTAAATCTCTATTGTATTCCTTATTGTAACTCGTGTTGTAATCTTTCATAATAATGGAGAGCCAACGCCAAATGTCTGGATATCCTCTTTTCTTTGGAGAGCCTGGAGAGGATGCAGAATTATTTTTAGCAAATTTCAAGATGTCTTGCTGTATCAAGAGGATAGTAACCGATCAAGAACGTGTAGAAATGTTTGAGGTGGTCCTTAGGAAAGATGCTAGTACTTGGTTTGAATCTTTGCCTGAGGAAGTTAAGGGGAATTACACAGAAGTTTTGAATCGTTTTAAGAGATACTTCTTTGATCCCCAAAACACTCAAAAACTATGGCAAGACATTGTTTCTCATAAGCAAAAAGACTTAGATGACTACTACTTGTACAAGCAAGAGTTTCTACGTCTTTGGGCTCTATGGATACGAAATGTTGCTAACCCTGGTGATGGTGCAGAATTTCTAAAGAAGGAGAGGTTCATAGCCGGACTCTTTCCTAACCTTAAGGTAAAAGTTGAGGCGGGTGCACCTGCTACCTTTGATGCTGCTGAAACTAGGGCTTCTGAGAAATATAGGAAACTCAAGTGCTTAAGGGGAGAGATTCCAATAGAAGGTCTTAGACCCAAAGGTAAGTCACAAGCATCAACATCGAGGGAGCTTCCTGAGGTAACGGTGGAAGTAATTGAGAAGTTAAACGAATCTTTAAGCAGCCTGTCAATTCACCTTGCACAAGCTGTAGGTCCAAAGGTACAAGCAAAGAAGTCTGAAGAGCGAGATCCACGACCTAGGAGAGTCTTGCAATGTTGGAATTGCGGAGAGTCTGGACATGGGATGTATAATTGTCCTTGGCCCCGTGGGGAGCCAGGGAGGCCTAACTTGAATTACCCAGTGATGAATGCAGGTGAAGGAACTGGTCAACAACCAAGGCTTCTACAAAGGCCAAATGGACCAAGACCACCTCCACAAGGGGTAGAAGGAGTTCCACCTTTGCCAGATCCAAATGTGCATGTGGTAGAGGTGACAAATTCAAATGAGGTTGACATGGAAGCCAATGGAATTAAGCGTGGCCAAGGAAAAGGTAAAGAGAAAGAAGGAGTCACATCACAGAGTGACCATGGACAAGGCAAGAAGGCAAAGGAAACCAAGGAAACCAAGAGGACTCGACGTCGTATCAACCTCCAAGACTTCCCTCTTGGACATGGTATGGCTCCGTACAACTTGTTGGAAGACATGAGAGGTAAGGGTGCTGATATTTCATGGCCTCAATTTCTTGCATTATGTCCACAAGTTAGGAGGGATTTAACAAGGGCAGTTAGCACTAGGAGAAAGGTAAAAGAGAGTGTGCTTGTTGTAAAAATTGCACAAGCTGAAATGAATGAGGACATTACACCGGTGCTAGACTGTTACATCAAAGGAAGATTGGTTAGGAAAGGTTCTAGTGGATGGGGGTGCACAAATTTGCATCATGACAGAGGGACTCATGCAAAGACTAGGCATGCACATCCAGGAGACACCTGAAATCAAAGTCAAGATGGCAAACAATAGCAAGGCTAGGTGTGTAGGCATTTGTAAAAATGTCTTTGTAGAGGCCTTTGGCATTAAGAAAGCGGTGGATTTTTATGTTATGTCGACCAAGGGAAGTGGTTATCCATTTATCCTAGGAAGACCATGGCTAATGAAAATGCGAGCTTTGCAGGATTGGGAGAGTGGGAAATTAATTTGCAGGAATGAAAATCATAAGAAGGTTGTCTTTGACATGAAGGAGCAACGCCAAGAGGAGCTCCATGAAGAATCATCTCAAAGTGAGACGGAAGAAGGTTGGACCGATAGCACTGCAGAAGAAGAAAGTAGCGGCAGCATTACTAAAGAGGAGTCTTCCATCGAAGTCATGGGGGTAAGGTTTAAGCCAAGAAACCAAGAGACCTCTTGTCAAGGCTTGGAGGAGGTAGGTCCTCAAGATAACAAAGGTGTTCAAGATGAAGGGATGCTGGAAGGTATGCTATCAACAACACTTACAAAGGATGAAAGAGAGGAGTTCAAATGTGTGCTAAGGAAGTTTCCTAGGCTTTTTGCTAAAGACTACACCGATGTGCGTGGAGTAGATGCTGTTCAACACAAAATTGAGTTGAAGCCAGAGGCCACACCTAAGGCTCAGAAGCTACGAAGGCTAGGAGTCATCAAGGAGCAGGCTTTACTCAAGGAGGTAAGAAAGCTTCTAGCAGCAGGGTTCATTTATCCAGTGGAGAATTCAGAGTGGGTCTCTCCTGTTGTTGTCACTCCTAAGAAGAACGGCAAGTGGAGGGTGTGTGTGGATTACCGTCCCCTCAATGAGGCAACAAAGAGAGATCACTTTCCCCTCCCATTTCAGGATGAGATACTAAATGAGGTAGCTGGTCATGAGAAGTACACTGTGTGCGATGGTTACTCAGGTTACTTTCAAATAGGGATTGCATTGGAGGATCAATTGAAAACAACCTTTATCACTCCTTGGGGTTGTTATGCTTTTAGAGTCATGCCATTTGGCCTGACAAATGCTCCTGCAACATTCCAACGTTTCATGAACATGGTGTTTCAAGCATTCTTTGGAAAGTCAATTAGGGTGTTCATTGATGATTTCTGTATTTATAGCTCAAAATCATTGCATCTACAAAGGGTAGAAGAAGGTTTAAAGAAGCTCTACGACATGGGAGGTCAACTCAACCCCGACAAGTGCCATATAGGTGAGGATGAAGTAATCTTGCTTGGTCATAAAGTTTCTTACAAAGGCATTGAAGTGGATCCTTTGAAGGCAAAGGCTCTTATTGAGCTACCATCACCCAAGAGTCTTAAGGAGGTCATCTCATTCATTCAAAAGGTGAAGTATATGTCACGCTTCATTCACTTAGCCTCGGAGTTACTTCACTCTTTGCAAAAGTTGACACAACAAGTAGAATTTGCATGGTCTGATGAGCTTGAAGAGTACTTTTGTAACATTAAAGTCATTTTGTCAAAGCTACCAACACTCATGCCTCCTTGTTGGGAGTACACATTCTTTGTTAGCTCTAGTGCTGGGAAAGAAACAATTGGTGTTGTGTTGCTACAACAAGATCCCCACAGTACAAGGATGCGACCCATCTACTTTGCTAGTAGGGTCATGAATGCTTTGGAGAGAGACTACACAGAAGCAGAACTCATGATGCTTTCTCTCATGTTTGCGGTGAGAAAGTTTAGATCCTACCTGCTACCAAAACCTTTTGTAATTCTCACTGCAGAAAATTTGTTCCCTTGGGTGTCATCTCAAATGAATCTTAGTACTAGGATCTCAAAGTGGATTATGGAGTTGCAAGAGTTTCAATACTCTTTCAAGGTAGAAGATAGTGTGCGTGCACAATTGGCAGGGATTCTCACTTATAGGGTGCACGAAAAGGAGATTAAGGTGCCTGAAGTAAAGACCCTACCATTGCCACCACCAAAAAGTATTCCTAATGCTTTTACCTTGTTCTTTGATGGAGCTTTTCGTCGAGCCACAGGAAAAGCAGGGGGAGGGCTAGTGTTGCTCAACCCAAGTGGAGAGGTGGTCATGAAAGAGAAGTTCAATCTACCAAGTTCAGCTAGCAACAATGAAGCAGAATATGACACTCTACTTCATGGTTTGAAGATGTGCATTGGCCAAGGGATACAACGTCTCATGGTAAAAGGAGATGCACTTCTCATTGTTAAATAGATTTTAGGCATTTGGGCATGCAAGAATGAAAGCTTAAGGACAAAAGTTCATGCCATTCGTAGGCTACTTAATCAATTTGAGGAGGTGCAATTATATCATATTCCTAGGAAACAAAATGAGGATGCTGATTTACTTGCACAACAAGCTGTTGCATGTGTAAATAAAGAAGTGCAGGTCATCATGGTGGTGGCTGCTGTGAAGCAACCGAGGTACCAGGGATTGGAGTCATTGGCTCCCATCATTGGCTACATTTTGGAGGGTGAGTTTCCACAAGACTTCACGAAGGCTCAGAAGAGGAGACTCATGAAGAAGGCAAGTTTCTATCTCTTCCTAGAAGGCTCCCTCTATCAAAGAGGGAAGGATCAAGTGTGCAGAAGAGTACCAACTATTGAGGAAATTCTAGCCATTCTAAAAGGTTTGCATGAAGAAGCATGTGGTGGTCATTTTGCCAAAGAATTAACTGTGAAGAAGATTTTGCTTGCGGGGTATGTTTGGCCAAGTCTGCATGTGGATGTCCAACATTGGTGTAAAAGTTGTCACAATTGTCAGGTAAATGGGAATAGAAGATTGGTTTATGGTCCAAGGCAAATCGTGCTTGCAAATGGACCCTTTGAAAAGTGGGGCATTGATGCTATGGGTCCTCTGCCTAGGACAAAAAATGGTAAACTCTACATTCTAGTGGCTGTAGACTATATGACTAGGTGGGTGGAAGCACAAAGTGTGGCAAAGGTAAATGAGAGGACAGTGAGAAAATTCGTCTACACTCACATTTGTTGTAGATTTGGCACACCTTTGGAGGTTGTTTCTGATAATGGTCCAGGGTTTAGAAAGGGATTGCTCACAGAAGTCTGTGAAGAACTTCACATTCTACATCGTCACAGTACACCCTACTATCCCCAATCAAATGGTTTGGTAGAAAAAGCTAATGGTGTCATTGCAGGCATCATTAGAAAGATGAAAAACAAGACAAAGTTGTGGGATGACTTCTTGGATGGTGCCTTGTGGGCGTATCGAACCACATATAGGGAAGCCACGGAGTTCACACCATTTCACTTGGTCTATGGTCAAGAGGCTTTACAGCCAATTGAGCTAAACATTTCAACAATGCGACTTCATGGCAAATCAACACAAGATGATCAAGAAGCATGGATGGATCGACTTCTTACCTTAGCTGAGCTTGAGTGGAAAAGAGAAGAAGCATACGAGTGCTATAAGAGGAGAGCCACACAGACAAAGGAGAAGCTTGACAAGAAACTGAAGGACAAAGGCATCAATGAAGGAGATCTTGTGCTAAGGTATGACAATCGACTCGATAATCATTTTGATGCCAAATTTGAAACAAGATGGCAAGGGCCATACATAGTCAAGAAGGCTTTCAATTCAAGTTACTATCAGCTTATGGACTTGAATGGTAAAGAGCACTCCAGGAAACTAAACGGGTATTGCTTGAGGCCCTATTTGAGTTGCCTTCTACCAAAGGATCTACCAAACATCTGTCAAAAGGCCACTGTCTCATGTAAGTATTGTTACATGAGGCATGAGTGTAACTCTAGCCAAAATTCTGAGGGGCCAAACAATGAAGATCTTGTCAAGGACTCTGAAGCACTCTCTTTGGAAAAGATTCTTTATGATGGTACATGAATATACCATCATCCTGGGGGAGGGCTAATGATAGCCGTTTTTCGGCTATCTGTGATTGCCATAGTGAGTTATCCCCCCCTATCAAATCACTCAAACACTGTGGTTACCCTCACCCTTTCACTGTATATAGGTGCGTGTGAGTTAGGGGACTTTTCCCATATCTCCTTACTGAAATAAAAACCCTCAGCTAGCTAGTCACTGGGCTAGTTGAGCCAAAAAAAAATAAAAAAAATAAAAAAATAAAGTATATTATGGCCTCTTTGTGTGTAAATATTTCTTTGTATATAGGGTCTAAATAAAAGATTTTTTCATAATTATTTTGGTATTTATTTAAATATTTCTACCTAGGTGTGTGTTATTTATACTCTGTACATTGCCTCACCATTACCACAATTTTTTCTTACCATTTTTCATACTCTTTATTCCATATAGAAATATTTTCATGTAAGCTTCTCTTATATTTGGTGTAACTCCACTCCAACAAAAATCCAAAAAAACTAGTTTTATTTATGTGTATATGTTTTCACTATTTTGATTTTTCTCTTCCGACATCTATTTTGTTTTTTTCTAAAAAATTAGAACACCAAAAATATTTATCTTTTTATGGTAGCCTCATAATGAGAGAGATTTCTTTTGACCCCTTTATATTTTTTCCACTTATATTATTTATATTTGACATGTACATATTTTTTAGACCCCTCAATATTTGATTTTCTTAGTTGTACTATTCACTTATATCATGATCTCAACAATATCTTCAATTATAGACATACCAAATAAAGTCAAGGGTAGGTGGCATGCATACATGCACTATGGAGGGCTCACTCTTGGAGGTATTCAAAAGAATCATCCAAAGAAGGACCCCACAAGGACCTTGTGCAGTGGAAAAAAACGGTCGGTTTTGCTGAATTTTTAAAGTTCACTTGCTCTCCGAATTTGAAAAGGTGATACAAACAAAAGTTGTAGCTCGTGGGCTGAACTTTTGCCTCAAATGTTTTCATATTTTTTTGAGCTACGAGCTGTGAGCTATGATTTTATTAGTGGACCCCAGTTTTCCCATGCTATGCAGCCACACTCTCTCTTCCACTTTATCATTTTCCTCTTTCACACACACTTCTCCACTCATCATCCCCACCTCTCTCACCCCTCCTCTCTACACCCTACTCACCTTCTCCTCAACCTTGAAGAATAAGAGAAACCATGGTGAACTCATACCTCCCACACACAATTCCATTCCAAAATTGACCACCTAGTCTCATTTTTCCTCCTCCATGTTACCCATCTCTTTCAAAAAAACCACAAAATTCAGCCTCTTCTCTTAAAAGACAGCATCATGGTGGTTGATTACTCAGCTTCAATTACCTTGTCTCTCAAGGAAGGTCAAGAGTGGAGAAAAAATGTACCGTCAAAGCTAGTGGACCGTCAACAAGCGTCAAAATTGGCCCTACTCAAGACACTTGGAGCATCAACCTTGTAAGAAATCCACCTTTTCTTACCTCTTAAGAGTTTTTCTTCCTTATTTGTATCCTACATGGATACTCCCATTGTAAATATCCAATTCCATTTGTAAATTAATACTAACTCTACTAACACTAACCCACTATGAAAAGTCCTATCACCTCCATTTCTCTCCTCTCTCTTTCCCCACCAACTTCTTGATAATTCCAAGCAAAAGAAAATAGATAAATTGCTGAAAATCTAACCCAACCATGGTTAGAGGAGTAACCCTAGCCTTCAAGATTGCTATAAAAGGAGGGTGTAGCTAGCACAAAAGGGGGAGCCATAAGCAAGAGCACTATGCTATAGCTTGAGAAGCAAAGCTCAACCTCTCTAGAAGGAGCTCTTGAGTGGAAGCTCATTGTCTTATGCATGTGCATGTGTTGTAATAGGGGATTAGCAAGGGAACTCTATGCCATTGTAAGAGAGAGAGTGATGATTCAATTGAGAGTAGGAAATCTATCATTTCTCCTACTAGTGTAAGCCCAACATTTGCTGAATCAAGGAGGGTGGATTTGAACTAAGCTTGGATACTTTGTCTCCCTTCCAACGTGAAGTAATGGACAACAATGATGCGTAAGTGTCTTGGTGTTTTTGTTAAGTTCTTGATAGCTTGTCTCTAGTGTTGTCATCAATTTAGCCATAAATCCCACATACTGTAAGAGGGCGACAGGGTGGAGAGGACTCCCCTGGCTTTAAGACAGTGATTGGGGTGGCTTTTCTTGTGATGTGTTGTGGTGAAATTTACTCAAGCTATGTTGAACAAATACTAATCTCACTTTGATTTGTCATGACAGATTTGTAAGAAGGTATTAATGCAACAAGCACCCCCTCCCCCTTTCTCTCTCTTTCTTAAATATATAGTTGTGTTTGCTTGATCATTGCCGATATGTTTCAAAGCAGCCCGAGCACTATCTCTCTCTCTCTCTCTCTCTCTCTCTCTCTCTCTCTCTCTCTCTCTCTCTCTCTCTCTCTCTCTCTCTCTCTCTCGTGTTTTAGTGTGTGAGAGTGTTCCATAGGTGTTAGGGTTAGTGTAAATTCCTTGCTTGTTTGTGCGTTGCTCTAACGATTCTCCTCTTTTGCGTCCTAGTTCTCTCTTAAACTAGGTGGTGCCCCTTGTGTAGTTGGGATTTGGCTGTGGGTTTGTTGTTTTGGTTTGTGTTGTGTTGTGCCCCAGCCCCATTGAGCAGCACGGGAGCCTTGAAGGGTGTCTAGAGGTTGCTCTTCTTGTCGCCCGCCCCGGACCGCCTCACTATATGCATAAAAAACCATCTGTAATGTTTTTAGCTCCACTTGTACCTTAACAAGTCATGCTAAGTATCCGAAACTTTTTGGCCACCAAAATTGCTCCTGATACGTTGTGCTAACAATGGTCTAGAAAACAAATATGACAAGCACCTAAGGACTTTTTCGTGACACATACTTGAAATATTGGGCTCCAGTGTCAGTCTAGAGACTCATATTCTCCACAAGTGGAATATGTCTCATGTAAGGATGTCTAAAAAAGGAACATCCTTCAAGTACAAAATGTACTTGTGCGTGGAGGTAACTGTAAAAACTCTACGACATGGGAGTGAGAGGGACCCTCATAAGCCTTGCTCCACGTTGGCTAAACCAAACTCCTTGAGTTCCTAGACCATGTTGCATCCCATGTGACAACATGTGCCAAATAAAACCCTACAAGTGGATGAATACCTACGTGAAGAAACTACCTTGCGTGAAGAAACTACCCTACAATTGTGTGAATACCTGCAAGTAGAAACTTATTTTGGACACTATAGTCCACATTTCCTAGCACTTACATGACCTGGTCATTTCTCTTAAGAGAAAAAATGGATGAAAACATAGAAGTTTATGCATCCTACTTGGAAGAGGAGACACAAAACACAAAACCAAATCAGATGTGTACTTGGAGGGTGAACATAGTGTTCACTTCTTCCTAGGGAAAGGCATCTGTCCAAATTTCCCGCATGCAAAGGCCTAGGAACACTAATTGAAAATTGGTGAAATGCAAGTAGTATTGCACATGTAACCTTGGGTGTTGCCTTTGCAATCCAGACCCCTTGGTGAAAGAAACATTGTCAAACCCCTTGGTGAAATGTTGCATGAAAACTGCTCAACGAGCAGTCCGACCGACCCTTGGCCTTTGTCCATGACCCCCTTGGGTTTGCCCGTGGCATTTTATTACTTTTGAAGTCAAAATATTTCCACTAACCCGTGGCAGTGTGTGGACTTCTTTCCTTGAAACTGCAAGTGTGAAGGTTCCAAGAATGGACCATCAACCTTTACTAAGTGATTTAGTAGTCATGCGCTGGTCTTATCCCAAACTGTACTCATATAGGCACTCTTAGTGCTAATAGGAGCTCCACTGAAATTGGAGTCGTATTCACAACTAGATCTTTGTCACACCCAAAAATATATAATGTGGGGTTTTTGTGAGCAGTCGTGCGGTTTGAAATGCTGAAGATAAGCCTGGACGAGTTGAAGACATTCAAAAACTCAACTTGACTTGCACACTGAAAGTGTGTAGTGCAAAAATAATGTCCAAAAAATCACTAATGGCAAGACTCTTGCTTGTCCATTATAATTGAAGGGTACTTAACTGGATAGAAGTGTTCAATCTAGAAATCAATCACTGATGTACTACAAATAGAGGGATCTTAGCCATGCCAATGCTCTTAGATGTGCCAAACTAGGTGGTAATAGATGGATCTTAGTCCTTCCTGCTGGCTCGTAGCCCTTCTTGTTGCCGTATAGAAAGATTTCAATAAAATCATGCATAGTTTCACCTTTCCCGCATATAAGTTGGGAAGAGAGAGAGAGAGAGAGAGAGAGAGAGAGAGAGAGAGAGAGAGAGAGAGAGAGAGAGAGAGAGAGAGAGAGAGAGAGAGAGAGAGAGAGAGAGAGAGAGAATGCTGGCCTAAGGATAACCAATTATTCAAATGTATTGTATGCCCCTTGCATATGATCCCGTGCAGTCCATGTCTGTGTTTTAGCTTATCTGATAAGCGTACAACTATGTACTTGGACCACGCCCTCGTAGAGAGAGGTACTGCAAGTCACATATTGACCTACTGACCTTGTATGTGATTGTGACTGTATCAAGGTTACTTTAAACATGGCACTTTTCCTATGAATAACATAAAAAATGTTTTAAGATATCAGTTATGTACCTTGTTTAGGACAGAGTATTTAGTGTTAAAGTGGTAGTGTATGCAATCATGGCTGTGGCACGGCCATCGTACTAGTATGCCATGCATACAAAGAAAAATATAGAATAATAAGCCCTTGGTTTCCATGATAGACTCAACCATGTGAGTTGTTGGGATACGTGTCGTGCATGATGACATTGGAATGGATACATCCAGTGCAGCGTTGCCTGTGAAGTGATATCCATGGAGTGCTAAAGATGTGTGCCATTATCATTGATCTATAGTTAAGCGATAATACCTGGAAACATAAGAGAAGCTGTGCTTCACTTGAAGATAGACAAATCACTGTGCTTTAGACAATGGCTTCTTATGGAATCTGCCCAAGCACTTTGCTTTGCACAATAGAGAGATCTTTTCCAAAATGAAAAGTAAAACACAGACAAAAACAAACATAACTTGAAAATTGACTAACTTGTCGCCCACTTGTGGCCAAGTTTTTGGTAGTGCACTCGAATTCGGCTCATAGCCATATATGTGTATGGGGTGGGGTCGGTCCTAGCCTTGCCCTTGGATAGGGAAGAATCATCTTTGTCATTTTCATGCTCTAAATATCCTTGCTGTTCTTATAGGGGAGAGTTCTTACCATGCCTGCGGTGAGTGATGGGCTCTCTGAGACCAAGAGAGTCCACTTCTTCTTCAATACCTATGTCTTCCTCCATCTAGATGAGGACTACAAAACAGTGAGGGTCGGGTGCTACCTCTAACCATTCCAAGAGCTCATTGTCTTCACCGAGGACATTGGGTAAGACCTCTTCCTCTAGTGCATTATCCTTGGAGCTTTAGCTTTTGCCTTTTGGTCATCATGTTGTGCAATATTGCGGGAATACTTTCTAATGGATGGGTTAGATCCACTTTTGAGTTGGATTTTTCTATGCCCTATACTTGATGTAGTGACCCACATTGTATCATTGCCCCAATCATGAAGTGCACAAGTATGTCATAGCCAAGGCCTACCAATTAGTAGAGGGAAACCCCCATACACTTTCATTAGTTGGACTACCACAAAGTCAAGCCAAAAAGTGAAGTCTTCTACTACCATTGGGACTTGTTCCACCACTCCGATCGAGCGGACTTTGTGTTGGTTGACTAAGGTGACTAAAAAGTGGCGCTCTTGGTGGCACCAAGCCAAGTTGTCACATGGTGAACCCTGGCATGAGGTTAATCCATGAGCCACCATCCACTATGACACCTGTTAATTGATGGCCATAAATGGACACTGTGAGGCGAGGACTTTCATAGTCAGTGAGGGGTGCCGGTGGGTAGGAAATCATGTATTACTCTTCAGAGAAAAGTGTGGGTAGGTTCCCGCCACTACGTGGGCATGAGGGATAGACACCTTGGATTGACCTAATAAGGTCACCCCTAAAGGTAGGATCTATTTGAAGAAGTTTGTACAATGAGACACTTTTGTGGGTGGTCTTCAAAATCTCCTCCACTGGCAATGATGTTAACCTGTGTAGCCTTCCTTGTGGCAGAGCTTGGGCCTCCATGTCTTGTAGGGCTTCTGTGTATGCTTGTTCCAATGCCAATGGCATAACTGTATTTTGTGGCTCTATCTCTTCTTCTTTCACTATTAATCGCAACTTAGTTGTCTCCTTAGGTTGTTTTGTAGTCAGAGGCTTTTCTATGGGCATGGATATGTTTTGGGCTATTCTTTGCACTCTTGTGAGTACTCCAATAGTGCATGCGATTTCTTGAGCCAAAGTAGTAGGTGAAGGTGAAGGGCGAGGAGTGAGGACATGAATGGATGGTGAGGAAAAAGTGTATACAGTGGGCTCCTATGAAGTGAGCACAGAACTTACCAAGATCATGTTGAGAGAAGAAGATGGATGTTTCTTGGGGCAGTCTCTCATGTGTAGTGATCTTTGCATCCGGATAATGCTTGCATGGTGGAGCTCCTTCTGGTAGACATCTAGTTTGGTAGTGACCATATTCATCACACCTATAGCACATCACCAATTGGTTGGTTAGCCAAGGGTTGGTGGGATGTGGAGGGCGAGGTGTTGTTGTAGGAGAAACTTGGTCTGGGCTAGGGGTGGTATAGAAGCTCTGGATCATAGGGTGTGAGATCCCCAACCCACCAATACCAAGATCGGGATGGGATCCTTGACAAGTCTCTAGGTTTGATAAAAATCAGAGTCTCTAAACAAGAAAAATCCAAGGAATAGACCTTTACCATTGGCTTGGGTCTATAGCCTTAGAAGAAGACCTAGTATTGTCTGGCACTGGAAACAGGACAACGTATTAAAAGTCCAAAAAACTATTTTGGCCCTATAACTTCCACAAATTGGGCTAAGGTATCCTCAACCAACGCTTTTTTCCCCCTAACATATGTGAGGGCACAGCCGCTGGTGGACTCCTCTTCCAAGTGAAGATGTTTTCCAAACGTTTTTAGTGCACAGGGATGGATAGTTACCTGACTAATCAGGTCCACCCGTCCATGATTGATAACCTTAGTCAATCCCCACTTACCACCCCACACTCACACATGATTCTTTTGTTATTTAATTACTACCACATTCTTATCACAATTAAAATAATGATTCCTTTTATCCTTCATAACAGGATTTCATTAAAACAGCCCTTGAAAATAGTATTGAAAACATTCTTTTAGCAAATAGACATCTTTAAACTTACGACAGGGTACTGTCAATCAAAACAAAATTGTCCATAATAGCCATGACCAATACTTTTCTTGTCTCAAGACCACCTAAGGGTGAAAAAACGGCACCCATTCCTTATTCATAATTCGGAGTGGATAAACCCCCACCCAAGGTTCCAGGTGCCCATACACCAAACCAGTTGCCCATACAACCGGGGTGGCTCCCCTAGGATAAAAAAATGGTATCCTGACTTATGTAGAAACATCAAGTCATGACAATGTGTAGAAACTCATCGTTCATGGGGGTAACCGACTTATCCGTGGCTGGAAAGCCATCATTATTCATCAAAATATACCAAGGAGTCGGAGGTGTCTTGAGACAAGCTGTCTTAAGGATGATCAATCATATCTTTCCTAATTCAACTAGTTTTAACCCAAACAATTCTTTCCTACATTATGCACGTTGGAAGTTACCTTCCGTTTTTGGTCAATTATTCCTTTTTTGATTCTTACTCACTCCTTACGTATGCAATGCTAACTTATAAAAGAACTTAAACTATTTAAAGACTTAATTGAATAATGGGAAACCCACCTAGGACTGATCGGCCATCTGCTGTTGCGCTAGCGCCTGAAGACTCTCCTCCGCGGGCCTACTACTAGGCCCAACTTCATTGTCGTGCGACGCTCTAGTTCTTTTTAGAGCTCTACCCTCGTCATTAGATGTAGGATTGTCTCGGGTCCTTTTAGGTGCATAGCTTCTTATTCCTTATAAAAAAGACGTCTAATCATTAGGTAAATTATCCGAAAGCTAGACTTAACCCTTGTATCCAATTTTACCCAAACCTAGGTTAAATTTATAGTCTTAATTGGTAATTTCTTATTTGTCTATATAGGCATGATAACTTTTTCCACATCTTCCCTAAGGGTTTTCTAAGCTATCCTAGTTTACTTATAATTTTAATATCTTTGTCCTAATTTCCCCATCGAATTTTAAGCATGGAATTTGCTTATTTTGAGCTTAAAATTATTTCTATTTATTTTCTCGTAAATATTTTAATTCCTCAACTTTATATCATAGGTTTACACTTACTATAATTTTTCTAAAAACTTTTGACCGCAAAGTCTATTTATTTTAATTAATCTTATGCTAAAAATAGAACTTTTGCTCAATTATAATTTTATAAACTCATTAATTAACTATGGCATAATTATCACAAGTAGATAAGGATGTTTTTGACCTCTGGTAATTATCTTTAATTTTTTTTGACTTAATTATCTAATTTTTATCTTTATTTTTAGTCTAAAACTAGTATAATATGACTTAGATAAATATCTATACTAATTTTCTAACCTTGACATAATTATCACATCCTCTTTATTAGCTAATTTAACTCTAATAAATAGCATGTAATCATATAACATGATTTACTAATTTTCCTCTTTACTTTTTATCTAAAATTAGTATAATTTGACTCAAATAAACATATATACTAATTTTCTAGCATTGACATAATTATCACGGTCTTTTTATCATGTAATCTAACTTTGATAAACGTAATATAATCATATAACATGATTTACTAATTTTTCCCTTTAAATTTTAGCTAGAATTAGTATAATCTAACTTAGATAAATATCCATACTAAGTTTCTAACCTTGACATAATTATCACGGATTTTTCATAATGTAATATAGCTATGAAAAATAGCATGTAATCATCTAACATGATTTACTATTTTCCCTCTTTACTTTTTTTTTTCTAAAATTAGTATAATTTGACTCAAATAAAAATCTACAATAATTTTCTAGCTTTGACATAATTATCACGGCCTTTTTATCATGTATTCTAATACTGATAAATAGTATGTAATCATATAACATGATTTAATAATTTCCCTTTTTACTTTTTATCTAAAATTAGTATAATTTGACTCAAATAAATATTTATACTTAATTTTCTAACCTTGACATAATTATCATGGCATTTTGATCATGTATTCTACCTCTGCTAAATAGCATATAATCATATAACATGATTTACTAAATTCTCCCTTTAATTTTTTTGTTAAAAACAGTCTTTTTCTATTAAAATAATTATCTAAACTAATTATTTGTAGTTAAGCTAACTATCACGGGTTCCTTAAGATGTGATTTAGCTCTGAAAATTATCTCAAAGCTTTTTAGTTTAATTTGCTAAATTTTCCCTTTACTTTTATCTTAAAAACAATGTTTTTCTATTAAGAAAATTAGGTGAACTAATTATATGTGATTAAGATAATGATCACGGATTTCTTAAGAAGTATTTTACCTTTGATAATTATCTCAAAGATTTTTAGATTAATTTGCTATTTCTCCCCTTTTATTTTCCCTTAAAAACAGTATTATTTTGCTGAGATAATTATTTGTGGTTAAGATAATTATCATGGATTTCTTAAGATAAGTTTTAACTTTGATAATTATCTCAAAGCTTTTTGGATTAGTTTGCTATTTTTCCACTTTTATTTTCCCTAAAAAACAATGTTTTTTTGCTAAGATAATTAATTAAACTAATTAATTTAGGTTAAGATAATTTTCACGGGTTTTTTAAGATGATTTTTACCTTTGATAATTATCTCAAAGCTTTTTGGATTAGTTTACTATTTTCTCCATTTTATTTTCTCTTAACAATAGTGTTTTTCTACTGAGATAAATAGTTAAACTAATTATCTGAGGTTAAGATAATTTTCACGAGTTTCTTAAGATGTGTTTTACCTTTGATAATTATCTCAAAGCTTTTTGGATAATTTGATCATTTTCCCCTTTACGTTTCCCTTAAAAACAATACAATTCTGCTTAAATAATTACAAAAAGTACTTAGAAAATTATCTTTTAATTTTCCTGGCATATTGGCAGTCTAACACATCTCTGATAGTTATCTCATCTTTATCTAAGTTTAATTAATATAATTATCATTAATTTATGGTTAAAATGAGTAATTTTAGCCCTAATATAATATAATAATTAATTAGATTTGTATCCCTAAGCTTAATCTCAATAATCAGCAGAGAATTAAGAATTAGGAGAGGATTTTAGAGTATAAATAAGTTTAATCTTCTTAATTAATTGAATTTAATTAAGAAAATGTAAATAGATTAACATAGTTCTTCTAATTAAAAAGGGTTAGTGCTAATTACCATTGATTAACCAACTAGAGCTTTGCTCTCTAGTGATTTCTGCGTAGAGATCTCTCTAGGTGAGAGAGAATTTGCCAGAACTCTGAGTCTGTTCCAAATTGTGAAGCAAGGGGTCGTATTTATAGGTTTCTGGGTACTCATTGACTGAATATGGCAGTAACTTGCATCCCAAGGCAGCTCTACAGCTCCACAAGCACCGCCTGCTGCTAAATCTAGTCTGGGAAAGTTCATCATTATCCCACACAGCCCCCCAGATACGCAGAATCGATTTTCTGCCTGTTTGTTGACTTTTAATGCTTAATTTTTGGAAATATCTACAATTTCTAGAACCTTAGGATTAAAAAAATCTTTAGTAGTAATAATTACCGAAACCATTCAATTTTACTTAACTAATTAAATTCATAGTGTAACTTTTCAGAGCCCGTAACTTTTCCAGATTTTATTGGAATTCTGTTCTGAAAAATTCTAACCATAGTAAAGCTCTGGTTACGGTTCCAAAAATACCAATATTTGCCATAGTTGGATCATTCTACAGTGTTTTCTTAACAACCAAGTTAATTTGATCAGGCTTTGTACAATTTCTAAGGTTTCAAAAACTGGAAACCTTACATAGGGCCACCGTAATGGGACACATTAGGTACTATGGGAGATGGTAACAATGGCGGGGATGGACTAGGGCCAAAAAGAGTTGCCCAAGGTGAACTAGTAGAGGGGCCTATGGGAGCAGTGATGTGCATGGCTGAGGACAAATGTTTATGCATATGGTGGAAACCCTTTAGATGATACCACAGAAATGATAGTGGACCATCATGGGGCATTGCTGAGGCAGGGGGCTGGGGTTGTTGCAGTTTTTTCACCATACTTGGACCCTAGCCTCTTGCTGTGCTTTCAGCTCTTCTAGCTCCCTTTTGAGTTGTGCCACCATATCTATCTGGTGAGATGACTGAGCCGATGTTGCTAAGGATTTCTTTTCATCTTATAGTGCCTTATGCAGCTTAAGTGTTTCTAACTCTCTTTTGAGAGTCAACAAGATGTACGCAGTAGGGTCATTCATAAGAACAACGGGCAAAGAGTTACCTGGTGAGTCGACAAATTGCAGTCTGACACTTTTTATTCTAGTGGTTGCCGGCCACAAAATCATCCATGGTAGCTTCAGCTCACAAACTTTCTCAAAGATTTTGTTGAGTCGAAGCAGGCAAGGCCTTCTCCACCCATTTCTCAACCATGAGATCTCTCGATTGTTGGTGGGGTAACCTGGCTACCAGTGCTCTAGCCCGTGTCCTCAACTCAATGAAAGTTTCCCCATACCCAACTCCAAGATTTCCAGCTGGTCCAAGGCCTTCTTCGTATAGTCGCTCGATTGAAACTCAGCAGTGAAGGCCGCTTTGAGGGCATTCCAGTTGGCAAAGTGGCCCTCTCCAAATTGACTATACTACTTGTCGGCCAATCCTTCCAGAGTGGAGGGAAAAAGCACCATGTAGGCATCTTCTTGGTTTAGCCCATGGATTTGGAAAAGTGACAAGAAGCATCTCACGTCGACAACATCCTCTGAAGATAGTCCCTTAAAAGTAGGAAACTTGATGCTGACCCTAAAGAGAAGGTTTGTCAATTCCTCCGCCATAACAGGCTTGATGATAGGGATGGGAGGTGGTTTTGATGAACAAGCTAGAGAGGGCAATGATGGTGGAGACGGTGAAGGTGACCTCAGTGGCTCAGGACAAGGCTTGGACGAAGGTAGATTCAATGGTGTAGGCAAGGTGGTGGAAGGCAAGTATAAGTGACAACAATGTTGAATCTTCATAGGACTTCTTAGGCATGCTCCACTTGACTTAGAGCAAGAAATATGCATGCATAGATGCAAAAAAATGATTCTCCTAAATTTTAGGCTAGGTGGTTGGAGCGATTACAGACGCCTATGGCACCCTAGAATATGGCCACACCATTGACTTGCCTGAATCTAACTTCCCAGGTGATTGGGCTAGCTTGCAAGACCTAATAGAGTTGTCCCACCAGGCATGCCAAAAACGAGAGCATTTGTAGATGGAAAAGGTGCATTGTGCTCTCTAGGTGTGGTGGGCTACTATGGATGCAGTGTGCATGTGGACTCACAAGCTAGTTCAACTCAACAAAATGAAAGAATGAACGAATGAAAAGATAGATAGAGACAACGTCTCAACAATAGACAAGACATCTGCAAGCCCTCCAACGCAACACATTGTACATAACCAAAAGACCATACAAAGACTAGCTATGGCCAACTTTGCCCAATCACCGACTATCAATAAGGTACGATGGGAATGTAGAGACTGAGGTGCAATGGAGTGTGCAATGGTACTGAAAACCACAAACAAAACTAGCTACAAGCTACAAGGCTCACATGCCCAACTACTGACAAACAAGGTGAAGTGCTCCAAGAAAGTCTCCCAAGTGACACATAATGAACTCTTACTGGAACTCTCACTAGACTCTTAAGAATTTTCCCTCTATCACAAGGCTGTCTACATGATGCGGTATATATCCACAAGACAAGACCATTGCACGACCACCACATATGTGCTGCTACTGGCAATATCTCTCCGAGGCAACCCTGGCAACTACAAATATCTACTCGTGGTGGCCTAGTAAATCCACTAGTGAGTCAGGAAACTAGTCGCCTACCGGCCACTAGAAGGACTAGCCCAACCCTAGTCCACTATCGCCTTGGCTACTAAAGAAGTGCTATTTTATAGCTCATGAATGCTCTAAAAGGAGTGGCCATAGGGTGGCCACTATCTACATGGTGAAGGCTACCTTCTGGCCAAGGTGGTTTGAGCCCCACCCGTGCCGCCGCTCTACACTGTGCGCCCATCGGGGTGGTCCAAGAGTGTCCTGGCGTCCGGACCAAGCGTGGTCCAAATCTAAGATGATGTCCTCTAGAGCACATCCACCAAGGTGGCCATGCAAGTTGAGCCCTATGTAGTAGTGTAGCCCTGCTCTACAGGGTCTACTTCATGAAGCAAAAAAGTGAGGTGTTTATGCACTTTCAGAGTTTTAAGGTTATGAATGAAGAACAAACTGGGAAACATGTAAAGTGCCTGCGGTCAGATGGAGGGGGAGAATACTTATTCAATGAATTCAATGGTTTTTTGAAAAATCATGGAATTCAACTACAGTTCTTATGCAGATATACTCCACAACAAAACGGTGTTACTGAGCGAAAGAACAGGCACATTGCAAAAGTTGCAAGAGAATTGATGAATGAAAAGAATGTACCTCATTTTTATTGGGCCGAGGATGTTGCTGCTAAGGTCGAGGCTATGGAGGGTGCAGGTGGGAAACCATGGCTTCACCAGCTTGCACACACACACACACACACACACACACACACACACACACACACACACACACACACACACAGAGAGAGAGAGAGAGAGAGAGAGAGAGAGAGAGAGAGAACTCGGTACTGCTTGCAAAAAAAAATCACGCTATATTTTGATTGAAGTATAGCCTTACATATAAAGGAGGCTTGAGATAACCATGAAAAAAACACTTTCTAATTGAACTTTCCCTTGCATGCTATAAAGGGAGTTTCCCACAGCAGGCTAGACACCATTACCAGGCTTGCATACCCAACAACCCCCCCCTCAAGCCCAAACCACTGACAATGGACTCAAGACAGACCATGGCAGAGTTCATTCACCTGAAACCACTGAGTAGAAGTCCCCCCCTTAACAATAACATAGGTGTGTGTGTGTACTTCCCTCAAACAACTATCAGTATGAGACATACGAGAACTCGACCAAACAATAAGGATGGTCTTACCATTTTATTTTATGGCAGTGTCTATAACCCATACAATTATTGAGAAATAACTGACATAACGGAAACATAAAAAACAGACTAAAGAAGAAACAAACTACAGGACATCACTTTCTATGAAAAGCATTGGTGCTGCATTGTCTTCATCACCTTCAACCATATTGATATGTCGCTTGTTCTTCTTAAAGAATTTGTCCGACGGATGATTAGTCTTTCCACAATGGGTGCAAGGATTTTTGCTGAAACAATCCTTCGTTTGATGATTGCTGCATCCACATATAGAACAAGGTCTAGTGCTAGTAGTAGACCTGGTGGAATTGGTAGTTGAAGTACAACCACGGGCTACATATGCAGTTGGTATGAAAGAGCTAATTCGTGGTACTCGTTTCTCTTCTTCCTGCAATGAGTTAACAATACCATTCAAAGAAGGCAAAGGATCCTTCTCCTTTAAAATAGTGACAATTCGACAAAATTTTGGAGGGAGGCTATTCAGAAAAATGGCTATAAGGTCTTTATCTGGCACAGGGGATTCAACATAAACTAGATGTGTTTTGATGCTCTTCAGTCTATTATCTAAAGCTGCAATATTTTCATCTTCACGCATGTGAATAGAATGTAATTCCATTTTTAAACTCATTTTTGAATACTTAGCTTTGGCACCAAAAAGCTTCTCTAACTCTATCCAGGCAGCACTTGAAGAATCAACATCATCCAAATAATGAATAAAGTCATCTTCTAAGGAAGTTAGAATGATATCAAAATCTTGTTCGTCTTTCCTCTGTTGCTCGGCAGATAATTCTCTTGTAACTGTAGCGGATGTGCCAGATTTGTCGACTGATAGCGGCTTGACGACGTTCCACAAATTTTTTCGCATCAAATAGCCTTTAACTTTGATCTGCCAAGTGTGGAAGCCGGATCCATTAAACTTATCCACCTTTCATGCCATCCTTGATATGCTTTGTGATACGCCACAAAAATCCTCTCAAGCTCTCAAGCGGTATTTTGAAGTTCTTTAGGAATGCCAGCTATGTCTTGAATGACCAATTTTACCACCAAAGAAAAAAAATGGAAAAAGCTTACTTTGTCGGAAGTGTTTGAAAATTGCTCATGTAGAAGCAATACTTTGCATAGCGGTTTAAAAAGTGCTTCTGATTATCAATGTTGAGTACCATACTGCAGGGTTGAGGATGCCCGAAGTGGGAATACTCACTTGATAGAGTAAAGGAGTGGCCAATTTTGAAAGGTGTGACCACAAATATAAGAGAAAAATGAGTTTTTCTGCTGCAGTCGAAAATGTCGATGGTGTGGATGATGAAGTCGCTTGCAGCAAGCTGAGAAGGCCGAACAAGGAGGAATTGATGAATCGAGTTCTTACCAGCAAGCCAGGGCAAAGTTTTTTTGGGTGGTTAGAGTCAAAATTGTGCAAGTCGATGCCATGCTTGCACCTTCTCTAAGCAGCTGTACCCGAATAGCTTGTGTCAAGCGCTGAGGTTGAGCCAAAGCTCTGATCGCCAGTTGCTAAGGTCGAGGCTATGGAGGGTGCAGGTGGGAAACCATGGCTGCACCAGCTTGCAGAGGAGCATGACAGAGAGAGAGAGAACTCGGTACTGCTATATTTTGATTGAAGTATAGCCTTACATATAAAGGAGGCTTGAGATAACCATGCAAAAAACACTCGACTTCTAATTGAACTTTCCCTTGCATGCTATAAAGGGAGTTTCCCATAGCAGGCTAGACACCATTACTGGGCTTGCATACCCAACAGTTGCTACACTTGTGTGAATTATGACAAGGACCCCTATTGCTGTAGTGCATGATATGATACAAAAGAAGAAGTTTTGTGGTGAGAAACCAAATGTATCAAAATTTAGAGTGTTTGGATGTATTGCTTATGTGCAGGTGACGGATGAGCTAAGAAGTAAGCTTGATCTAAAATCTAGAAAAGTGTGTGTTCATTGGCTATTCCCTTACAAAAAGGGTACAAGTGTCACAATCCTGTCATGGGTAAAGTGAGGGTGAGCAAGGATGTTGTTTTTTATGAAGAGAGTTGGTATGATGATGTAAAAGATGAATTGGGGGCTGATGTAAAGGACAATGTGGCTGTAGAAAATACAAGTGCGCAGTCACAAGTCTTGAGTGAGCCGCAAGGGTCACCTAGTGTAGGTCATGGTGAGAATTCGTGGAGTGGCAGGCTGCATGAAAGAGTGAGGCTTGCTAACTCTTCAAACGTATCAAGGAAAGGAAAGAATGAACTGGGGGACTGATGTAAAAGAGAATGTGGATGTAGAAAATGCAGTTGCGCAGTCACAAGTCTTGAGTGGGCCGCAAAGAACACCTAGTGCAAGTCATGGTGAGAATTTGTAAAGTGGCAAGCTGCATGAAAGAGTGAGTCCTGCTAACTCTTCAAACGTATCAAGGAAAGGGAAGGAAAAAGTTGATGATGCCCCTAAGTTGCCAAATTTTAGTGCTGGTGATGATGGCGATAGTAGTGGTTCTGAGCAAAGTTTAGATGAGGAGTTTGACATACCCTCTATGAAGACTCCGGGTGCAAGAAAGATGCAATCAGGGAACAAAGAACCTGGAAGTGATCTTGGACCATGCAGGTTAGTAAAGTAAGAGATCCTATGCAAAGATTGACTTATGACAGTTATGTGGCTCGTCATTGTGCATTTATGGCAAAGATTATAGAGGAGGTAGGACACACATGTTTTGAAAATGTTGTCAAAGATGAAAAATGGCAGCAAGATATGGATGAAGAGATGACCGCACTTGATGAAAATGGAACATGGGAATTGGTGCCATTACCAAAGGGAAAGAAGGAAATTGGATGTAAGTGGGTTTACAAAATAAAGCATAATGATGATGGTAGTGTGAGTAGGTACAAGGCTAGGCTTGTGGCCAAAGTTTTTGCACAGACTTATGGGATTGATCATGAGGAGATGTTCAGTCGTATAGCCAAGATGGATATCGTTTGAGTGTTTATTGCAATGGCTGCCGCATTAAAATGGGTGCTGAAGAAAATGTATGTAAAGAATGCATTTTTGAATGGAGACTTGAAGGAAACTGTATATATAGAGCAGCCACAAGGCTATGAGAATATGAGACTACGTGACCCTGTATATAGGCTAAAGAAAGCACTGTATGAGCTAAAGCAATCACCTAGATCTTGGTGTGAGAGGATTGTGGCATTCCTCATTTCATTGGGTTTTGAAATGTTTGATGCAGGTCATTCATTGAATGTACAAAAGAATGAGGTGTTGGACGGATACGCCGCGACGGACGTCAGCACAGTGAGAACTCACCTAACAAGTAATGTCAGCTAAGGACGAAGCTCGACCCGCAGGCGCGTGGAAGCAAGCATAAGGTGTCAACCTACACTCGACCGACTCCTATCGACCGACTCCTAACTAATTCCTACAGAGGTCCCTACCAATTGTCTAAGTCACAGTCTTCAAAAGTGCAAAAGAGGAATCTTCCTACAACGCTTGCTAGAGCCGAACACCCATCAAACACTTTCGAAACACCATAGAACTTGAAGGAGACCCTACTATTTCGGTTTGTAGCTCTAGTTGGGGGTAACACGCTGCACTCTTCCACACTCGATTCCGACCACCGTAGCACACGTAGCGTCAAGACGAAGCTCACACTCTCTCTCACATACACAGTACGTTCACTCACAGACTTAAAACTTGTTTAAAATGACAAAAGGGTTTTTCATTAAGGTCAAAAAGTGGTATATATACCTTACAAATTCTCAAACCCTAAAGTTCCAAAATCAACCATCTACTCAATCTAACTATCAAAACTGGGATACAATCTGGAAACTTCTGTAAGTCCCAATATGTACAATGTGAAGAATCGGGTTTTCCTCAATGAATGAATAATTACAAAAATAATAGTCCGCCGAGTAGTTAGATGCCGTGGGGTGTGTCCAGCTTCTAACAGCCCCCCCCCTCCTTGTTCATGTCATCCCCAACATGGCCTTGATCCTTTGCTTCATCTTATGGTCTCCCGCATCTTTAGCAGTGATTCGTACCGTGCATGTAGATTTAGCATTGTTGGGCCAAAGATATCTGTATGCATGGTGAAGAACCTCGTGTAGAATGCTTCTTCAAAATCCTGGAGGTGATAGGATGGTAGAAACATAATTCTTTGATACAACGCATGTATCACCTCCTTGGAAGGCTGACCTGACATATCATAAGCACATCTGTATGTATCCTGGAAGAAGAATATGCTGTCAGTCACCTGGCCTGGCTTGAAGGTCTCGAACACTGCTAGGATGGTTCTGCAGACCTTTCTCATCATAATGCATGTAAGGCCAGGTGAGCCAATGAACAACTTTATGGCGCCCGTTAGGGTTTTCACCATGTATTGTACACTTATTCTCTCACCTGCCTTCACACCCGGTAGCTTTGGGTAGTTCAGCTAAGTGGGTTGGCTTGTTTGTAAGATTTCTTGTGCTTTCCACGTCCTAACCCTTGGTAGAGGACATAAGCTGAGGTTGTCTCTGATGTGTTTAGGTGTCTCTACCAAGTGTATTAGGTATTGAGGGTACTTGGTAAGCCAAGCCTTCCTCCACTTTGGCTGAGAATCCACTATGAGCTTTACTCCTTCTGGCCTCGAGGTGTCTGCGTTGTAGAGAGGGACCGTTGGCTCTTCTCTGATTCGCCTATTTATTGTTGCCGCCTCATATTTCAGCAATGGATATGGGAGAGAGGGTTGAAGCCATTCACGCCTGAGATTGGTGGCGTCGATTTTTTGAATTGTCATAGATTTGAAAACCCTCTGTTCCCATTCTAAGGCTTCCTTTGTGCTTTCTCTGAGCTCTGCCTCTATTGCTTTACGCAATTTTTCCTCCTCTTCTTGTGTTAGATCCTGTGGCTCTTGAGAGGATCCTGCTGTGCTTACCTCTGGCATGGGTGTGTCCATAGGATCTGCCACATTGTCGAGGTCGATGCCCTCATTGGCAGCTGGCCCTGATCTTTCTGCTTCTGCTTGTTGCCGGCCTTTCAACTCCTCAATTTGCTTGAGGAGTGTCTGCTTTTCCGCTTCGGCTTCTCCGCCCATAGTCACGAGGAGGTCATTGAGTTCAGCGTTTACTTTTTCAGCTTCCTCGAGCTTTATCTTTATGCTCTTCCTCTCTTCTTGTAGGGCTCTTTGGCTGTCCTCCATTCTGGTTTGCATTGCGATAGAACCTTCAGCCATCATCAACCTCTGCTTCTTCTCGAGAGTCAGCTCCTTCTGGAGTTCTTGCATCTGCTCTTCATATATTTGACTCTCTGAAATGATTTGAGTCGAGCTCGTAGCTCTAACTCTAGTGGGTGATGCTCGCAGCCTTTGGATGGTTTGATCTTTGACTTTTAATTGGTCCTTGAGCTCAAGGACTTCATCCAGGCTTGCTTCTTGTTCTATCTACGCCTTTTCCTTGGCATTCCTCATGGCCTCTACTTCTTTAGTTTCTTCTGCTAGCTGGAGCGTTAGATTATCCCGTTCTTTTTCGGCATCTCGCAATGACTTGCTGAGTTGCAGACACTCTTCTTCAGCTGCTTGTAATCTTTTTGCTGCTGCCTCATTTGCTTCTTCCATTGCTTGGTAGTTTTGTAGAGACGTTGCCAAGCTGGCCTGGAGGTCAGCTTCTCTCTCTTTTTGTCCTTGGCTTTGTGTCTGCAGAGTATCCCTTTCCATCTTGGTCTTTGCATCGTTGGCCTTTAGAGTTATCAATTCTTCGTCAGATGCCACAGATTGTGCTCTTATTCCAGCTAGCATTGTCATCACCACGTCCCAATCATTAGAGGGCGGGTGCAGTTCTACCGTGTTGGTAGCAATTTCCTTTAGCTCAACTAGCCGGATACCTGGCATCTGTTCTTTATTCCCTGTCCTCGCCAAGTCGAATGCGACTATGGCGGCTTCTTCCCTTGTATAGCCTGCAGCTAGCAGGTCCAAAAATGCATAATATGCTTCCTCTAGTTCTTTTTTCTCAGACGCAGTCTTGGCCTCTTCTTTGGGCTCAGGTTCTTACCTTAGGTCTTTTTCCTCAGCCTGGTGTCCTTCTTGATTCTCCTCAGCCTCCTTATCTTCTGGTGGGGGGCTGCTAGGAGGTGGTGATGGTGGTGGTGATGGCTGTGGGCTGGGTTTAGGGCTATCTGGTAAAGCTGCAGTTTTGCCCTTTAAGTCTCTGTCCGCTTTCGTTTTTCTTTCCCTTTCTTGGATGTCTTGTTCATCTAGCAATGTCTGCCTTATCTGCTCCACTTCTTCCTCGGTGAAAGGGACATGTGGAATGTTTTCCGCTGCAGCATCAAGAATCTCAAAATTTTTGATATAGTCTTCAAAGTGGTCCCTCTGCACTCTTCTGGATGATCCGGTCACAGACTCGAGAGATGGATTCCATAATTCGTTTAAATCACCCTTGAGGGCTCTTTCTTCTCGGAAACTCTCCATCAGCCTCTCGAGTCTAGCCGCATTTTGTGATCTTGTCTCTTTGGCTGACACTTGAGCAGATTCCTTTTTTCCTTTCTTCTGCTTAGGTTGCTCCTCTGCAACTGGCTCTAGCAGTCTCTTCAACCTTGTAGCCACCCTTGGTGCTCGTTGTGGCTCGTCTTCTTTGTCTTCCTTTACCCTTAGACAATCATTCTGAGATGGGGGGTCATGCCACCTTCCCTTGGCGTGTAGTGATGCATAAATTATCTTGGTTATCATTTCTCCTGGCACTATGTAGGTTGGCTTTTTGTTGCCCATTTTTACCAAGCTGTCATGTATGTATGCCGCATAGTTGATTATCTTTGGGGTGCCTTTTGTCATTGCCCAAGTAAACGTTGTGTCAATTGCACCTGGCGGCATCCTGTACTTCTGTGGCCTCTTCGTGCACATGTGGAAGTACTGGTTGTACAATTGGCTCATGATCACCACCTTTGGGTTGGCGATGTCTTCAAAGGTGTAATTGGCCTTTTTCTCTTTGTACACCTTGACTTCATCCCTTCTTTTTGTCACACTGTCTCCCTGATTGGAGAGATCTAGTGCATGGGCTACAACCCGCTCCGTGATAATGATCTCTGTTTCGGGTCTGCTGTGCAAATCTGTCACCTTGGCCACTCCATCCTCTTTTGTGCTTGTTACAAACTCCCATACTCTTTTGACGTCCACCCCTGCTGGTATTGCTTCGAAATAGTTATGGAGGTCAATTTTCTCCAAGTAGCCGGCCATTTTGCTTCGGACAAAATTCGTTGAGCTCTCTTGGCAGCATTGGCAGCTCTATTACATTGCTATCATTGTCTTTGAACACCCCCTGGTAGATCTTTAGGTCGTTTGACTCTAACAGATCTTCCTGTATCCAGGTGCTGGTGGGCTTTAGTGTTCCCTCTGGAATGACAAAAGGGTCCACCTCGTCCAGATAATCTTTGATTTTCATTCTCTTCTTCTTTGCCGGTGACTTCGAGGCTGCCATAGATCCTGTTGCACTTAGCAGTCCAAAGTTAGCATTTTTTCCATGTCAGCTGCTAAACTGAGTTTTACTTATCCAAATGACTTGAAAATTGAAATTATAGCTTAAAAGGAACTTGTGAAGCTGTGCATGTGCTCACAGTGCAAATCTAGTAAAAAAAATCCATCTAGACATCCTACGCGTAGGATGTCTATTTCTTCAGAATTGGTTCATACTTGACATGCAGGTAGTGTAAGGCTCATGGAACATGGTTATAAGCTTGGATTTGAATTTGGATGACAAAAAGTGGATTTTTGGGCTGATTTAGGCTTTAGGTCACAATTTGGGTAGATTGTCCATCATGGGTAGCAATTGATGTCCAAATGGGTCGAAAATTGGTATATGGGCTCAATGCATCATGGTATTGGCTCCTATGATGTCATTTCTTGCACAGAAGGATAAATTTATGCTGAAGACATCCTACGCGTAGGATGTCTTTTTCATCAGAATTGCATGAAACTTGTTCTGTGGGTTGTCCTTGGCCTATGGAACATGGCCCTGTTCTTGGATTTGAATTTGGATAAGATTTGATGCCTGTAGGACTCTGTGAGGCGTTTTTGGGCCCAAAAAATGTATCTTGAAGGTGTTGGGGGTCAAAAGTCATTAGAATGGCTTCAAACTTGACATATGGGCTCTTGCTGATGAGGTAATTACATATGGAATGACAAAGCTTCCCTTCCATGCCAAAAAGGTCCATTAGACATCCTACGCGTAGGATGTCTAATTCATCATTTTTACTCCCTGACCACACAGATGGTTTGCTGATGTGTATGTGAATGTGTTGTGCAAGTTTCATGAGAGCTGGACAAGATTTGGTAGGTCAATGGCCCATTATTGCCTCTATGCCCTAACTTTGCGTTTTTCCATGCATATGAGGTCAAATCTGATCCAAATGTGATGAAACTTGGTGTAGGGCTTGCAAATGTCATTCAGAACATGTGCATGACAAAAATTGTTGGGTTTTGTGCCAAAAAGTGCCCTTGAGACATCCTACGCGTAGGATGTCTCCTGATGATTTTTTCAGTGTTAGTGCTCCCAGTGCTTGCCCTTTGCCCCCTTAAGTCCCTTTTGAGCCTAATTTCAACAAAAAAGTCAAATGGATAGAGTATAACTCCCTGTGTGGACTTCAAAGCCTCCGAGCCGTTTTCTGACTTTTGGAGTGCTTTTTGGCGATGAAATTTCTCGATGTTGGTCTCCATAGCTTCCCAATCCCTTGGGGATCCTTGCCGTATGGTTTTTGTCGACTTTGGCTTCACCGGAGCTCCATTTGTCAATTTGTCGCTCTAGAAGCACCCGTGGTTGCGTTTACATGCCTTTGATGATTTGTGGTGGTCTACCACCATAGGACTTGGTTGTTGATGGTCTAGGAAAGCCGCTCGTGAAGTTTGGTGGCAAACGGACTTGCAGTTTGGCCGCAAGTGCATTTTGACGCTTTGTGTGTCTGATGCCGTTTCTGAGGTTTAGTGCCGCTTCGGGTCACTTTTTGGTCATGCGGATCATATGGACTTGTCGAGCATGTCGAGATGCTCCTACCCATAAATTTTGGTAGCATTTGGTCGCCGTTTTGCCGATTTCCCATTTGGTGGCCTCTTGCGGGTTTCTGGGAATTAGGGTTTTTCCCGATGGTCTCCCACTGCCTTTGGCTATCCAGGACTGGTCTCCTAGACTAGGGTAAGTTGCCAATGAAGTCTTGTTGCTTTTGGGTTAGCCATTAGGCCGCCATCTCTACTTGCAGGTCTCTACCGCTCGCTTTGTGTGTGACCTCTACGCTAGCTTTCGAGACATAATGACAAACATGCGCGAAAAGCTCAAGGTGGTGAGCCTACCTCTCATGTCTAGAGCTGGTCGGGTAGACGTGCACGTCGTAGAAGCTGCTGGAAGGTCGATCCGCTCTGGGTGGCAGAAGCTCTCTCCACAAAGTCAATAGTGAGAATGAGCTAAAAATGAGGTGGAAATTTCTTATAATGGAGGTCCCTGAACCACTTTTCATGAAATTTGACATGTGCTCCTATCTTCCTGCGAGATGTAGTTTAGGCTCAAAAATTTCTTGATTTGGACTCTATTTGCTTTGTTTACCAGAAATTTGTCATTTCGGTCCAAACCTGGCCAAAACACGCTTTCCGTTCCAGTCTCATAATTGCACCCCCACTATACCATAGGTTGTCCTTTAGTCACTGGTCATCCCTTTTTTTTTGGTTTTTCATTACGACTGTTTTTCACCTGCTTTTTGTATTTTTGAAGTTTTTCTGCCGAAAATTAGCAAAATTAAAAGGAAAATAGCAAATCAAACCCAGAAAATTCCCAAAAATCATAATAGATCACAAACATCACCGCAACACATTATATACACTCTCATGCAATTTTTATGGCCGGATTTCTCCGTTATACCAATATTTTTCCTGAAAAATGGCTATTTCTACTTATATACACACACCTAGGGGCTTGATTTGGCGTTTGGCCCCCTATACCTGTAGCTTCATGCTGTATAAGGGCATCTGTACTTGGGTTACTTCCAGAAAATTTCACAATCAAACATCAACCCTTAAAATAGTCGAAAATCATGCCCTTTTTTGCTGTTTCTGTTATTGGTTCCGCATTGAGAATGCCTCCCCCCCTCCTAGCCGGAGTCCTCCCGGATGACAAGGTTTCGCCTCGGAGTATGTGCCGTGCATAGGTTGAAAAAGTTGTGCTAATGCCTGGCCGATTAATGTGGCCCTATTTTATGCATACTTGGTCAATGCATGGAAAAATTAATGTTGTGCAAGAGCAGGGAATAAGCAAGATGCTTATTGGCATTCGCTGTCGAGGCTTCCTGATTTTTTTGCAAGTAGCTGCTGTAATTCTACTGCTCTCTGTTTAATTGTCTTTGTGGCAAGAGGCAAGTGCTTTGCCGACACTTTTGATGGAGTCGTAGCTGTTTCTGAGGATAGAATTGGCTGGGACGTGATAGCTATGGGCCTTATGGCCTTGGCTTTCCATTGGTAGATTGTTGTTGCCGACTTTTGTAGATGGTTTGGCACTTTCTTGTTTGCCACTGGTTTGTCTGTCATCAGCATCCACATATATCGGTTCTCCTTGTTGACCTGCAGATGTCTGCTTTCCATTGTTGCTTGTACCGTAGGTATTTCCTTTGGCTTTTGCTTTAGTATCCAAATGTGAGTGACATTTGGGTTATGGCTAAGCATTTTCTTTGGGATCCATATCTGTTTTATGACCTTGGTTTTGGGTTGCACCGTCTGCTTTGTTGGAATCCGGTTGTTACATTGTTTCTTTCCCGCCATGGCATTTCTATCCTTTCGCATCCATACTTGTTTACCTTGTTTTGGTAACCTAGATTTGTGCATTGTGGCCAGTGACTTCATCTGGCTGTGATTAGCAGTGTTGGCTTTTACATGGTTGTTGGTCTCAGGTTTCATGGTGGTCTTTGATGGTATTTGTTCTTTTGTCTCTGTTGCCACTGATTGCATGGCTTGCAGTTGATCATGATGGTATTTCTGAGCAAAAGCTATCACCTGTTGTTCATGTTCATGCTGAATTTTGACCGCCTATGTTTTCCAGTCTATCTGGACATTGTATGCTTTTTGCCAAGATTGCCCTAGCACCATTGGGTGTTGTGTGCTTTCATCTGTCACCACATAGAACTTGTGTGGGTAAATATATTGATGTATCTGTACATGCAATATAGTCCATCCTAATGTTTTCAATGGGTGTGATGTGCTACTTTCCAGCACTTGGGGAGTAGGATGAAGTTGATCTGTGACTTTGAGCTGTTGGTATAATCCGTAAGAGATCAAATTTGCTTGAGCACCCGAATCAAGCAAGGCTGTTGATTCAACTTGATTGGTGCCCACTTTGACTATAATTATTGGCTCTACTATTTCCTCCTCCAAGTTCATCAGTCGAATGGCATTGACTCTCAATGGTGGTTTACTCTGTTGTTGTTGTCGCAGAAGCCGTCTTTTGGCAATGCGTTCTTGTGCTTCGGCTTGAGCTTCCTCTTGTACTCTCTCTTTTTCCTTCATTGTTGGCTTTCCTTGATGAATCTGTTGGAGCATCTCCTGTGTGAGGGGTAGAAGATATCTCCTCAGTCGACACCCACTAATCCAGTTTGGCATTTCTTCACCTGCTAATGTAGCAAGCTTGACAGCTCCACTTTGTGATAGATCACTAATCACAAATGGTCCCATCCCTCGCTTTTTAAGTTTCTTGGCATGTTGCTTCAAGGTATAAACAAGTACGTAATCACCTGTTTTGAACTCTTTGGTACGCACATGTTTGTCAAAAAATTCCTTTTGTCTTCTCTTTTTAGCATAGATTGAAGCGACAGCTCGTAAGCGGAGTTCATCTAGCTTTTCAAGATCATTAATTCTTGGAGAGAGTTCATGCCCTGTCCATTCCAAGCTTGTTGCTACTAGTAGAGTTGGGATTAAAAACTCTATAGGTAGTATAGCATTTAGCCCAAACACCATGTTGTATGGTGTTGTTCCTATTGATGTTTTGTAAGCTACCCTGTATGCCCATAGTGTTGAGTGTAGTTGCTGATCCCAATCGGTTCTTGATTCTGACACTATTTTAGTGAGAACCATGCATAGTGTTTTATTTGTGGCCTCAGCTTGCCCATTGGCCTGTGGATGGTATGGTGCTGATTTCCTATGTATGACCATGAATTCCTCTAGTAGATATTCAATGACTTCATTGAGGAAGTGTGTTCCACGGTCACTGAAAATTTCTATTGGTAACCCGTAACATACAAAAACGTTCTCATACAAAAATTGAGCCGTGGTGCATGCATCAGCTTTTTGTGTTGCTTTGGCTTTGACCCATTTTGTGAGATAGTCCGTAGCCACAATGATATATTGGGTATGGGTGCGATATGCAGGGGGGATATAGGTCCCACAAAATCAATGCCCCATTTTGCAAATGCTCTTGCCCTCATCATTGGCCGTAAGGGCATCTCATCTCTTTTTATTGGTATCTTGGTGCGTTGACATGCATCACAACGCTTTACAAACTCATCGGCATCCATGTGCAATGTAGGCCACCAAATTCCTGCGGTTAAGACAATTTTTGTTGTCTTATCGTCCGAAAAATGGCCTCCACTTACTCCGCTATGTGCATGTTCTAGAATCAGCAGGTATTCGCTTTCACTTGCACAGATTCTAAGTTGATTTTCTTTTCCCCGCTTATAGAGTTGATTTCCAATTAACTGAAAGTCATGAGCTTCCAGCTCTATAGCTTTTTCCCGTGCTCTTGTAATGTTCTCAGGGAACATTCTAGTGGTTAGGAAGTCAATGATATATTGATTCCATGCAGGTGCTATGTTCACCCGAAACAAAGTTGCATTATCCACTGGTCGTTTGGCACTACATATTGTACAATTGGTAACATAAGAATGTGTATCCGCATACATAGTTGGCCAATAAACCCCTAACTGTTTCAGTCTCTGGTGTGTTTTCATTGTCGAACAATGAAGTGCACAACCCTGAACATGTGCCTATTCAAGGTAGCATTCAAATTCTTCCGGATTTATACATAATCGTAGGATTAGGTCAGATTCAAGATGATACAGCCGTCCTGCTATCAACTGGAAGTTTTTTGTTGTTGAATTGTTTGCTGTTTGGATCTACTTCCTGTATTATCAAACTCACTACCGAAGGAGAGAATGCTAACTATTTCCTGAGACCATTTGGGTACCATTTCAATGTTGAAAAGATAAGCATCTGGTATGTCATCATCTACCCCTTGAGGAGCTTCCCCGTTGTGTATTCTTGAAAGATGATCACCTCGCAGATGGGTTTTACCCTTTTTGACCACCACTGTGAAGTCAAATTCTAGCAATATAATAAACCAGCGTACGATTCTCCCTGTATTGCAAGGTTTATTCACTAGGTATAAAAGAGCTTGATGATCTGTGAAGAACACAAATTTGTTTGCAAGCAAATAATTCCGAAATTTCTTCACAGCATAAATCATTCCTAACCCTTCCCTCTCGGTGGTTGTGTATTTCTTTTCTGCACTATTTAACTGTCGGCTCGCATAGCAAACCGGAAAATCCATTGTTCCGTCTCCAGGTTGAGCTAGAATACTTCCAATGGCATATGCTGAAGCATCAATGTGCACATGGAATATCTTTTCCCAATCTGGTGCCTTTAGTACAGGTGCTGATATAAGGTTTTCCTTCAGTCTTTGGAATGAGGTTTCACACTCCTTGGTCCATTCGAAATTGACTAGCAAACGATACAGAGGTTGTGCGATAACCGCATACATGTATATGAATCTTCGATAATATCCGCAGTGCCCCATGAAGGATTGCACTTGTTTTGCATTAGTAGGTCTGGGCAGGTCTACAATGAGTTTGACTTTGTCTAGGTCTGTGGTTATGCCGTTTCTTGAGACAATGTGTCCTAAGATTCGTCCTTGCTTAACCATAAATACACACTTTTCTGGGTTCAGACAGATTCGATATGTTCTGCACTTTTCGAAGACCTTTTGCAAATGGTCAATATGTTCCTCTCGCAGAAGACAGTGTACACACAGGTCATCCACGTAAATTTCTAAGAATATTCTTAGGTATTCCTTGAAAGCGTGAGTCATTAACCTCTAGAAAGTGGCTGGTGCATTTTTTAAGACAAATGGCATAACTTGATATGCATAAATCCCCCATTCTGTGGCAAAAGCTGTTTTGTGTTGATCCTCCCTTGCTATTGCCAGTTGGTTGTATCCTGAAAACCCATCCAGAAAGGAATAAGCCCGTTTCCCGGCCACTCGCTCAAGGACATGTTCTGTAATTGGCAAGGGATAATTATCCCTTATGGTTTTTGCATTCACCTTTTTGAGGTTTACACACACCCGCAATTTTCCATTCTTCTTGGGAACTACCACAATGGCTGACACCCAATCTATATGTTTAATTTCATAGATGAACTCTGCATCCATCAGTTTATCAATCTCTTCTTTGATTCGTTTGGCAAATGTGCCATTATATGTATAAGGATGTTGTTTGCTAGGTTTTGCATCCGATTTCAAAGGAATTGTATGTTGGCATATCAATGGATCAACTCCTTTGAGGTCTTTATAGGACCAAGCGAACACATCTTTATACTTCGTGAGAAGTTGTGTTAGCTGTGCTTCCTCCTCAGGTTCTAAATCGTTAGCTATATAGACCGGCTGAGGCTTTTCACCTGGTTCTGTGAGGTCTATTCTCTTTGCATTTTCAGGCCCATCGTAAGATTCTTGGTTGGTCCTCTCCCTGATTGGTGGTGTCATGATGATTTTTCTATCTTGGATAGTGAATTTCTGGTAGTGTGCTGGTACGTTCATGTTGCCCTTTTCTGACTCCCCTTTACCATCACTATCTTCTTCAGTAGTCCATATCTCTCTCAAAGACCTTTTCAGTTCTTGGTATTTCTATTTACGCTCCAGTTTGGTCCACTCTTGGTCTTTTGTTGTTTCTTTTTTTGATTTTTCAAATTTTTGTGATTTTGTTTTGGTTTGAACTTTTCTTACCTGTTTTATTTCTTCTCGCGTTCGTTCTTTTCGATTTTCTGAGAATTTTTTCCTGATATTTGATCTTTCACACAATCCTCTGCTTTTACAAGTATCAAATAGTGAGTTTTACCTTTTATCCTGGGCATCAGGTTCTCTCTCGCTTTCTTTCCTGCTCTTTTCCTCCTATAGCGTTCTTGACGTCTAGGGTATTGATTAGCAAAATCATAAAACATGATATTCTCGGCTTCATTCCCACGCTCACTTGAGGTGTCTGAACACTCATTATGTGCCTCATCATTTACTTCCAATTGTTCAGAGGAGTTGTAAAACTCTTCTTGTTCTGGAGGTTCTACCGTCTCTTTCTTTGGTATAACGCTTACCATGTAATAGGGTAGCACATCGTAGCCATCCTTATGGAGGCTCTACTGTCTCTTTCTTTGGTATAACGCTTACCATGTAATAGGGTAGCACATCGTAGCCATCCTTATCGCAAAATTTTGTTGTTGGACTGTCGGTAATTGTACAGACATCTAATGTTGCCAGTATGTGTTCCCATTCTAGAGGTTCCAAGGCATCTTCAGGGAAAGGTTCCGGAATATACTCCTTGTCCTCAATTGCTCTCTCTAAGACGCATTCCTCTTTTCTTAAGCTTCCACAATGTGAAGCTCCGCACATCCATAGCTCTTTTGGTTGCCCTAACCATGCTGGTAGTTCTGATCCTGCTATTGTAGCCGAATCAAACTCTTCCACTGGTGTTTGGTTTACATCTTTGTAACTATGGTCTTTCAGGTGTATTTTAGTTGTCGTCTCACCATGTCTGAGTTATATGTGGTCATAACCCCAATCTTGGACCATCTTCAGTTGTCGCATGAATGGTCGTCCCAAGATTATCTCATAATTGTTCTTTTTGTCAAAATCGACTATTGCAAATGTATGCTCGTACTCGTCCGCACGAAGTGACAATTAATTTTTCTAAGAGTCCTAGAGGCTTCTCCATGAACCCATCTGCCAACTGTAGCTTCATTCTGGTATCCCTCAAAGCTGGTTTTCCCCATTTTTTCCAGATTTCCTTGGTGGCGATAGCAACTCCTGCTCCACTGTCAAGAATAGCTTTAGAAACTACTCCTTGGAATTCTACCGGTAACGTCGTGTTTCCGTCTTCTCCCTCGCAATATTCTCCAACCTTATTCAATGGTACCGGCCTAGTGTTTAGGTTAGGCCTGTCCAACTCCCTGATTCCTTCTTGTAGCTTCAAGGTGGGGTCTTTCACTCCAAATTTTTCTAGGCATTTTCCTACTGTGGTCCACATGTTTGGCCTTAACCTTAGGAGTTCTTCTAACGTGATTGTGCATGCCACCGGGGTGGATAACAGCTCAATCAATCCTTGTGAATCCATCACCTTGTTAGAAGAAAGTCTTTGAGATGGGATTGCTCTCACTTCCGACTTAGCTTCATATTCTCACAGGTAAGAGGGTAAAGTTCTCAAAGAGTCTGGTTGGCTGTGCCCCAAACTAATAGATCCTTGGTCTCCCCCTTGTGAATGTATCTCAAAGTTCACTTGTGATCTTGCCTCGAATTCTTCAATAGGAGGTAAGATCACGTTCTTTTCTTTTCTCGTGCTATTCATGTGGTGACTCATCCTATTAGCCTCGTTGGCCTCCCTGATTTGCTTCCACAGATCATCTAGACCGTTACCGTCCTTTCCCATTTCTGCCAATATTTTAGGATGGACCCCGTCACTTGCCTCATCGGTGGTATTTGGCGCTATGATAGGCTCTCCTCTGGACTCATAATCATTAGTGAGTCTTTCCTTTTTTTCTTCATGTTTCTCTAACGTTGGTTGGAGATGGTGCATCATGACAATTTTCCGGTTTACCCAACGGGTCTTCCATCAATGATTGAGCCGTCTCGATCATCTTTTTACACATATACAACCTTTGTTTTTCTATTTCTGCATATGGATAAGTCATCCACCTTTGCTCCTGGGTTTGGTTCTTTTTAAGTCGAGCTTCATAAGCTTTCAGAAGCGCATCCAGCTGCTCGTTTACCTTGTCTGCCAGTACAGATCCTCCTAATCCTGCACTTTTGGGCTCTGTTATTTCCTTGGGTGCTATGGCTACTGTGGTGTGTGAGCTTAAGCTAGCTAGATCTTCTAACCGCTCCAATCTGTTCTTTGTATGTTTCAACTCATCGGAGAGGGCTGTTTGCTCTCGTTCTTTCCTGCCTTTCCTACGCGCCTTTCTCGCTTTCCAAGTGCTTCTCTGATTTTTCGTTTTTAAACTTTGGGCATCTGTTTTTGGTTCTTCTATTATGGGTTCGTTCGTCCTTCTTTGGGCTTGGGCTCGTGTTACCGCCTGAATAGGTATGATTGTTTCATTTTCTGATCCTCCACTGGAAGGTACTGTTTCCAACAGGTTCAAGGTGGTTTTTGCTCCTTTGCTCGGGTTTTTAGGGCAATCGGGAATCAAATGAGTAATTCCACATTCTGGGCAATACGCATTGACTCTAATGATTTCATCATGAGGACAATCTCTCAGCCAATGGTCTCCGCCACACTTGTAACAGGGTCCCTTGGGTTGTTGAGGTGCTCCTTGAGCCCCTCTTTGCTGGTAAGCCTGTCTCTTTCCGCCCATGCCTCCATTGGCTATGAACAACAATGTTCGTTCATCTAAGCTATATCTTCCTTCTCCTGCGGCTTGTGCAGCAGTTGGTGGTCCTTGATTCCCTATCATGCTCCATGGTTCTGGTGTCGAGGGTTCTTCCGGTGGATAATAGACACGGTTTTCCGCATATCCATTGGGATCTTCATAATATGCATGCATAGGCTCCAAAGCCTTTTCCTCTGATTCAGTTATCGTTGGTGTGTATCTTATACCAACTGGTCGTAAACCTGGTAGGGGTGGTTGTTGTCCCAACACCGGTTGTGGTCTTTCTACACTTACAAGTCCTGGCAAGTTGCCTGCTTGATATCTAGGCATCGGTGGAACTTGAGGGGAAGCTACAGGAGCTTGGGGAGCATAAGGCCTCTCCCTCACATATCCCTTGTTATAGTAACATTCCTCGGTCCCATGGTTTGTCCATTTTTGTTCAATAGCACACCACTTGGGATGTTTAGCCCGAGGTTTGGCATACAAGTTGATCTTTTTTAGCACTTCATCTACGAGCTGCTCCTGGTTTACCGCTATTTCTCCTTTCAGTGTTGTCTTGGAAGACTTGCTCCCACTTTGCTGTGAAGATGAATCGTCATCAAGGTCCTTGAACTCCCCTTCTTTGTAGACCGCACAATTGTCCACAAGGTACAGAGCCTCCTTGGTCAACTCATTCAACGTCGTGTTCCTCTTCATATGTAAGTCTTTCTGGAGATCTGCATTCCTTAGTCCTTGGATGAATATCAGCATGAGTCTGGACTGAGTTGGCAGTTATTCAACAGGACAGAACTTAACATATCTTTTTAGTCTTAGGGCTGCCTTTCGTACAGATTCTCCATCCTTTTGTTTGAATTTATGGATTTGTGAGACGGTATTATGAGCTATTCCCCTTTGAGAGAATTCCTCAATAAACTCGTCAAACACTTCCTCCATCGACTCAAAGTCCCTACGCTCCACAGAGTCAAACCAAGTTGCAGCATCATCCTCTAGGGTTAGTCCAAACCCTACAAATTAGGTAGGAAAGTCTAACACCTCTTCGGCTCTAATTACACGCACAAAGGGTGCTACATGATCTCTTGGGTCTCTGTTTCCTGTGTATTTCTTGTTTACCCATTTTTGCACTTGAGAAGGTCTAATTCTGCGATGGTCTACAAACCTCATCATTGGATCACCCCGTCCAAGTCTATACACCTCCTCAGGCCTTCTGTAATAGGCTGGTTCCTTTCCCAACGGTGCTCCTAAGCCATAATTTCTAACGGTTCTCGTTGGAGGTGGTTCTTCTCTTCGAACTCGTTCGATGGGTGGTCCCCCAAGCTCGGTCGACCCTTGTGTCTTTGGCTTACTCTCTGCTTGATACCATGAATAGTGTGGTGGTTCTTGCAAATCCCTGAGCCCTCGTGCGGCTGGATAACCATCTCGGTTTCGGTCTGGTTCCATTGTTGCACTCTGCCGAGGCCATGCCTGCAATGATGGCTGTTTTGTTGGTTGGTCTTGGTTGTTGAATGCTTGCGGTCTGGTGGAATGTGAGGTAGTGTCATACTCATCTGAAAATGGATTTGTTGACTTGCTTGGGGTGTGGGCGGCTCTCAGCATTTCCTCAGGGGGCATGTGCTGATGCTCCTGGACCTGTTGCTCTTTCTACTTCCTCTGGGAGAATACGTTGGTATTCTCGCCCGTATCTATCAACAAAAACTATGCCCTTCCCCGTAGCAGTTTCATAAGAGAATAAGTAAAGAACCTTGTCTTTGCTTAGTTCGTTTACGTATGGTTCTTTGCTATGAAAGTAAGAGACAATACCCTCGCTCTCATGTTTATAGATTTCGACATTCTCGTTATAAGTTGGAATCCTAATTGTTTTCTTATCGTACATAAAAATAGCTCCGTGCCGATCAATGTTTGGTGGAGGCTCTTGAGTTTCTGAAACCATTTTCCCTTTAGCCACGTTATCTCCATATCTGTTGTAATCTTTAGGGTTGCTAACTATTAAATAGTGGTTCCCCTTTTCGTCTCGGAATCTATCTCCATCATCATACACGCGGATTATCTCCAATCTTTGTGCTGGCCTCTCTTCGATACAAATGCACTTGTGGCCTCGATAGTCAGAATAGACTAGGGTTCCTCTTGAGTTTGTTCCCTCTAAGAAGATCACCGTAAGCCAAGAATCATTCAAAGGATTTTGGGAGGTTCTTCCTCCTCGCATAGGTCCATCATAGGTGAAACCTCCTGGATGTTGACTACCCATCATGAAGAAAGATTTGTCTGATGAAGTGTCAGTATCACTACCTTCCTCAATAATCGGTGCTAGCGGATCTAGCCTGGCCTGAGTTACACTCTCTTCGGTGAACACTAAGCTACCTTGAACACCTGCCACCTTCTGGTCTCTAACAATGTATCTTCCTGATCTTAAATTCATCAAACTTATCAACCCAATTTAGCACAAATTCAACCACTCACCTGGCAGCAGGTCAGTTTCTGCACAACTTCTTGCCTTGTTGCTGAATATACATGTACACAAGAGTTTTAATTTCGGCAATTGAATCAAAGCATTTATCTGCTAGAGGTTATCTCAGTAATGATTGGTATAACTGGAGAGTTAATCTCAACCACTACTGTATTTTATACACTGTTGATGTTCTGGATTAGGTTGCTAATCTGAAACGGTACATCTCTCTGATGTTGGCCAATTTACGTGAAAAAGTCTGAATTCAGTCTTTGCTTTGTCAAATGGGCCACCAAGGTCCAAATTCACTTCTGAAAGAAATTCTAGAACCCTTAAGCCAAATGGAACCTCACTGTCCAGGCCAGGTCAAATTTTCTCTGCAGTATGCCTCAATAGACATCCTACGCGTAGGATGTCTCCTGCTATATTTTGCCTGGATTTTTGCACTGTTGTTTCCCTTTGTTGTGCTAAGCTTACAACTGCTTTTACTTTTTGATTTGGACTTCTATAAGCTGGTCAATGAGTCAGAAATCTGTTGCGACTGTCTGTTGATGGTATTGTTCAGTCTAATCAACTCCAAATTGGACCAAAATTGACTAGCAGGCTTGCCTTAGGCCATATAACACCTTACAATGCTCAAAGTCAAATTCTGGCTTTATTTTCTTGCATTAGACATCCTACACGTAGGATGTCTTTTTCTTCAGAATGGCTTCAAACTAAAGGCTCAAGCTCCCCTTGAGTTGCTGATCACCTTGGTATACTCAGATTTCAGTTTGGAGTCCCAAATCATTCAGAAGACATCCTACGCGTAGGATGTATTTTTGGCCTGTTTGACCCCAGATTTGTTCCACAGCTTCCCCTTGATGTCAGTATCCCAGTGGTATGCTTAGATTTTGATTTGGATGTCAGAAGTCCCAAACTTCAGCTGTTTTTTACTTTTTCAGTCAAAAGTGCTAAAGTCCACTTTGAACCCAATTTTCTTTGCCAAATGAGGTGAAACCCCTTTCAGTCACTCAATATATCATGCAAGACACACTCATGCAACCATCTTATGGTTTTGGTCTCAAGTTAATGTTTTGGCACTATTTGGGTAGGATGTCTAGCAATTTCAGTCTATCTGGCCTTATCCTGTCAAGAGATGGCCAAATTTCCACTTTCCAGTTGAAATTAGGGTAAACCCTACCTTCTGAACACACTGGTCAACTCAAAATCCCAAAATTCCTCCCAGATTGGCCTATAGACATCCTACGCGTAGGATGTTTCCTGGCTTAAAATTAATTTTTTTTCTGACAGGAATGCCCTTGATGCTCTGTAGACCTATCAGAAACACTCACAGTAACTTTTGGACTTCAATTAGGCTTTCAACCACACTTTTGCATCTTTTTGCGTCTTTTACAAACTTGTAATGATTCTACCAAGCAAGTGTACATGCATGAAATGCTCTAGATCTGAATCATGATGTCCTACTTACTCTACTCCTACCTATCATGAAGAAATGGTGATAATGGTGTTTTTGGTTGCTTAATGGCCTCTTCGGACTCTCAAGCTCACCTCTCACCGCTTCTACCACTCCAACTCCTACTCTAAAACTCGACTACTACCTAAGTCTACCTCCTCTACCTAAGTCGAAGGATCTAGGCCAGATACACGCTTCCTAGACTCCCTCTAAGACCTACAGAGTCCTCCACCCTCTGATCCTATCTAAATGTAAAGCGAGACTCTTGGCAAGCCAAAAATCCCAATCCTCAAGGATTAGTTTCGGTCACCTACCTAAGGTTTTCGTCCCCGACAGCGGCGCCAATGTTGGACGGATATGCCGCGACGGACGTCAGCACATCGAGAACTCACCTAACAAGTAATGTCAGCTAAGGACGAAGCTCGACCCGCAGGTGCGTGGAAGCAAGCATAAGGTGTCATCGACCGACTCCTAACTAATTCCTTCAGAGGTCCCTACCAATTGTCTAAGTCACAGTCTTCAAAAGTGCAAAAGAGGAATCTTCCTACAACGCTTGCTAGAGCCGAACACCCATCAAACACTTTCGAAACACCATAGAACTTGAAGGAGACCCTACTAATATCTATAGGCCGCTCTCCCTAAGGTCTATAAACCAAAATCATGACCCAAAACACCCGGTGCAGAAACACGTAGGATGTCTGGCCGAAATCTGCAGGTCTTTGTTTTCAAAATCTGAAGTGCCTAATGTTTATCTCTACTCAATGTGAACGCGTGGATATGCTGCAATGTGAAATCAGATAACGTATGCTCACCCAAACAACTGATGAAGCTCGTAGAAGGAGCTCCCAAAGCCGGACCATACGCGCGCAATGTTAGTATCGGTTTGTAGCTCTAGTCGGGGGTAACACGCTGCACTCTTCCACACGCGATTCCGACCACCATAGCATACGTAGCGTCAAGACGAAGCTCACACTCTCTCTCATGTACACAGTACGTTCACTCACAGACTTAAAACTTGTTTAAAATGACAAAAGGGTTTTTCATTAAGGTCAAAAAGTGATATATATACCTTACAACTTCTCAAACCCTAAAGTTCCAAAATCAACCATCTACTCAATCTAACTATCAAAACTGGGATACAATCTGGAAACTTTTGTAAGTCCCAATATGTACAATGTGAAAAATCGGGTTTTCCTCAATGAATGAATAATTACAAAAATAATAGTCCGCCGAGTAGTTAGATGCCGTGGGGTGTGTCCAGCTTCTAACATGAGGGAAGAACTATGGTGATATGCATATATGTGGATTCTTTGATTGTTGGAGGAGATAATTTGGTTGAAATAGAGGGTGTACAGGCTCTACTTATGTAGGAATATGAGATAAAAGATTTGGCAAACTTGTGTTATTTCTTGGGCTTTGAAATTTTTACGCACGAAAGAGGGTGTATGGCTGTCACAAAGGCAATATGATTTGGATATGTTGAAAAAGTATGGTATGGCTGATTCTAAGCCAATTGAAATGCCTTTAGATCATAATTTTAAAGTTGGTAAATATAGATCCCTACTTATTTTGGAATTTTGTATCAAACTTGGGTTATTTGGGGGATTTGCATGGGCATTTCAGCTACATTAACACGTTAATAATTGCTATAACACATGCATTAATGCTAGGTTTTTGTTAATTTTTGTGTTGTTGCTGACAAGATGTGTTATGCATTGACTTGAGTATAAGGTTAAATTACCTAAGGTATTTAGATAGTTGACAGCCAAAGCTAGAATTAATGTAGAAGTAGACTTAAATTAGTTATTTAAATAGTTGGGATTGAACTGCAGGTGTTATAGATAGTGCCTTATATGGTAGAGAGCTTGGCTGTCCAAGGTTGATATGTCGAGTTAGTGTTCTGGATAGTTCCGATCTGTTTGAGTAAAAGAGTTAAGTTTAAGATTTTGTTGGAGAGACTTTTTAGATTTTTGTTTTGAAGTTATATGGATGATATGAGAATTGCATGATGTAGACAAATTAGTTAAAGAGATTTTGAGCCCAAATTTTGCGGCATTGTTCTTTCAACTGTCAAAGTCCTTTTCTCATAAGTTAGCTTGAGAATACGAGAGCTTTTGAGCTCAAGGCTTGCCATCATAAATCTTTGAGAGCTAAAGGGATGCGAAGCGAGGGAAGAGAAGTCGCCATAGAACCGTAGATAGAGCGAGCATGAGGAGATTACCAGGGCAATGTCAGAGCAGGACGAGCTGAAAGGATTGTCTTTACAACATTAAAAAATGTGTGTGGGAAATGGTCTTAAAGACCATAGGAAAGTAAGTAAACTGAAAAAATTTAAAAAAAAAACGTTTTTCTTTGTTGTTGTTTCTGGAACAGAACACTGCGCGACGAGGAGAGAGGGAGCCCACTAAGCAATTAGCTCGCAGTTAGGGAGCTAGTAGCTAGGAAATTTTATCCGATTGTAAGTGTGTATGGGTGTATGAATTACAAATTATAGAGAAAGAACCAGTGAGGGAAAAAACGCCATTGTATGTGTGTTGCTGGTGTTAGTAGCAAGAAGGGGAGAGAGATATTTCGATTACTTTGGGGGACTAGCAAGAGATAGAGAGACTGAGAGAGAGAGAAAGAGGAAATTTTATAAGAAAGAGAGGGACATGACTTCTAAATACCATTAAAGATAGGAGAGAGGAGAACAAGCGGCATCGAAAAATAAACTATTTATGCAATAAAGTTCATAACCAAAATGAAATTTGGATCATTTAAAGGATTATTTCAATAAAAAATGTCTAAAAATAGAATGCTCTACATAGTTTGGCATACTTAGAAGCAATTTAGAGAAAAGAAAAATTGGGATATTTATATTTGGAATATTTTAATAAAAATTTACAAATTTTGATGACTTTCTTGGTGTTTTGACTCTAAAATGGTTAAAGTTGTTAAGTGGTTTTGAATTGTGACTTAGTAAACTACAAATTTGTTAAAGTGGTTATTCATTTTTTTGAATTTGGAATGATGATATGGTGAAGTTATGCATCAGTAGAAAATGGTGCAAGTTATGAGTGACTCTTACTTGATTTAGTAAATTGGGCTTATATTATATTAAAAAGGGTATTTGGGGAGTATTTTGAAACTTATATTTTTTTTAACAAATGCATGTGGATAATTTAGTGAAAATATAAATGAGAAACTATTGTGCATGTTAAATTTTGTTCGGAGAGTGCATTAAAAAGTGTGTTTGGGATTCTTTTGAGTCATAAATAAGATTCTTTGAGTGCATATAAATTAAATTAGGACATATTTGAGTCAAAATGGACTACACTAAAAAGACTTGGAAGGCATAGTCATTTTTGGTGCGTCCGTTGGGAACTAGCTAGGTGTTAGAGCTATGGGGTACCCCGGTGCATATACTTTTCATGCTAGTACCCAGTGTTTGTTAGTTTGAGAGAATAATTGAGAGCATGAACTTAAATCTAGGTAGTATCTTCGTTCTTATTTCAAACTCAAGAGAGGCAATGCGTGTGTAGTAGAGTAGGGAGAGGCAAGAGTTTTAAGCTTTGAGAGAGTCTAGTGGATAGAATTTGCAAGCTTAGGACTCTAGTAGAATATAAGTCCTTAGAATGAGTCTTAGTATGACAATAGAAGGAGAACTAATGTGTATGAAATTTGATTGTATTAAGGAATTGAGATCCAAGATTAAACTTTTATAGAAACAATTAAGTGATAAATGTATTAGTAGACTTAAATTAGTTATTTAAATAGCTGGGATTGAACTGTAGGTGTTACATATAGTGCCTTATATGGTAGAGAGTTTGGTTGTCCAAGGTTGAGATGTCGAGTTAGTGTTTCGGATAGTTCCGATCTGTTTGAGTGAAATTGTTAAGTTTAAGATTTTTTTGGAGAGACTTTTTATATATTTTTTTGTTTTTGAAGTTATACGGATGATATGAGGATTCCATGATGTAGAGGAATTAGTTAAAGAGAGTTAGAGCCCAAATTTTGCGGCGTTGTTCTTTTGATTGTCAAAGTCCTTTTCTCATAAGTTAGCTTGGGAATACGAGAGCTTTTGAGCTCAAGGCTTTCCATCATAAATCTTTGAGAACTGAAGGGATGCAAAGCAAGGGAAGAGAAGTTGCCATAGAACCGGAGATAGAGCGAGCATGAGGAGATTACCAGGGCAATGTCAAAGCAGGACAAGCTGAAAGAATTGTCTTACGACATTAAAGTTTCTTTATAGATGTGTGGAAAATGGTCTTAAAGACCATAGGAAAGTAAGTAACTAAATAAATAAATAAAAAAATGTTTTTTTTTGTTGTCGTTGCTGGAACAAAATAGAACACAGCGCTAGGAGAGAGGGTGTGGGGTTGTTAGTGTGAAGGGAGCCTGCCAGGCAGTTAGGGAGCCAGGGAACACTAGAGAGCGGGAGTGTTGTGTGTGTAGGGGGTACTGTAGGAAGGCACAGAGAGCATGAGTGTGTGTAGTGTGTGTATGTATTTTGTGTGTGTGTGTGTGTGTGTGTGTAATGAGATGAGAGAGAGAAATCCCTTGGAGCACAAGAAGTAGAGAGAGTTAGAGAGAGAGAGAGAGTCTTACGCAAGAAAATTGAAGAAATAGAGATATATTTATTGCATGTGTGTTTCTTGATTGTGTGTTTGTGTGTGTGTGTGTGTTTATTAGAATTAGGGAGACAGAACCTACAACATCGAGGGGTTAGAGAGAGATACAGAAAAGCCGCATGGTTGGAGTCGAGAGAGATAGATAGAGAAAGAGAGATTCTTTCTGTAGCGCAAGAACACACACACACACACACACACACACACACAGAGAGAGAGAGAGAGAGAGAGAGAGAGAGAGAGAGAGAGAGAGAGAGAGAGAGAGAGAGAGAGAGAGAGAGAGAGAGAGAGAGAGAGAGAGAGAGAGAGAGAGAGAGAGAGAGAGAGAGAGAGAGATAGTTCTATTATCGTCCTCGGAGGTCAAATATGACCTATGGGACCAAATGAACATGTCATGTGGTGTGAGTGGAGGTCATAAGTGACTCTCGATGCTCAAAAATGGCTGAAATGAGCGTTGCAATAGAGAGTCCACATCATGGTTGGGAGAGGAAGGTATGTAGGGAGAGCTCATGGCTGAATATATGGGGAAAAGAGGACCTAATGTGGTCAAAAGCTGAGCACTCAAGTAGTGTGTGGTACTCACTCTCTCGCACTTGACAAGGGCATAAGGTGCAAAGTCGATGACACTCCTTGCCAGTGCCCCAACGTCCTGTCTCGCAGCATAGAGAATGGGAGCTAAGACGAATGGAGGCAATGGTGCAGATCGCACTCAACGGGATGGGCTCAAGGATGTAGGGATGGGTTCGATTACCTCGTTTGGAGAAGAAGAGACATTTGTAGTTTGGGGCAACGTGTGTGGTGTAATGGCTGAAGCGTGAACCTCCAGATTTCTCCCAAGCCATGATACATTGGCGTTGTAAGAAGGCCTCATTAACTTGGGAGTGGATCGATGCATCCTTGACCAAGTGACATGCATCCCATCTTCCAAACCATTTCTTGATGTCAAGCATCCACCCCGAACTTAGTATTTTTCTCTTGCATGTCTTTTGAACCTTTTGACTTGCTTCATATGCGATTCTAGGAAGTCGATGCAAAGGGCTATGTTGTACCAGTTCTTGAGAGAGAGAGAGAGAGAGAGAGAGAGAGAGAGAGAGAGAGAGAGAGAGAGAGAGAGAGAGAGAGAGAGAGAGAGAGAGAGAGAGAGAGAGAGAGGCGTGTGTGTGTGTGTGTGTGTGTGTGTGCTTGTAGCGTTGCCTTGTGTGTTAGTTTGGGTATATGGTTGCATGTGTGTGTGGGTGTTCACTATTGATTGAGAAGAGAGAGAGATTATTTCCTGCTGTAGCACTACATATAGAGAATATAGACAGAGACATAGTGTACCTGTGTGTGGGTGTATGAATTAAAAATTATAGAGAAAGAACTAGTGAGGAAAAAATTCCATTGTGTGTGTTGTTGTTGGTGTTAATAGCAAGAAGGGGAGAGAGAGATTTTGATTACCTTGGGGGACTAGAGAGAGAGAGAGAGAGAGAGAGAGAGAGAAAGAGAGAGAGAGAGAGAGAGGAAATTTTATTGTAAAGAATGGGAGATGACTTCTAAATACCATTAAAGATAGGAAAGAGGAGAACAAGTGGCACCGAAAAACTATGGCAACATAATCACGACCATCCTCGACAATTGGAAAGCACTCGGGAAGGCCATTGGTTAGTCGAGATCAATTTTCAAATTAAAAATCTAATGAAAATTTTCATTTTCTTTAAGAAAACTTCAACTAAATAAAGTAATACCAGTTCCATCATTCCAAAATAAAAAAAATAGAACATTTATAATAAAACGGTTTATGCAATAGTTTCATAACCGAAATGAAAATTGGATCATTTGAAGAATTATTTCAATAAAATGCCTAAAAATAGAATGCTCTACATAGTTTGGCATACTTATAAGCAATTTAGAGAAAAGAAAAATTAGGATATTTATATTTGAAACATTTTAATAAAAATTTACAATTTTTCATGACTTTCTTGGTGTTTTGACTGTGAAATGGTTAAAGTTGTCAAGTGGTTTTGAATTGTGAGCTATTAAACTACAAATTTGTTAAAGTGATTATTGATTTTTTTGAATTTGGAATGATGATATGCTCAAGTTATGCATCACTAGAAAGTGGTGCAAGTTATGAGTAAATCTTACTTGATTTAGTGAAAATATAATTGAGAAACTGTTGTGCATGTTAAAGTTTGTTCGAAGAGTGCATTAAAAAGTGTGTTTGGGATTTTTTTGGGTCAAAAATAAGATTCTTTGAACTCATATAAAGTAAATTAGGATATATTTGAGTCAAAATGGACTACGTCAGAAAGACTTGGAAGGCATAGTCATTTTTGGTGCGTTCGTTAGGAACCTGCTACTTGTTAGAGCTATGAGGCACCCCGGTGCATATACTTTTCATGCTGGTACCCAGGGTTTTTTAGTTTGAGAGAATAAATTGAGAGCATGAACTTAAATCTAATTAGTATCTTTGATCTAATTTCAAACTCGAGAGAGGCAATGCGTTTGTAATAGAGCAAGGAGAGGCAAGATTTTAAGCTTTGGGAGAGCCTAGTGGAATATAAGCCCTTAGAATGAGTCTTAGTATCACAATAGAAGGAGAATTAATGCGTATGAAATCTAATTGTATTAAGGAATTGAGATCCGAGATTAAACTTTTACAGGAACAATTAAGTGATGAATGTGATAGGGCCGACTTCATGTTAATGTATTAGTAGACTTTAATAAGTTATTTAAATAGTTGGGATTGAATTGTAGGTGTTACAGATAGTGCCTTATATGGTAGAGAGTTTGGCTATCCAAGGTTGACATGTCAAGTTAGTGTTTTTGTCATAATAACTAATATCTAATTCTCCTAAATGATTTTCTCATGTTAAACTAATCATTTAATATGGGGAAGTACCAGGGGAGAAAAAGCTAGAATATTGGTTAAGCTGGCAAACCAGCCACAATAGGGATCCAAAGGAGGGGCCATTTGCAAAAGAGCAAGGTGCATCAATGGGATTAAAAGACCCTAGTAAGGTTCAGCCCATTCAGACTTCCAAAATGCTAAGGTTCCAAAATTCAAAGGTTGTGTCCAACGGTCAAACACTAGGGAAATTGGATGCTTTGTGTGTGTCCCAAAAAGTCTTCATAATCCCTACATAGGAGGGGGCGATCCTTGCAAGTAGGGGATGATAGAGAAACACACACACACACACACACACACACACACACACACACACACACACACACACACACACACACACACACACACACACACACACACACACACACACACACACACACAGAAGCTCCCTTTACACAAAGGGAAGGAGGGACACATGTCAGCTCCCCAGCCCAGATGTCCACAAGGTGTACTCAAATCCTATTGGATGGCCTTGGAGGTGGACCAATGAGAATTGGGCTACATTAAATCTAGTTTAATTAAATTAAAACACTTAATAAAAGAACTAATAAGAATTAAGCTCTCTAGAAGACTATTGGACTCTCCCAAGCGGTCCAATGAGTATTCAACAGCCCAATGGCTTGCCTGATTCCTATTGGCCAGAAGACAAAGGGGTCCAATGAGAGTTTAGTTGCATTTATCAATTACTTAAAGCTCTCAAAAAAGGGGAAACAGCGACACATATCAGAAGGCTATCACTTATGCTCTTGAAATTCCATTGGCTAGGCATCGGGAGGTCCAATAGGGTTGCGGCATGAGCAAATAGCAAGAGGGTCGACCAAGATAGAGAGGGGGATGATTTTTCAAAGGCATTATTGCATACACACTCACACTAGTTCATGTGTGGAGTAAGAAGACTCTCTCTCTCTCTCTCTCTCTCTCTCTCTCTCTCTCTCTCTCTCTCTCTCTCTCTCTCTCCCCTTCTCAAGATTTAATGGAAAGCTATCACCTACTCCAAGGTTGTGAGAAGGGAGGCCTACACCAACAACTCTTGGCTTTGTGATGCAAATCCAACCCAGAGCCAAGATTCAATGCATTCTCATCTCCTCTACCATGCTAATTACTAAGCTAAGCTATGCTAATATGAGTGATTATGTGAGGAGATGTACATCTTTCTCGTAAGACTACTCCTTCTTCCTCTCAATCTACTCTCATACCCCGCTAGCTCTCACCATCTTCGAAGGTGTGTGAGGTCTTGGGTCTAAGACCGTGAGGGAATTGATGTTGTGTTTGATAAGTGTTTTGCTTAGTGCTTGAAGTTTCCATCTTCATTGCACTAGCTAGTATTGAAGGAACACAAAGAATTGTATTGTAAAATGTCTCTCTTGATGGGAGAAACCATAATACAAAGCCTTTTGGGGGGGGGGGGGGGGGGGGGGGGGGGGGTCCGGCTCCATACAAATTCGGTCCTCAACTATTGTCAATAGCTTAATTTCTCTCTCTTTTGAAGTATTTTTCATGCTATCTAACTAGGTGTTATATTTTTTGTTGCTCTCTCCACCCAAGCACTCTTGTTATTCTCATTATGAATCTATTCTAATGAAACGCTCACTTTGTTCATGCTATTTTCCGCTACAGACAAGTTACTAGGCGATTAAATGTTACATTGGTATCAGAGCACAAGGTTTCTCTTTTCTTGCTCAAGAAGGGAGGTCCTCAAGCTAGCTATAAATGATTAATACTATTAATTGCATTTGAGTAAGTAGAATATGGATTTTTCTGCCTTGCAGTGCGCCTACCTTTGTGCAGATAACGAGGCATCACCGTTAAGAGATATGGTCTTAATAGTGGAGTCCTATGGGGCTTGCCTACGGCACCACTATTGAGCTATTTTAAGCTTGACAGGAGCTGGTGTTATTTTGGTGTTGAACGACCCTCTCTTCTATTCCTTGAAATTAATGGTATTCGAGCCACGGGTACAGTAGCTTGAGTGCTTTTTCTAAAGGGGTAAAGAGGAGTAGAAACTAGGTCTTGAAGTGCCAAAGTACACCTAAAAGTTGTTAGAATTGCTGACAATAATAGTAAAGATGTTGATAGCTGTGATTTTGCTAATGAGAAGGCTACTAATGATGCCCCTATGCTTGTTAACTACCTTGTTTCTAGGCTTCAACAAGATATGGGCAATCCATCCCTCCAAAGTGAAGTGCAACAGTAGCTTCGTGCTCATGGGATTCTCCAAGCTCCCCACCATGACGAGAGAGTACCTAGGAAGCCTCCTTGTGAGACTTCCAAAAGAGGCCTCTCTCCGATTTGGGAAGAAGAAGAGGGTCCATATGAAGGGCTCAAAAATTTTCTTCTTGATGATGCATCTCCTTCCCAAAGGAGAACTCAAGAGCCTCCATCAAAGGAACGCGAAATAAGTGAGTCTCCTGCCACCTCGGTGGAGATGGCTCCATGAAGACGACGGGCTCAACACTCTCCATCACCTCCTAAACGGAGAAGACCATCGCACACTTCTCCACACCATAATTCAAAGAGGGATGACAAAAATCAAGAGAAGAAAAGGCGAGAAAGAGAACACCCTCTTCTCCATCTTCTTCATCCTCTTCCTCTTATGAAATTGATGGTGCAAACAAAGAAGATCAAGGCAAGAAAAAGGCGAGAAAGAGGTCACCCTCTTCTCCATCTTCCTCAAATTCTTCATCTTCTGAAGTAAGTGATGGTGCAATCTTTGATCCATCAAAAAGAAGAGGCCATAGGAAATCATATGCCGCGTGGAAGAGGTCATCCAAGATCAAGAAGTTCAAAGAGGGAGGAAATAGCATCTCTTTCCTTACCTACGATGGCACCTTTGGTGCTATGGACAAAGTCTTGGCCTTTATCCAACACTTTGATGTGGCATTTGGAGATGAGGGCTTCACGGAGTCCTCTAAGCTACACCATGTAGCTATGCACTTTCAAAAGTCCGTCAGACAATGGTGGTCTAGCCTACGGGCCAACGGTGAAGCTCCACAAACATGGAAAGCTTTAAGAGCTTCCATTATGAAGCAGTTTTTGGCTACCGATGCCAAAGACAAAGTACTCACCGACTGGCAAAGCCTGAAGCTCTCTCCCTAAAAATCCATTCACAATTATGTAGACAAGTTTTGGGACCTACAACTCAAATCCACTGTCTTCAAAAAATTGGATTTTGGAGAGCAAAAGCAACACTTTTGTGCGGGCTTAACTAAAGAAATGGTGGATTACATCAACTCCCAAAGGCCACGCACCATATTGGCAATTATACACCATACTATGGTGGCTTCTCGAATCAATTTCCGAATAGGGGCTAAGAGAAATTCTAAGCCCACGGAAAATGAGGGTTCCAATGAGCCTAAGGGGAAGGAAAATGTCCAAAAGTCTCCTAAGGGAAATCCCAACAAAGCTAAGGAGAAGGGAGTTTACAAAGGTAAAAACAAACTCTCTCCTAAAGAGCTTGAGCATTATCTCAAGGATAACCACTGTTTCAAGTGCGGCAAGCAAAGGCATGTGTACTGTGCTTGTCCCCAAAAGAACACCCGCCATGAGCCTCCTAGAGCTACCTTGGTTGAAATCCAAGAGGAGGAAACTCACCAGAAAGGATCTCTTCTATGCCATGCTTGGGGAAAGGTAAGAGAACATGATGCTTTTATTCTCTTTGACCCTGGCTCTACTCACAATTTCATATCCACAGAGTTGGCCACCAAGCTAGGCATACAAGCTTATGAGATGGGAGATGTCCTAGCCGCAGATGGTGCTTTCAAGGGGCAAGAAGCTTCAGTCATTTCCTTAATTGGGAAATTGAGGCTCCATTTCCAAAGCTATGTGGACAAAAAGGACTTCTGTATCTCTGCTTTCAAGCACGAGAATGTAATCCTAGGGGCACCATGTTTTGATCGCATGGCTGCCAATGTTAAATTCCCTGAAAGAAGAATTTACTTTAGGTTCAGGGAAAAAGATATGTACATAGATGCCAAGCAAATGGGTAACACCATACCCATCGTACATACACAAGCTTTCAATAAGTCAATAAAGAGCTCTATTTTTGTGTACATGATTTTTGTTAAAGATTCTCAAAATGAACCTAATGTTTTAACAAAAGAAAATAAACACACTCACAAGGAATTAGAGTTATTCAATTTTCTCAAGGGGTTTCAAGATGTCTTTATTGACGACATCCCTTGTGAGCTACCTCCTAAATGAGGCAATGATGACCATGCAATTGAACTTCTTCCAAGAAGTTCACCGCCTAACAAACCTCCTTATAGAGTTTCTCAAGCTCAACAAGTGGAGATTATGCGGCAAGTGCATGAGCTAGTTGAGAAGGGCATGGTTAGGCCTAGCTCATCTCCATTTTTCTCACCTGTGTTATTAGTGCAAAAGAAAGATGGCACATATCGTATATGTGTCGACTATAGAGCACTAAATAGGATCACTATCAAGAATAGGTTTATCGTTCCACGGGTAGAATACCTATTTGATAAGCTACAAGGGTCCACCTACTTCAGTAGGATTGACCTAAAAAGTGGCTATGTTGATCAAGACATTGTAAAGACCGCATTTCGCACTACGTTTGGTCTTTACGAATATATTGTCAGGCCTTTTGTCCTGACCAATGCACCAACCACATTCAATCACTTGATGGAGAAGCTATGAAAGCCTCACCAAACCTTTACTGGAGTGTTCTTTGATGATATCATCATCTACTCTAATTCATTAGACAAACACAAGCAACACCTCCAGGTAATATTTCAAGTTCTAAGAGAGAATAAACTTTATGTTAATTGGAAGAAAAGTGATTTTTTCTTGCAAGAGATTCAATATTTAGGTCACATTATCTCTCAAGATGGCATCCAAATGGATCCATCAAAGTAAGAGGTAATAAAAGGATGGCCTAAACCAAGGAATCTTCATGAACTAAGAAGCTTTATAGGTATGTGTGCATACTATAGCGGCTTCATAGAAAAGTTCTCACAAATTGCAGGACCATTACATGACCTAACAAAGAAAAACATTAGGTATACATGGTCTACAAAGGAGAACAATGCTTTTGAAAAGCTTAAAGAAAAGCTGATCTCTCAACCTGTGCTTACACTACCGGATCTCTCAAAGCCATTTGAGGTCCAATGTGATGCTTGTGGTGATTGCCTTGGAGCTGTTTCTCTCCAAGAAGGGCACGCCATAGCCTATGAAAGTCAAAGGCTCGACCTTGTTGAGAAAGCTCTAGGCATATATGAAAAGGAACTCCTTGCAGTTCTACATGCCTTAGACTCATGGGAGCACTATTTATTGTGGACTCCTTTCATTCTGCGAACGGATCACCAAAGTCTTAAGTACTTCATGACGTAGACCAAGCTCTTCGACAAACAAATGAGGTGGGAAAATTTCCTTCTGCAATTTCATTTTCATATTGCTCACATTGCTGGCAAGAATAATCAAGTAGCCGACGCACTCTCAAGATGGATGAGAGTGAATGCGGTCTCCATAGCAACTCACAATGATCTATCTTCTATGATAGATGAGTATGCTATTGATCCCGATTTAAGAGATGTGATTTCAGCCCTTGCATTAGGGAAGAAAGAGGAACCATTTACCTTACAAGATGGTTATCTTCTCTATGTCAATAGACTATGTGTTACTAACTCACTACGTGAGAAAGTAATGTATGAATCTCATGCTCCTCCTTAGGTGGGGCATAGAGGGATTCAGTCTACCCTAAAGGGGATTGAAACATATTTCTATTGGCCTACCATGAAAGAAAACATACAAGAGTATGCTTCTAAATGTGTGGTATGCCAAAAGACAAAGTTTGATAGAGGGAAGCAACCTGGATTGATTCAACCCTTGCCAATCCCTAATTCACAATGGGAGAGCATATCTATGGATTTTTATCTTTGGATTGCCTAAGTCTATCCATGGGAATACGGGAATATGGATGATAGTAGACAAGTTTAGTAAACAAGCCTAAGTCTATCCATGGGAATACGGGAATATGGATGATAGTAGACAAGTTTAGTAAACAAGATCATTTTATACCTGACAAAAAGACTATCAAAGCCCATCAAATGGAAACCCTCTTCATTTCACAAATCTTCAAGTACCATGGCTTGCCAATGTCCATAGTGTCCGATAGAGATCCTAGAATGACCAGTAATTTTTGGAAGGTTCTCTTTGAATTTAGGGACAAAGCTAAACTTCTCTTTGGTCTATCACCCACAAACGGATGGCCAAAGCGAAATAGCTAACGTAACAATTCTTGATCTACTAAAAGCCTATGTAACGGAAGTAGATCAAAGATCCCAATGGGAGAAGTACTTACCCTTAGTGGAGTATGCCTACAATAACATTGTACATACTTCCACGGGAAAAGCACCTTTTGAGGTAATTAAGGGAAGATAAAAAAGTCCCCTGCTACTTAAGGTACACAGGAAGATATTCACTGCAGATGAGTATAGCCGAGACCTACAAGAATCTTTCCAAAATATTAAGGATGCTATCTCTATTTCACAGCAAAGGAAAAAGTCTGCTGCTGATAAGCAAAGAAGATCCCAAGCCTTTAAAGAAAATGATTGGGTCTTACTCAAATTTCCCAAGGCTCGATTAAGGCACACGATGGGCAAGAATCCTACGGGACACCAAAAGTACTATGCTAAGTTAGCAAAAAGGTACTATGGTCCCTTCCAGATTCTTAGGCCAATCAATGATATGGACTATCAACTCAAGCTGCCCAACCATTGGCTCATACACAATGCTTTCCATGTGAGCCTACTAAAGCCTTACAAAGGAGAGCCACCTCAAGAATCAACTACAGAAGACCCATCGGAGATCGAGGGCTAAGAAGAGGTGCTGCAGCCCGAGATTCTCGGACATGTAGACAAGGTACTAAGAAGCGGTAAGACTATCCGACAATATCTTATTAAGAATTATCCTTTTGAAGATGCTAGATGGATGCAAGGCATACAACTAAAGGATAATCTAAACCTTGTCAATGCTTACAATGCTTCCCTAGAGTAAGCAAATGTACAAATGTTAAAAATGAGCAAAGATTTTGTTTTATAAGACTCTCTTTTTCTTTATTGTGCACAAAAATGAAGTAGTATGCATGCTTAGATCAAGTTTGCAGAGACAACGGCTCCCGAACACCAAGTGGAGCTTGTCACTCTATAATGGAAGATTGATAGGACTAACGTGCATACATGCTTGCGGCAGCTTAGGCTCTCAAGCGCCAAATGGACTAGTCATCCATTCTGGAACGATGTCATAGGGTAACATAGGGATCCTCTACCCGCTAGGGAAAGGACTAATGAATATGCTTTATCTTCTCTACCACATAGTCGAGGACGACTATGATTTCAAGAGAGAGGTAATGTCATAATAACTAATATCTAATTCTCCTAAATGATTTTCTCATGTTAAAATGATCATTTAATATGGGGAAGTACCAGTGGAGAAAATGGCAGACCGACCACAATAGGGATCCAAAGGAGGGGCCATCTGCAAAAGATCAACGTGCAACAATGGGCTTAAAAGACCCAAAGGTTCAACCCATTAAGACTTCCAAAATGCTAAGGTTCCAAAATTCAAAGGTTGTGTCCAAAGGTCAACCACTACGGAAATTGGATGCTTTGTGTGTGTCCCAAAAAGTCTTCTTAATCGCTACATAGGAGGGGGCGAGCCTTGCAAGTAGGGGATGAGAGATAAACACACACACACACACACACACACACACACACACACACACACACACACACACACACACACACACACACACACACACACACACACACACACAAGCTCCCTTTATACAAAGGGAAGGAGGGACACATGTCAGCTCCCCAACCTAGATGTCCACAAGGTGTACTCAAATCCTATTGGATGGCCTTGGAGGTGGACCAATGAGAATTAGGCTAGAGTAAATATACTTTAATTAAATTAAAAACACTTAATTAAAGAACCAATAACAATTAAGCTCTCTAGAAGACTATTGGACAGTCTCCCAAGGGGTTCAATGAGCATTCAACAACCTAATGGCTTGCCTGATTCCTATTGGCCAGGAGACAAAGGGGTCCAATGAGAGTTTAGTTGCATTTATTAATTACCTAAAGCTCTCACAAAAGGGGAAAGGGGGACACATGTCCGAAGGTTATGAATTATGCTCTTCAAATTCCATTGGCTAGGCCTGGGGAGGTCCAATAGGGTTGCAGCATGAGCAAATAGCAAGAGGAGTCGACCAAGAGAGAGAGGGGGCTGATTTTTCAAAGGCATTATTGCATACACACTCACACTAGTTCATGTGTGGATTAAGAAGACTCTCTCTCTCCTTCTCAAAGCTTTAATGGAAAGCTTATCACCTACTCCAAGCTTGTGAGAAGAAAGGCCTACACCAACAACTCTTGGCTTTGTGATGCAAATCCAACCGAGAGCCAAGCTTCAATGCATGCTCAACTCCTCTACCATGCTAATTACTAAGCTAAGCTATGTTAATATGAGTGATTATGTGAGGAGATGTAATTTCTCTCTCTTTTGAAGTATTGTTCATGCTATCTAACTAGGTGTTATACTTTTTGTTTCTCTCTCCACCCAACCACTCTTGTTATTCTCATTAGGAATCTATTCTAATGAAATGCTCACTATGTTCATGCTATTTTCCGCTACACACAAGTTAATAGGCCATTAAATGTTACATTTTGGATAGTTCCGATCTGTTTGAGTAAAAGTGTTAAGTTTAAGATTATGTTGGAGAGATCTTTTAGATTTTTGTTTTGAAGTTATACGGATGATATGAGAATTCCATGATGTGGAAGAATTAGTTAAAGAGATTTAGAGCACAAATTTTGCGGCGTTGTTCTTGCAACTACAGAAGTCCTTTTCTCATAAGTTAGCTTGAGAATACGAGAGCTTTTGAGCTCAAGGCTTTCCATCATAAATCTTTGAGAGCTCAAGGGGTGAAAAACAAGGGAAGAGAAGTTGCCATATAACCAGCTATAGAGCGAGCATGAGGAGATTAGCAAGGAAATGTCAGAGCAGGACGAGCTAAAAGGATTGTCTTTAGAACATTAAATTTTTTTATAGATGTGTGGGAAAATGGTCTTAAAGACCATAGGAAAGTAGGTAAACTAAAAGAATAAAAAATAAAAAACGTTTTTTCTGTTGTCATTTCTGGAACAGAATGCAGCACCAGGAGAGAGGGCGTGTGGTTGTGAGTGTGAAGGGATCCCCCCTTGCAGTTAGGGAGCCAGGGAGCACTAGAAAGAAGGAGTGATTGGGTGTGTAGGGGGTAGTGCAAGAAGGGAGAGAGAGCGTGAGTGTGTGTAGCGTGTGTTTGTGTATTCTGTGTGTGTGTGTGTGTAGTGAGATGAGAGAGAGAAATCTTCTGGAGCACAAGAATTATAGAGAGAGAGAGAGAGAGAGAGAATCTTATGCATAAAAGTTGAAGAAACAGAGAGATATTTATTGCATGTGTGGTTCCTCATTGTGTGTTTGTGTGTGCATTGATTAGAATTAGGGAGAGAGAACTTGCAGCATTGAGGAGTTAGAGAGAGAGAGAGAGAGAGAGAGAGAGAGAGAGAGAGAGTATTGAGTGTGTGTGTGTGTGTGTGTGTTTTCTTGTAGCGTTGCCTTGTGTGTTAGTCTATGTGTAAGGCTACATGTGTGTGTGTGGGTGTTCACTGTTGATTGATAAGAGAGAGAGATTATTTCCTACGGTAGCACTGCATACAGAGGATATAGAGAGAGAAAGATTTTATGTGTGTGTGGGTGTATGAATTACAGATTACAAACAGTGAGGAAACAAACGCCATTCTGTGTGTTCCTGCTGGTGTTCATAGAAAGAAGGGGAGAGAGATATTTTGATTACCTTGGGGCACTAATGCGAGATAGAGAGAGAGAGAGAGAGAGAGAGAGAGAGAGAGAGAGAGAGAGAGAGAGAGAGAGAGAGAGAGAGAGAGAGAGGAAATTTTATCGAAAATAAGGGGAGAGAGATATTTCGATTACCTCGGGGGACGAGAGAGAGAGAGAGAGAGAGAGAGAGAGAGAGAGAGAGAGAGAGAGAGAGAGAGAGAGAGAGAGAGAGAGAGAGAGAGAGAGAGAGAGAGAGAGAGAGAGAGAGAGAGAGAGAGAGAGAGAGAGAGAGAGATAGATAGATAGTTCTATTATCGTCCTGGGAGGTCAAATATAGATAGATAGATAGATAGATAGATAGTTCTATTATCGTCCTGGGAGGTCAAATATGACCTATGGGACCAAATGAACATGTCACGTGGTGTGGGTGGAGTTCATAAGTGACTCTCGATGCTCAAAAATGGCTGAAATGAGCGTCGCAATAGAGAGTCCACATCGTGGTTGGGAGAGGAAGGTATGTAGGGAGAGCTCATGGCTGAATATATGGGGAAAAGAGGACCTAATGTGGTCAAAAGCTGAGCACTCAAGTAGTGTGTGGTACTCACTCTCTCGCACTTGACGAGGGCATAAGGTGCAAAGTCGATGACACTCCTCGCCAGTGCCCCAACATCCTGTCTCGCAGCGTAGAGAATGGGAGCTAAGACGAATGGAGGCAATGGTGCGGATCGCACTCAACGGGATGGGCTCAAGGATGTAGGAATGGGTTCGGTTACCTCGTTCCGAGAAGAAGAGAGATTTGTAGTTTGGGGCAACGTGTGTGGTGTAATGGCTGAAGCGAGAACCTCCGGATTTCTCCCAAGCCATGATACATTGGCGTTGTAAGAAGGCCTCATTAACTTGGGAGTCGATCGATGCATCCTTGACCAAGTGACATGCATCCCATCTTCCAAACCATTTCTTGATATCAAGCATCCACCCCAAACTTAGTATTTTGCTCTTGCATGTCTTTTGAACAATTTGACTTGCTTCATATGCGATTCTAGGAAGTCGATGCAAAGGGCTACGTTGTGTCTTACGCATGTACTCCACAACCCTTTCCATGCCCAAGACCTCAATGGGAAGCGATCCGGACTCAAGAAGTAAGAGCATGTAGGGTGTTTGTGTCTTGACTTGGAGAAAGTTGGTGAGAAAATGCTTTTGAACATTCTCAAACTCTTTCCAAGTAGACTTCCCGATGCTTCCACCCCACACCTCCACTCCATAAAGAAGCACCGGTGTCACCAATGTGTCAAAGAGGTACTTTTTGAGAGCCCAACACTTGATCTCTCCTGCATTGCACATGTTCTCAAATGCATAATAAGCCCTCTTTCCGGCTTCCAAGCGACGCATTGCACAATCCTTCCATTTATGATTGGATGGAACCTCAAGTCCAAGGTACTTGAAGTGATCTACCACTTCAAGTTTCTCATTGTTGTATACAATGCATGGATTTTCATCATTGAGGGTCTTTACAAGCATAACCTTGGTTTTGGATCCATTCACGATCAGCCCGCTATGTAGGCAAAAGCGTTCCAAGACACTCATAAGCTTTTGTGCATCTTCTAAGGTATGTGCCAAGAGCACTACATCATCGGCATAAAGCAAAAGCATGATCACCGCATTTCCAATCTTAACCTCTTCTATGCCTTCTTGCTGCATAAAATCAAGAACTATGTATTCCAATTCATCAATGAGTAGCCCAAAGAGGGTTGGGGAAAGTGGGCATCCTTGTTTGACACCAATAGTGCTTGCAAAAAATTTTGAAATTCCATCTCCCATACGTAATCGACATATCACTTTTTGGTAGATGCGAAAGACTGCATGCATAAATTCTCTCGGCACTTGAAGGCTTTGCATACGTCTCCAAAGATTTCCTCGCGGTACCATGTCAAAAGCTTTCTTGAAATCCACAAAGCAACAATACAACTTTTTTCCTTTCAATCGAGACGCTTCCATAAGAACTCGAAGAGTGACAAGGTGATCAATAGTGCTATGATGCTTTCGAAAACCTGCTTGGCCAAGCGCACGTTTGCCATTTCTTTCAGCCCATTCACTTATCTTCATCTCCATGATACATCCAAATAACTTTGCCATCAAAGAACCAACCATTATAGTGCGATAGTTGTTCACATTGTTCACATCTCCTCCTTTGTGCAAAGGTTTGATCCAATTTGCACTCCAATCATGAGGCATGCCATACTGAAGTGCAAGGTTAAACATATCGCATATCCAATATCGTGTTTTCTTGCTTGTCCATTTAATCATTTCAGCCTTGACACCTTGAAGGTCACCTGCCTTGCGAGTAGCAAGTTTCTCAAGCGCGCGGCATACATCTTCAATGGTAAAGAAGGGAGACATAAATGAAAGGGAGCTACAACCCTCCATCTTATCAACATTGGGTTGCTCATAGATGTTCTTACAATGCATATACATATCCTCAAGAGTCAAGTCACCAAAGCTCTCAACGCGCTTGCCTTTTAGATTTGGCAAAACTTGCCACATGCATGTGCTTTCTCTTGTGCTAAAAGAAGTTGTTTTTCGACTTCCCACCTTCTCCTCTTCTTTTGAACAAGTGCTTTGTATGTGTGTGAACATTCCAAGTAAACTTCCTTGTCTTTGATTGCATCCAATCTTAGCAAGTGTTTTCGGGCTTGACTACATTCCATGTCAAACCATTTCTTCTTGGTGCTACCCTTCTTAGACCTTTTGCAAGACATGTGTTTCGCCGAAAAGCATTCCTTCGCACAAGAGAAAATTACTTCCTTGAAAACTTTCCACTTGCATTCTAATGTTGGGCTCCCTTGATGCTCTATCATGCTTAACATTTGGTCCACCATATCAGCATATATAAGTGCTCGTTTGAAGTCTAGACGTAGGTACAAATGATTCACATCATGATTGGAGGCTACATGCTCGGGCCGTTTACCACACTTGAGGTCAATACATAACATCCTATGATCCGATTCCGGATTCCATTCACCAAGTGTAAAGCTTTGTATGCATTCTAGAGTGGCTTATGAGAACAACATATAGTCAATCACGCTAGCACCATTGTGCTTTCTACATGTAAAGTCATTGGTGCCTTGCCATAGAGATACACCATTTGCAATGAGCATTCCGATACTATTGCACATATGTAGAGAGAGAGAGAGAGAGAGAGAGAGGAAATTTTATCGGAAAGAGAGGGAGACGACTTCTAAATACCATTAAAGATAGGAGAGAGGAGAACAAGCGCACCGAAAAACCGCGGCAACATTTACTTGGACGGCATAGTCAGTAAATGATGTAGATCAAGTGCTAGAGAATGCTACTATGTACAGAAGATAGTGGGCAACTTGATCTACTTGACTATCTCATGTCTCGACTTGAGCTACACATGTGAATTGGTGAGTCAACTTATGCAGTCTCCCAAAAACTCACACTTGGATACGGTGAGGCATACTTGGGACTATGTGAGTGATACTTCGGGTTATGCACTCTTTTATAGGGTTGATGTGGAGTTGCAGCTCTATGGCTACACAAATGTGGATTGGGTTGGTAATACATACGATTGTAGGTCTACCAATGGATTCAAGAAGCAATGTACGGTTTCTCTTTTGAGTACAGAGGTAGTGTACAAGGGTGTTGTAGTGGCGGCATGTGAGGTATCATGGCTGGGCTTGAACGACTTTTGTTAGCAGCAAGCTAACTCGGATTACATTTTTCGGAGATTTCATTGTAAAAGCAATTAATATTTTGATGAATCGAGAATATTGTAACTTCTATTTTTTAGTTAAACTTGGTAATTGTTGAGCCGGGGCTAGAAGCTTCCAGATTGTATCAACCTGTCTTTAGTTAGAGCTCCTAGATTATTAGTTTTGACCACCGAAAACCTTGGCTAAGGTATAAAAGCCAATTTTTGTAAGTTTTTTATAATTTTTGGATAATAGAAATACACGGTGAGCTAACGGTGCTCACTTCTCTCCTTCTCGCGCTTCCTACTCCCTCCTCAGTCGTCACATTTCAATCGCGTCTGTTGCGTTGCAACCACAAGTAAGAGCTCTACGCATTGACGTAAGCATTTCACGATACTGTGTAGCATTTGGCGTTGCCGACCCACAACCTAATTTCATCATAAGTAATAATTTACACTTCAAAATAAAAAACTAAGTATAGGCGGGGTATTGGGGCATCATTGCTAAGCATTTAGATGCATTCTGGGTCAAAAACGACTAGGTAAAAAACTATTGTTAATAATCGTGATTTTTGCACTTGTCCTAAAGCGAGATTTGAGACCATAAGCATGTGTGCGTAGGTCTTATAAACATTTCCTAGAAGTTTTGTGATGTTTGGATGTCGTTTGATGCTGTAACGGATGTGATTTGATTATCGATGATCGATTAGCTTTTGGTGATCTCAGTCATTTGAGTGTAGCTTGAGTTAGATGCGAGTTTTTTGTTGTTTTTTGAGAGATTGACAACCTCTTGTAGCCTCTATGCACTAGTTGAGTCAGCTTCGTACCATGGATTGACAAATAAATTCGTGGTTCTCGTTACATCTGCAATAAGATAGGAGTGAGGTTAGACACCCGTCCCACGCGATTATTTACTTTTGACATATTTTTGCATCTTTTAGGTTAAGTCAATATACCACTAGCTTTAGCATGTTGTAAATTAAGTCCACCAAACAAATTTGGTAAGATTTGGTTCACTGGATTGAAAATTGTGGCCAAAATTGCAAAGTCAATCTGCAGACACTAAACTATTGACCATTTGAACAAAAATTGTCCAAACTTGATGAATTCTGGCTAGGGAGCTTAAGTTAAGCTGCTTAACAGATTTGTGTCAAGATTGTGACCAAAACTTGCAAAAAAATAGTAGAAGTAAATAATCGTGATTATTTACATATGCTACAGAAATTGATATTCTTGCACATTTGAGTATACCACAAGATTAAGCATATCAAGTAGACCATACAAATCAATTTTGGTGAAATTTGGATCACAAAAGTGAGACTTAAGCCAGATTTTTAAAAACTGAGTCTGCAGACACGAAACAGTTGATAACTTCAACAAATTTTGTTCTTACTTAGTGAACTTGTCCAGAGACTTTAACAAGTTGCATACTTGACAAATCAAGCAGAAAGTACAAAAAATTGACAAAAGTAAATAATTGCAATTATTTACTACTGCTACACAGAGACACCATTTTTGACTTTTGAACTTGTACAATGTTAGACCAACATAATACAAGGCCATCGGAAAATTTTGGATTCAATCGGATCCAAATTAGTACATGTTTACCCAGTTTCCAGATTGTAGATTAGTCCTTGGACTTTTTGCAAAAGTAGAATCTGAAAGTCTCAATTGCTGACTCACTTAGCTCAATTTGAAGTGATACACATAGACCAGTCACAATAGTTAGCAAGAAGTGTACATTCTTTTTGAAAGAATAGCTGACTTGATCAAAATTGATACAAGAATCAGGTTGCACACAAGGAATTGAAAGCTTGACAGAAGGGCAATCAAGTCAAGTGGAAGAAGTTGATAACTAGTCAATCCGATGGTAAGTACTCTATCTAGGGCTTCACAAGTCTATATGAACCTTAGATCTGATCGTATACTAGCGAATCAAGGAATATTCGGAGAGACCACTTGTAGAGAGAGTATCCACCGAAAAAAGTGTGAATCAAGGAAATCACTTGCACACTATCTTGGAAGAAGTCTTCGACACTTTTTCAAAATCAACATATGAAATGTCTTCCTATTCAACTCATTTAGAAATCGGAATGTCAGTGAGATATAAGCACATACTCTCTTTTTATAAAACTACTCTCCATGGAGCTCAGGTTTACCTGGATCCTAATGAAGAGTATGCCATTTGCATTGATGACCATGACATAGAGTTTGAAGAGGAAATCATGGCAAACAAACAAGGAAAAATGTACATGGATAAAAATGGAACTCAGTATTTACAAGTCAAAAACCCTAACGTGATAGACAAATGGGATTAGAAGTGAAAACCATAATTTCTGATATGGCACCAAAAGAAGGACCACCAACTTTAGAATTCAAAGGATACGATCAAGTTGATTTGAAGCCTTTGAAACGGCTTAGTACAGATAATCCTAGGATCGGAGTGTATTGTTGGGAGGATAGAAATGTCAAAGATCTTATATGGACTTCTCATGCCAAATCAAGACAGCTAACGCCCATGAAGATTATTTATATCTTTAAAATGAAAGACAAGGGATCAACAAATATACCAACCTACCTGTTTAGGGATTGTTATAACTATAACTTTATCATGATGACTCTTGAAGAGGTGGAACAAACAAAATATGAGGGGTACTCCATAAGGGATTGGATATTGAGCCAAGGACCAGAAACTATTTCACGAGAAGAACTCCGTGAGATATTTTTTGAGAGTAATGTTAAGAAACCAGAAACCACCTCATTACAAAGAAAATCGGGTGACACTAAAGCCTGTCCAGGGCTACATGAGTCACTATTTCCAACAGACTAGTTTGAAGGACTCAAAACAGGATCAACTGCCAGGAGAACGGGAGTTGAATCAAATAGACGTGTCAGACCAGCTCATTTTTCGAATTGGGTCAGAAAATACAGTGGATCTGGGGATCCATATGACCACTTAGCAAGCTTTAAGCAAGTTCTAAGAGCAGAAGGAATATTTGATTTCCATACTCAATTCGAGGGATTTGGAATGACATTAGAAGGAAAAGTATTGACGTGGTTCCAAGACATTCCACCATGGTCAATCATGGACTTAAATACATTATCTCAAGGATTTGTAGAGCTGCATGTTCCAAAACGGGGATCAAACACAATACAATAGCTCAAATCTATAGTTTCAAACAGAAACAAGGTGAATCTGTTAGGCATTGTGTAGATAGAATGAAAAAATACATTGGAAGATGCCCAAAGCTAGAGATACCTACAAAAGAAAGACTAGTATCATTGTTTCTAGAGGGATTGCTAAACAAAGAACTTCGTGCTATACTTTATAGCAAGAAGCATATGACCATAGAAGAGTGTGTGTCAGATTATGTTGACTTAGGAGACAATTGTGATATTTGCAATGAAGAAGATGTCCCTAAGGATAACCAAAGTAAGAAAACAGCATCCACCAAACCAGCACAAGTGGGAATGGCAAGTGCAGAACCGCTTTTAGCTATAGAAGACATGCTTAACACTAGGTTGGTAATGGGACACTTTTATGTCCTGTTAAGTGACCATTTTCCTTGAATTATGTCAAGAGTTTCAAAATGCATTTTGAGGTGCTATCTATCTAAAAAGTTGTCTCATGAGCTGAAAAAAACTCGACACTTTTTTGGAATATCAATTCCATCTTTACCCTTGTCCTTGCACAACATTTCACAACCTAAACTGTCTGAAAAAACGCGTCCTGTTTTTGGCTTTTTTCAACTTTTTGCAACTATACCACTCTAGAATTCATGTTTGTGAGGTCTATAATGCTAGAGAACTATCTTTAGTAGTCCTCAACATGTCTTGATGCTTATAGGGAGAAATAAATGTTAAAGTTGTAAGTTATGACCAAATTACAAAAATTGTCAAATCCTGTTTTTTATTCAATTTTAGCTCTTCTATGATTTTTTCAGTGGCTTTCATGATATCCAAATGCATTTTTGCTTTTCTATGTCCCATATTGTAACATAAAGCTAATATTTCTTGAGTTTTGGGGTACCTAATACCCTATTTTGCATAGTAGACAACGATGGTTGATTTTTTCAATTATAGAAGAAAACGAAACATTCTAGTATATCAAGTATAGCTTTTTCAATATTGTTAGTTTCTTGTGACAACTACATGCATTTTGTAGGTAGTAACCATATCTAGTCATAAGGATCAAATTTGGCTAGATATTGAATAGTTTCTATGGGATTCTACAACTCATAATGTTGAGCCCAGTTTTTTCATGTTTGCTGTATTTAGCACTTCATCTTTGTCCCCAAGATTCCCCTTGGTAAGAGATGTATTATTCTTTTGACATGGTCCATGGCTCCTTATGAACCTAAAGGACAATAGGAGCTAAGAAAACATGCATATATTATTTGTATTGAGCGTGGCTATAGAAACTTTGATAAAAGGTTTGCAGAATGGTAAAAATTCAACTTTTTTGTACCTATTTCTTTTGGAAAAACAAAAAATAGTGAGTGAGAAGCAATCATATGTTCTGATCACCAACCCATTGAAGTTAACAAGGGAATTTATCTCAAGTCCTACAGAAATCCCTAATCTTATTTTTATGCAACAAAACGTAAGAAATGACTGTTTTGATGAAAATGTACTGGTCCATCAACTTTGGAGGCTTGGTGTGACCAAAAGATGAGAAATTTTACAAGTTTCTTATTTTTTCCATGTATAGTAGGCCTTGAACTATAACCTCATGAAAGGATATTACAAAATGAGTGGATCTACTATGGTTTTGGAGGTTTTTTTCAAAACCTTGAAAGGAAACTTTTATGTCCTGTTAGGTTACCAACCTAGTGTTAAAAGGTTGAATGACATTATGAATAACATGCAAAAAGCACCTATGAGGGGATTAGGTCAAGGGATGCCTCAACAGGGACAACCAATTAGGCCGCAAAAATGGTGTGCAATCAAGGGTAAATGGACCAACCATGAGACCAATGAGTGCTACTACCGATCGAAGTACGATGGGAATGTTCAATATGTGCCTATGAGGCCACAAGGACAACCCATGTACAGATATTACCCTAATATGGACCAAGCTCAAAGACCACCGATGGGTATGGAAAGACCTAAACATGTGTTGAGTCAACAACCTCCACATCCTGGACATAATGCAATGCCTGTAAAGTACATGCATTCAGAGGGAGTCATAGATGAACACACACTAGTGTCTGTTACACCCTATGTTGAGCCTAGTCCATCTACCCTAATGGTAGAAGGATATTGGTATAATTCACATCCACCACCGATGGAAGAACCTATGACCAGAATGACCAGTATGACCAGTAATTTTTGGAAGGTTCTCTTCGAATTTAGGGACAAAGCTAAACTTCTCTTTGGTCTATCACCCACAACCGGATGGCAAAAGAGAAATAGCTAACATAACAATTCTTGATCTACTAAAAGCCTATGTAACGGAAGTAGATCAAAGATCCCAATGGGATAAGTACTTACCCTTAGTGGAGTATGCCTACAACAACATTGTACATACTTCCACGGGAAAAGCACCTTTTGAGGTAATTGAGGGAAGATAAAAAAGTCCCCTGCTACTTAAGGTACACGAGAAGATCTTTGCTGCAGATGAGTATAGCCGAGACCTACAAGAATCTTTCCAAAATATTAAGGATGGTATCTCTATTTCATAGCAAAGGCAAAAGGCTGCTGCTAATAAGCACAGAAGAGCCCAAGCCTTTAAAGAAATTGATTGGGTCTTACTCAAATTTCCCAAGGCTCGATTAAGGCACACGATGGGCAAGAATCCTACGGGACACCAAAAGTTTATGCTAAGTTAGCATAAAGGTACTATGGTCCCTTTCAGATTCTTAGGCCAATCAATGTGATGGCCTATCAACTCAAGTCACCCAACCATTGGCTCATACACAATGCTTTCCATGTGAGCCTACTAAATCCTTACAAAGGAGAGCCACCTCAAGAACCAACTACTGAAGACCCATCGGAGATCGAGGACCTAGAAGAGGTGCGGCAACCCGAGTCCTTTCTCAGGATGTAGACAAGGTACTAAGAGGCGGTAAGACTATCCGACAATATCTTATTAAGAATTATCCTTTTGAAGATGCTAGATGGATGCAAGGCATACAACTAAAGGATAATCTAAACCTTGTCAATGCTTACAATGCTTCCCTAGAGTAAGCAAATGTACAAATGTTAAAAATGAACAAAGATTTTGTTTTATAAGACTCTCTTTTTCTTTATCGTGCACAAAAATGAAGTAGTATGCATGCTTAGATCAAGTTTGCAGAGACAACGGCTCCCGAACACCAAGTGGAGCTTGTCACTCTATAATGGAAGATTGATAGGACTAACGTGCATACATGCTTGCGGCAGCTTAGGCTCTCAAGCGCCAAATGGACTAGTCATCCATTCTGGAACGATGTCATAGGGTAACATAGGGATCCTCTACCCGCTAGGGAAAGGACTAATGAATATGCTTTATCTTCTCTACCACATAGTCGAGGACGACTATGATTTCAAGAGAGAGGTAATGTCATAATAACTAATATCTAATTCTCCTAAATGATTTTCTCATGTTAAAATGATCATTTAATATGGGGAAGTACCAGTGGAGAAAATGGCAGACCGACCACAATAGGGATCCAAAGGAGGGGCCATCTGCAAAAGATCAACGTGCAACAATGGGCTTAAAAGACCCAAAGGTTCAACCCATTAAGACTTCCAAAATGCTAAGGTTCCAAAATTCAAAGGTTGTGTCCAAAGGTCAACCACTACGGAAATTGGATGCTTTGTGTGTGTCCCAAAAAGTCTTCTTAATCGCTACATAGGAGGGGGCGAGCCTTGCAAGTAGGGGATGAGAGATAAACACACACACACACACACACACACACACACACACACACACACACACACACACACACACACACACACAAGCTCCCTTTATACAAAGGGAAGGAGGGACACATGTCAGCTCCCCAACCTAGATGTCCACAAGGTGTACTCAAATCCTATTGGATGGCCTTGGAGGTGGACCAATGAGAATTAGGCTAGAGTAAATCTACTTTAATTAAATTAAAAACACATAATAAAAGAGCTAATAAGAATTAAGTTCTCTAGAAGACTATTGGACAGTCTCCCAAGGGGTTCAATGAGCATTCAGCAACCCAATGGCTTGCCTGACTCCTATTGGCCAAGAGACAAAGGGGTCCAATGAGAGTTTAGTTGCATTTATTAATTACCTAAAGCTCTCACAAAAGAGGAAAGGGGGACACTTGTCAGAAGGCTATCACTTATGCTCTTGAAATTCCATTGGCTAGGCCTGGGGAGGTCCAATAGGGTTGCAGCATGAGCAAATAGCAAGAGGAGTCGACCAAGAGAGAGAGGGGGCTGATTTTTCAAAGGCATTATTGCATACAAACTCACACTAGTTCATGTGTGGAGTAAGAAGACTCTCTCTCTCTCTCCTTCTCAAAGCTTTAATGGAAAGCTTATCACCCACTCCAAGCTTTTGAGAAGGGAGGCCTACACCAACAACTCTTGGCTTTTTGATGCAAATCCAACCCAGAGCCAAGCTTCAATGCATGCTCAACTCCTCTACCATGCTAATTACTAAGCTAAGCTATGTTAATATGAGTGATTATGTGAGGAGATGTACATCTTTCTTGTAAGACTACTCCTTCTTCCTCTCAATCTACTCTCATACCCCGCTAGCTCTCACCATCTTCGAAGGTGTGTGAGGTCTTGGGTCTGAGACCGTGAGGGAATTGATGTTGTGCTTGATAAGTGTTTTGCTTAGTGCTTGAAGTTTCCATCTTCATTGCACTAGCTAGTATTGAAGGAACACAAAGAATTGTATTGTAAAATTTCTCTCTTGATGGGAGAAACCATAATACAAAGCCTTTTGGAGGGGGGACCGGCTCCATACAAATCCGGTCGTCAACTATTGTCAATAGCGTAATTTCTCTCTCTTTTGAAGTATTGTTCATGCTATCTAACTAGGTGTTATACTTTTTGTTTCTCTCTCCACCCAACCACTCTTGTTATTCTCATTAGGAATCTATTCTAATGAAATGCTCACTATGTTCATGCTATTTTCCGCTACACACAAGTTACTAGGCCATTAAATGTTACAGTTTTGGATAGTTCCGATCTGTTTGAGTAAAAGTGTTAAGTTTAAGATTATGTTGGAGAGATCTTTTATATTTTTGTTTTGAAGTTATACGGATGATATGAAAATTCCATGATGTGGAGGAATTAGTTAAAGAGATTTAGAGCACAAATTTTGCGGCGTTGTTCTTGAAACTATGGAAGTCCTTTTCTCATAAGTTAGCTTGAGAATACGAGAGCTTTTGAGCTCAAGGCGTTCCATCATAAATCTTTGAGAGCTGAAGGGGTGCAAAATAAGGGAAGAGAAGTTCCCATAGAACCAGCGATAGAGCGAGCATGAGGAGATTAGCAAGGAAATGTCAGAGCAGGACGAGCTAAAAGGATTGTCTTTACAACATTAAATTTTTTTAAAAATGTGTGGGAAAACGGTCTTAAAGACCATAGGAAAGTAGGTAAAAAATAAAAATAAAAACAAAAATGTTTTTTTTGTTGTCATTTCTGGAAGAGAATGCAGCACCAGGAGAGAGGGCGTGGGGTTGTGAGTGTGAAGGGATCCCCCCTTGCAGTTAGGGAGCCAGGGAGCACTAGAAAGAAGGAGTGATTGGGTGTGTAGGGGGTAGTGCAAGAAGGGAGAGAGCGTGAGTGTGTGTAGCGTGTGTTTGTGTATTCTGTGTGTGTGTGTGTAGTGAGATGAGAGAGAGAAATCTTCTGGAGCACAAGAATTAGAGTGAGAGAGAGAGAGAGAGAGAGAGAGAGAGAGAGAGAGAGAGAGAGAGAGAGAGAGAGAGAGAGAGAGAGAGAGAGAGAGAGAGAGAGAGAGAGAGAGAGAGAGAGAGAGAGAGAGAGAGAGAGAGAGAGAGAGAGAGAGTCTTATGCATGAAAGTTGAAGAAACAGAGAGATATTTACTGCATGTGTGTTTCCCCATTGTGTGTGTATTGATTAGAATTAGGAAGAGAGAACTTGCAGCATTGAGGAGTTAGAGAGAGAGAGAAAATCCACCTGGTTGGAGTCAAGAGAGAGATACAGAAAGAGAGATTCTTTCTGTAGTGCAAGAAGAGAGAGAGAGAGAGAGAGAGAGAGAGAGAGAGAGAGAGAGAGAGTACTGAGTGTGTGTGTGTGTGTGTGTGTGTGTTCTTGTAGCGTTGCCTTGTGTGTTAGTCTATGTGTAAGGCTACATGTGTGTGTGTGGGTGTTCACTGTTGATTGATAAGAGAGAGAGATTATTTCCTGCACGGTAACACTGCATACAGAGGATATAGAGAGAGAAATATTGTATGTGTGTGTGGGTGTATGAATTACAAATTACAAATAGTGAGGTAACAAATGCCATTGTGTGTGTTGCTGCTGGTGTTCATAGAAAGAAGGGGAGAGAGATATTTTGATTACCTTGGGGCACTAACGAGATATATATATATATATATATATATATATATATATATATATATATATATATATATATATAGAGAGAGAGAGAGAGAGAGAGAGAGAGAGAGAGGAAATTTTATCGGAAAGAAGGGGAGAGAGATATTTCGATTACCTCGGGGGACTAGTGACAGATAGATAGATAGAGAGAGAGAGAGAGAGAGAGAGAGAGAGAGAGAGAGAGAGAGAGAGAGGAAATTTTATCGGAAAGAGACGGAGATGACCATTAAAGATAGGAGAGAGGAGAACAAGCGGCACCCAAAAACCACGGCAACATAAGCACGACTGTCGTCGACAATTGGAAAGCACTCGAGCAGGCCATTGGTTAGTCGAGATCAATTTTCAAGTTAAAAATCTAATGAAAAATTTCATTTTCTTTAAGGACACTTCAACTTTAAAAAGTCACACCAGTTTCTTCATTCCAAAATTAAAAAAGTTGAAAACTTAAAATAAAATTGTTTATGCAATAGTTTCATAATTGAAATGAAAATTTGATCATTTGAAGGATTATTTTTAAAAAAAACCTGAAAATGGAATGCTCTACATAGTTTGCCATACCTAGAGGCAATTTAGAGAAAAGGAAAATTGGGATATTTATATTTAGAATATTTTAATAAAAATTTACAAATTTTGATGACTTGCTTGGTGTTTTGACTGTGAAATGGTTAAAGTTGTTAAGTGGGTTTGAATTATGAGTTAGTATACTAGAAATTTTTCAAAGTGATTATTGACTTTTTCAAATTTGGAATGATGATATGGTCAAGCTATGCATTAGTAGAAAGTGGTGCAAGTTATGAGTGAATCTTACTTGATTTTGTAAATTGGGCCAATATTATGTTAAAAAGGGTATTTGGGGAGTATTTTGAAACATAAATAAGATTTTTACGAATCCATAAGTGGAAAATTTAGTGAAAATATAACTGAGAAATTGCTGTGCATGTTAAAGTTTGTTCAGGAAGTGCATTAAGAAGTATGTTTGGGATTATTTCAAGTCATAAATAAGATTCTTTCAACGCATATAAAGTAAATTAGGATATATTTGAGTCAAAATGGACTACGTTAGAAAGACTTGGAAGGCATAGTCAATAAATGATGTAGGTCAAGTGCTAGAGAATGCTACTATGTACAGAAGATAGTGGGCAGCTTGATCTACTTGACTATCTCATGTCTCGACTTGAGCTACACATTTGGATTGGTGAGTCAACTTATGTAGTCTTCCAAAAACTCACACTTGGATACGGTGAGGCACACTTGGGACTATGTGAGTGATACTTTGGATTATACACTCTTTTATAGGGTTGATGTGGAGTTGCAGCTCTATGGTTACACAAATGTGGATTGGGTTGGTAGTACATACGATTGCAGGTCTACCAATGGATTCATGTTCTCACTTGGGAGTGCTCCTATCACATGAAGCATCAAGAAGCAACGTACGGTTTCTCCTTTGAGTACAGAGGTAGTGTACAAGGGTGTTGTAGTGGCGGCATGTGAGGTATCATGGCTGGGGTTGCACGACTTTTGTTAGCAGCACGCTAACTAGGATTACATTTTTCTGAGATTTCGTTGTAAAAGCATTTATTATTTTGATGAATCGAGAATATTGTAACTCTTATTTTTCAGATAAACTTGGTAATTGTTGAGCTGGGGCTAGAAGCTTCCAGATTGTATCAACATGTCTTTAGTTAGAGCTCCTAGATTATTAGTTTTGACCACCAAAAACCTTGTCTAAGGTATAAAAGCCAATTTTTGTAAGTTTTTTATAATTTTTGGATAATAGAAACACAGGGTGAGCTAACGGTGCTCACTTCTCTCCTTCTCGCGCTTCCTACTCCCTCCTCGGTTGTCACATTTCAATCGCGTCTGTTGCGTTGCAACCACAAGTAAGAGCTCTACGCATTGACGTAAGAATTTCACGGTACTGTGTAGCTTTTGGCGTTGCTGACCCACGACCTAATTTCATCATAAGTAAGAATTTACACTTCAAAATAAAAAACTAAGTATAGGCGGGGTATTGGGGCATCATTGCTAAGCATTTAGATGCATTCTGGGTCAAAAACGACTAGGTCAAAAACTGTTGTTAATAATCGTGATTTTTGCACTTGTCCTAAAGTGAGATTTGAGACCATAAGCATGTGTGCTTAGGTCTTATAAACATGTCCTAGAAGTTTTGTGACGTTTGGATGTCGTTTGATGTTGTAACGGATGTGATTTGTTTATATGAGCGATTAGCTTTTGGTGATCTCAGTCATTTGAGTATAGCTTGAGTTAGATGCGAGTTGTTTGTTGTTTTTCGAGAGATTGACAACCTCTTGTAGCCTCTATGCACTAGTTGAGTCAGCTTTGTACCATGGATTGACAATTATATTCGTGGTTCTCGCTACGTCTGCAATAAGATAGGAGTGAGGTTAGACACCCGTCCCACGCGATTATTTACTTCTGACATATTTTTGCATCTTTTAGGTCAAGTCAATATACCACTAGCTTTAGCATGTTGTATTAACTCCACCAACCAAATTTGGTAAGATTTGGTTCATTGGATTGAAAATTGTGTCCAAAATTGCAAAGTCAATTTGTAGACACTAAACTATTGACCATTTGAACAAAAATTATCCAAACTTGATGAAATTTTGCTAGGGAGCTTAAGTTAAGCTGCTTAACAGATTTGTGTCAAGATTGTGATCAAAACTTGCAAAAAAATAGTAGAAGTAAATAATCGTGATTATTTACATCTTCTACAAAAATTGATATTCTTGCACATTTGAGTATACCACAAGATCAAGCATATCAAGTAGACCATACAAATCAATTTTGGTGAAATTTGGATCACAAAAGTGAGACTTAAGCCAGATTTTTAAAAACTGAGTCTGCAGACACGAAACAGTTATGATAACTTGAACAAATTTTGTCCTTACTTAGTGAACTTGTCCAAAGACTTTAACAAGTTGCATACTTGACAAATCAAGCTAAAAAGTGCAAAAATTTGAGAAAAGTAAATAATCGCAATTATTTACTACTGCTACACAGAGACACCATTTTTGACTTTTGAACTTGTACAGTCTTAGACCAACATAATACAAGGCCATCGGGAAATTTTGGGTTCAATCGGATCCAAATTAGTACATGTTTACTCAGTTTCCAGATTGCAAATTACTCCTTGGACTTTTTGCAAAAGTAGAATCTGAAAGTCTCAATTGCTGACTCACTTAGCTCGATTTGAAGTGATACACATAGACCAGTCACGATAGTTAGCAAGAATTGTACAGTCTTTTTGATAGAATAGATGACTTGATCAAAACTGATACAAGAATCAGGTTGCACACAAGGAATTGAAAGCTTGACAGAAGTGCAATCAAGTCAACTGGAAGAAGTTGATAACTAGTCAATCCAATGGTAAGTACTCTATCTAGGGCTTCACAAGTCTATATGAACCTTAGATCTGATCGTATACTAGAGAATCAAGGAATATTTAAGAGGAAATTGGGGCAAACAAATAAGGAAAAATGTACATGGATAAAAATTGAACTCAGTATTTACAAGTCGAAAACCCTGACGTGATAGACAAATAAGGTTAGAAGTAAAATCCATAATTTCTGATATGGCACCAAAATAAGGACCACCAACTTTAGAATTCAAAGGATACGATCAAGTTGATTTGAAGCCTTTGAAATGGCTTAGTACGGATAATCCTAGGAAAGGAGTCTATTGTTGGGAGGATAGAAACGTCAAATATCTTATATGGACTTCTCATGCCAAATCAAGACAGCTAACGCCCATGAAGATCATTTATATCTTCAAAATCAAAGACAAGGGATCAACAAATATACCAACCTACCTGCTTAGGGATTTCTATAACAATAACTTTATCATGATGACTCCTGAAGAGGTGGAACAAACCAAACATCAGGGGTACTCCATAAGGGATTGGATATTGAGCCAAGGACCAGAAACTATTCCACAAGTAGAACTCCGTGAGATATTTTTTGAGAGTAATGTTAAGAAACCAGAAACCACCTCATCACGAAGAAAATTGGGTGACACTAAAGCCAGTCCAGGGATACATGAGTCACTATTTCCAACAGACTAGTTTGAAAGACTCAGAACAGGATCAACTGCCAGGAGAATGGGAGTTGAATCAAATAAACGTGTCAGACCAGCTGATTTTCAGAAATGGGTCAGAAAATACAGTGGATTTGGGGATCCATATGACCACTTAGCAAGCTTTAAGCAAGTGCTAAGAGCAGAAAGAATATCTGATTTCCATACTCAATTCGAGGGATTTGGAATGACATTAGAAGGAAAAGTATTGACATGGTTCCAAGACATTCCACCAAGGTCAATCATGGACTTAAATACATTATCTCAAGGATTTGTAGTTGCATGTTCCAAAATGGGGATCAAACACAATACAATAACTCAAATCTATAGTTTCAAACAGAAACAAGGTGAATCTGTTAGGGATTTTGTAGATAGAATGAAAAAATACATTGGAAGACGCCCAAAGCTAGAGATACCTGCAAAAGAAAGACTGATATCATTGTTTCTAGAGGGATTGCTAAACAAAGAACTTCATGCTATACTTTATAGCAAGAAGCATATGACCCTAGAAGAGTGTGTGTCAGATGCTTTTGACTTAGGAGACAATTGTAATATTTTCAATGAAGAAGATGTCCCTAAGGATAACCAAAGTAAGAAAACAACATCCACCAAATGAGCACAAGTGGGAACGGCAACTGCAGAACTGCTTTCAGCCATAGAAGACATGCTTAAAAGGTTGAATGACATTATGAATAACATGCAAAAAGCACCTATGAGGGGATTAGGGCAAGGGATTCCTCAACGGGGACAACCAATTAGGCCGCAAAAATGGTGTGCAATCAAGGGTAAATGGACCAACCATGAGACCAATGAGTGCTACTACTGATCGAAGTATGATGGGAATGTTCAATATGTGCCTATGAGGCCACAAGGACAACCCATGTACAGATATCAACCTAATATGGACCAAGCTCAAAGACCACCGATGGGTATGGAAAGACCTCAGCATGTGTTGAGTCAACAACCTCCACATCCTGGACATAATGCAGTGCCTATAAAGTACATGCATGCAGAGGGAGTCATAGATGAACATGCATTAGTGTCTGTTACACCCTATGTTGAGCCTAGTCCATCTACCCTAATGGTAGAAGGATATTGGTATAATTCACATCCACCACCGATGGAAGAACCTATAACCAGAATGACCAGTGTGAAATCTGGAAAATCAATTTTGGTAGAAATTTTTTTTGAGCCAATTAATGCAGCCTTGGAAGCTTACCAAGCGGGACTTAAAGTAGGCCAAAACATGGAAAACAAATGGAAATACTATCCTTCTCCAGACATGGAAGCAGCTAAGCTTGAAGCTTATCAAAATTTGGTAAGAATTACTCAAGAGATGTGGAAAATACAAAAACCCAAGCTCGAGAGTACGGCTAAACCTGAAGAGCTTGTGGTAGGAACCAGTAAAGAAAAAATCCAAAGTGGTGGTAGAACCCCACCTTGAAACAAAAGAGCCAGAACTTATAGTGCCGAATAACGAAGATGCCTTAGCCGGAATTCCATTTGTAGAAGAAGACTGGCCAGGACACTTATGAAATAAAGTTAGAGGGATTAATGATGGGAGCCTAACTTTGAAGTCATCTCTTATAGAGGATGTTTGGTTAGACAAACTACCTCTTGATATGGACAAAGAGTGCATTGAATGGATGTAGACATGATTGAATGGATGTTATCTACTTCTAGGGTCTGTTCCGCTCTCTTTATCTGAGTGGTTTTACACAATATGGATTCATCTTCGTTATCTCCCAAGTAAGAGGGTTAATGTTCTCAAAGTCAATGGTTTAGACATTCCTGAAGCTTCAGAGCCGCAATCCCCATACAAGGATCGTACATCCAACTTTAGGAGAACTGTTAAAAATCAGAGCATATTTATGGAATGATATAAAAAAAACTCTAGAGAAGGTGGGGATAATGGGGCTAATCGCAAAAAATTTGGGAAAATTAAAATACGAATTGAATAGCAAAGAGAGCTGATCTGTTCCAATGAACAAAGTTGGAGAATACTACGAAGGGGAAGAAAAAAAGACAACCCTTTTAGTGAGATATAATGATATAGAAACCATGGCAATACTGGATAGTGGGGCAGGCATAGCCATAGCCACGAAAGAAGTATGGGAATCATGGGGACAACTAGCCATTAGACAAACTCGAATGAAATTGCAATTGTTTGATGGACACATCGAAAGACCCTTAGGACTGCTTGAAAAAGTGATAGTTAATTCCTATGGGATTGAATATCAACACACTTTTTCCATAGTAGACTTTGAAAAGAAACTCAATTACAAAATCATATTGGGAAGACCTTGCATGCGACAAGTACAACTCATCCAAGATTGAGGAAATAGTTTTGTGTACTTGAAGAAAGTGGGATCAATAACAAGAATAAATATTAAAGATCACACTTATAGAGATGTCATGAAAACACCCATACAAGAATTTGATTCAGTCTCTTCGGCTGAAACTAAGCTTCCATCTTGGTTGAACAAAGACACACCTATTTGGATGTGCGGAGCCTGAAAAAATGGGAGCTTAAAAAGAGAAGAATGTATCTTAGAAAGGGATTGCACAGATAAAGCCTACGTACCTGAACCCTTTCCGGAGCATTTGTTTGATCCATTTGAGTGGACTCAAATTTTAGCAACAATGGATGTCTATGTAAATACACCTATGCCTACTCAATTTTGCAATGAGGACGACTATGACATAATTAACATTAAAATGATCTCAACCCTTCACATTGAAGACAAAATTCAAGAATCTAAGGACTTGATGAAATCTCAAAAAGTCTTTTCAGACCTCTACTATAATACAACAGATAAGTTAGAAGAACATTCAGCTACCTCAAATGATTGGAGTCAGAAAAAGAATATGTGAGAGCTAAACTACTCATGAAAGGAGGGGAGGAAAAGTTTTTTGACTTTCCAAACCAGAAACCGAGAAGGCAGAAATGGTATAGAAGAAAAAGAGACACAAGAAAACTGAAATCTAGACCTATACCATCAGTCTCCAGTAGAACACAATTTTTGATGCAGATAGATGCTCATTATTGTGTCAAGGACAAAATCACTGGTAGATATCCTTTAAACAAAAAAAGGGAATGTCAAAAACATTGAGAAAAACGAGAAAGGAAACTCAAGAAAAACCTAAATACTAGGAAACCACTGAGGAGGATGGCAAAGATGTAATCAATGTTCCATCCCATTACAAGAAATATACTTTCCAAGACCAAAAAATCATAGTCAAACAACCTGTCACACGGAACTATGAAAACAGGGCGAGTCCTACGAAGGACCTGAAAATGAAAAGAAGATAGATCTGGCAAAACCAGGAGAAGATCCTAGACCTGCCTACATTGCAAATGACCTAACAAAAGAAGAAGAAGAGCTTTTGTTAAGTTTACTAAAAGAATACTGAGACATCTTTGCTTGGTCTTATAAGGATCTCAAGGGTGTTGATCCAAAAATTTGTCAACATACTATACCCATGAGAGAGGAAGATCAAAGAAGAGATAGAAAAGCTAAAGGAAGCCAAATTCATTTATGAAATTGAACACACAGATTGGGTGGCTCCAATTGTGGTAGTACCCAAGAAAAATAGAAAACTACGAGTGTGCGCCAATCTCAACAAAGTGAATGCAACTACCATTAGAGACAACTTTCCTCTTCCAATCACTGAGCATGTTCTAGAACGAGTTGCAGGAAAAGAAGCTTACAGCTTTTTAGATGGCTTTTCAGGATACAATCAATTTTTGGTTGATCCCAAGGATCAGCATAAAACTGCCTTCGCAACTGAATGGGATATTTTTGCCTATCGGGTTATGCCTTTTGGGTTAACTAATGCTCCCGTCACCTTTCAAAGATGAAAGGATTAATGAGCCATGCTTTTAAAGAATATCTTTGGAATTTCTTGGAAGTATATATGGATGATCTATGTGTACATTCATCAATCCGGGCTGATCATTTTGAACACCTCAAAAAGGTATTCAAAAAATGTAGACTTTATAGGATTTTCTTAAATCCTGAAAAGTGCACGTTCATGGGTAGACAAGGAAATATTCTTGGACATATAGTGTCTAAAAATGGTATAGCTACTAATATGGATAAAAGTCATGTTATTGCTAATTTGCATAGATAGACAACAATCAAAGGGGTTCAAGCCTTCATGGGACATTGTGGATATTACAGACGGTTCATTTACATGTATGCTATATAATTGCAAAACTCATGTACAGCTTGATTACACTCTTTGAATGGACTGATGAGTGTGAAAAATCCTTCATGAAGCTTAAGCAAGCTCTCACTTCAGCTCCAGTATTCAAAGCACCAAATTGGAATAAGATATTCCACATACATGTGGATGATTCCAATTTTTCCATCGGGTGTATCCTAGCTCAACCAGGAGACGGAAAATTTGATTTTCCTATTTCTTATGCTAGCCAACAGTTGAGTATGGCAGAGAAAAACTATACCACCACCAAAAGGGAAGGATTAGGGATGATCTATGCCGTCAGAAAGTATAGACATTACCTATTAGCAAACAAATTTGTGTTCTTTGTAGACCACCAAGCCTTATTGTACTTTGTCAACAAGCCATGCAACACAGGAAGAATAGTGAGATGGCTCATCATTCTTTTGGAATTTGATTTCACTGTAGTTGTGAAAAAGGGCACCACTCATCAAAGAGTAGATCATTTGTCAAGGATTCTTTCAGGAGAACCACCTAAGGGAGTAGACAATGATCTACGAGATGCATATATGTTCTCCGTTGAAGTGATACCTCGATGATAAAATAATATAGTATCCTTGATGACCATATCTCAAGTGGATTCACAAATACCACTTCCTATTACAATCTGATTAATTGAGCAATCGGCTACGTATTAATTACTAGCTGGAAGTTTGTACAAAAGAAATCAAAATGGAATATTTATTTTAATTACTAGCTGGAAGGTTGTACAAAAGAAAACAAATTGGAATATTTCTTTTATGCATTAATCCTGAGGAGAAAACCCAATACCTGAGTCAAGCACATATTACCATAGTAGGACTCACTTTGCGGAAGACCAAACTATGTGATGCATCTTGAGACTTGGAGTACTTTGGCCAACTATGAGAAGTGATGTTCATTCTTTTGCGAAAAATTGTCCTCAATGTCAAAAACAAACACCCATACCTCATGTGACATTGTTCCAAATATCACTTGTTCCTAAGTGGAGTAACTATCTAGTTACTTACTTATTAAGACGAACATTTATTGAGGATATGAGTAAATGCTGTCAAAGAGCAATTGAAACAGAAGCAAGAGACTATGCTCTTATTGGAAACCAACTGTATCGGAGAGGTAAAGATCAACATCTACATCTTTGTGCAAATGAGGATGAATATATTCCCATTATAGAATACGCACATGCTGGATTAGATGGAGGTCACTCCTCTAGTGAGACCACCGCAAGAGCAATTTTAATGGCAGCATATGGTGGCCAACACTTTTTGCAGATGCCAAGGAATATGTTCGAAGATGTGATGCATGTCAACGAGCTAAAATGCCAACCCATGTAGATAGCATGCTTCTAAGACCAATGATGGGGACTAGAGCTTTTGCAAAATGGGGTATAGACTTTGTTGGGCCAATACAACCACCTGCTTATAGAACCCAAGCTCAATATATCATTGTAGCTATGGAGTATTTGACCGAGTGTGCAGAGGCTAAAGAAACTCAAAAGAATGATGCTAGAACCACAACCACATTCTTGTATAAGTACTTGTTCACAAGATATGGACTACCAATAGAAATTTTCAGTGATAGGGAAACGAACCTTTTATCATTGAAGATGTATCTCCAAGTGGAGCAGTTAAGTTGTCCACCTAGATGGTGAACCAATGGCTAATTGGATTAGTGGATGTCATTTAAAGAAGTACAATTTTCCACTAACCAATGAATTGCTAGAAAGAATGCATGCAGCATTGCAACACAAGATAAAAATCCAATAGGTTATTGATGAAGCCCAAGAAGAAGCTTGGCTTCAAGTACTCAAAAAGAAAGATTCTCTCAAGCATCAACAAATACCTATTCCCATCAACACTTTGGAAGTAGATGACCGACAATGGGAATTACAGAAAGATGCAGTGTCAAAAGATGATGAATGGTTAGATGGAATGGACCTTCGCATCAAAGTACAACTCAACAATCATAGCACAAATGCATTGGTTGATACAGGAGCTAGAGTAAATGCAATCAGATATTCCACGTACAAGAAAGCAACAAGTCAGTCTTTGACAACAAGAATAGCGGCTATTAAAGGATGCAACAAGAACCCAACACCAACATTGGGAGTAGTCAACTTAAATGTGATAGTACATGGATGTTCATGCCCTTATCAATTTGTATGCTTACTAGATGAACACATGAATGAAACAATGATTCTTGGAATCTCATGGATACGGACGTGCAAGGCAGTACCAGATTGGGATACCAATCAGATCAAGCTATCACCTAAAGGCGGACAACTCATTGTTCCAATTGCACCAAGCAAGGAGGAATGGAAAGGAGGTTACCAGCACAGCAAACCATGAAGCAATCAATATTCTCCATCCTATAGACAAGAAAATGTTACAAGTAGCATGCAAGGACTCAGGCAAATTTGGGTACCAAAAGCACAGCTTAAGGAAAAGCCAATTAAAATTTGGGTACCTAAAACATCATCTACTATACCAAAGACGGTTCTAAGGTTCAAAACACAAAGAGGAGCATCTTTGAGTAGGGAACCTAACACAAAATGGATTTGGAAGAAAAAGAAGCACTTATCTTCTTCGCAAATTGTAAAACCAATCAAGCAATGGAGAGTTAAGTCTTAGAAGACTCAACCACACCATTTTGACCAAAGCAAACCAAGATACCAATGGAGGGTAAACATTCAACAACCATCATTACGATACCAACAGCTCTAGAAATCAGTGTGTCAAAGCATCTTGACAGTACATTAAAGCAAAGAGCGCACATGCTACAAGATTTTCTCTTTGGAAGACAACAAAAGAAAACCTCGACATCAAAAACCCTTGAGTTAATTATCAAGACCCAACTCTTGCACATCATAATGGTTATAACTGCATTGATTTTCAAAGCATGGTAGAGCCAAACAATGCTATGCATAGAAACAATTGTTCAACCCATACATAGTCGTCGCGGAGTACGCCTAGGAGGGGTGGAAGGGAACTAAGTAATTAACGGCAATGTTTGAAGAGGGAGGAAATTTTTTGATGTTAAGGTGTGATTTTTTGCAAAATTTACTAATAATGCCCTTACAATCATCAACAGGAAAATTTTCCTGATAACATCTCCCCGATGAGTGTAAATAGTGTATATACTATGAGAAAATCATCAAAAATTGATCCTTTTTGGTTATTTTTTATAATTTCTCTTGATATTGAGACTTAAATGGAGAAATCCAACAAAAAACAATAAAGTAGTGTTTTTCAATTGATTTTCTTAATTATTGGATTTTCACTTTGCTTTTTTAGCGCATTTTGTTATTTTCTTTTATTTTTTCAATAAACATGTCAAAAATTAATAATAAATAGCAAATGAGCTCATATGGAAAACTGAAGATACGCTGATGATCAAAAGGACAAAGCCATGTAGTCACAAAAATCGGTGAATTCAGAGTCGACAAAGCACGAAGTGATGCCGACAAGACAAAACTTTACCAAATTCAATTTAGGACTTGTTTTAGGCAAGTTTAGCAAAAAACATTGACTGCTGTAAATAATTGCGATTATTTACTTTTGCACTTTTTTGGCTTGAAAATGGTATCTTCACTTCACCTATCATTTGTAAGCACCTAGTACATGCCAAATCTCAAGTATGAGCCAAAATGATCAATGACAACTTGAAAAATTGTCCGCCTAAAACGCAAAGAAGTCCTTCTAGTCCAAATTTTGAGTTATTTGTCACATTTTTTGATCCAAATCACCTCATATCTCATACACAAGGTTTACATCATGCCTAGAACCAAGTTACAATAAAAAAATGTCCATTTGATGAGAAAGTTAATAATCGCGATTATTTACTTTCTTACCAAAATGGGAGAAAATTGCAACTTTGACCTTATGGGGCCAAAGCACATGATGTCCCAAGGCCACTGACCAAATTTGAGCTAATTTGGATCTCAAAATCTCAAAACCCCTTTATATCTATTGTTTCAAAGTTGGAAAGCCTAATCTGACACCATTTCCACCCTGTGCACTCAAATGAGCCAACACTTCACTCAGAGTATCGAATTGCTATATATTTCAAGCCTATCATGCCAAAAATGCAAAAAGTTAGAAAAATTCCTCAGTTGTAAATAATCACGATTATTTACTTTTGTTGCAAATTTTGGTTTGGAATTTATGATTTATTATTTTATGCATCTATGCATGTTCAAAAATTGATTTGAAGCAAATTGGACTCAGTTTGTCAGCAATTCAGACTCACGAGAATTTCAGTGTGGAAATTGCAAAAAAATTTCTAACTTTGACACTGACTTCCCCTAGTAGGAGCAATGCAAGCTGCAAAGAAGGCCAAGAAAAGGGTATCCCAAAAAGAGAAGTTGCAAGAGATGCCACCCTACCAACTGGACCCAGGTTCAATAAAGAATGCCAAGGCAACATACTTGTCCAGAGAACAACTTGAAGAAAACGACACCACAATTTTCACAGCTAGGTTCGAGTGAAGAAGGACACCAAGTAGAGCTGCAATTACTACCGAAAGAGATCTATGACGTTGCAGCAAAGCCATACACAAAAGAAGCCAATAGAAGGTTGAGCCTCAGGGACTTCTACGACCAGGAACCATGTGGCGTACATTTCTAGAAAGCATATGAACTACTATCTACAATTAAAGAGGATGAATCAGCTCAAATCATCGACCAACAAGGGTAGAAAGTAGAAGTGGTGATCACGAAGGAAATTGTGGACGAGGCACTGAAGCTGCCGACAAAAGGGATGACAATGAGGGCTTAAGACACGAAGACAGCAAGCACCTTCACCAAGGAGATTGCTGCTGCAAACTTTTTAGACCTCATCCAAAAGCAAGTGGAAGAACCAGAGTTGTTGTATCATCAACACTTCCATTTTCTAGCAAAGAGATTGCCAAGGTACACCACACCAAATCATGCAGTTGCGACTACATTTACCCAAGTGTTGAAGTCGACAACCAGGCAACCGATTGACCACGCTCAATATGTGCTATCAACACTAAAGGGCACCAAGAAAGAAGGTAAAATCACGTATCTGGGTGCACCTGAGGTACTGCCAAGAATAGCGTATCATGCTATTGGCATGGCAGACAATTTGCCACCTGTCCCAGATTAGAACACATTGATTGTGTCAGCACAACCATCTCCCAGAACCACACAGCCATCAAAGAGAGTTTAGAAGTAGATGAAGAATCTTTTGAAAGCTCCCATGAAGCTCATAGCAATGAGAGCTCAGACAATGAAGAGAGAAGAGCTAGAATAGAAGAAATGAAGAAAAAAGCAGTGGATGCACACCAAGAGGAACCTCAGCAGAAGAAGGCGAGGTTTGAAAGAGAGATACACACTTACAAAAGAAGCCGCCAAGTTGCACGTGAGGACCCGTCAAGGTGGGTTCAAAGAGATATAAGAGGACCCCGAACCAAGAATCCTACGAGGAGAGAACCAAAAGATCCCAAGGATTCTCTTGAACACATGTACGCGGAAGCAAAAGCCTTAAAGCTAAAAGAAGATCAAGAAGCTGAAAGAAAAGCAAAGGAAGATGTGGTGGAGCACCAGAGACAAGCTGAAGCGGCCCAACAAAGTGAAGCCCAACATGAACAGGGTGAGATGTCTCCCAGACCATCATCACCATATACGGAATAGGAAGACCAACCGATGACAAGCCCTCCACCTTCACCAATAGCTAGATCCACTGAGGGCAAGGAAGCCAAAGAAAAAGAGCCTGAACTAGAGGAGGCAGCAAATTTTGAGCAACCAAGGACAATTGAACAAAGAGAGGCCACACTTCCTACCACCACCCAATAGGAAACGACCAAGGAATCCACGGAGAATCAAGAAGACAAAGCAACGAGGCAACCACACAGCCTCAAGGAGAGGTAGAACCCCTGTCACAACCACAAGCCACCATCGCCCCACCCAAGGAGCCACACACAGAGACTGATGAAACATCTAGGTAGCCCACATAGCATGAAGCATGGGAGACGAATGATGAAGTCATCTTGCAAGTTAATGAATATGCCAAGATGATGCAAGAGATGACTGAAAAAATGCAAACAACAGCACTTAGCCACAATGCTAAAGCTAGAGAGCTGGAGATGGTCATCGATGCTCTACAAGGAGAATTTGATGATAGAATGAATGTCATCTCAGATCTGCAGAGACAAATCCAAGAGCTGAGAGCTGAAGCTGAACAACACCAGTTAGCCAAAGAGAAGCAACAAAAAGAAACGGAGGAGCTCGGTGAACTTCTCAACAAGTTGACATTGCCTGCAAGATCAAAGACCAACAGCCGATAGAGGTAACAAAAGAACTCTTAACCACAACTCTGCCGGTACAAAAGATCCAACTGCAGCTCGACGTAGAAAACACATCTCTGCATTATTCAGAGTAAAGGATCGATGATCAGGCAGCTTTCTTGAGATAGATAAGGTAAACTCCAGCAATTGCCTCGATCAAAGGTACATATGAAGTATATAAGGCATTGGAAAAGAAGAATAAATATCTTGAGCTAGAGCTAAAGCTAGAGCAGTCACAACAAAGAGACCTTGCACTGATGTGGGTACAACAAGAAGAACAACTGCTCAAGGAGATAGTATAGCTCAAGCGAGTCAATCAGCTGATGCAAGAGGGACAACCAGAGACACAAGAAGAAGCTAGTACCTTAGAGCAACCAAATGTTGAAATTCCATTAGTGTCGTTTGCTGAGATGGAAACACAGTCGACCAAAGGGCTAGGAGGAGAAGAAGAGTTTCAGGTACCACTAACAGATGCTGATCAAGTGCCCATGGTCCGGCTGTTTAAAGCTGAAGAAGATGCACTTAAGGAATAGGTTTCTCAAGAGACAAATGAACAATGGAAAGTAGTGATGGATTGGGAGTTGAGAGTTCTCCATTCAGTCAACGTCACTCAACTCACTCCCAACCGAATGAATTCACAAAGGCATCAACAATCATTGCCATATTCCTTGATCAAGGTAGACCTTTTAAAGGTCAAAGAAAGACTATATAAAGACATACAGGCAGAAGGCGCAGAAGAAGTCCACCCCAAGTGGAGAAAGAGCTGGCTGATTCAGAACAAGAATCCATGATATTTGATTCTGTTCACAAGAGCACCTGCAACCCTTCAAAAAGACCCAACCTTCTGTCCTGTACCAGGGGTAAGGACATGGCAAGCACATGCAACACTAAATAAGAAGCGGCCTACATGGTTGAACTATCCAAGATTGCCAGCTCCAGAGCAGGGACCGGCAAACAGAGGAGTAGATGGTGAAAACCCTAACGAGTGCCATGACATTTTTCAAAAGTCTCCTTGATCTCTCACGTGCCATGCTCTACAAAATTTGCCGAATGTTGCTCACATGCATTGAAGCTTTTCATGAGCCACAGCAAGTAGGAGCACCGTGGATGTCATTGCTCAAGGGCAATAAGGATCGTTGCTCTATGAACTAAATTGTCCAGACTTCCAAAGAAGTTCTTTACGACTTATACGCTTGATTCATGGCTTACCTTCTAGCAATATGTTGGCATTTGAGGAAGCATTTTACACAGGGTTCTTCACTTGGCGAACGAAGATATTTGGGCTAGTGATAAGCAACCTAACCTCCATATTTGTTGGCTACTCAGTCATTGAGCTTAAAAACAGGGGCACCATGTAGTTCTTGCAGGTTCCAAACAAAGAAAGAAAGATCAGATATGAGAAAGCCTTACATGCACTGAAAGACTGCCTTGCTAGTCATCAACCCGAAGATTACTTCAGCCCATAAAGCTGTGTCAAGGGACTTCACAGGCGAGGAGGGGGGAATGTTAGCAACAAGCTAACTTAGATTACATTTTTTGGAGCTTTCATTGTAAAAACATTTATTATTTTGATGAATCGAGAATATTATAACTTCTATTTTCCAGATAAACTTGGTAATTGATGAGCCGGGGCTACAAGCTTTCAGATTGTATCAACCTGTCTTTAGTTAGAGCTCCCAGATTATTAGTTTTGACCACCAAAAACCTTGGCTAAGGTATAAAAGCCAATTTTTGTAAGTTTTTTATAAGTTTTGGATAATAGAAACACAGTGTGAGCTAAAGGCTTCCTACTCCCTCCTCGGTTGTCACATTGCAATCACGTCTGCTGCATTGCAACCACAAATAAGAGCTCTACACATTGACGTAAGCATTTCACGATATTTCATAGCTTTTGGCGTCGCCGACCCGCGGCCTAATTTCATCATAAGTAGGAATTTACACTTCAAAGGCTGAAAGCATGCAATGGTGGTACAAAAAGGACTGTCCTTGACACAACATGGGCTTGGTGGTTCATTTGTGTATAAATTGGACCTTTTAACTGGAAATGGAGAGGGGCCATATATTTCTTTGTTTTTAGACGTTTCACTATTTGGAGGGGACATTTTATGAGAGGAGGTGGGGGGAGAGGGCTAGACCCACATTATGGTTATTGGCTTTCACAACACCACCTCTCTCTCTCTCTCTGTCTCTCTCTCTCTCTCTCTCTCTCTCTCTCTCTCTCTCTCTCTTTCTCTCTCTCTCTCTCTCTCTCTCTCTCTCTCTCTCTCTCTCTCTCTCTCTCTCTCTCTCTCTCTCCACACGGTGGTGTTGCTCATGTGCACCTTTCGTGCTCCATAGCCAACGAACTTGGGCTGCTCTCTCGTTATCTCTCTTTCTCTCTCTCTCTCTCTCTCTCTCTCTCTCTCTCTCTCTCTCACTCTCTACACCAGAAAGATCCACACGAGTTTGCTCCTTGCCATTGTGCGTGTGTGTGTGTGTGTGCGTGTGTGTGTGTGTGTGTCTCTTGCTCCTTGCCAATAAACAATACTACAAGAGTTTACCGCTTGGGTGACTCACAGCTACTCTCTTTCGACAAGCTAGATGAGGAGGAATCACGCATGGATGAACAGATACAAAACCATCCCATTGTCAGCTCCATTGAGACATGTGTCACTAATCAAGATTTTCTTCGTGATTATTGGGCTGCAAAGAAACGAGAACAAAGAAGGAAAGAACGACATCCTTCTTTTGCACTTGGATTACCGAAAGCCAGGTCAAGGAAGAACATTTGTGCAGTGGTGGCACGATGTTGCGCAAGCAAACACTTGAGCTGTCAAGGAATGAGAAAAATGAAATATTTCAACAACTATTGGACCACCGGACATTTTCCGAGCTGCAAAAATCAAATTTCAACAATGTCAAAGACATCGTTCTATCAGTGTGCGCAACACTTTGGCTCAAATTAAGGTCCCGCACTCAACAAGTGAGATTTTTGTTAAGAGAACCTCTCTGATGATGATCTTGAACAATAGTACAGGTGTAGCCTCAGTAAACCAATCCAAAATTGCTAGTGTCCTGGGTGTTCATCACGGGAATATAGCTGCTGCAACTTCAAGGCTGGAGAATAAAGATGAGGATGAAGTGTTGCCATTGAGTGCTTGTGAGAGACAATTTCCACAAGGAACCATTATCACTAATGAAACAAGAGATTTTGTGTATGTCTTTTGGACATTAGAAACCAGAGTTTCACCTAACAAGAAGGACATATGTAATAAGAGAATTGGAAGGAAAAGTGTTGTCAAACATCCTGTGCATCTACTCGATGACTCTCAAGTACCAAAAAATCTTAGCAATTATAATTTATGTGGTGATTCTTAAGGCTGATTTGGTCAAGACAGTACCAAATTTGGTGGTTTTCTATATGGAAGTGGTGGTATACAGCACCTTACAAAGGTTGTATACAGAACAAGTGCATTCTTGGGTGGTTCTAGAGCTATCCTTTATAGAACCAAAGCCCTTGTGTAGTACCAAATTTGGTAGTCTGCTATATGGTAGCGGTGGTATACTACCTTACAAAGGTTATATACAGTACCAATGTACTCCTATGTAGTTCCAAAGCTATCCTGTAAAGAACCAAAGCCCCTGTGCAATACCAAATTTGGCAGTCTACTGCATACTAGTGATTCCAAAGCCTATCTATACAGTACCAAAGCCTCTGTATAGTACCTTTTCCGTCCCTAAAGGCACCAAAGCCTACTTATGTAGTACCAAAGTGTTTGTGCAGTACCAAAACTATTCCCTGCATAGTACCAAAAAATTCTTGCTTATCACCAAAGCATTTGCAAAGTTTCCATATGGGTACTCTTCTGCAAACAATTCTAAAATGAGTCAAAAGCAGACAGGTACTTCTTACAACCAATTTGGGTTCTACAATAATATCTTTGGTACTGTCTACAACCAATTTTGGTTTTGCAATACAACATTTGGTAATGTTTACATCCAATTACTAAAATTGGTACTATTTACATCCAATTTTGGTTCTACAATACTATCTTTGGTATTGTTTACATTCAATTTTGGTTCTACAGTACAATCTCGGGTACTTTTTACATCCAATTTTGGTTCTACAGTACAATCTTTGGTAGTGTGTACATCCAATTTTGGTACATTACTATCTTTGGTACTGTTACAACGAATTTTGGTTCTACAGTACAATCTTTGGTAGTGTGTATATCCGATTTTGATACATTACTATCTTTGGTATTGTTTACAACCAATTTGGTTCTATAGTACAATCTGTACTCTTTACATCCAATTTTGGTTCTACAGTACTGTTTACAACCTATTTTGGTACTACAGCACAAGCTTTGGTAGTGTATAGATTCAATTTTGGTACATTACTATCTTTGGTAATGTTTAAAACCAATTTTTGTTATGACAATACAATCTTTGGTACTACTTACATCCAATTTTGGTTCTACAATACATTCTTTGGTACTGTATACAACCAATTTTGGTACTACTGCACATTAGTGGCATTTTACCATTTACATGAAGCTGGAATTTTCTAACTCTTATTGTATTGGTTCCACAGGTAGAGCTATACCAAATATCAAGAGGACTCACCCTACAGTGGTCGTGTCTCTTAGATGCTTTGAGGCATTAAATCCGTACTTTGTTCGGAAGTTGAAAGAGCGGTATACCTGATACTTTGTATCCCATGTGCAGAGACTCTATTTTAAAGAGGCTTTTAATCAGATGTGGCAAAACAAGTTTGGGGATCATGGGAAAAATCACCTTTGCACTTGCTTCGTGTGCTGTAGAAGTGATGATATAGGAGAGAGTTTTGCAAACCAGGTAGTATGTCAGCACATCACTAGTATGTGGGAATCCATCATGTGCCCAAAGCCAAGAGATAGTGAATACCATGCCAAGAAATGCTTGATGGGGGACTGCTCCCAATGTGGTGTATGGAAGTTGACATTTTGTCCCGATGATATAGTAGAGGATAGAAGGGAGGTGTCTGTGAAGGTCTTCATGGATGTTGGAACAGGACAACTTGATGCAGGTGGGAGTGAGAAGAAGAGAAAGGACTTGATTGTGTGATGGATGGAAAGTGCTGCTTTTCTTAGCCTGTTCTCAGCCCACCTCACAGGCTTCATCAAGCACAACTTTGTCTTTCATTGGCAAGCCCAACAATTCAAGGATTGTTTGCTCAAGTTTCCTAGCAATGTCGTTGTATCAATTATTGACTTTGCAGAGAATTATTCTTTTAAAATTCAGAATGAGATTCAGCCAATGCATTGATGGTCTACCCAAGTCACAATACTTGTGCACATCACTTATGTAAGAAATGCAACAGGTGGTGTTCAAAAGACATTGCACTTCTACATATCCGATGACAAGAAGCATGATACATCGTTTGTACAACATTGTCTCTTGCTTCATGACAGGTGGCTGAAACAGTAAGGACATTGTTTGCAGCACCATTGGGTGTGGTTAGATGGTGCGGCTTCACAATTCAAAGCATGTAGATCTTACTATTTTGTGGCTAGGTACTATCACTTGCACATGATGCATAACTTCTCAGCATCCGGGCATGGAAAGGGAGAGCATGATGGGGTAGGGCAGTCATCAAGAGAACCTTGACACATGAGGAATTGAAACTAGATGGCTGGCCTATGAAGTGTGCGGCTGATGTGGTGAACTTTTTGAATAAAACATTTCAACCAAGAGATCAGTCTCACAGATGTACTACACAGAGAGTCTTCTGGCTTATTGGCATGGATGATGTGCAACGCGATCTCCAATGGGACTGTGAGTGCATTGTGGGCTCCCGCTCATTTCATTGTGCTGATGGGTATTCAAAGGACAACCCGTGCGCTGTGTGCTTTCGAACCTTTCATGCTTCTATGATCCATGTATGAGTGGGCTATGGAGAAGATGCAAAAATAGACTACACATAGAAGAATGGAAATATGTTGCCATCAAACCACTGCCGGAGTTTGTAAATACAGGAAGGTACGATGAAGAGGATGACAGATATTCAGATTTTGTTCCAATGAGCCAAGTTTCTAACCTACCATTGTATGAAGGAATCCCTGGAATGTTATGTGAAATGCTATCCATTGGGGATAATTTTGCAGTCAAAGCAGCCGAGACTAAAGAGGACTTCTACCTTATCAAATGCACGAAGGAGATCAACCTCAACCTCTTTGATGTCCTCATCATTGAAAGGGTTTTCTTGCTTTAGTTTTGCAAGCTGTACTTCATAGTGCTCTATGTCATCCTTTATCCGCTTCACAACAGCATTGGAACCCTCGGCTCTCAACAATGTTTTCTTGTTCTATTGCAGAGATTCTTTTAGCTCTTTTAGCCTATCCGATGCAGCTGCACTTTTCTGAGGAACTCTCTCAACAATACTTTCCAATTCTATAACATAATCAGGCAACTCTACGTGAAGATGTGGGGGATCTACCTCTGTATAGAGGTTACTACCACTTTGCATAAGGAGGGGCTTCTTAATAGATGACCCTAAGTAGCCGCCGGAGGCACTATTTGCCCTTCGCCAAGTTTCGACCTTCCGCTCCAACCCTCATGGCGGTTGGCACACATGTTCAGTACTACCTCTCCAAACCTTGCCCATGCAACTTTATGACGCGCAGGGTCCTGTGTTGCCGCATGGCATCCCTCAAAAGCATAGCAACGCCCAAACTTTGCAGTGATTTCCCCACAAGATGGAGGGGCTTGATATACCTTGTGGAAGAGGAACCTGCAATCTTCAAGGAGTCTTGGGTGCACGTGATTCAAGTAGATATTTGCATTCTTTGGGTAGCTTTGCTTGAACACCGTCATCCACTCGTCGTGAGGGAGGTCTTCATCCCTAAGATCCTTTGCAAGCACCCCCTCCATGCTGAGACCATACTCTTCGTGAAGCTCCTCGACTATATAACAAAACTTGGTCAAAATAGGGTATTCTTCCATTTTGTTTTTGCCTGCAATGTGGAAACACAAAGCTCAAATGTTAGACATTCCCTCCGTCTACCAATCCAAAATACCTAAGAATGCTTCCTAAATGACCTTCTATTGGCAACATTTTAGCAATGTCAAACTAAACCCTACACCCTAAACAGCCCTTTGGTCACATAGATGACCTTGCCAATTCACAATTTGGTACTGACCAAATTTGAGGGTATACAGAGTTATCATTGTACGATACCAAATTTGGTAGTGTACAGTACCATATTTTGAACTCTAAACTTCCTCATTTTCTTAGTAAACCCTATTGTCCTACAAGGTATGATTATAGAGATACAAGAAGATCCCTCTGCATAGATGCATAGATGAAATAATACATTCACAATTGTTGAAAAATCTCCTGAGATTGTGTTTGACTAAAGGCACATATGCTTGGTTAATGAATGCATGCAATGCAAAAAAAGGATAGAAATGCAAAGCTCTTGAGCAAGAAACAAAACATTGACTTACATGCAATGCATAGATGAAACAATACACTCGTGCAATTGTTGAAATTTCTCCTGAAATTGTGTTCGGTTCAAGGCACATATGCTTTCATGAATGCATAATGCAAGGCTCTTGAGCAAGAAACAATACATAAACTTGCATGCAATGACCTTACAACCTTTGACATAGCTACCTCTCATGGAACAAAATCAAATCTTGTAACAAGACATGACACCTTAGAAACACCAACCTCTTGTTTTAGTTGAAGAACGATTCTCGTCTTCGGCAAAAGGTGCTGCAGACTTTGCTGATTTCTCCACAGAAATGCTCCCCTTGCTAGCCCTTGTGTTTGGTGTGTTGATGCTTCTTCCAGGATTTGTACCTTTGAGGGGGGAGGTTGCATCCATTGTCTTAGGCTTCTTGCCTTTGTCGGGTGAACCCTTGGCAGTAGCAGACTTCCTCGCGGGCGTCCTTATTGTGGCACGGGTGCACAATAGGAGACCACACTAGCTGCACAAGGGAATCCTGAAGGTGATGCCTGAGAACTTTGTGAAAGTGTTGTGCAGTCGAGAACCACTACAAAAAGCCACTGGTACTACACAGAACACACATGCCACGTTACACGAGTTCAAACGTGTTATAACTCCAATCCATCATTGGTCCCACCCATGATGTCTCTTCAAACGGGGTGGTCATTAAATTTTTTATTTTTACTAGCTTTCCTCCTACACCATTTAATTTTAGAGGCCGAAAACGGTTCCCTCCAAAACAACCTCTTGCTTTTGTAGAAGTACCAACTAAGTACAAACAAAAAAGGTTCTTTTTTAGTACCACTATTGCATGCTTTCAGCCCAAAATAAAAACCTAAGTATAGGTGGGGTATTGGGGCATCATTGCTAAGCATTTAGATGCATTCTGGGTCAAAAACGACTAGGTCAAAAACTCACTGCTGTTATTAATTGCAATTTTTTCACTTGACCGAAAGTGAGATTTGAGACCGAAAGCATGTGTGCTTAAGTCTTGTAAACATTTCCTAGAAGTTTTGTGACGTTTGGATGTCGTTTGATGATGTAACGGATGTGATTTGTTTGTCGATGAGTGATTAGCTTTTGGTGATTTCAGTCATTTGAGTGTAGCTTGAGTTAGATGCGAGTTGTTTGTTGTTTTCCAAGAGATTGACAACCTCTTGTAGCCTCTATACACTAGTCAAGTCAACTTTGTCCCATGGATTGACAATTATATTCGTGGTTCTCGCTACGTCTGCAATAAGACAAGAGTGAGGTTAGACACCCGTCCCACAACTTTCAAGCACAGGTACAAAGGCTGATTGTCATTTACTGTGACTTGTGACTGGCTCTACCATGATATGAAGATCAATGCAATTCAAACCAATATGTTGTGCAAGAGCTGGGTCTTTAGTAGTTAATTAACTCAAGGGTTTTCGATGTCGAGGTTTGTTGTTGATGTCTTCCAAAGAGCAAATCTTGTAGCTTGTGTGCTCCCTGTTTGATTGTACCATCAAGATGTTTCAACACACTGATTGCTTGAGATGTTGGTAGCATGTTTGACTATTGTCAAGATTTTTCTCACCATTGGTAGCTTGGTCGGCTTGGTGCTGCATGGTGTGGTGGAGTCTGTTGAGACTTAACTTGCCATTCCTTGATTGGTTTCGCGGTTTATGGAGAAGATAAGTGCTCCTTTTTCTTCCAAACCATTTTCATGTTAGGTTCCTTTCTCGAAGATGCTAGTCTCTGTGTTTTAACCCTTGGAACCTTCTTTTGTTTTGTCAATGAAGTTTTAGGCACCCAGATTTGAATCAACTTATCCTTAAGCTGTGCTTTTGGTACCCAAATTTGCCTGACTCCTTGCATGCTACATGTAGCATTTGATTGTTGAGGGGATGGAGAAGATTGACTACTTCGTGGTTTGGTCTGGTGATTGCTTCTTTTTCATTCCTCCTTGCTTGGTGCAATTGGAACAATGAGTTGCCCTCCTTTAGGTGATAGCTTTAGCTGATTGGTATCTCAATCTGGTACTGCTTTGTATGTTCGCATCCAAGGAATTCCAAGAATCATCGTCTCATTCATGTGTTCATCTGGCAAGCATACAAATTGATGAGGACATGAACATCCATGTACTATCACGTTCAAGTTGACTACTCCCAATGTTGGGGTTGTGTTCTTGTTGCATCCTTTGATTGTCGCTATTTCTGCCATCAATGCTTGACTTGTTGCCTTCTTATATGTGGAATAACTGATTGCATTTACTCTAGCTCCTATGTTGACCAAAGCATTGGTGCTATGATTGTTGAGTTGTACTTTGATGCGCAGGTCCATTCCATCTAACCAGTCATCATTGGTTGAAACTGCGTCTTTAGGTATTCCCATTGTCAATCATCTATTTCTAGAGTGTTGATGGGAATTGGTATCTATTGATTCTTGATGGCAGCTTTCCGATTGAGTACCCAAAGCCAAGCTTCCTCTTGGGCTTCATCAATAACTTGCTGTCATTTGATCTTCCTTTGTTTGGCTGCATGCATTCTCTCTAGCAATTCATTGGTTAGTGGCAAATTGTATTTCTTTAAACAACATCCACTAATCCAATTAGCCATTGGTTCATCATATAGGGTCTGCTCCACTTGGAGATACATCTTCAATGATAAACGATTCGTTTCCCTTTTTCTTAAACTTGGGATTTGCTTTTATTTAGGGAATAGACTAAAACTAAGTCTCCTTTCTTGAAGATCTTTGTGATTAAGTGGGAATCAAAAAATTGTTTTTGTTTCCGCTTTTGTGCATACATATGAGATATAGCAGTTATCCTTTGCTCGTCTAGCTTTTCCAAATCTTTGAGTCTTTCTGATAATTCATGTCCAATCCACTCAAGATTCTATGCTACCCTTAATGTCCGCAATATAAATTCTATTGGCAGTATGGCATCAAGACCATAAACAAGGTTATGAATGGAACTTGATAAGCCCATAGAGCAGCATGGAGATTCATTTCCCAGTCTGTCCTTCTTGAACTAACCACTTTAGTCAGTACCGAGCTAAGAATTTTATTCGTATGCTCAGCTTGTCCATTTGCTTGTGGGGGTGATAGGGAGCTGATTTGTTATGGATGACCATAAAATCATTAAGCAAATACTCTATTACCTCATTGAGGAAATGAGTTCCCCGATCACTAACAATCTTTATTGGCAGTCCATATCTCATGAATACATACTCATATAAGAATGCAACAGTGGTTCTGGTATTCTTTTGAGTTGCTTTAGCCTCGGCCCACTTGGTTAAATAGACCGTAGCTACAACGATATATTGAGCTTGGGTTCTATAAGCAGGTGGTTGTATTGGTCCGACAAAATCTATACCCCACTTTGCGAAAGGTCTAGCCCCCATCATTGGTCTTAAGGGAATGCTATCTACTTGTGTTGTCATTTTTGGTCGTTGACAAGCATCACACATTTGAACATATTCTTTAGCATCTGCAAAAAGTGTTGGCCACCATATGCCTGCCATCAAGATTGCTTTTGCGGTGGTCTCACTAGAAAAGTGACCTCCAGCTAATCCAACATGTGCTTGTTCTATAATCGGAATATACTCATTTTCATTTGCACAAAGACGCAAATGTTGATCATTAACTTGACGATACAATTGGTTCCCAATAAGAGCATAGTCTGTTGCTTTAGTTTCAATTGCTCTTTGACGGTGTTTATTCATATCCTCAGAAAATGTTCAGCTTGATAAGTAAGTAACCAACCAGATAATTATTCCATTTAGGAACAGGTGACATTTGAAACAATGTTACATGAGGTATGGGTGTTTATTTTTGACGTTGAGGGCAATCTTTTACAAAAGATCTCACATCTCTCCTCATAGTCGGCCAAAATACTCCAAGTCTCAAGATTCGTTGCATAGTTTGATCTTCCGCAAAGTGAAGTCCTACTATGGTAACATGTGCTTGACTTAGGTACTGTTCTTTTTCTTTAGGGTTAATGCATAAAAGCAATATCCCGTCCTGATTTCTTTTGTATAGCCTTCCAGCTAGATATTGATACATAGCCGATTTCTCGATTAATCCGATTGTGATAGGAAGTGGTATTTGTGAATCCACTTGAGCTATTGTCATTAACAACACAATGTTTTCCAACCATCTAGGTATCATTTCTACGGAGAAAAAATAGGCATCTGGTAGATCATCGTTTACCCCTTTAGGTGATTCCCCTAAAATAATCCTTGATAATGATCTGCTCGTTGATGTGTAGTGCCTTTTTTTACAACCACAATGAAATCAAATTCGAGGAGAATGACGAACCATCTCCCTATTCTCCCTGTGCTACATGTCTTGTTGACCAAATACAACAAAGCTTGGTGGTCCACAAAGAACACAAACTTGCTGGCTAATAAGTAAAGTCTATACTTTTTAACGGCATAGATCATTCCTAGTCCTTCTCTTTTGGTGGTGGTGTAATTCTTTTCTGCCATGTTAAATTGTCGGCTAGCATAAGAAATAGGAAAGTCAATTTTCCCATCTCCTGGTTGAGCTAGTATACAACCAATAGCAAAATTTGAAGCATCTACATGTACGTGGAATACCTTATCCCAATCTGGTGCTTTCAATATTGGAGCAGAGGTGACAGCTTGCTTAAGCTTCATGAAGGATTTTTCACATGCCTCGATCCATTCCAAGTGCGTAATCAAGCTATACATGGGTTTGAAATTATAGTGTACATGTAGATGAACCGTCGGTAATATCAACAATGCCCCATGAAGGCTTGTAACCCCTTTACTGTTGTTGGTCTAGGTAAATCTGCAATGACATGAATCTTATCAATATCAGTAGCTATGCCATTTTTAGACACTATATGCCCAAGAATTTTTCCTTGTCTACCCATGAATGTGCACTTTTCAGGATTTAAGCAAATCCTACAAAGTCTACATTTTTTGAATACCTTTTTGAGGTGTTCAAAGTGATCAACCCGGATTGATGAATGTATGCATAGATCATCCATATATACTTCTAAGAATTTCCTAAGAAATTCTTTGAAGGCATGACTCATCAACCTTTGAAATGTGGCTGGAGCATTAGTTAACCCAAACGGCATAACCCAATAGGCAAATATACCCCATTCTGTTGCAAAAGCAGTTTTATGCTGATCTTTCGGGTCAACCAAAAGTTGACTGTATCCCGAAAAGCCGTCTAAAAAGCTGTAAGCTTCTTTTCCTGCAACTCGTTCTAAAACATGCTCAGTTATCAAAAGAGGAAAGTTGTCTCTAATGGTAGCTGCATTCACCTTTTTGAGATTAACACACACTCGTAATAATTTCCATTCTTCTTGGGTACTACCACAATTGGAGACACCCAATCGGTGTGTTCGATTTCATAAATGAATTTGGCTTCCTTTAGTTTTTCAATCTCTTCTTTTATTTTCCTGGAAAATGTTTTGTTATACATGTATGGTCTCTGTCTACTTGGTTTCACGTCATCTCTCATGGGTATGGTATGTTGACAGATTTCTGGATCAATACCCTTGAGATCCTTGTAAGACCAAGCGAAGATATCCCGGTATTCCTTTAACAATCTCAGAAAAAGCTTTTGTTCTTATCCTTTGAGATCATTTGCAATGTAAGCAGGTTTAGGATCTTCTCTTGATTTAGCCAAGTCTATCTTTTTAGCGTTTTCAGGCCCTTCGTAAGACTTGCTCTATTTTCGTAGTTCCCTAACAGGTTGTTCAACTATGATTTTCCGAACTTGGAGAGTATACTTTTTGTAGTGGGATGGAACATGCATTACATCCTTACCATCCTCTTCCGTGGTTTCCATTTTGGTTGTATATATCTCCTTTAGATCTTTTTTCAACTCTTGATATTTATTTTTCCGCTCGACTCTGGTCATGAGTGGTTTCTTATCCTGTGATTTTTCTTGAGTACCCTTCCTTGTTTTTTTCAACGTTTGAGACATTTTTGAGTTTTTGTTTGAAGGACATCTGTCAGTTCTTTTGTCCTTGACGCAATCATTAGCATCTATCTGCATCAGGAATTGTGTTTTACTGGAGAGTGATGGCATAGGTCATGTTTTCACAATTTTGGTGTCTCTTTCATCTATACCATTTTTTTCTTCTTGATTTCTAGTTTGGAAAGTCAAAAAACTTTTCCTCCCCTCCTTTTAAGAGTAGCTTAGGTCTCGTATGCTCTTTTTCTGACCCCGAATCTTCTGAGGAACCTGAGTGTTCATCTAACTCATTAGCTGCATCGTAATAGAGGTCTGAAAAGACCTATTGAGATTTCATTAAGTCCTTGGGTTCCTCATCTTTGTTTTCAATGTTGAGGATTGAAATCATTTGGATGGGAATTATGTCGTAGCCATCCTCAGTGCAAAATTGAGTAGGCATAGACGTATTCACACATACATCCATTGCTGCTAAAATTTGAGTCCACTCAAATGGATCAAACAAATGCTTTGGAAAGGGTTCGGGTACATAGGCTTCGTCTGTGCAGTCCCTTTCTAGGATACATTCTTCTCGTCTTAAGCTTCCGTTTTCTGAAGCTCCACACATCCAAACAGGAGTGTCTTTGTTTAAACAGGATGGGAGTTTAGTTTCAGCCGAAGAGACTAAATCAAACTCTTGGATGTGTGTTTTCAAGACATCTTTATAAGTGTGATCTTTTAGATTGACTCTTGATATAGATCCCACTTGCTTCAAGTATAGATAATTGTTTCCCCAATCTTAGATAAGCTGTACCTGTCGCATGAAAGGTCTTTCCACTATGATTTCATAGTTGAGTTATTTCCCAAAGTCTACTATGGCAAAAGTGTGTTGATGTTCAATTCCACAGGAATAGACTATCACTTTTTCAAGCAACCCTAATGGTCTCTCAATGTGTCTGTCAGCCAACTGCAATTACATTCGAGTTTGTCTAATGGTTGGCTGTCCCCAGGATTCCCATACTGCTTTAGTGGCTATGGCTATGCCAGCTCCACTATCCAGTATTGCCATGGTTTCAATGCCATTATATTTCACTGGGAGGGTGGTGTTTCCTTCTTCCCCTTCATAATATTCTCCGACTTTGTTCATGGGAACTGATAGAATCTCTTTGTTTTCCATCTCATTTTTCGGATTCATCTTTGTTATCTCCCAAGTAAGAAGGTAATGTTTTTAATGTCAATGGTTTCAACATTCCTGAAGCTTCCAATCCGCAATCCCTGTATAAGGATTGTATATCCATATTCATATCAGAAGGTAGGTTATCCAACCAGACTTTCTCTATAGGAGTTGACTTTAGAGTTAGGCTCCCATCATTGATCTCTCTTACTTTTTTCCATAAGTGTCCTAGCCAGTCTTCCTCTACGAATGGAATTCCGTCTAAGGAATCTTTGCTGTCCGGCACTATAAGCTCTAGTTCGTTCGTTTCAAGGTGGGGTTCTGCCACCACATCGGATTTTGCTTTTGTTTCTTTTACTACAAGCTCCTCATGTTTTGCAATACTTTCAAGCTTGGGTTTTTGTTTTTCCAGCATTTCTTGCATGATTCTTACCAAATTTTGATAAGCTTCCAGCTTCGTTGCTTCCATGTCTGGAGATGGATAGTTTTTCCATTTGTTTTTTATATTTTGGCCTTCTTTAAGTCCTGCTTGGTAGGCTTCCAAGGCGGCATTAATAGAATCAATTTTTTTATCAAAACCAGAATAGATCCTCCAAATTTCACGGTTGTTTCCTTGAATTCACTGCCAGTTTCTTTCAACTTGTCCTGGACTAGCTTCTTTGCTTTCTCCTCGATTTCAACCCGTTGTTTTTGTTTTCTCATCTCATATCTTTGCTTCTGCTCCTTTTGATTCTTTGAGAAGAAACTTTTCTATTTTTCTGAATCATCAGAGGAGTTGTGTTTCTTTTTCTTTTCCTGGGCTCTAGTGATTACCTTGATTGGAACAATCGGTTCTCTCTTTGATGAGCTACTAGGCATCACTTAGACTATGTTTACTACGGTTTTACCCTTGTTCAAAGGATTTTTAGGACAATCTTCCGGAAAGTTTCCTCCCTTTTTGCAACATTGTATGCAATAGGCTTCAATTGGATTGAGGTTTTTGTCAGTCTTTGGGCATTCATTTTTCCAATGATCATTAGCACCACAGTTATGACACTTTCCTGTTCTTGGCTTTATCATGGGTCTTTCCATGGGAGGTCTGACACCTTGATTAGCTACATAATACATTGGTGCGAGCTCTGGTGGAGCATAAGTCATGGTTTCTTCCATTGGTACCAATTTCCTTCTACCATTACTATAGATGGACTAGGCTCTGCATAGGGTGTAACATGCACTAATGCTTGTTCATCTATGACTCCTTCAGAGTGCATGTACTTTACAGGCACTGTATTATGTCCTAGATACAGAGGTTGTTGTCCCAACATAGGTTGGGGTCATTCCATACCCATTGGTGGTCTTTGAGCTTGGGCCATATTAGGCTGATATCTGTACATGGGTTGTCCTTGTGGCCTCATAGGTATGTACTGAACATTCCCATCATACTTTGGCCTGAAGTAGCACTCATGGGTCTCATGATTGGTCCATTTACCCTTGATTGAACACCACATTTAGCTGTCCCTCTTCCAAAAGAGTGCGTATGAAGTGATATCTCACCTCAATGTGCTTTGTCCTTGAATGAAAGGCTGACTTCTTCGCAAGATGGATAACGCTTTGGCTATCACTGTACAAGACACAATTGTCTTGTTTGAATCCAAGCTCTTCTAAGAATCTGTGAAGCCACATAATTTCTTTGCTTGCCTCCGTCATTGCTACATACTCTGCTTCCGTGGTAGAAAGTGAAACCACTTTCTGCAGCTTTGAAGCCCAGCTTACTGTTGTGCCTCCAACCGTGAACACATAGCCAGTAGTGCTCCTTTGAGTATCTTTGTCACCTGCCATATCTGCATCAGCATACCCTTCTAGAAAAATATCAATTCCTCCAAAATACAAAGCATTTGTTGTTGTCCCTTTTAGATACCTAAGTATCCACTTCACAGCTTGCCAATGCTCTTTACCTGGGTTGTCCATGAACCTACTCACAACTCCCACTACATGTGCAATGTCTGGCCTTGTCCAGACCATAGCATACATTAGAGAACCTACCGCTGCAGCATATGGAACTTTAGACATATAGACTATCTCCTCTTGTGTCTTTGGACACATATCCTTCGTTAGTTTAAAATGACCAGCCAAAGGTGTAGAAACTGGTTTTGCATTTTGCATTGCAAACCTTTCTAGTACCTTCTTGATGTAATCTTCTTGCGATAGCTTTATTGTCTTCTTAGTCCTGTCCCTTGATATTTTCATACCAAGTATCCTCTTTACAGCACCTAAATCTTTCATTGAAAAAGATTTGGACAGCTCCTCTTTTAGGTCTTTGATGTCCTGTATGTTAGCACTTGCAATCAACATGTCATCAACATACAACATTAGGATGATGAATTTCCCATCTCCCAAATTCTCCGTGTAGACGCAGTGATCCGAGTTGCATCTTGTGAATCCATGATCCAACATCCATCGATCAAACTTCAAGTACCATTGTCTTAATGCTTGCTTTAAACCATACAAGCTCTTCTTTAATCTGCAAACCATTTTCTCCTTACCTTTTACTTCATACCCCTTTGGTTGAAGCATGTAGATTTCCTCCTCTAAGTCACCGTGAGGGAATGCCGTATTTACATCCATTTGCTCGAGATTTAGATCATGAGCAGCCACAATGCTTAAGACAAGCCTCATTGAGTTCATTTTTACAACAGGAGAAAATATTTCATTGAAGTCAATATCTTTCTTTTGAGAAAAACCTTTTACCACAAGCCTAGACTTGTACCTTTTCTTCCCACCTTCTTCTTCCTTTAGCTTGTACACCCATTTGTTTTGAAGTGCCCGCTTACCTTTAGGCAACTCAACCAACTCCCATGTTTGGTTGCGATGTAGTGAGTCCATCTCCACTTGCATGCTCTTCGTCCATTCTTCTTTGGATTCATGTTGCATAGCTTCTTCATATGATTCCGACTCTCCAGAATCTGAGATCAAGAGATGGTTGAAGGAAGGAACAAACCTTTCTGGAGGTCTACTTGCTCTTGTAGATCTTCGGGGAATAGGTTGAGGCTCCTCATTTGGTTGACGTTGTTGCACATTGTCACCGTTTGCAGTCCTTGGGTCTTCACCGTCCTCAAGCTCCATGTACTCATCACCTGTTTCTTTTGTTTGTTTTCTTTCCAAGTAATCTTTGTACATATTTTTTTCGTTAAAAATTACATCCCTACTCCTTAAGATTTTACCATCTTCAGAATTCCATAGGCGATACCCAAAGTCTCCTTCTCCATAGCCAATGAAGAAACACTTTTTGGACTTTGCATCTAACTTTGATCTTAGGCTTCTATCTATGTGCATGAAAGCCTCACACCCAAACACTTTGAGAAATGCATAATTCACCGGTTTACCTGTCCATGCCTCTTCTAGAACTCCCCCATCCAATGCCGTTGAGGGTGACCGATTGATTAAGTACACAGACGTACTTACAGCTTCCGCCCAAAGCTCAAGCGGTAGGCCTGCATGTAGCCGCATGCTTCGTGCTCGTTCCTTGATTGTCCTGTTCATCCTTTCCAAAATCCCATTTTGCTGAGGTGTCCTTGGGGTTTTCCTTTGCCTCCGAACGCCATTGCTAGCACAAAAGCTTTCAAAAGCTTGGCTGCAATATTCGCCTCCATTGTCGGATCTGAGGCATTTAACCTTGGTACCTGTTTCATTCTCCACAAAGGCTTTCCACCTTTGAAATATGGAAAATACATCGTATTTATTCCTCATGACATAAACCCATGTTTTTCTAGTCGCATTGTCTATGAATGTTACATAGTACAATGAGCCACCAAGTGATGGTGTACTTGCAGGACCCCAAACATCAGAATGAACCAACTCAAGTTTTTTATTTTTTCTTTCATTTCCTGATTTTTGAAATTTTACCCTCTTTTGTTTATCATAAACACAATCTTCACAGAACTCTAAGTCCACTTCTTTCAAACCTGGTAGAAGCTTCTTTGTTTGAAGGATTTGCATTCCTTTGGCACTCATATGCCCAAGTCGGTAGTGCCACACCGCACTGTCAACTTCTGTAGTTGCTGCACAAGCTGAAGGTTGCGTGCCAACAGTACACAAGTAAAGTGTACCGACTTTTTCACCCTTGGCAACCACCAAAGATCCCTTTGAGATCTTCCACCGTTTGTTTCCGAATGCAATGTTGTGACCTTCATCGTCCAATTGTCCTGTAGAGATCAAATTTTTGCGAAGAGAAGGAACATGCCTAACATCTTTAAGCTTCCATTCATTTCCGTTGCCGACAATCTCACAAGCTTCATCATCTCCCAAGTATACATACCCAAAATTACCTTTGGTGTAGTCTTGGAAATGTTGCTTGTGTGGTGTCGCATGGAATGAAGCCCCGAAATCTACCATCCAGGAATTAGACACATGGTCTAATGAGAGAATTAGAGCATCTTGCTCTACTTTACCTGCTACATTGGCCTCCGATGTTGGCTTGTTGTGTTGAGACTCTGTCTCCTTCTTCTTCTTGGACCAGCAATCCTTCTTGACGTGGCCCTTCTTGCCGCAGTTCCAACATTCAAGAATTGACTTTGTGCATGACTTGCTCCGCCTTGAGTGATCACGACCCTTTTGGTTTTTGAACCTCTCCTTAAGCCTTTCTCTTTTTTCCACTGATACTGCAGCACTTGATGATTCTCCTGTGCTTCTCCTTCGCATTTCCTCGCTTAGGAGAACACCCACAACATCATCAAACTTAAGAGTATTTGTGCCAGAGATAGAATTACTTACAGCCATCACAAGGCTGTCCCAACTATCCGGTAGAGATGATAGTATAAGGAGAGCTTGCACTTCGTCATCCAAATTGATTTTCACTGATCGAAGTTGACTTATGTTTGTGTTAAAGTCATTTAGGTGTTCTCCAACTGAACCATTCTCTGTCATCTTTAGATTGAACAAGCGCTTCATAAGAAATACCTTATTGGATGGCGATGGTTTCTCGTAGAAGTCGTCAAGTGACTTCATCAAGTCCTCCGTGGTCTTCATCTCCGAAACATTGAAGTCCACCGTTGACGCCAAGCTTAACCGGATTGTTCCCAGTGCCTTTCGATCAAGGACAATCCATGCTTCATCTACCATTGTTGCGGGCTTCTTCGCAAGACCGCCTAGTGGCAAATAGAGGTCCTTCTGGTAGAGATAGTCTTCAATCTGCATCTTCCAATGTTGGTAGTTTTTGCCGTTGAACTTCTCAATCTTGAGCTTCCCTTCCTCTGCCATAACTCCCACTCAATTCAAGGAATCCTTTCCTTGAGATAATTTAGCTACGAGCAAACCTTGCTCTGATACCAGTTGTTAGGAAATAAGACGTAGCTAAATAGATAATTGAATAGATTACTTAATGGAGAGAGACAGATTTATATACACGAGATTATAGAGTAGAGAGAGAGAGAGAGAGAGAGAGAGAGAGAGAGAGAGTACACACGATATACGTGGTTCACCCAATGTGGGCTACGTCCACGGGAAAGTAGCCACTCAATGGCTTTAATACTTCAAAACAAGAAGTAGTTTACAAAGGGATTATACCCTTAATGGAGCTCCCACCTTGCTTCACTCTCACCACCTCACACTCACCTTGTTGCATCAACTTCACACTATGAAATGTGTGTAGAAATGGCCTCCTTTTATAGGCCAAAAGGGCTGCCCTCTCTTATGAGAGAAAGCCATGTGTAGCCGCCCTTGTGCGAATAAGTCCAAATCAGACCCTCCAATCCGCCCATGTGTGGCCGCCCTTGAGAAGACTAGTCCGCTTTTGAATTCGGCCACCGGCCATTGAATTCGGCCACCGGCCACCGGCCATTGACTTCCGACCACCGGCCATCGGCCATTGACTACCGGCCACCGGCCAACTGACCGGTTGTTTTCCGACCACTTTGCGGCTGACGTCCGGCCATAATATTCTGGCGAAAAAGAATAATCCGGCGAAAAAAAAAGTCTCGAGGGCCTCCGCCCCCGAGGCCTTTAAAGTTGCCCCTGATTCTTGTCCATGAAAATTTTGGTTTCCGGTGAGTGATTTTCCTTCACGCACGATGGCTTCTCCTCATAATGGGGGCCTTACAAATGTGCGCTTTTACCACATAAAATTACAAGGGTAAATCAGGCTCCATACTTAACAAATTAGACATAATTACGCTGTTTTTTTGAGAAAATTAAAAGGGGAAAATTAAATTGATTCAAAATGCTTTGAACTATTTATCAAAGGTTAATTACATGTTAGATAACCCATGATAATTATGTTAAGCTCAGATAATTAATTTACCTCATTACTTTAGCATAAATACTCTGTTTTTAGGACAAATTCAAAGGGGGAAATTTGGTAATTTGATTCAAAATGCTTTGAGTTATTTATTAGAGGTTTATCACACCTTAGGAAACCCGTGATAATTATGTTACCCTTAGATAATTATTTTACCTAATTATCTCAGTAAAATAAGTTTATTTTTAGGGGAAAATAAAAGGGGAATATAGTAATATAATCCAAAAACCTTTGATATAAATATCAGAGGTAGAACACACCTTGAGGAATCCGTGATAAATACCCCAACCTTAGATAAATAGTTTAGGTATTTGTCTTCAATAAAAGTAACCGATTTTGCGTATAAAATAGAGAAAGGAAATTAATAAATGAATTTATCTAAGTACCAAATAAATACATGAGGTCCAAAATCACTATTGAAGGGTGGGGAAAATTACCTCAACATAAATGGTTGGTATAACAAATTACTATCAGTAAAATTCTGCCTAAATTAGACCATAAGTATAGGAGGAAAAGGTTATAAATCAAATTTATGAAAATTCCAAAAGATAGAACATATTCAATTACAATTTAGGGTGAGTAATCCATTAGCCGATAGAAATTTATAATTTACTAAGGCTAAAATAGAATATAGACTAAGGATAAACCTAGTTAAAGGGCTGCCCAAATTAAAAGGCAATTATGGGAAATTACTTATAGCATAAATAAGTTACAGGAGGAATATCTCATCAAATTGACTATCAAGGATACCTACTTACTTCAAAAACCCTTAATTTTGGGTAAAAAAGGAAAAAGAAGATTATTCATGTAAACTTCTAATCGATTAAGTCTTTTTATAAGGCTGCTGACATGGCTCCAAAGAGAACCAGGGGAAATCCTCTTACCGAGGAAGAGGATGTTAGCAACAAAAGAAACAAGGCCACTGATGACCATAAGGCTGGGCCTAGCCATAGGCCGACGAAGGAAGGTTTGCAGGCTCCAGCCCAGTAGCACACGGATGATCAGTCCCAGGTGGATTTCTATTTTGTTCAATTAATCTTTGAAAGTTTATTTTTAAGTTAGCATTGCATATGTAAGGAGTGAGTACGAATAAGAAAAGAAATAATTGACCAAAAATGGAAGGTAACTTCCAACGTGCATTGTCTATAATGTAGGAAAGGACTGTTTGAGTTAAAACTAATTGAATTAGGAAAGATATGATTGATCATCCTTAAGACAGCTTGTCTCAAGACACCTCCGACTCCTTGGTATAAATTGATGATAATGATGGCTTTCTAGCCACGGATAAGTCGATTACCCCCATGAACGTTGATTTTCTACTCCGTGTCATGTCACGATGTTTCTACATAAGTTAGGATACCATTTTTTTAATCCTAGGGGAGCCGCCCGGTTGTATGGGCAACTGGTTTGGTGTATGGGCACCCGGAACCTTGGGTGGGGGTTTATCCACTCCGGAATTGAATAAGGAATGGGTGTCGTTTTTCACCCTTAGGTGGTCTTGAGACAAGAAGAGTATTGGTCATGGTTATTATGGACAATGTTTTGATTGACAGTACCCTGTCTTAAGTTTAAAGATGTCTGTTTTCTAAAAGAATGCTTTCAATGCTGTCTTCAAGGAATTGCTATGATGGAACGTTAAAAGAAACCATTATTTTAAATGTTAAAACAATGTGATAATAAGATAAATGAATCTTGTGTGAGTGTGGGGTGGCAAGTGGGGATTGACTAAGGTTGTCAATCATGGACAGGTGGACCTGATTAGTCAGGTAACTATCCATCCCTGCGCACTAAAACGTTTAGAAAACTTCTTCACTTGGAAGAGGATTCCACCAACGGCTGTGCCCTCACATCTGTTAGGGAGAAAAAAGCGTTGGTTGAGGATACCTTAGTCCAATTGTGGCAATTATAGGGCCGAAATAGTTTTTTGGACTTTTTATACATTGTCTCATTTCCGCTGCGAGACAGAACTAGGTCTTCTTCTAAGGCTATAGACCCAAGCCATTGTCAATGGTAAAGGTCTATTCCTTGGATTTTTCTTGTTTAAAGACTCTGATTTTTATCAGACCTAGAGACCTGTCAAGGCTCCCATCCCGTCTTTGGTGTCGGCGGGATCGGGGACCTTACAGTCTGAGACTTTACCCCTTATCCCTCTCTCTCTCTCTCTCTCTCTCTCTCTCTCTATGTGTATCACGACACGCGGGCTCAGCTTTGAGACGGGATAATAGCCTATTGCACGTCATGATCCACTTCTTGTGTTCTCTCTCTCTCTCTCTCTCTCTCTCTCTCTCTATATATATATATATATATATATATATATATATATATATATATATATATATATATATATATATATATATATATATATATATATATATATATATATATATATATGGATCACGGCGCACGGGCTCAAAATTGAGTAAAGAAAACAGTCCATCGTGCGCCATGCTCCATTTCATGACTTCCCTCTCTTTCTCTCTCTCTATGTATCTTCCTCTTTCAAACCAAGCAAGCAATCAAAAACACTATCTCTCACTCTCTCTCTCTCTCTCTCTCTCTCAATCTCTCTCTGTCTTCCTCTTTCAAACCCAATAGACACTCAAAAACTGTATATCTCTCTCTCTCCTCCCTGTGTGTGTGTGTGTGTGTGTGTGTGTGTGTGTGTGTGTCTTCTACTTCAACAAACACTTTGGAAATGCCTCTCTTGGTGGAATTAAATTGGAATAAAACTCTTGAAGGAGCTTTGAAGGATCACAGCGCGCCAGTAGCTCTGTGGATTTTGGTTTATGTACTGTGCGCGCCATGATCCACTTGTATGGATTTTGCTCTTCACAACTATAAAGCAATTTGCATTCTATCCATGCTAATCATCTTATGTTATTGTCTATATGATTAGTTGGGAATAACTGTGAGATACCTAGCTTTAGTTTGTTCAAAACTTATATGATCATGTGGTGCTCTTCTGTTTATTTATGTTTGATGAAACTTATATTTGTGAGTATGAAATAAATGGCAGGATTAAGATCACATAGGAGGAAGAGGCAAAAAATAGATCCCAAGCGCATCAATGGCCAAGCAAACATTCCGAGAAGACTGCCAAAGTTGTTAAAAACATCAATGAAGAGGAATGTAGACTTCATAGAACCCATTGATCTATTTAGTGAAGAGCCTGCCATGAGTTTGGAGGAGCCTGCCTTGAGTTTGGAGGAGCCTGCTCTAGGTTTGGAGGAGCCTGATACTGATCCATCTGTCGAAATGGAATTCCCTTCTACTCCAAAATTTACTTTATCAAACTCACTTAAGAGAGAAGTGGATTTTTCAGCACCTACTTTGCAGAGTGCCCAATGTGTTGCAACAATCCAAAAGAAAAAAGAGGGAGTTATTTATGAAGACCCTACAGTGATTGATGAAAGGCTTTTAGATTTTGCAGTTTTTTCTGGGGTTGGTGATAAGTTTGACTTGGTCTCCTGCATTTTTAATGCTCCATTTAATCTTGATGTGTTTATAGCTGAATAGAGTGAACACTTGAAGCTGGAATGAGAGAAGTTTGAGCTTCACACTCAAGAGGGCAGGGTTAATGTTGGTGAAATGGTGGTAGTCCATTTAAAAGACCGTGGTCCTAAAAGACAGTCTTACAAGAAGTATAATCAGCTACCTCTTATGTATAGGCCCCATTGGTGCAACCCGAGAGTGCAAGCTGGTTCAAGAATCCTTTGGATTTCTAATATTTTTAAATGGATTATTTACAAGTCTTATGAAAGATCCTAAGGAGGTCATGGAGGACCACGTTTTACCAGTAGATGAAAAAGAGGAAAAGAATGAGGAATATATTGAAGTGATGGAGATAGAGGAGTCCATTGATCTTAAAGAAGAAGCAAAAGAGGTGGAGCGAAACAATCTTCTCTCAGTGAAAACCTCAGATATCAAGCTACCTCTAGATGTGTCAGGTTTCAATGAGCGGCAAGCCACCTTAATGCTACCAGGAGTGCCAAAGTTTAAATTTGGAGATAGGTCATACATTTTCCTTCATGATATACAAAGTATTTTTTGTTTGCGAGAGGACTTTGCACTGGCCACTATCTCCAAGTATCAGGAGGAGAGGAATGGATTTGTTTCAAATGACAGTAGTGATGACGAGGCAATGGAGATCTCCAATAACCCAATGGATTGCCTTAAACTCTGCTTTGAAAAAGCAGAAAAGTATAAAGAAATCCTTCCCGAAGAAGCCACATTTCAAACTATTTGAAATAATCTTAAGCCATCAACTAGTAAACAGGATATTGAGGATTGGTTTAAGCGACCAGCACAGGAGTCAACCGGATCAATCAACCTATGGAAGGATGAGTTTTTTTGCAAGATGAGAGTCTAATGGTATAAAATCCTCCCCCCCCCCCCCCCCCCCCCCCCCCCCCCCCCCCCCCCCCGCCCCCCTCCCCCCACATCTCTCTCTCTCTCTCTCTCTCTCTCTCTCTCTCTCTCTCTCTCTCTCTCTCTCTCTCTCTCTCTCTCTCTCTCTCTCTCTCTCACACACACACACACACACACACACACACACACACACACACACACACAAACACTTCTTTTGTTTACAATCATGGATTGCTGAAAAGGACGACTTTCTTCATCGTCGAAGAAGACAGTTCCATGGTAGGGATGTAGGTCTAGGACAATATCTTCCTAGTTTATGTGAGGCACCCATCCTAATCTTCCACAACGGAATGTCACAAGAGGGGAATACTGCAACCGATGATTTTAAGACATTATCTCGCTTCTTAGGTGGTCCAATGCTACCACAAAATTCTAGCAAAGTTATCCTCGTCGACAAGGTTTTTGGGAGAGAACGTTTTGGCTACTCGCCAGGATATACTGGGGGCCGTGCAACATATTACTACACATACACAGCAATGGCATTATCTTTAGGGAAAGCAATCCCTAATGAACTCTTAGAGTATGGCAAAACATTTAATGATCAGATACAAGGGCGAGGTTTCAAATTATATTTGCAAATCATCAAAAGGTTGAAATAGTTGTGGTACATATTCAATTTAATTCTACAGGAATTTGTGGTAGATCCGATCATCTAAACTCTAACTCTCTTGTTCCACCGATGATTGGCATATTGCATTGTCTCCCTCCACCTCATTTGACTTTCAAGAGCACTTGAGTTGTTGAATGCGTCTACTCGCTTTCTTTTCTGAAGTTTCAAATGTGTGATTGCCTGTACGGTTGTTCAAGAGGCCAATACTTGCTTTTGTTTCATGTGATGAATGATTCTGCAATAAAACCACTGAAATAACTCCTTCAGACTATTTGCCTTATTTCAAGAGCCTCCATGTTGTGTGTGTCTGAAGTAGGCATTTCTAGCCATGTAATGAGACTTCTACAGGCCCTAGGTGTTCCATATACCTGGATTCCCATATTTTTGGATGAAGTATGGCAAATGATTACAAATAAATGTGCTGCAAAACAAGAAATTTATTTAGAAATTTAAACACAAACTTAGTACTAAGACTATCTAAGGTGCTTTGAATTTACCATGTAATGAGTGATTTGAGTGTCAGTCCATGCTGTCTTGAAGGATTTTTTCAGCTGAAGGTTCTGTTTAAACTTGCTGAGATTATCCTGCGACCAATCATCATTCTCACACATTTGAAATAACGTGTCAATGGAACACCACACATCACCCTTTGCATTGCGAGTTGTTGGCTCTTGGTCTTTCACTACTAAATGAAGTTTTTTCCAGTGCATATACTCAACTTTGCTAATCTAGGTAGAGTGATGTACTCTTCCTCGCTTTGTTAGCTTCACATCTTTCATACCTTGAGGTTTAGATAGAAAATGGTGTGCCTTGAACCCACCTATGGATGGTTTGCAGGGTACATCTTTCTCATTGGTTGACCTTTTTTCGTCCCGCTATATTTTTACATTGCCCCCATGTAGACCAATATCTGACAAAACGAGTTCCAAAGCCTCTAGAGTGACTTATCGTCCATATGAATTTGTGATTTTCCAAGCAAACCCAATGTACATATATACCAACTTCTCTACAATTTGGCAGAGACCATGCATTGTACAAATATGGACATTAACAAGTGGTATATCCAGAACTGGTCGGAAATTAGAGTCTTGATTGTGATGAGTAGGAGACTTTTGCCACCACTTTGGGTCCATCACCTTTGCAGGCTCCATGCAATACAAGAATGGAGACTTTGCCATGGCACCCACAACTATACATACACTTCAGTGTTTTGAGGTCACCTGCAAGATGCCATTGAACTTGAAAGTCTCCTCTCCCATCTACAGCCAATACCTTTCCTCAACTCATTTGCCTATAGATGATATATGAATTAGGGTTTGATGGAACACCCAAAATAAAATTTCATGGTCTTCTTTCTTTACCTGCAAGATTAATTCTTATGAGATACGAAAAATAAATCTAAAATTTAGGTACAATAGAGGGCTTGCTAGAGCTGCAAAATTGGAGATAACTGGATTACCTGAAATGCACCAAGCCACCATATGTTTGTTTTTTATTGAACACTAAAGTATGAAGGGTCATCAGTGGACATTTGGAAAGAGCCCTATTCATTAATGTGATTGTAACTCTCTCTAGCTTCTTCTCTTTAAGAATCTCACACTCATCTAGCTTCAAAACAAAATGTAGAATGCCACTTAATTCTTCGAATGTGATATTGTAGAACTCTACCATTCTGGTTTGCAACAAAGTGAGGTCCATGAAGATATTGTTGTACTTATCATAAGTGAAGTAGTTCCCTGTGAGCTATAAATATCTTGAATATGAAATGGACATCCAATGAAGTCTTCTTGTTCATTATTGAGCTGTAATCTTTCCTTCTAAACACTTGCAGCTATTGGTAAAAGCTTAGACTTTATTCCCTTCTTCACAAACATGGAAGAGATAGATTGTTGAATAGATGAGTAACCTCTTTTACTAGCTCCAAGGGAGTCCAATGTACCCTGTATATGCTTGGCAGGCACTGCATTCTTTGAAATGAATATGTCAACGACATCCCATTGCAAAACCTTAAACTTTTTTCATGTATTATATCCTTTGCAAGACCACTAGTTATCAATGGCTTTAACTTCTTTCCTACATTGGCCTTCGGGTCTATGTTTTCTTTGTCTGGATAGATGGAATCTCTACAAAGAAAGCATAACTAACATAAGCAAAAACTTAGATTAGTTTAAATTAATTAGAAAGTTTAAAATGCTCACCTCAATGCTTGGATTCTTTTCTTAAGGCCCCCAGAGCCTACCTTCAACGTTTCAAGATTCCGTAGTTTCTTCTTTCGCACACGAGTGCCTAACATTGTCTCTTTGTTTTGTAATGACCGTACCTTTGTTCGCAAGACTTGTGATTCTTGTGTGCGCTACATTACAGTCTTTTGGTCCTCATAATGCAAGTTTAAAAGTCTCTGAATCTCATTTTCTTGGTGCTTCACCATGTCTTTATAAGTTTTTGATTTGTTGTTTAGAGCTTTACACTAGACAAGCAATCCATTCTCTCCATTACCTGCAAAGGTCAATAAGTTAGTGGGATTTGAAAATGCAGGGAAAGCATTGGTCATGTGATTCAATCAATAGAGTGAGCCTTTTGTCCAAATATTTAAGTGTTTTGCTCCCTCTGCTCTGAGTCTCTCTGTCATGATCGGTGTCACTTTGATGTTAGTTTTGCATCCCTTACACAATGGCGTATATTGGGGATCCAGGTCAATGTGTAGATGATAGAAGGGTCTTTTAAGGAGGACATTTGTGGGGATGGAAGAAGAAGCCATGTATGCAACATGGCAAGAAAGGGAGGATTTCTTTAAGGTCAGTGCACAAACAGTGAGAGAGTAAGGAGAGAGCAAGTTTGGAAGGATACGTCCTATTTCCTTTAGTCATACATTCCATGTATAGGAAACTCCCTCCAATTCTAGGACGCTCATCAAATGCAACTGAAAACGATTTATTATTCAATCATCACGATCGTTAAGACACTGTGCAAGAATCCACTTGTAAGTGCACTGTGCACTGAAAACGCTCATCAAATGCAATTGAAAATGATTTATTCTTCAATCATCACGACCGTTAAGACACTATGCAAGAATCCACTTGTAAGTGCACTTTTCGAATGGTTATTCCAAGTTTATGATTGCTTTTACCACACCTATTTTCTAGAGAGAGAAAGTCAAAATTCTTTTTTTTCTAGAAGGCCCTCCAAATGACCTCCAAAATTTCCTAATGTCATATCACACAGATTTTCAAACACCATAGATTACCAACATTCATCGTGTCAGATAGAGATCCTAGAATGACCAGCAATTTCTGGAAAGGTATCTTTGAAAATCTAAGTACAAGATTGATATTCTCTTCGGCCTATCACCCACAAAAAGATGGCCAAAGTGAGATAGCCATTACTTACCTCTTGTAGAGTATGCCTACAAGAAAACTGTACATACTTCTATGGGAAAATCACCTTTTGAAATAATTGGAGAAGACATAAAAGTCCCTTGCTACTTAGAGTTCATGGGAAGATCTTCGCTACCGATGAGTATAGCCGTGACCTACAATAATCTTTCCAAAAGATTAAGGAGGCTATATCCATCTTTCAACAAAGGCAAAAAGGTGTTGTTGACAAGCACAAAAGGGCCTTATCTTTCAAAGAAAATGATTGGGTCTTAATTGAGTTTCCCAAGGTTCAATTAAGGCAAACAACGGGAAAAAATCCTACGGGCCATCATAAGTATTATGCTAAGCTAGCAAAAAGATATATGGTCCTTTCCAAATCTTGAGGCCAATCAATGAGATGGCTTATCAACTCAAGTTGCCCAACCATTGGCTCATACACAATGCTTTTCATGTGAACCTACTTGAGCCCTACAAAGGAGAGCCACCCAGTGAACCAAAATCTAAGACCAAGAAGAGGTGCTACAATCTGAAGCTATCCGTCGGGCATGAATACAATGTACTACGACATGGTAAGATTATCCGACGGTATCTTATTAAGTTCAAAAATTATCCTTTTAAAGATGTTAGATGGATGCAAGGAATATAGCTTAAGGATGGTATGAACCTTGTCAATGCTTACAATGCTATATTAGAGTAAGCAATGTACACATTTCTCTCATATGATCAATGTTTTTGTCTTATAAGACTAATTCTCTTTTTATTGTGCACAAATTTAAATAGTATGCATGCTTAGAATCATGTTTGTGATGACGACGTCTCTCAAACACCAAATAGAATTTGTCACTCTACTTGGGAGAATGAAGTGGACTAAAGAGCCGACATGCTTGTGGAAGTTATGTCTCCCAAGCACCAAATGGATTAGTCATCCATCTTGGAAAGATGTTGTAGGGTAAAAAGAGATCCTCTACCTACTAAATCAAGATTGACTAATGACTAAGTCTTTATCTCTACTACGTCATAGTCAAAGACGACTATGATTTCAAGAGAGAGGCAATTTCATAAAAACTAATATCTAACCAACGCAAATAATTTTCTCATATTAAACTAATCATTTAATGTGGGAGAATAAACGGGAAAAAGGGTTAGAATATAGGTATGTGCTTTAGATGCATCTCAGCACGGGACCAAAGGTAATGGGTCCAAATGGGAGATGGTCTATCAAAGAGCAATGCTAATGGAGCTTCAAGACCCTAGGGTTAGCTTCATTAAATATTTCCAAAGGTTAGTGTTAAAAAGTCCTTTGACCTTAGTTAAGCTAGGGTTGAGCTTGAGGTGGGAACCCGTCTCAAGATTGAGGTGCTTGTCGTGCTTGATGACTAAGGTGCTTGATGACTAAGATGCTTGAGGTACTTGTCATGCTTGATGACTAAGGTGCTTGATGACTAATATGATTGAGGTGCTTGTCATGCTTGATGACTAAGGTGCTTGATGACTAAGATACTTGAGGTGCTTGTCATGCTTTCCGACTAGGGAGCCTAAGGTGCTTGTGGGAACACTATCTAGGCTTGAGGTGCTTTGTCATGCTTGCTGATTAAGGTGCTTGGGGTTAAGGCTTGAGGTGCTTGTCTTGCTTGATGACAAGGTGCATGACTAAGATGCTTGAGGTGCTTGCCGTGCTTGATGGCTAAGGTGCTTGATGACTAAGATGCTTGAGGTGCTTGTCATGCTTGCCGACTAGGGAGCCTGAGGTGCTTGTGGGAACACTACCGAGGATTGAGGTGCTTTGTCATGCTTGCTGACTAAGGTGTTGGGGGTAAGGTGTCCAAAAAGTCAAACCCCATCCCTACAAGAGAGGGGGCAAGCCATAAAGCTAGGGGGATGAGAGAGAACACACACCCTCACACAAGGCAAGCTTGGTACAAAGAAAGCAAAAGGGACACTTGTCAAGCTCCTCCTCATGTTGCCCTCATGGTGTGCCTAAAGCCTATTGGTTGGACTCCCAAGGGGTCCAATGACAAATTAGTTAATTTAATTAATTGTTTTTTCATTTATCAGGTCCTCTCTCAAAGGGGAAAGGGGAGACACTTGTCCCAAGACTAGCATGCTTGCTTGATATGCCTCTTGCTTGTGATTGGCTAGGCATGGAGGGGTCCAATGAGCTTCAAGCATGAGCTACAAGGGGGGTCGACCAAAGCAAGATAGGGGGTTTCTTGAAGGGTATACTCTCCCACACACACTCTCATTGTGTGAAGTGAAAAGTGTAAGAGCTGCATCTCCTCTCCAAGAGAAGTTGAGAGTCTACACCAACACTCTTGGCTATGGAATGAAAATCCAACCAAGAGCCATGCTTCAATGCTTAAGCTTTCCATCTTCTCCATGTTCATTACTATGCTATTATGTATTCTAGTAAGAAGAGTGATGATAAGTGAGAAACTAATTCTTTCTCATATGAAATGTTTCTTCTTCCTCTACCCTCATTCCCTGCTAGCTCTCTCCACCTTTGAAGGTGTTTGAGGCCTTGGGACTAATGCTTGGGATACTTAATGCTTTTTACAAAGTTTATGTTATGCTCGTGATGCATGGAGATTTCCATCTTCATAGCATCACCTAGATCACAAGGAACACAAAGATTGTATTGTACCAAGTTTCTCTTGTTGGGAGAAACTATAATACAAATGCCTATTGGGGGGAGGGGGGGGACCGGCTCCACATAAATCCGGTCCTCAATTGCTGTCATGATCTCTAAACTCTCTCTCTCTTGCAAAAGTATTATTTATGCCAAGTTAACTAAATGCTATGTTTATGTCGCTACCATCAATTAAGTTCACCCTTTATGCTCATAAAGTAATTTCACAAAAATACGTTCTCTAATTTTTGCTACTCTCAAAGCTCATAGGCCATTTCTATTACACATGATGAAGGATACCCAATGTTTTTTGGAGCAGGGATAAAAATTAAGGGTGATGAACCTCATCCATTATGAAATCTACAGATTGATGTTTTTGACCTGCCTGGTCATTGGTAGCTACATGAGCATTGGTACCCTGATTGATGGCTTTCTTATGGTACCTATCCCTAGAAGACATTGGAAATACTACAAGGATGTAGACATTGTGGTGAAGAATTGCAAGAAACATATCAAACAATGCCCCCCCCCCCCCCCCCCCCCCCCCCTCTACCACCACCACCACCAATGATATGCTACATGATACTGCAAATTCATACCTACAATTGGCCACAATTGCAGTTTATGGTGGCGAGGTTTTGATGTCAGTAGTTTTTGTGGTTGACCCCAACTATGGTTGGCATGTTCCTAGGGTAAGGCATGCAAGTCACACAAAGAGAGAGAGAGAGAGAGAGAGAGAGAGAGAGAGAGAGAGAGAGAGAGAGAGAGAGAGAGAGAGAGAGAGAGAGAGAGAGAGAGAGAGAGAGAGAGAGAGAGAGAGAGAGAGAGAGAGAGAGAGAGAGAGAGAGAAGGAGGCATCCAACTTGCATGACAAGGGATGTATCTGCTATGAGGCCAAGGCCAAGTGTGAAGCAGCTCAAGGGTTTCCTATAAGAGTCATACAATTGGGTGGAGATCTAGCCTTCACTACCCTTGTGCTCAAAGTGGTATCAGGTCTAATTTTAGCCTTCTTGCATGAATAAGGGCATGGGAGGAATCTGAAAAAAGAGGGAGGGAAGCTTTGTCAAGTGTCGAGCATGAAACATCACTAACAAACAATCAAGGAGGCCGATCAACCTATAGCAACTTACGCATGGTGACCATTGACGAATGTGTAGTGCCTTGAGTATTAGTTCATGTTTTTGGCGTGCCCAATTTGGGCCATCATACATGGTGACCTCCTCTTGTGTCTCCCTGCTAAGTCAGCATAACCCACCATAGTGTTGTGGTGGAGTTCTTTTCACACCCTTGGACACCAAGTTTAATTTTTAGGGGCCTTTACTTGGTTAAGGGTGCCTTTCCTTGCTTGATTTCCCACAAGACATCCCACACATTTTTTGCAACAAGACTACCAACCCGGTCAATTCTTCGGGCTTCTTGTTTGCATCAACTCTGAGTGCAAAGTTGGATCCCCCATCAATACTCCGACTAAAGGGATTTTACCGCCTCCTAATGATCTATCGATGCAATGAGATTTTGGACAACAAAATTTCACCCAATTTTGTTTTTGTCATCAATATTGATTCTTTGGCCGTAATCCAATTACAGTATACAACTTCTTGGCAAACTGATGAAAGTTTGTGGTCTCGGCCTCCCTCATTTTTGCATGATAGGTGTTTGTAATTTTTTGTTATTATAATATAATATACTTACATTTGTGAGTTTTGCAAAAACAAAAAGAGCAGTCTTCCTCCCAAGAACACATCTGGAAGACAAGGAACTGTCGATCTTTGAGAACTCCTTGGAAGTAGCTAAGTTTATGGAGATAGTCCAAGAAAGCAGGATAACAATCATCACCATTGGAAAGCAAAAGAACTAAGAGGAGTGGAGCAAGACCCTAGATTTTTCAATAACAAATTTGCAAAGGTGAAAGTGTAGACTCATCCACGGTCTGGGGTGGCTCCCCCATCAACCGATGTATCTATGATCAACTGAAGTGGTCATGGCTTGTCACGAGCATGGTAGGAGTATGTAATTTTTTGGATCTATTAATATAATCCACTCACCATTGTGAGTTTTTCAAAAAAACAATTCTAGAGAGATTTCCAAGAGATAAGAAGTTTTAAGTGTTAGAGATATGTATTGTAAACAAATTGATAGGATACCTCGAGAATCGCCGTTTTCGCTCTGTTCCCCCAAGGCCATGTCATTGGGTGTATATGTAGAGGGTGTTGCGAAGGAGGAGCACGGATGGTATATATTGAAGATTTGGGGTTTAGGGTACGTGGAGGGCAATGATATCTGGGGTGAGCCATTGGGCGGATATAATCTCTGATCTTTCAATCTTCCTTTGTCACACCCTCACATTTTGGAGCACGACTCCCACTACAAAAGAAATGTCCGGTCTTCTAGCTACCATGGCATACATAAGACTACCAACTATTGAAGAATATGGCACCTTGGTCATTTTTTCTTTCTCAGCATTAGATTTGGGAGCATCATTACTTCTAAGTTTTTCTTATGCCTGCATTAGGGTACTCAATGTAGCTTTTTCCCCTACATATTGAAACATTGCAAGACTATGTGGATATATATTTATGAGACAACTCCACTATTCCATGTTTTCTATCCCTTTTGATACACATTAATAATAAAGTGACTTGCATCCCCCAAATCCTTCATAGAAAGTTGTGTGCTAAGTGATTTTTTCAAAATGTAAATCTCGTATTTAGAGGTCTTGACAATTAGCATATCATCAACATAAAGTATGAGGATGATGAGTGAACCATAGTTCAACTTTTGAGTATACAAGCAATGATCTTCTTGGCTCCTTTCATGCCCTTGGGATTGGTTGGACACCGAGCAAGCTTTTTTGAGAAAAGAAAAAAATCAAGCGATTATGACATAAATTAAATACAAAAAGAGAAACATAAAATTCCACACTCAAAATGCATAGCATGTGAAAAATGCAGACAAATAAATAATGATAATACAATGGACCACGAAGCACAACATTGATGAGCTTGGAAGACTCTACCTATACATGAGGTGACAAGGTCTCTCGTATGAAGCCACCCCAAAAATGGCACTATCTTGGGATAATTTGAGGTTATATATCGCTGGAAAAACACGCAATAGACATTATGCTTCCTTAAGAATGCAACAGAAAACAATGATTGGGAGGGGACGAGGGCCACAAGGATACCATTATTGTGTCCACGCCATGCATGCAAGAAGCATGCAAGGCAAGGAAACAATTGGAGGAAGCACCAAGGAGAGGGCCAAGGCCGTCTTGGACGTGCATGAAGTGAAAAGCTGAAGAGCACAATGAATTAGCTCTTCTTCTTGGAACAAGATGCCATTTTCCCTTTGGTCTTATAGTATATCACTTGTTAGATTATTCTATAGATGAAGAAAAGTCCAACTAAAGCTGAGACATAAAACTATTGTTTACAAACTTGAGTTGTATCATTTCCTACAAAGGTTTCATGATGCTCACTCATGGAATTCAATTTAAATTGATTTTAGAGAAAAACACGTAAGTTTTTGAAAGAAAGGGTTTTACCTTAAGCATGTAAGTAAAGGGGTTTTTTTAATACCTTTTGAAAGCACATTATATGAATAGTTTTTTAAAGGTGCACCCGCCGAGCTTTTAAGATGGTACTTGTTAGCAACAAGCTAACACGGGTACCATTTTTTGAAGTTCTCATTGTAAAAGCACTTATTATTTTGATAAGTTGGAAATATTGTAACTTCTATTTTTTGGATAAACCTTGTAATTGATGAGCCTATAAAAGGAGGCCATTTCTACACACATTTTATAGAGTGTGAAGTTGATGCAACAAGGTGAGTGTGAGGTGGTGAGAGTGAAGTAAGGCGGGAGCTCCATTAAGGGTATAATCCCTTTGTAAACTACTTCTTGTTTTGAAGTACTAAATCCATTGAGTGGCTGCTTTCCCGTGGACGTAGCCCACATTGGGTGAACCACGTATATCGTGTGTACTCTCTCTCTCTCTCTCTCTCTCTCTCTCTCTCTCTCTCTCTCTCTACTCTATAATCTCGTGTGTGTAAATTTGTCTCTCTCCATTAAGTAATCTACTCAATTATCTATTTAGCTACGTCTTATTTCCTAACACGAAGGGCCTGAGAACACGAAAAAGATAGACTTGGTTGAACCAGGGGAAGAACCTAGGCCTACCTACATTGCAAATGACCTAACAGAGGAAGAAGAAGAGCTTTTGCTAAGCTTGCTAAAAGAATACAGAGATATGTTCACTTAGTCTTATAAGGATCTCAAAGGTGTTGATCCAGAAATTTATCAACATACCATACCCATGAGAGATGATGCAAAACCAAGTAGATAAAGTCCATACACATATAATGAAACATTTGCCAGGAAAATCAAAGAAGAGATTGAGAAACTAAAGGAAGCCAAATTTATTTACGAAATTGAACACACATATTGGGTGTCTTCAATTGTGGTAGTACCCAAGAAGAATGGAAAATTAGAGTGTGTCAACCTCAAAAAAGTGAATGTAGCTACCATTAGAGACAACTTTCCTCTTCTAATCACTAATCATGTTTTAGAATGAGTTGCAGGAAAAGAAGCTTACAGCTTCTGATGGATTTTTGGGATACAATCAACTTTTGGCTGACCCAAAAGATCAGCATAAAATTGCTTTTGCAACGGAATGGGATATTTTTGCCTATCGAATTATGCCTTTTGGGTTAACTAATGCTCCTGCCACCTTTCAAAGATTGATGAGCCATGATTTTAATGAATATCTAAGGAAATTCTTGGAAGTATACATGGATGATTTATGCGTACATTCATCAATCCAGGCTGATCATTTTGAACACCTCAAAAAGGTATTTGAAAAATGTAGATTTTATAGGATTTTCCTAAATCCTGAAAAATGCACATTCATGGGTAGACAAATTTTTTTTAAAAGACTTATAGTGTCTAAAAATGGCATAGCTATGATATGGATAAAATTCATGTTATTGCTGATTTGCCTAGACCAACAACGGTCAAGGGCGTTCAAGTCTTCATGGGGCATTGTGGATATTACAGATGGTTCATTTACATGTACGCTATAATTGCAAAACCCATGTATAGCTTGATTACACACTTTGAATGGACCGAGGCATATGAAGAATCCTTCATGAAGCTTAAACAAGCTCTCACTTCAGCTCCAATATTGAAAACACTAGATTGGAATAAGATATTTCACATACATGTAGATGCTTCCAATCATGCCATTGGTTGTATACTAGCTCAACCAGGAGACGGAAAAATTGAATTTCATATTTCTTATGCTAGCCGACAGTTGAATATGACAGAAAATAATTACACTACCACAAAAAGAAAAGGATTAGGAATGATCTATGCCATAAAAAAGTATAGACATTACCTACTAGCAAACAAATTTGTGTTCTTGGTGGACCACCAATCTTTATTGTACTTGGTCAACAAGCCGTGCAGCACAAGAAGAATAGTGAGATGGTTCATCATTCTTTTGGAATCTGATTTCACTGTGGTTGTAAAAAAGGTCACTACTCATCACAGAGCAGATCATTTGCCAAGGATTGTTTTAGGAGAATCACCTAAAGGGGTAGAAGATGATCTACCAGATGCCTATTTGTTCTCCGTGGAAATGATACCTCGATGGTTGAAAAACATGGTATCATTGATGACCATAGCACAAGTGGATTCACAAATACCACTTCCTATCACAATAGGATTAATTGAGCAATTGGCTATGTATCAATTACTAACTGTTAGGCTATACAAAAGAAATCGAGATGGAATATTGCTCTTATGCATTAATCCTAAAGAGAAAAACCAGTACCTAAGTCAAGCACATATTACCATAGTAGGAATTCACTTTGCGGAAGACCAAACTATGCGACAAATTTTGAGACTTGGAGTATTTTGGCCCACTATGAGGAGTGATGTTCGCTGTTTAGTGAAGGATTCTCCTCAATGTCAAAAAACAAACACCCATACCTCACTTCACTTTGCGGAAGACCAAACTATGCGACAAATTTTGAGACTTGGAGTATTTTGGCCCACTATGAGGAGTGATGTTCGTTGTTTTGTGAAGGATTCTCCTCAATGTCAAAAGCAGACACCCATACCTCACGTAACATTGTTTCAAATGTCACATGTTCCTAAGTGGAGTAACTATCTAGTTACTTACTTATCAAGTCGAACATTTCCTGAGGATATGAGTGAAGGCCGTCAAAGAGAAATTGAAACTGAAGGAAGAGACTATGCTCTTATTGGAAACCAATTGTATTGGAGAGGTAAGGATCAACACTTACGTCTTTGTGAAAATGAAGATGAGTATATTCCAATTATAGAACAAGCACATGTTGGATTAGCTGGAGGCCACTTTTCTAGTGAGACCATCACAAGAGCAATCTTAATGGGAGGCATATGGTGGCCAACACTTTTTCCAGATGCCAAAGAATATGTTCGAAGGTATGATGCTTTTCAACGAGCAAAAATGCCAACATGTGTAGATAGCATGCCCTTAAGACCAATGATGGGAGCTAGAGCTTTCGCAAAATGGGGTATAGACTTTGTTGGGCCAATACAGCCACCTACTTATAGAACCCAAGCTCAGTATATCATTGTAGCTACGGACTATTTGACCAAGTGGGCCAAGGCTAAAGCAACTCAAAAGTATGATGCCGGAACCACTACCGCATTCTTATATGAGTAGTATTCACAAGTTATGGACTGCCAATAGAAATTGTCAGTGTCGGGGAGCTCATTTTCTCAATGAGGTAATCGAGTATTTTCTTAATGAATTTATGGTCATCCATAACAAATCAGCTCCCTATCACTCACAGGCAAACGGACAAGCTGAGCATACGAACAAAATTTTTAGCTCTGTATCGACTAAAGTGGTTAGTTCAGGAATGACAGACTGGGAAATGAATCTCCATGTTGCTCTATGGGCTTATCGAGTTTCATTCAAAACACCTTTGAATGCTACACCCTTTAACCTTGTTTATGGTCTTGATGTCATACTGCCAATAGAATTTCTATTGCTGACACTAAGGGTAGCTAAGGATCTTGAGTGGACTGGACATGAATTGTTAGAGAGATTAGAAGATTTAGAAAAACTAGACGAGCAAAGGCTCACTACAGTAGCTCACATCTATGCATAAAAGAGAAAACAAAAACAATTTTTTGATTCCCATCTCATCACAAAAATTTTCATGAAAGGGGACTTAGTTTTAGTCTATTCCTTTAAGCAACACATTCCAAGTTTAAGAAAAAAGAAATGGACCGTTTATCATTGAAGATGTGTCTCCAAGCGAGCAGTTAAGCTATCCACCCTAGATGGTGAACCAATGGCTAATTGGATTAGTGGATGTCATTTAAAGAAGTACAATTTTCCACTAACCAATGAATTGCTGGAAAGAATGCATGCAGCCAAACAAAGGAGGTTTAAACGACAGCAGAGTATTAATGAAGCCCAAGAGGAAGGTCGGCTTTGGGTACTCAAACGGAAAGCTGCTCTCAAGAATGAACAGATATCAATTCCCATCGACACTCTGGAAATAGATGACCGACAATGGGAATTGCCAAAAGATGCCGTATCAACAGATGATGAATGGTTAGATGGAATGGACCTTCGCATCAAAGTACAACTCAACAATCATAGCACAAATGATTTACTCGGTACAGGAGCTAGAGTAAATGCAGTCAGTTACTCCATGTACAAGAAAACAACAACTCACTTCATTGACGGCAGGAATAGCGACAATAAAAAGATGCAACAAGAACCCAACACCAACATTGGGAGTAGTCAACTTGAACGTGATAGTACATGGATGTTCATGTCCTCATCAATTTTTATGCTTACCAGAAGAACACATAAATGAGACGATGATCCTTGGAATTTCCTGGATGCAGACATACAAAGCAGTACAAGATTCGGATACAAATAAGCTCAAGCTATCAGCTAAAGGCGGGCAACTCATTGTTCCAATTGCACCAAGCAAGGAGGAATGGAAAGGAAGCAATCAGCAGACCAAACCACAAAGTAATCAATCTTCTCCATCCTATCGACAAGAAAATGCTACAAGTAGCATGCAAGGAGTCAAGAAAATTTGGGTACCAAAAGCACAGCTTAAGGATAAGCCGATTCAAATAGGGGTACCCAAAACGTCATCGACAGCACCAAAGACGGTTCCAAAGGTCAAAACACAGAGACGAGCATCTCCGAGAAAGGAACCTAACACGAAATGGGTTTGAAAAAAAGAAGAAGCACTTATCTTCTCCACAAACGGGAAAACTAATCAAGCAATGGAGAGTTAAGTCTAAGAAGACTCCACCCCACCATTCTGCACCAAGCAAACCAAGCTACCAATGGCGGGAAAAAGCTTGACAAAAACCATTATTGGTACCTAAAGCTCAGACAATCAGCGTGCTGAAGCATCTTGATGGAACAATCAAGAAGAGAGCACACAAGCTACAAGATTTGCTCTTTGGAAGACAGCATCAGAAAGCCTCGACATCAAAAACCCTCGAGTTAATTACTCAAGACCCAACTCTTGCACAACATATCGGTTTGAACTACATTGATCTTCAAAGCATGGTAGAGCTAACCAAGGCTATGCATAGACATGATTATTCAACCCATGCACACAGCCATCCCGGAGTACGCCATCTAGGAGGGGTGAAAGGGTACTAAGTAATTAAGGGCAATGTTTGAAGAGGGAGGATAAAGTTTGATGTTAACGTGTGATTTTTTGCAAAATTAACTAATAATGCCCTTATATATCATCAACAGGGGAAAATTCACTGATAAAATCTTCTCAATGAGTGTAAATAATGTATATACTATCAGAAAACCATTAAAAAACAGTGCTTTTTTGTTATTTTTCATCATTTTTCTCGATATTGAGACTTTAAAATGGAGAAATCTAGGAAAAAAACAATAAAGCTATGATTTTAAATGGATTTTCTTAATTATCAGATTTTTATTTTTCTTTTGTAGCACATTTTGTTATTTTCTTTGATTTTTCTCAATAAACAGGTCAAAAATTAATAGTAATAGCAAGGGAGATCATATGGAAAAATTGAAGACACGATGCTGATAAAAAAGACAAGGCGGACAAGCACAAAAATTTTCAATGAAATCGGAAAATGGAAGCGAGAAGCCTAAATTAGGCGACCATACCTACTTTTGCAAAATTCTTGCGGAATGAGCTACAGGAATCCGATCGGGAAAAGTTTTTAGTCTAACATAGATTTCACGGCCTAGTAGGACTAACAGGGGAATCTGGGAAAAATTGGTTCGGGAAGTCCGAGTATAGATACCCAAGGTAGGCTAAAATCACCTTATTTCCACTTGTTGCCCTTGGAGAGAGAGCATTTCGACTTCTTTTGCGCGTACTTTTTGGAGTCTACAGTCACCCGTTTTCAGTGCCGTCTCACACAAGACATGATGAGTAAGTTCTTTACTCATCCATGATCCATTTTGTACGGCCGGAAGCTAGTCTAAACCTCTAGAAAAAATCCTAGATCCAGGCAATGCACGAAGACCTACGACCAAAAACTGACCATAGCGATCTGTTAGCTCCACCAAATCAGATGGGATTTAAACTGTAGCATGCCCTAACATAATAGAACCTTTCTATATCATCAGTTGACCATTTGGAAAGGGTCGAGGGGGTCCCCAGTAGAAAAGCTAGGTTTTTGGCAGATGCCAGAATTCGATTCTAACTTTATAGACAAGCGCTTGCCTACAAGGTTTATATACAATGTATATGATTGGTTTGGTAAAATCAATCAAGCAAAGCCCTCGAAAAGTATAAAACGGCTCAAAGGCTACAAAGCGTCAAATTTGACATACAAGGTCAAACTGACTCCAAATGAGCCAGAATTGGATGAGTTGCTTCACAACTTGCGGACAAGTCCAAAGCCTCAAAAGTGACAAACCAGCTCAACAGGCATTGTAGTCATAGAAATTGGTGATTTCAGAGTCGACAAATCACAAAGTGATGCCGGCAAGACCAAACTTTACCATATTCAATTTAGGACTTGTTTTAGGTGTATAGAATGTGTTTAGGTCAAAAAGTTTAAGTTTTGCAAGAAAATGTGACTGCTATAAATAATCGTGATTATTTACTTTTGCACTATTTTTGCTTGAAAACTGCAAAATCATCTCACATATCATTTGTACACACCTAATACATACCAAAAGTCAAGTATGAGCAAAACTGATCACATATAACTTGGAAAATTGCCAAAAAATGCAAAAAAGTATTTGCAAGCCAATTTCTGAGTTATGGACCACATTTCTTGATCAAAACCACCTCATATGCCATACACAAGGTCTATACAATGCCTAGAACCAAGTTGTGCCAAAAAATGTTGATTTTGGTAGAAAAGTTAATAATCACGATTATTTACTTTTATACCAAAATGGGGGAATTTTTCTATTTTGCCATCACACATCCAAAGTACATGATGACCTAAGCCCACTAGCCAAGTTTGAACTAATTTGGAGCTCAAAATCTCAAATTTCCTTTATATCTGTTGTTTCAGAGACCTAAAGCCAAAATCTGGTACCATTTTCAACCTATGCACCCAAATGAGCCCATATTTCACTCAGAGTATCTATTTGGTATATACTTCAAGCGCCTGTAATGCCAAATTTGCAAAAAGTTGAAAAATTTACTCAGTTGTAAATAATCGTGATTATTTACTTTTATTGCAATTTTTTGTTTGGACCTTATAATTTTGTTCCTTGTATGTTTTTATACATCTGTGCTTCTTCAAAAATTGATTTGAAGCAAATTGGACCAAAATTGTTGGCATTTCAGACTGAAGGACATTTCAGAGAAAAATTTGTCAAATTGGCTAACTTTGACGCTCTATTCACTGAACAGGAGCCATGCAAGCAGCAAAGAGGGCCAAGAAGAAGCTCAACCAAAAAGTAAAGTTGCAAGAGTTACCAGCATATCAACTAGACCCTGATTCAGTCAAGAATGCAAAAGCGACCTATCTCTCAAAGGAACAGCTTGAGGAGCACAACACCAGAGTGTTCATCAGCAGATTCAAGAGCAAGGAAGGACATCAGGTAGAGTTGCAACTTCTACCCAAACAAGTATATGATGTCGCTGCAAAACCCGAGACTAAAGAAGCAAGCCGAAGGCTAGGACTCTAAGATTTTTATGAACAAGAGCCTAGTGGGGTGGACTTCCAAAAGGCTTAAGAGCTTTTGTCTAGGATCAAAGAAGATGGAACTGCATAGATCTCTGACCCTCAAGGGAATAAAGTTGAAGTGGTGATCACCAAGGAGATAGTGACAGAAGCACTCAGACTGCCAGCAACAGAAGGAATGACAATGAGGGCAAGAGACAAAAAGACGGCCGAAACTTTCACCAAAGAAATCACCCCGGCCACATTTGCAGACCTCATTCACAAACAGGTGGAAGAGCCCGCAAGGTTATACCACCAACACTTCCATTTCCTTGCTAAGAGGCCTCCAAGGTATACAACGCCCAATCATGCGGCTGCCACCACCTTTACGCAAGTCCTCAAGTCAATGACCAGGCATCCTATTGACCACGCACAATATGTCTTGTCCACATTAAAAGGGACAAAGAAAGAAGGAAAAATCACATACCTGGGTACACCAGAGGTTTTGACAAGGATTGCTTATCATGCCATCGGCATGGCCGACAACTTGCCACCTACCCCATATCAAAACACTTGGATAATGGCAGCACAACCTTCCCATCGAGCTACAAGATCTGCCAAGAGATCCTACAAGTCTGATGAAGAGTCGGCTGATAGCTCGCCAGAATGGCACAGCAGTGATAGCTCAGATAATGAAGAAAAAAGAGCACGACGGGAGGAAATGAAGAGAAAATCTGTGGCAGCACACCAGGAGGAACCCGTACAAAAGCAAGACCGGTTTGAACAAGAAAAACACTCTTACCAACGCAGTCGCCAAGCACAAGAAAAGGACCCAAAAAAGTGGGTGCCTATTGGGCTTAAAGGACCAATGTAGTGGCTCATCAACACAGAGAAAAACTGGTTCATCATAATACTCTTATCCTCTCATAACTTGGATTTAACATTCAAAAACAGTAACATGAGACAGAGTATATGGATTGATGGAAGAAGTAACTCATAATAGAGAGTAAGAGTGCTTCATTCATCAAGAACAAACTACAGATATCTCAGTACAATCCGCTCCTTCATAGCGTACAGAACCGACTTATATAAACTTTTCCAAGAAGTTATAACAACCTCAATCTCAATACAGTATAACTATAAAATATCCGATTGATCAACAACCGACTAACTACAATCTGACTTACTACATATCCGATGAAGCATATTCGACTGACTAACAAAACAAATCTGACTAACTACAAAACTGACATACTAATATGCCTATCAACACATGGCACGCCCCGGTGGTGGATTGCCTAGAAATCCGACTCAAATCCACATATCTCTTGATCAAAAAGAGATAGACAAAATACTGATTCTTTACCACCCTTAAATTGTAGATTTGGCAACATCTTTAGTAAACACTTCATGAACAACTTGATCTTCAGTAAACACTTGATCTCCAGCATCTGCAACAACTGCAAATTCCTGCTGAGGTGCACTCTCCATTAAAATATCACCCACTGCCAAGTCCTGCTGAGGTTCATCCTCCACTGAAAGCTCTTCAACATTTGACTTCTGAACCTGATCCTCAGCTTGCAAAGTCTGAACAGAAAAATCCACTAACTTCTTCAATGCAGAACCCGATCCAAACATATGTTCTTCCTCTTTATGAAACTCTTTTCCCTTGTAATCTTGCAACTGCTCTAGATAAATCTACTTCTCTTTCTTCAAGTGTTCCATTGTCTCCAACAAATCAGCTTCATAAGAACTAACAAATCCTGCTTTTCACAGCTTTATAAGGATATTTGACAATTGAAGTCAATCTCTCTCTCATGGACTTCCACACATCTTGCATCCCATCTACTAACTGCTGCCTGACCAAATTCAGATCTCCTTCTTACATAAGCACTCCAGTGACATTTACATCCTGTTGAGCCAATACCCGCTTCTCTAATTCCTGTAAAGGTTTCAACCTCTATTGAAGCATCTCATTTTGTACCCGTAATTCTGTATTTTTGACAGAAATCTGATCCAATTCAGAATTAACTCTACTTTCCAAATCTTTTGTCCAATCTTGAAACATACCCAAGGACAGTTTAACCTTGGCTACTTCCTGTTGATGTAGCTGTAATTGAAGCTGCATTTCCTGCTGATGTCTTTCTTTCATGTCCACTAATTCCAATTTCAGACCTTCCACTAACTTCGATTGTTGCTGTAGCATGAGTTTTGGAACATCAAAATCTGCAACACTTTGTAATTGCTCTTCCATCTGCTGTTGCTGATCAGTGACAAAGCCTTGTAAAGCCTTAAGCATTTTAAGAGTTGTTGGTACATCAAAAACCCTAATTTCAAACTTTGATGTAGAACTTGGACCAACTGTAGAAAAGTCGAAGGTTTTGGCTACTTCATGCATAGAAGCATCCAATTTCCTCTTTTTAGGCATTGTGAAAGTCTTGCCTATAATCTTGCTTGGTGTTTTTTCAATAAATCACCCATGAGTGAGTTATGCTCAGGACTAGCCAATACCATTTTTGCCTCTTCCTCAGTATAACCTGCAGCAATCAAATCTTGTAAAGTCTGCAATTTGTCTTCACCACCTGTAGTGATAGCTAATTTCTCAGATATTTTATCTGATCCTGTACTGGAGTTGACTCAAGACTAGGAGTCATAGCAGACACTGAAATCTCTCCCATTTCCACTCTTTGAGAAAAAACAAATAGAGCTAAAAGAAATGTTGATAGCCTGCTATTGCACCGTGTCTACCTCTTATCCATGTTGAGAATATCTACATGAATTCTCTCATAAACCTTGTGAGCCCAGCTAACTTTACCCCCATTCTCAGCAAAACATAATGGTGCCCAATTGTCTTTAGACATGTAGTCATACTTGGCTAGAAAACAAACCCTTTCTAAGAACCACTTAAGTTGTTCTCTTCTACAATAGTCCACTTTTTTTAAACATGAAATACTGTCTACCCCCTTCCCTTGGACCAAACTCTTTTTTCAAGTCTTCATCAGAACATTTGGGTGTTGTAGTTATAGAGGTGAAAGGAAGATGAAATACCTGTGCAACCCTGAGATTTACCTTTTCCAATATAGCTCCTTTGGATTCCTTAATAATTCCATTTGTGTCTTGGCATAGATGTTTGCTTTCCATTGACTCCAAGGAAGTGTAGCAAACTCATACACGCCAACTGCCTTCAGCCATCTCTCATTGCGTTAAGCCTAACAGTCAATCTCCACTTTAAAATCTGTGAACAGCTCCATGAGGCACTGCAACATCTTGCTAGAGGATAAAGGAGCTATTTCCTCTTCTAGGAGCACTTCAACATCATCCTCTAGATCAGACACATCCACTCTGAGCGTGACACCCTTCCTGCGAGGGTGCAACTTACATGCATCACCCTGCTCATCATCTGGCGAAGGTTTCATCACTGAACCTCATTTTTCTTTAGGCATGGTGGGCGTAGAAGGAGAAGAAATCTTAAAGGGCTACTGCGTATACATGCAAGATCGTCTTACGTGATTCACACAAGCGCGAAAATGTCTAAAAGGGTGTGATGTGATTACTCCCTCCCGCACTCATGATAGCGCTTAGTGGAGAGCACTTTGCACACTCTTCCACGCCAAATTTGTATCCTAAACATTTTTTTAATAATCTGATAAGTTGCAATCCGATCTAGTATATTCCAAGAAAGCACATTCCGAGCCAGTGAAATCCGACCCAGTATCTAACTGAAATCCCTGTATTATCTGATGAAGGTCCATTAGTAACCTGTTCCATAGTATCGGGAAAAATTCCGATAACTTCACAGAAGGCATCATCTGGCACAGTAGGTTTAATCGATTCCAAATGAGGTGGCTTTCCCTGAAATTTCTTTAACCTGAACCCATTGACATGTTTATCCACTCTAGTGCCAAATACATCTGCCACAATGAATGTTTCCTAACCTAAGTCCTTCATAATCTGATATGGTCCTTTATATCTCAAGTTCAGCTTTCCAGGATGAGGACCCCAACCTGGATTTGTATAGCATAACCCAATCTCCCACGTGGAAAACTTTGAATTTGGCATTCATGCTTACCCAAGCTTTCCTTCTTCTCTGAATCACCTCTATAATGTATTAGCTGACCAACCTGTCTTCCTCCAGTTGCATTAAATACCTGCTTCTGTGCTGAACTGATAACTTTGGAGTCATTTTCTCAGCACTAATTCGGAGGCTGGGTACCACAAACTCCATAGGGACCAAAGATTCAAGACCATACACTAATCTGAAGGGAGTCATACCTGTTGTTACCTTAAAGGCTGTTCTAAAAGACCACAAAGCAGAATCTAGCTTTTCATCCCAGTCTTTTCTATTTTCTTGAACAATCTTCTTCAAAATTTTAATAAGTGTTTTATTGGTACTTTCAGCCTGTCCATTGGCCTGGGGATGATAAGCTGTAGATTTTTTGTGCATAATCATGTGGGTTTTAGTTAACTCAAAAATCACTTCATTCATAAAATGTGTCCCTCTATCACTGACTAATTCAACAGGGCAACCAAACCTGGTCATTATGTTGTGATACAGAGCATTGTTATCTTTTAAATCCATAGCTTCCACCCACTTAGTGCAATAATCAGTAGCAACCAAAATGTATTTGCACCCCCTACTAGTTGTAGGCTTTACTGGTCCCACAAAATCCATACCCCATTTCTTAAATGGTTCCAATGGTAATATAGGATGATATGTCATCCTGTCCTTAGAATCAGGTTGACGAAACTGTTGACATACCACACAACTTTTTGCATAGGAATGAGCATCCTTCAATACAGTAGGCCACTATAAACCAGCTTGTAATATCTTTTTTCCTGTGATATCTGTTAGGAAATAAGATGTAGCTAAATAGATAAATGAGTAGATTACTTAATGGAGAGAGACAGATTTACATACACGAGATTATATAGTAGAGAGAGAGAGAGAGAGTACACACGATATACGTGGTTCACCCAATGTGGGCTACGTCCACGGGAAAGCAGCCACTCAATGGCTTTAGTACTTCAAAACAAGAAGTAGTTTACAAAGGGATTATACCCTTAATGGAGCTCCCGCCTTGCTTCACTCTCACCACCTCACACTCACCTTGTTGCACCAACTTCACACTCTATGAAATGTGTGTAGAAATGGCCTCCTTTTATAGGCCAAAAGGGTTGCCCTCTCTCATGAGAGGCAGCCATGTGTAGCCGCCCTTGTGTAGATAAGTCCAAATCGGACCCTCCAATCTGCCCATGTGTAGCCGCCCTTGAGAAGACAAGTCCGGCCATTGAATTCGGCCACCGGCCACCGGGCATTGACTTCTGACCACCGGCCACCGGCCATCGGCCAACCGACGGTTTTTTCCCGGCCGTCGTCCAGCCATAATATTCCGGCGAAAAGGAATATTCCGACCATAATATTCCGCCCCCGAGGCCCCTAAACTTGCCCCTGATTTTTGGCCGTGAAAATTTTGGTTTCCAGCGAGTGATTTTCCTACATGCACGATGGCTTCTCCTCATAATGGGGGCCTTACAAATGTGCGCTTTTACCACAGAAAATTACAAGGGTAAATCAGGCCCCATACTTAACAATCTCCCACTTGGAGACTGATCTCTAAACCAAACCTGTGACTGCTTTCCATTCTGGCATCTTCTCCTTGAATGCCGATTGAAGATGAGCAAAAGCTCAACTTCTCCTTGTTGACCACCTTTGTAAACATGTCTGCAGGATTTTCACTTGTATGCACCTTTCCTAGGTTTAGCTGTCCCTCTTCCAAAAGAGTGCGTATGAAGTGATATCTCACCTCAATGTGCTTTGTCCTTGAATGAAAGTCTGAGTTCTTTGCAAGATGGATAGTGCTTTGGCTATCACTGTACAAGACACAATTGTCTTGTTTGAATTCAAGCTCTTCTAAGAATCTGTGAAGCCACATAATTTCTTTGCTTGCCTCCGTCATTGCTACATACTCTGCTTCCGTGGTAGAAAGTGAAACCACTTTCTACAGCTTTGAAGCCCAGCTTACTTCTGTGCCTCCAACCGTGAACACATAGCCAGTAGTGCTCCTTCGAGTATCTTTGTCACCTGCCATATCTGCATCATCATACCCTTCTAGAAAAATATCAGTTCCTCCAAAATACAAAGCATTTGTTGTTGTCCCTTTTAGATACCTAAGTATCCACTTCACAGCTTGCCAATGCTCTTTACCTGGGTTGTCCATGAACCTACTCACAACTCCCACTGCATGTGCAATGTCTGGCCTTGTCCAGACCATAGCATACATTAGAGAACCTACCGCTGCAGCATATGGAACATTAGACATATAGACTATCTCCTCTTGTGTCTTTGGACACATATCCTTTGTTAGTTTAAAGTGACCAGCCAAAGGTGTAGAAACTGGTTTTGCATTTTGCATTGCAAACCTTTCTAGTACCTTCTTGATGTAATCCTCTTGAGATAGCTTTATTGTCTTCTTCATCCTGTCCCTTGATATTTTCATACCAAGTGTCCTCTTTGCAGCACCTAAATCTTTCATTGAAAAAGATTTAGACAGATCCTCTTTTAGGTCATCAACATACAACATTAGGATGATGAATTTCCCATCTCTCAAATTCTTCGTGTAGACGCAGTGATCCGAGTTTCATCTTGTGAATCCATGATCCAACATCCATCGATCAAACTTCAAGTACCATTGTCTTGATGCTTGCTTTAAACCATACAAGCTCTTCTTTAATCTACAAACAATCTTCTCCTTACCTTTTACTTCATACCCCTTTGGTTGAAGCATGTAGATTTCCTCCTCTAAGTCACCGTGAGGGAATGCCGTATTTACATCCATTTGCTCGAGATTTAGATCATGAGCACCCACAAGGCTTAAGACAAGTCTGATTGAGTTCATTTTTACAACAGGAGAAAATATTTCATTGAAGTCAATACCTTTCTTTTGAGAAAACCCTTTTACCACAAGCCTAGACTTGTACCTTTTCTTCCCACCTTCTTCTTCCTTCACCTTGTACACCCATTTGTTTTGAAGTGCCCGCTTACCTTTAGGCAACTCAACCAACTCCCATGTTTGGTTGCGATGTAGTGAGTCCATCTCCACTTGCATGCTCTTCGTCCATTCTTCTTTGGATTCATGTTGCATAGCTTCTTCGTATGATTCCGGCTCTCCAGAATCTGAGATCAAGAGATGGTTGAAGGAAGGAACAAATCTTTCTGGAGGTCTACTTGCTCTTGTAGATCTTCGGGGAATAGGTTGAGGCTCCTCATTTGGTTGACGTTGTTGCACATTGTCACCGTTTGCAGTCCTTGAGTCTTCACAGTCCTCAAGCTCCATGTACTCATCACCTGTTTCGTTTGTTTGATTTCTTTCCAAGTAATCTTTGTACATATTTTTTTCGTTAAAAATTACATCCCTACTCCTTAAGATTTTACCATCTTCAGGATTCCATACGCGATACCCAAAGTCACCTTCTCCATAGCCAATGAAGAAACACTTTTTGGACTTTGCATCTACCTTTGATCTTAGGCTTCTATCTATGTGCATGAAAGCCTCACACCCAAACACTTTGAGAAATGCATAATTCACCGGTTTACCTATCCATGCCTCTTCTGGAACTCCCCCATCCAATGCCGTTGAGGGTGACCGATTGATTAAGTACACAGACGTACTTACAGCTTCCGCCCAAAGCTCAAGCGGTAGGCCTGCATGTAGCCGCATGCTTCATGCTCGCTCCATGATTGTCCTGTTCATCCTTTCCAAAATCCCATTTTGTTGAGGTGTCCTTGGGGTTGTCCTTTGCCTCCGAATGCCATTGCTAGCACAAAAGGTTTCAAAAGCTTGGCTGCAATATTCACCTCCATTGTCGGATCTGAGGCATTTAACCTTGGTTCCTGTTTCATTCTCCACAAAGTCTTTCCACCTTTGAAATATGGAAAATACATCGGACTTATTCTTCATGACATAAACCCATGTTTTTCTAGTCACATCATCTATGAATGTTACATAGTACAATGAGCCACCAAGTGATGGTGTACTTGCAGGACCCCAAACATCAGAATGAACCAACTCAAGTTTTTTATTTTTTCTTTCATTTCCTGATTTTTGAAATTTCACCCTCTTTTGTTTACCATAAACACAATCTTCACAGAACTCTAAGTCCACTTCTTTCAAACCTGGTAGAAGCTTCTTTGTTTGAAGGATTTCCATTTCTTTGGCACTCATATGCCCAAGCCAGTAGTGCCACACCACACTGTCAACTTCTGTAGTTGCTGCACAAGCTGAAGGTTGCGTGCTAATAGTACACAAGTAAAGTGTACCGAATTTTTCTCCCTTGGCAACCACCAAAGATCCCTTTGAGATCTTCCACCGTTTGTTTCCGAATGCAATGTTGTGACCTTCATCATCCAATTGTCCTGTAGAGATCAATTTTTTGCGAAGAGAAGGAACATGCCTAACATCTTTAAGCTTCCACTCATTTCCATTAGAAGTTTTGACAGAAACTGTACCTTTGCAGACAATTTCACAAGCTTCATCATCTCCCAAGTATACATACCCAAAATTACCTTTGGTGTAATCTTGGAAATGTTGCTTGTTTGGTGTCGCATGGAATGAAGCCCCGAAATCTACTATCTAGGAATTAGACACATTGTCTAATGAGAGAATTAGGGCATCTTGCTCTACTTTACCTACCATATTGGCCTCCGATGTTGGCTTGTTGTCTTGCGACTCTGTCTCCTTCTTCTTCTTGGACCAGCAATCCTTCTTGACGTGGCCCTTCTTGCCGCAGTTCCAACATTCAAGAACTGACTTTGTGCGTGACTTTCTTCGCCTTGAGCGATCACGACCCTTTTGGTTTTTGAACCTCTCCTTAGGCCTTCCTCTTGTTTCTACTGACAGTGCAACACTTGATGATTCTCTTGTGCTTCTCCTTCGTATTTCCTCGCTTAGGAGAACGCCCACAACATCATCAAACTTAAGAGTATTTGTGCTAGAAATAGAATTACTTACAGCCATCACAAGGCTGTCCCAATTATCCAGTATAGATGATAGTATAAGGAGAGCTCGCACTTCGTCATCAAAATTGATTTTCATCGATCGAAGTTGACTTATGTTTGTGTTAAAGTTATCTAGGTGTTCTGCAACTGAACCATTCTCTGCCATCTTTAGATTGAACAAGCGCTTCATAAGAAATACCTTATTGGATGTTGATGGTTTCTCGTAGAAGTCGTCAAGTGACTTCATCAAGTCCTTCGTGGTCTTCATCTCCAAAACATTGAAGGCCACTGTTGACGCTAAGCTTAACCGGATTGTTCCCAGTGACTTTCGATCAAGGACAATCCATGCTTCATCTGCCATCATTGCGGGATTCTTTGCAAGACCGCCTACTGGCAAATAGAGGTCCTTCTGGTAGAGATAGTCTTCAATCTGCATCTTCCAATGTTGGTAGTTTTTCCGTTGAACTTCTCAAGCTTGTGCTTCCCTTCCTCCGCCATAACTCCCACTCAATTCAAGGAATCCTTTCCTTGGGATAATTTAGCTACGAGCAAACCTTGCTCTGATACCAGTTGTTAGGAAATAAGACGTAGCTAAATAGATAAATGAGTAGATTACTTAATGGAGAGAGACAGATTTACATACACGAGATTATAGAGTAGAGAGAGAGAGAGAGAGAGAGTACACACGATATACGTGGTTCACCCAATGTGGGCTACGTCCACGGGAAACCAGCCACTCAATGGCTTTAGTACTTCAAAACAAGAAGTAGTTTACAAAGGGATTATACCCTTGATGGAGCTCCCGCCTTGCTTCACTCTCACCACCTCACACTCACCTTGTTGCATCAACTTCACACTCTATGAAATGTGCGTAGAAATGGCCTCCTTTTATAGGCCAAAAGGGTTGCCCTCTCTCATGAGAGGCAGCCATGGCCCTTGTGTAGATAAGTCCAAATCGGACCCTCCAATCCGCCCATGTGTGGCTGCCCTTGAGAAGACAAGTCCGCTTTTGAATTCGGCCACCAGCCACCGGCCATTGACTTCCAACCACCGGCCACCGGTCATTGACTACCGGCCATCAGCCAACCGACGGTTGTTTTCCGACCGCTTTCCGGTCGCCGTCCGGCCATAATATTCCGGCGAGGGGAAAAAAAGTCACGGGGGCTTCCGCCCCCGAGGCCCCTAAAGTTGCCCCTGATTTTTGGCCGTGAAAATTTTGGTTTCCGGCGAGTGATTTTCCTTCACGCACGATGGCTTCTCCTCATAATGGGGGCCTTACAAATGTGCGCTTTTACCATAGAAAATTACAAGGGTAAATCAGGCTCCATACTTAACAATATCCCCTGAGAAATGACCTCCTGCTGCTCCAAAATGAGCTTCTTACAACACAACTGATTGCTCAAAATCTGGTACACATCTCCTAATTACCTAATCAATCCCTTTTCTATATAAATCTCCAACAAATACCAAAAAATGTCTGCTAGTGAGAGCAAATTTCCTTCTTTGATCTGTTGTAAACTCAGTTGGCATGATACCATCAGTTAAGAAAACAAGCATTTGATCATACCATGAATCAGTAATGGAACTCTGAATTTCAAATAAATCTGCATCTGGTAATTGATCCTGAACTCCTGTCGGTAGTTCTCCTGTCTCAATCTGGCTCAGATAATCAACTATTGCATGCTCTTTTCCAGGTGTATGAACAATGATGAAGTCAAACTCCTGTAGCAGTAACATCCACCTTGCTAACCTACCTGTAAGTAAGGGCTTTTTGATAAGGTAAAGCAAATCTTGGTGATCAACATGGAATATGACTCTATTGCATAGGAGGTACTGCTTGAATTTATTCAAAGCATAAACCATCCGTAAGGCTTCCGTCTCAGTTACTGTATAATTCTTCTCAACAGAGGTAAGTACCCTATTGGCATAGTACACAGGTCGGAACCACCCCCTGGTCTTCTCTTGCATTAACGCAGCTCCAATAGCCACATCCGAGGCATCAACAAATACATGGAATGGTAGTACCCAATCTGGAGGTTGTAATATAGGAGGAACCGGCAACATTTTCTTTAAAATCTGAAATGATTTCTCCTGAGGTTTAGACCATACAAAGTCTACATGATTTTTTGTTAAGTGGGTAAGAGGCATGCACACATTAGCCAAATATCTGATGTACCTGCTATGCCATTTGATTTGTCTCACAAATCTTCTCAATTCCTGTAAAAATTCTCCATCCACATAAATGCTAACTTTGACCATCTTTGGGTCATCCTCCGTCCCTAAATTCAACTCTCTGAATTCATCCGGTTGTACTCTTTTAGAGCCACCAAACCTTTTTTTCTAAATATTTTCTACCATGTCTCTGGCATCTCTTTCCTCTTGCTGAACTTCTTCTTTGGTACTGGAAGATACACTCTAATCCATCAACTTTAGTATGTCGGATCCCTGAATTTCCTGACCCATAGCAGTTTCAACAACAATTTCTTTAGGTTCCTATTCTTTCTGCAAAATACCTTCAATGTCTACTTCAAACACTGGAACCACGTCGAATTAGCCTACAAAAAGGCTTCCTCCTCATCATCCTCTACTTCTTCAGCAAGACTAATGATTGAGCAAACAGTGGCCTTTCTTTGCCAGGAATGTGCTTTCTACCCACCTTCTTTTGCTATTGCAGTCTCTCTTCGAGATCGGAATTCTCCTCCAGAACCTGATGTTGCATCTCCTTCTGAACATGTTTATGCACCTGATCTCTTACTCCTCTTTGCTGTTCCTAGTCAATTGGACCTTTGGCCTTAGACTGTGTGACAGCCAATACATCAATCCCTGGCTCTAGATGCTCTGGATGGTTGCAATCAATCTCCACATTATCATATTCCTCAAGTTGGTCTGTTGTTGCTGATCCAGTATTTGGCCCTTGATAGATTGGAATATCTATAATGATGACATTAGCCTATGCCTGTGGTTGATTCTGAGGAGGTTGTGGAGGACCTGCTTGCTGGTTCTCCTGATTAAAAGGCACTATCAGAATACCCCTTTCTTCTCTATGCTTTACCCACAATGCACATCTAAGACCTATCCAATGATTAGGGTCACCACAATAGACACAAGACATTACCCCTTGGGGTCTTCTCTGATTATTATCCTGATTTCTACCAGGTCCTCTCTGATTCCCCTGTCCTGTTGGTCTTCCTCGAAATGGAGCCACTTGATTTTCCTCTACTGAAGCATTACCCCGACGCGTACCTGAAGATGGTTTATTCCTCTGTTTAGGATTGTACCAACACTGAGCAATGGTATGCCCATCCTTCTCACAGATTTCACAAAACCTCTTGTCCTTAGGAGCTATAACTGAATATCCAATACTCTTCAATTGCTGGATCAGATCAACCTCATCACCTGCCTTGTCCTTCTTTTTCTTAGCAGGATTCTTTTTCTTCTTTGTATCCTCTTCATCAAAGAAACTCTCTGAATCCAAGTCAGCAGAAGAAGATGTATCTGAATCAGAACCCGATTCAGAATTCTTGGCTCCTCTTTTGCTAGACTTGGCCATGCCAAACCTCTTCTCAACTCTAGATGCAGCTTGTACAAGGTTATTAAATCCTCCTGCAATGTCAATGCTAGCTACTGCATTTTTAATCCCACTTCTTAAACCCTTCAAGAAATAACTTGCCAACATTTCATCAGTCGGTCGCTCATTTCCCTGCAGTCTTTCAACAATGATTCTGAATTTTTGAGCAAAATCTTCTACTAGCATTGTACCTTGTTTGATATGACGCATCTTTATTAAAATATCAGTAGGAGTTTTCTCCTTTCTGAATCTTTGTAAAAAAGCTAGTCTAAGTGCATTGTAAGTAGGAAAGTGAGCTATACCATATTGGCTGAACCAACTCATGGCCTTTCCTTCAAATGTGGCTGCAAATTGCTAAAGTTTGATAGGATCAAGGTACATAACCTGATATCCACTTGCTTGCCACCTTGTTTCAAATTGAGCTACATGACAATCAGTATCCTCTTTTGACTTCCCTCTAAACTTGGCTGATTTAATCTGTGGGTTAGTAGGTTGTTGAGCCATGGGGATAGGAGTCGGGAGTCTTGCAGGTCTTTGCCTGTTAGAAACCCTCAGTGGGTCGAAGTGGAGTCGCCTTCTACTTCTTGCAGGGCCTCCTATCAAGAGTAACGCTCCAGCAAATTGCCTCACTGCCCTTCCCGTTGCTGCTCCAGAACCCTCCCCACCAAGATTTACCAATGGTTCTTCAAGTGATTGATCAGTCCCATCATCTTCACGTATATCATCATAATGGAAAGGATCTATATTGCCTGCCTTGGCGTGAGCCCTTGTGTAATATACTTGAGAGTGTCTCCTACCCCTCTCGGACATGCATTATTCTAGAAAATACCTTCATAAACAGAAATGGAATACCTGATAACTGCATACATCCTCAACAAAGAGAACATAACCCGCAGGATCACCAAATGTGTTGTGGTTCATCAACATAGAGAAAAACTGGTCCATCATAATACTCTTATCCTCTTGTAACTCGGATTTAACATTCAAAAACAGTAACATGAGACAAAGTATCTGGAATGAGAGAAGAAGTAACTCAAAATAGAGAGTAAGAGTGCTTCATTCATCATGAACAAACTAAAGATATCTTAGTACAATCCGCTCCTTCACAGCGTACAAAACCGACTTATATAAACTTTTCCAAGAAGTTATAACAACCTCAGTCTTGATACAGTATAACTGTAAAATATCCGATTGATCAACATCCGACTGACTACAATCCGACTTACTACATATCCGATGAAGCATATCCGACTGACTAAAAAAACAGATCTAAACTGACATACTAATATTCCTGTCAACAACCAAGAACCAAGCATCACACCAGGAAGGAGGCTTAAGACCCCATGGAATCCTTGGAACGGATGTAGCAAGACGCAGAAGCTTTAAAGCTGAAAGAAGCACAAGAAGCAGCAAGTAAAGCTAAAGAGGTGGCAGAACAACAAAAGCAAGTAGACGAAGCCACTGCACAAGGAGAAGAACAACATGCTCAAGGTGATGTGTCTCCCGACATCTCTTCTCCTGTTTCCGAACACCAAGGTCACCCAATGCCGAGCCCACCACTATCACTAGCTGCTAGAACCACGGCAACTGAGCAAACAGAGCCTAAATAGCAAAAGGCAGCTGAATCTTCACAGGAACCTGAACAAAAAGAGGCAATTGAATCAAAATAAAAGGCAACTGGGTCTACACAAGAACAGGAAAAGGAGCACGAGAAAGAGCCAGAAAAGGGCAGCCAGTCTTGCACTAGAAGAGGACACCACAAAGTTTGAGCACGCAAGAGAATAGAAGGCCAAGGAAACACCCTCTACCTCAACACAGCAAGAGAAGGCTGAGGTACCACCCTCTACCTCAATGGAAAAGGATCAGCCACAGCCACAAGGGCAACAACAACAAGCAGCTATGACGCAACCAAAGGATACACAAGAAGCTGCAGAGACATCAAGTCAACTGTCATGAAATGAATACTGGCAATCAAATGACGAAGTCATCCTGCAAGTTAACAAATATGCTAAGAAAATGCAGGATATGACTGAACGAGTTCGCTTAGTAGCACTTTGCCGTAGCACAAGGGCCAAAGAGTTAGAGATGGTGATTGACGCACCCCAAGGGGAGTTAATGACCGACTCAATGTCATCACCGATCTACAGAGGCAAGTGCAAGAGTTGAAAGCAGAAGCTGAACAACATCAGCTCGCCAGGGATAAGCAGCAGAAAGAAATGAAGGTTGAGTTGCTTAAAAAATTGTCAGATGCATGCAAAGCAAAGGATGAGAAACTGACAGAAGTTACAATTGAACTTCTAACCACAACCCTCTCAGTTCAGAAAACTCAAGTACAACTAGATGTAGCCAATGCTTTCCTACAGTACTCAGAACAAAGGATAAATGATCGGGCTATATTCTTGCGGAAAATACGAGAGAATCCACCAACCATGGCCTCGATCAAAGGCATAGACGGGGTCTACAAGGCATTAGAGAAGAAAAACAAAGGCCTCAAGCTAGAGCTTAAGATAGAGCAGTCTCAGCGCAGAGACCTGGCTGAAGGAAATAGCTGAACTCAAAAGACTCAACCAGCTACTAAGAGAGGGACGGCCGGAAACATAAGAAGAGGCAGGCACTTCAGAGCAACCTCAAATAGAAATCCCCTCAGTGTCATTCGTTGAGATGGAGACGCAGCCAACCAAAGAGCTAAGTGGCGAGAAGGAGCTTCAAGTACCCATTACTGAAGCAGACACAGTGCCAATGGTCTAGCTCTCAAAGGCTGAGGAAGATGCACTGAAGGAAAAAATTACATAAGAGGTAGATGAGCAGTGGAAGGCATCAATGGATTGGGAGCTAAGAGTACTTTATTCCGTCAATGTCACACAACTCACTCCCAATCAAATCAATGCAAAATGACACCAACAATCCCTGCCTTACCCTCTGATTAAAGTGGAATTGCTACAAGTAAAAGAAAGGCTTTACACCGACATGAAAGTTGAGGGCGCAGATCAAGACCACCCGAAGTGGAGGCTGAACTGGTTGAACAAGAATCCAAGGTACTTGATTCTGTTCACAAGAGCACCTGCGGCCCTGCAAAAGGATCCTACCTTCTGTCCCGTACCAAGAGCAAGGACCTGGATAGCACATGAGGCACTACTAAAGAAGTGGCCAACTTGGCTGTATTACCCCAGATTGCTTGCTCCAGAGAAGGGACCACCGACTGAAGAATACATGGTGAAAACCCTAAAGGGTGCCATGTCATTCTTTAAAAGTCTAATAGGTTTGTCATGTGCAATGTTATACAAAATCTGTCGAATGTTGCTCACCTGCATCGAAGTGTTCCATGAGCTACAGCAAGAAGGCGTCCCTTCGATGTCATTCCTTGAGGATAACAAAGGGTTGTGCTATGATCTCAGTGGCCAACCTTCCGAATAAGTCCTCTATGGCTTCTACGCCAGGTGTATGTTTCTACCTTCTCACAACATGCTGGCATTCGAGGAAGCGTTCTACACGAGATTCTTCACTTGGCGAATGTAAATATTTGGGCCAGTGATCAGCAACCTGACATCAAGGTTTGTAGGCTACTCAGTAGTGGAGCTGAAAAACAAAGTCACCGTGCAGTTCTTGCAAGTACCGATAAAGAAAGGAAAATCAGATACCAAAAGGCACTCAATGCGCTTAAAGACCGCCTCGCCAACCGTCAACCCAAAGACTACTTCAGCTCATAAAAGTTGTGTCAAGGGACGACACAGGCGAGGAGGGGGGGAATGTTAGCAGCAAGCTAACACGGATACCATTTTTCGAAGTTCTCATTGTAAAAGCACTTATTATTTTGATAAATTGGGAATATCCTATTTTTCGGATAAACCTTGTAATTGATGAGCCAGGGCTACAAGCTTCCAGAATGTATCAACCTGTCATTACCCATCTTTAGTAGAACTCCCAAATTATTAGTTTTGACCACCAAAAACCTTGGCTAAGGTATAAAAGCCAATTTTTAAAAGTTATTATTAAGTTTTGGATAATGAAATACACAGGGTGAGCTAACAACGCTCACTTCTCTCCTTCTCACGCTTCCTACTCCCTCCCCGGTTATCACATTGTAGTCGTGTTTGTTGCATTGCAACCGCATGTAAGAGCTCTACATATTGACGTAAACACATCATAGTATTTTGTAGGTTTTGGCGTTGACCCGTGGCTTGATTTCATCATAAGTAGTAATTTACACTTCAAAATAAAAAACTAAGCATAGGCGGGGTATTGGGGCAGCATTGCTAAGCATTTAGATGCATTCTGGGTCGAAAACGACAAGGTCAAAAATCCACTGCTGTTAATAATTGTGATTTTGGCACTTGACCTAAAGTGGGATTTGAAACCATAAGCATGTGTGCTTAGGTCTTATAAACATGCCTAAAAGTTTTGTTATGTTTGGATGTCATTTGATGCTGTAACGAATGTGATTTGTTTGTCAATGAGCGATTGGCTTTTGGTGATTTCAGTCACTTGAGTGTAGCTTGAGTTAGATGCAAGTTGTTAATTGTTTTCCGAGAGATTGACAACCTCTTGTAGCCTCTATGCACTAGCCGAGTCAGCTTCATCCCATGGATTGACAATTTTTAATCGTGATTCTCGCTAAAACTGCAATAAGATAGGATAGTGAGGTTAGACACGCGTCCCATAGTACTTCAAAGTGTTATCCTGCCAGTCTAGAACTACTTTGTAAGTGCCTATCCATGAAACTCCCAGGATGATTTATTCATTAAGATCCTTGTATGACATAATTTGGAATTGATGAGGACTAAGGATAGTGGTTACCATCAATGTTGATTGAGACATTGGCTTGTCCCAAACTAACCATTGTTCCTCTGTTAGTTGTTCGAAGCTCAATCCTTGGTTGGTCTATTATGGAGTTTGATAGTTTGAGGTATGTAGAATACCGCGTCGTATGGCATTAATGCATGCTCCAATATCCACAGTGCTCTTTTTATTTTTCCATCGGCAAGATGGACATTGATGCATGCATTCATACCTCCAAGAACATTCTTATCGATCTGCTTTGATAGGAGGAGATGGTGTTTCTATTTGTCAAAATGGATCAATATTCTCATTATTTTGTGCTTTAGAACTCACAACTTTTCTTTCTCCTTTGTTTGGCCTTGAATGGATTAAGCTTTTTTCTTTCTATCCTTGGCTTCATGAATCTTATCCAACATTTCAACAATGAGAGGTAGATGACATTTCTTTAATCTACAACCCTTGATCCAGTTAGGCATCTCCTCTCCCTCTGATGTCGCAAGTTGTATGACACCACTGGTGATATGTTGTTGATCACAAATGGGCCATTATCTCAGCTTTTCAAATTGTTGGAGTGTTTCTTCAAGGTATATACTAATACATAGTCTCCCGTTTGAAAATCCTCATTTATGTTGGTCATCAAATTCATTTAGGAAGAAATTGATTTGCAATGCACAATTTCCTTGTTATAAGTATCAAATTTTTATTTTACCTTTAGCACTCAAAGTGAAGTACCCAATGTTAAATTGTGGTTGATTCATTCTTATGTCGAATGACGGATGTTATTTGGAAAGGATCAATCTTTGTGGACTAAGATGTGATTGTGGGTTAATTGTAATGAAATATATCATTATGTCTTTTGAGTGGAGAAAAGCTCACACAAATAAACCATTTACCAATAAAAGCTCGTTGAAGTAATCTCGCAAAAAAATAGTCCCCCTTAGTGCACATCACTTAGTAGATGATGTTAAGAGACTCTACATTTTTACATTTTAGATGACATGCTCACACTACAACACGTTGCAGGAAGAACACACGTGAGTATGGATGACATTACTAACAAGCTACTATATCCAATTCATCTAGATCCACCATATTATGTTCGAATAAATGAAGCCCTTGCTAAGACTATTAGCCAAATAATCAACTTTGTTTCAAACCATTTTTCCTATTGCGATCTTATGCTCCCTAATTTTCCCGGGTTGGCTATCTCACTAATTGGCAGTGAAGGGTTAAAAGAAGATGTTGACAAGGACTGGCTTGTATGAAAATCCCTTGATAAAGCACGTGGGAAGGTCTTGATGCATTTAGTGAGAAATTTGGTTATGATGCATAGCTAGAAAGAGAGCCAGAAGTGCTAAAATCATCAAGCACCAAAATGTCATCCCCAGCACTGGCAGCTTGATTTGCTCCCTAGCCTATATAATGTTTGGAGGCATGACATCACTTATATCTTCACATAAACTTGAAGCAACACATTTGCAACACCATTTGAATTGAAAAGAACATCTTGTTGTGCAATTAAAGGACTAAGAGATTCCCTTGCTTGTCATATGCTGAAAACAACCTAGAGCTTCTTGGCCTTGCACCTTTAGGGTATACCACACAATCAATGTATTCCAAGGGACAAGGTTCCAGATAAGAAGCTCCTCAAGCACTTGTTGTGCTTTCTCAAGTACACACTTAACATACATGCTAATCAAGGCATTTTCAAGCACGACGTTCTTTGTCAACAACAACCGCCTAACAATATCATCCTCAATTATTTTGTTGAGTCAGCATCTTATGTATCGCCACATGCTTTCAAGATGCAAGAATAGATGATTGCAAGTCGAGAGATGCCCTAATTCCTTTGCATCCAATGAAAGAAAACATATCCTTGTTGGGAATATGTTGAAATTTGTGTACGTGTGTGTGTGTGTGTGTGTGTGTGTGTGTGTGTGTGTGTGTGTGTGTGTGTGAGAGAGAGAGAGAGAGAGAGAGAGAGCTAACACATACGGGCCATTCGTAGAGCGGATTGTCTTTGGGGGTGCAAAGCTCACCCATCTTTTGTGCAACGATCACCATGTGTATGAAGATATCAATAAAGCTATTTTTCACAAAAATAGAGGGGCGAAAAGCTCGCCCATCGTTCGTGCACATGAGCTTTACACTAGAGGGTCCACAAGGGGAAGTGCTTATCCCTTCCAAAAATATTAGCCATGAAACATAGTCGGGCATACCATCGGGCAAGAGCCACGCGTAGGCATCACCATGGCCATTTAATTGATGCACAGGAACGCGTAGAAACTTCATTTCATAAGCTTCCACCTGCAAAAAAAAGTCTTGAAAAAAAAGGGGAGGGGCCCTCCCATCATCCGCGCACACGCGGATGATTGCGGGGCTCCAGTCCCCCTCTTTTTCAAGTTTTTTCTTAGCATTGCTTTGAGTGCGTTGAGGCAACCTCGCCATACCCCTCCGTCTAGTTACTTGAACCCGTGCTGGACAGTTCACCTCTTGCCTGTGCTGCGTATTTCGTTGCTCACCCCATTTTTGTTGCTTTCTATCTTTGCTAGGCTTGCGTCCACTGATTTTCTTTGGAATTAGTGGATGTAGGATGGCTACGTTGGGTGGGAGTTTTACAAAGGCAATTTGCCTGAGCAAATGCATGTTGGGGGCTGCATCGTAGTTGTTAGTAAAGGCAAGTGTCATCAAGACCATAGGCGCTGCTAATAAGGTAGGTACTTGGGTATTTGTGAGCCGGCTTGTACGCCTTCCACCTGTGAATGGCGTATTAACTCATGCAGTGTGGGGAAACAATGGTGACTGCAATATATTCATTGTTGCCTTAAAGAAAAAGTTGTAGAGTTTGCAAGGCTCATTATGTAATTACGTTGCTCTCAGTACGTGTGGGAGAATCAGTTTCAAGCTCGTTTTTTGAGTGGAGGGATCAGCTAGACGCATCGGTTCTTAGCTTATTTTCTGAATGGACGGATCAGCTGCTAGATACACACACACACACACACACCCACACACACACACACACACACACACACACACAGAGTGGACCACCATGGCAGATCTGGCACCACTGATGGAAAGAGATGTATGGAGAGGCCTCTAGACTCTATATTGATCGCTTGGATGATTTGGGCTAACAACTTAGTGCCACATGAGATTCTTCGAGCCAAGCTAGCTGCCCCCATATCGTGGTCGAAGCCCAAAGAGAGTCTGTCAAAGAGGGCAGCCTTGCTTCACACCAATGATACTAGAAATGATATCTGAAAATACTTCATCATACTCTGCCAATGAGTCTCACAGACAAAACACACATGCCATATATCATCTTTGAAAGGAATGGGAAGGATAAGAGTATCCAGAATGAACTCTGTTGAGGCCTTCCAAAAGCATAAATATAGGAATAAAGACACACACACACACACACACACACACACACACAAAGCAGTGATGTTAACCACATCATGAACCCTCATTTGATCCGCATCCTTATGATAACAACCATTCCTTAATATTCTCACTAATCCTCTGCTCTTGTAACTCTAACCTATTTAACCAATGTGCATAGCAAATGATCATTGAAATCTTTGTAGTCCTTAGGCCCCTTGCAACTAATTAAAAGTTTCTCAAAAGATAGAAAAGTATACCAAATCACCTAAGAAATTTATGTTACCTATACCAAACTAGATGCATAGTTTATGGGACCTCTCCAGAGACAGATATGCTACAGGGGGACATATGACATCACGGTTTCAATCAGATGGCTTCAACATGGATAGACTGTCTCTGTTTCAGTACTCCTTGCATGTGACTTCATGGTTTCAATTAGATGGACTCAACATGGATAGACTGCCTCCATTTCAATAATCCTTGCATATGACTTCATGGTTTCAATCACATGGCTTCAACATGGATAGACTGCCTCCGTTGTAGTACTCCTTGCATGCACCCTCCCTATCTCTCTCACGGGCAGAGATCACTAGACTTATACATCAAGATTTGATTTAGCTAGATTCGAGGAGCACATGGACACAACCAATATAGGAGTTGGACACGATAATGGCTTTCTATAGAGAGCATCTTCTCCAAATAACACAGGATTGATATGTGATCAAACCGGTCTATATGGACACTCATTTATCCTATGGGAGACAATGTGCTAGTTGTCAAATGTGCACATCATTGCATTACCTAGAGATTGAGATTGAGTGATTTAGGAGAGTACATGGGAGAGTACCAGCAGAGGCCAGTATATGCTAGTTGTATTATGTAGATCCACAGATAGAGTTACATCACATTTGTCATTCTCTAGTATTCTATGAGATACGAGGTTGCTTTCATTGTCTATGTAGAGAGGGCTTTGGACAGTTGGCTAGAGTCATGAGATATCAAAATTAGAGATGCGTCAGGTTGTTTTTGCAAGAGCTGCTCAGACACAGGGAGAGCCCGTTGAGGATATCAGCGAGTGGGAGACATTCACAGAGGGATATCACTAACTTCTTTAGAGTAGAGACTTAGTAGCCAAATGAGCATGCTTCATTTGGCTTAGTAGCCAAATGAGCATGCTTCATAGCAAGATACAAAGGCCACTTATACTTGAGGTATATTAGCTGATAGAGCCATTGAGCCTAGGAGAGCTAGATGCCCACGTCTATGAGGGCGACCATGACAATGATAGAGGCTTGATCAATGGATCAAAACTATTCTGGCATGACATGGAAGATGCCCAATACGACTATGTATAGAGGTGGACATTGACAAAGCTCTTCAACAACCGATGCAATACTTTCTCAGACAATGCCAGATGTCAGGCATTCTCAAGCATTGATAATGATGATGATGATTTAAGTCTTTCACTTTTATTCATTTTCATTTTTGTACCAGACATCGGACTAGATTTATTGCAATTGTATCAAGTTGGTATCATAAGTCATTTTGGCCTTTTGAAGACGTTTAATATAACCTTTAATATTCCCTCTCTCTCTCTCTCTCTCTCTCTCTCTCTCTCTCTCTCTCTCTCTCTCAGGAAACTCATCATCAAGGACTTGTGTTTCTTTCACTAAATCACTACATTTGGCACTAAAACACGGCTCCTTCTGCCAACAGATCTTGTTTCATGATATCGTCATATATTTTCTCTCATTTATAAGTGGTTGAATGCTAGAACAAGATTTTAGAAGCTACACATAGGTGATTGCATCAAGATGTTTTGCATTGCAATGCATCCTCGGAGGGTGCACTATTTAGTACCCCTTGTGTAACGTGCATTTGTGGGGTAATTAAAACCCCCCTTTTTTGACATGTTTGAATGAATATAATGACCCCTTATTTTAGGATTTTTTAAAGAAATTGAATATAAGAACCCCTTCTTTTCATGTATCTCTGTTAAGTTCCCTATTTTTTTGTATTTTAAAACTCCTACTACTAAACTCACATGGTACATTAACATAACTATATAGTGAAGCCCCCAAGGGTGCTTCTGCACATAGCAATTCAAAGCATCTTAATATTTGCCATGTTGGGCATACCCTGTGACGGACGCAAAGCGGACCCCGAACCCCGACGGCCTCTAAAGCGCTGGGTGCCGAATGGCGCGCCTCGAACCTGCCACGGTAAAGTGAACAAGGGGCACCACCTAGCTTTGAGCGGCTAGGATGCAAAACCACGATGATATGAACACCGCAAACCTACACACAGAGAGAGAGAGAGAGAGAGAGAGAGAGAGAGAGAGAGAGAGAGAGAGAGAGAGAGAGAGAGATTTGCAACTGATGAAAACCCTCGGGGGTGTGAGGGTGAATTATTTCTGCAATATTTACAAAGTGGCATGCCGTGGTGGTAGAGAGGTAGGGAGAGGAGGTGGTGCAACCCACTTGGTGCGTTCTCTAAGACGACTCAATGATTGTGAATACTTACTACCAAGAGCGTGCATACGTGTGTGCATCGACCATTGGAGTGGAGAGGTGGATGTGGTTCCCTTCGCATGGTGCAATTCCCAAGGCAAACCCAACATACAAGCCCCCTCCCCGTGATGGTGATAGTGTCAATCCTTCCCACTACACTCTACCAAATGCTTGGCTCCTCATGAATTGCCCCCCCCCCCCCCCCGATAGTGACCTCTCAGTGCCAATTTATAGGTGTTGGCTGCTTGGATTATGGTAATCCCAGTGTGGTTAGGGTAAGCTTAATCGGGGAGACAAAGCAAGTGGTGGGCCCGGTGTGGTTGACCCTTGATTTTTTTTTAGGAGGTTATTAAAAGATGGGAATCTCTAGGTGGGCCTTTGTGACCATCACCTAGAGAGAGGATATTTACAAAAAATGGAAATTTGCAATGGCTCGGGTGAAAATTGAAGATTATAACCTATAATTACTTAGATAGTGTCGTGGTTGCGTGTTGCCGGCGAATGATGTGCTGCTGGTGTGTCAATGTTGAGCGTACTTCTTTTCGAGTCGGCCGCGGCATGCCTTCGGTGCATTTTCTCTTTTTGTTGTTGGCGGCGCGTGCGTTGGATCCTTCTTCTTTATTCGTCGATGTCGTAGTCATTTTCCTTCGTATTGTGGTGAGGTGCGTATATGCGTGTGTGTGTGTGTGTGTATGTATTTGTGCATGAGGACGGACGTGTGTGTATGTATAGATATGTGTGTGTGAAAACGTGCGTGGGAAGGGGGGGCTTTATATATATAATATACATATATATAGTTTTTTTTTTCCTTTTTTTTGTTGATGGCGGATGGCGGATGGCCTGCTTTCTACTACGCGAGGCGGAGGGGGGGGGAAGGGAATGGGGTAGGGATAGAGAGAGAGTGTGTGCGGTGTGTGTGTATATTGTGTGTGTGTGTGTGTGTATTGTGTGTGTGTGTGTATGGATGGCCTGCTGCGGTGCGTGTGTGCCCGGGTGGGAGAGAGGGTGGTCTTGCAGACTGAGCGCACAGCGCTGAAGGGAAGAGAGGGGAGGGGTGGGGGGGGTGATTGTGTGTGTGTGTGTGTGTGTGTGTGTGTGTGTGTGTGTATGGTGAGAGAGAGAGAGTGTGTGTGGTCCTATTGCTGTTGTCCGTGAGAAGGAGAGAGAGAAAGAGAATTCCTCATGCGTGGCCTAAACGCCCGAGAGAGAGAGAGAGAGAGAGAGAGAGAGAGAGAGAGAGAGAGGGAGGGAGAGAGAGAGAGCGGTGTCCGTGGACTGAGCTGAGAGAGAGAGATTGTGAGGGAGAGGGAGGGGTGAGGCTTTGGAGTGGGGTAGGGGAGATTGTGTGGGTGAGAGAGAGGGGGGGGGGTTCTACTGTCTTGCATGGGAGCTTGAGGACAAGGGGAGGGAAAAAAGTCAATGGGTTGGAGTGAGGGAATATATCAGCGGGCCAAGAGGGGGGGGGAATGAGGCCGAGGGGAGGGTGAGGCGAGCGGGTGGGGAAGAGGGAGGAGGGTTCGGGGAGGGAATATTAGTGGGCCAAGGGAGGGGGGGAGGGGGGGGGGGGGGGGGGGGGGGGGGGGGGGGGGGGTTCCATGCGGCTCACACCGAGGGAGCACGAGAGAGGGGTCGGGGGGTTTTTTTAAAGCTTCCGCCTGGCCGGGGGGGTTTGAGAGTGGGGGTAAATTGGGAAAGAGGATACGGGGGGGGGCGGGGCATGTATGGAAAATGAGGGAGAGAGAGAGAGGGGGTGTTATTTCATCCAATGCCTGTCGAGTGGGGGGGGGAATAAGTTGGGGGGGGGGGGGGGGGGGGGGGGGGGGGAGAATAAGCTTTTTTCTTTTTTTTTTCTTCGATCTTCCAATGTCGGCTATCATTAGCCCTCTCCATTTGGCTAGAGGCATTCATGCTTCTAGTCCTTCTTCTGCTTCTTCAGCTATAGAGTTAGAGGGTTCTCCCTCTTCTGGAATGTCCAACACGAATTCTGGGTCAAACCTAAGAAAATACCTTTTCAATCTCCGTCCATTGACCCTAGTCTTGTGAATTCTCCCATCTGCTTCCATCAGCTTATAGCTGCCATTGTCATAGCATTTCTTGATGATGAATGGCCCTTCCCATCTGGGTTGAAATTTCTTATCCTTCCTAGTGTCAAATCTGTTGTCGTATCGCAGAACTAACATGCCCTTTTCTAGTCCTTTTTCTTTAAGCCCTTGATTGAAAGTGAGCCGACGTCGTTCTACCTGTGTTGCATAGTGATTGATTGCTTCTTCCCTATCCAGTTGGAGTCTCTCTAGATCCAAGATGTGGTTTCAGAGGTTTACAATTGGACGATGTGTCTGGCTAGCCAAGACTCGTAAGCTGTCTATTTGTACCTCAATGGGTAGAATTGCCTCCTTCCCATAAATTAGATGGAAAGGAGTGAAACCTAGTGATGTTCGGAACGTTGTTCTATAAGCCCAAAGAGATGCCATGAGAGGTTTATCCCAGTCCCCTGTGTGGTTGTTCACCTATTTTGTGATGATTTTGCAAATCATTCCATTTACCTTCTCTACCAGACCATTGCATTGCCCGGGGGATTCACCATGGAAAATCTACCACACCACGTAAGTGCATGGGAGGGGGTTTTTTTTACAAGTTACATAAGCGTATAAGTTAGGGGGCAACCCCCTAATAATTTATCTCCCAAGCTTAAAAATAAGGGAATGGTGTATCATATTTGGGGGGGGAGGGGGGGGAGGCAGGGGAATGAGAGGAAGATTTTGTGTTTCAAAATCATCACTTCCCAAAAGAGTCTTCCCTCAAACTTGTGAGTCAATAACTAAAAATATACATGCAAGAACTAGCACTGCTTTGTATCAATTGATTGTTTTGTGATTATAACTCATTTGTTGAGGGATAAAAGCTATTAAGAGCTTGTATAGATGCAAATTTATACGAAGAACCTAACACAACTTTATAACCATGTTTTTTGAGTAATTTAGATGGATCCAAATTGGACGAGTAGCTAGAGTGCAGGCTGAACGAGCACATAGTTTAAAAGTCAAACTAAGACACATTGAGGGTACATCTAGTTATCAATAGAAGTGGTTCCTTTGTATGTTGTCAATCACTATGCTACACGCTCTTTGACTTGTTTTACTCAGTTAGATCATGTGAGACCTACATTTTATATGTAAGATAGGGGTATGATAGTTTTGTTCATTGATCATCATATAAGCGTAGAAAGGGGGGTCATATTCTCTAATATGAGTCGTATATAGGGGTTTTATCAAAGTTGTCCACTCGCAGGTGGCATCCCATTTTGTATATAGAGTGAATCCCCCGGGTTGCATTGTGGGTAGTATGGTGTGGAATGCCTACGCGTGATGCCTAACTTCTTCATTAGTTCTCCTACCAAATCACCTCAGAATCCTGGTTCTCTATCTGATGTTATCTCAAGAGGAGTGCCAAAACGGCAAACGATATGCTCAAAAATGAACTTTGCCACCTCTTGGGCTGTAATGCGGGTGGTGGCCGTTGCTTCTGCCCATCGAGTCATGTAGTCTACACCCACTATGATGTACAGTTTACCTGATTGGGCCCTTGGTAAAGGACCGATTGCATCTATTCCCCATTTCTCAAAAGGACCATATGAAATGATAGGGGTTGTGGCTCGTAGGTTAGCGTGCGATCACTGGCCACTTGACAAGCCTTACATGTTTTACACCAATGGTGTACATCCCTATTCAAACTAGGCCAAAAGTATCCTGCCTGTAGAATCTTCCTACTGGTGATATCTAGAGCAAAATGACCGTCGTAGACGCCGTCATGGCAACTTGAAATTACCTTTGTGATTTCATTGGAGGTTGGCACCCGCCTAAGAATTTGATCTTTACCCTTACAATACAAGTGGTCGTCTATAAGGCGGTACCTAGTAGCCTTCCTTACCAGCCATTGTTTTTGGCCTTTGGTGTGTCCTGTTGGACATTCTCTTGTATCTAGAAAACTGATGATATTAGGCATAGAATCACTACCTTTTGATTTGATTGCCCCTACGGGAACGTCTTGTATTCTTTCTTTAGCTAGCGCATCTGCCTCTTGATTTTCTGCTCTAGGGACAAAGAAGAGTTTCATTGCTTCAAACTTCTTTAGGAGGTCCTTAACTTGGCGAAGTTGACCAAGTAAAACCTGATTTTTGCAATCCCAAGTGCCATTTATCTGCCTTATCAAAAGCAAAGCGTCACCGAACACATTTAGGCGCCGAATTCTTTGTGAAACACATTGCTCCAACCCAAGGATTAGGGCTGCATATTCTGCGTTGTTGTTGGAGTGGGAGTGTAATAACTGCTTCATGGAGAATATTCTTTCTTGGTGTTCATTGAAAATGACCATGCCTACTGCAGACTGATCCATTGTTCTCTTGTATGCTCCGTCAAAGAAAAGAGAGTGAGCTCTCTCTAGCTTAGGACTTTCTATCGCTGGTGTTCCTTCCTTTACTTCCTTGTTGACCTTCAACTTCTTCTCATAATGGCGATGAGTGAGAATTCCCGCTAAACTAGCCCTGGTGGAGTTTTCTACTTGCATGGTGTAGTCAAACTCTTGTAGTCCAATTAACCACTTTGAGATCCTAGATGAGACATCCATGTGTCGCATTACATATGGGAAAACCTCCTCCATTGTCAAGATTACAAAGGGTCTAGGCAGGAGATAGGAGCGGAACTTTGTAGTAGCAAACATTAGTGCTAGAACCATGTGTTCTACTTCGGTAAACCCTTTTTCTGATTGGGTCATGACCCGACTAGAGAAGTAAATAGGGCGCATGAAAGAAGTTTTGGGATCCTTTTGCATTAGCACTGCTCCTAGTGTATCATTTCCCACACTAGGATTTTAATAAAATAGCTCGTCCCACTTAGGAGGTGAAATAGTGGGAAGCTTAACTAGGATTTTCTTCACCTCAGTAAACTGCTGCTCGTTCTCTTCACTCCATGAGAATACATACCTCTGGGTGAGTTGTTGTAGGGGAAGGACCACTTGAGATAGCATGTGAATGAACCTGCTTAATTATCTTACCTCCTGAAGGAAAGAAACCAGCTGCTTGGTGGTGGTGGGTGATGATAAAGATACCAGAGCTTGAATCTTGCTAGGGTCAGCCTCAATTCCTGAAATTACATGACCAAGGAGAGTGACTTTGCTCTTACCAATGTGACACTTGTCCACCTTGAGTTGGCCACCCAAGGTTTGCAGCCTGGTTAAGCCATCATAGAATTTGCTTAAATGAAGGGCTCATGAGCTATAAATGCAAAAATCATCTATGAAAACCCATATTGATGTTCCAAAGTAGGGTTGGAAAACAAAAGTTACATAGCGTTGAAACGTGGCCGGGGCGTTAGTGAGGCCAAACGGCATCACTCTGTAGGCAAAACATCCCCAAGGTGTGATGATGGTTGTCTTCTTCTGATCCTCCTCCGCAATGCTAATCTGGAAGTATCCTGAGTAGCCATCGCACACTGTGTAGCGTTCGTGACCTGCCACTTCATTGAGTATTTCATCATGGAATGGGAGGGGAAAGTGGTCCCTCTTTGTGGCTGCATTGAGAGGTTTATCATCCACACAGACTCTCCACTTACCTTTTTTTTTTGGTGTGACTACTACTGGGGAGACCCATTCTGAGTCTTCAGCAGGATAGATGAAACCTGCTTGTAGCAAACTTCTCACTTCCTTAAGCAATGCCTCTTGTTGGATTACTCTAAGTCTTCTGAGCTTTTGTACTACGGGGTTACTGCCTTCCTTGAGCTTTATGTGGTGTTGTACTACTGTAATTCCTGTGATCTTATCATAGCCATCAATGAACAAAGTAGTGAAGTTACCTAACATGGACACGTACTCCTTCCTTTCTTCATTGGTTAACTCATTTGAGAGCATTTTTTGTAGCTTACCTGCATCCACTAAGGACTTCATACCTGATTATCCCTCTTGTATTGCCAAAGTTGCTTCAGATTGTGTTAATTTTTTTGGGTCTTTAAGAATGACTCCCATTACTTGGATGCTACTATCACTTCCGTCGGTGGTGGTCGTCTCTTCTCCGAAGGTAGACAAGTAGTCTTCGCTGGTGGACTCGTCTTCTGAAGCCTCCAAGATCATGTTGCGCTGCTTTCCAGTCCTCATGTCGTAGAATATGGACTTCGCTTTAGCATACTTCATCTGGATCATTCCGGTGCTCCAGTCTTGTTTAGCTTCCATATCCATACACCAAGGTCTTCCAAGAATGATGGGGTAGTCCTCCCCTTTGTGTGGCATGACGAAGATGTCTACCTCCACTTCTGTATTGAATGCTTTTACATTGACCACATTTACAATGCCTGCGCATTTCACTCTTACATTGTTTGCCATCTTGGCTTGGCAGGGTGCCGGCCTACTTACCTCTAGACCTAGATGGTGCATCATCTTTTCACTCATGACGCATATTTGCGTGCCACCATCTATGTAGACATTTGAAATTCATTGCCCCTTGATGTGAGTATCCATGGTTGGCAGGATGTCGTCGATATCCCTCCTAGAGATAGCCCCAGCTATCCTACGTCTTGATTTCCTGGTACTTACCATTTTCGTCCATTGCCTCCTCATTTTGGGTGCAAGGTGGAGTAATTGGGGCCAAGTTATCTTCGGGCCCTGCATTAACACATCCTGAACTAAGTCATAGGGTTTTGCATACTCACCTAGTGAGAAGTCTATGATGTCTATCTTCCGCCGCGGTTTAGCTGCTTGCTTGCTAGACTCAGCCTTCCCTTTCATCTTCTCTTATCTTTGAGATGCCTCCACGTGCCTCGCACGCTTCACTCCCATGGAATCCACTTCTTCTACCTTCGCTTTTCCTTTGTGCTTCTCTCGAGCTGATTCTTCTATCTTCGCCTTCCCTTTATCCTCTAAGCTAATAACACTCACCGCTTGGTTCACAGCAGGTGGTGGGGGTAGTGGCGGGATGAGAGGTTGGGGTGGTGGTTGCTGTTGTACAGGTGGTCGAAGGATTTGGACCGGTGGGATTGGTCGTGGCTGCCTAGGTGGTGGTGCTCTTGCTCTTGGCGGAGAGATCTAATTCTGTCTCTCCCCTCTATTGAAATTCTACCTCCTCGGGTGTGGGCAGTAGTACATTCCATGGCCATCTCCCCCACAATTGTAACAGTGGTACTCTGGGTTCTGCCTTCTTTGTCCCCTTCCTTGTTCTAAGTTTCTGCCAGATGCATGCCCTTGTTGCACTAGATGCACAGATAAACTCTCTAGTTGGGTGGTGATGCGACTCACCAGGTCCTGCTGTTCCTCTGATGTCACCTACGGTTGGACTCTATGATTGGCTGTTGCAGCCACTGGAGTTGGTCGGGCCGAGCTCGTTTCCTCTGACTCATTTACTCTTGCTTGCATTCGTAGCTTCTTATCTTTAAGGCAGGCTACTTCGACTGCCAACTCATATGTTGCAGGAAACCTTCCTTCACCTTCTCTCTAAGCGGCGACCATAGACCAGCAATGAAATGGTCCTTCTTTAGGAAATTAGGCGCTCCTTCACCTTCCTCGAGTGTGGCAACCCATCTCTCCCATAAGTCCACAAACTTTGACTCGTAGGTGACATACTCCAGCAGGTCTCCCTGCTTTAATTATGTCAGTAGCTGCCATAGCTTCTCTGAGGTTGTGCCTCCACCAAACCTCTTTACAAAAGCAGCCCTTAACACATCCCATGCATTCTTGGTAGCCTGGGGCAATGCATTATACTAGGACTTGGCCTCTACTTTCATCAGTAGAGGAAAAATTCTAAGTCGTGAAACGTCGTCATCTTTGTTGGAGACGACACAAGCAATGTCGAAATCATCCAAAAAGTCGGTGGTGAGATCCTCTCTCTTCTTTCCACTGAAAGTGGGGAAAGAAACACTTGCCAAGGTGGTGACTCAAGAAATTACAAACCTTTTTTCTTTTCTTTTACATCAACAGTAGCGGCTCATAGCGGCTTTTTACAGGGGTGGATAGATAGGTTAAAACAGGATAAAAATAGAGACATTAAAGGAATGATGGTAATCTAATATGGGAAAAATGATAGGGTTCAGGAAATTGAGGATTTCTCCTAGTACCGCCGCACCTAATAGGTAAACGATCTTCTGTTGGTAGAAGACTTTCGTATCTACATAGATATTCACACGCATATGCTGCAAGAATCTGAATGGGAATGCCGTCGGCCCGTTTTCCATCATGCACAGAGGGTAGAATACTTACTTATACTCTTACCGTGCCAGTGTTGATGAGTCGGCACATTCACAAGAGGTCGTCGCCTTTCATGGGCTCCACCTTTCCTTCGTTGCTCAGCACGTACGGGGTGATGGCGACGCGTCTGACCACTCCCAGCCTCTTGGCTAACAGCAATTGCAGGTAATTTCCTTAATCGGCATGTTGCATGAATTCTACTCCATTCAGTTGCAGCTCATCTCCAGCCCACTGGGTTTCTCCCATGGTAGAGAGCTTCTTCAGGATAAGTTGTACAAGGAGAGGAGGAAGGTCCTCCACTCGCTTCCCAAAACAGCGAGATCAGTAACCGAACCACTCTTCTCTAGGACATGGGAATCTTCTTACCACTTCTTCTTCTAGATTGTCGAAGTGGATTGGTAGCACTCGCATGTGTCATTCAAATCAGTAGGCGACCTTTCGCCGCTTAGCTTTGGATGACTTCTTCTTTGACAAAGTGGGTACAAGCCGGCTTTCTGAGCTTGAAGTACTTGCTTGGCCAGATGCTTCTCCCTTCGGGGTCATGTGTTTCCAGACTGGCTTATCTTCTCCTTGCCTTTGGCTCGAGCAGCCACTTTATGCCACTTTGGAGTTATATCTTTGACTGCAGATTATTTAGAGAAAAGAGGTCTCACCGTTTGCTTCCCTTCCTTGATGTGAATGATTTCTTCGCGATGAATGTTGATGTAGATGACTTCAGCCCTTTCGCTGCCTTCGTTGCTGGCAGTCATTGACAGTGTGCCTTGGTTGAAAATAGCGATGGCACTTCACCAATCTCCCACCTGATACTTCCGATTTATAGTTAGAACGAGCCACACGAGATGGAGAATTTACCTCTTGAATGCTGATGACAATGTAGCCTGGTAGTAGCACCTCAATGAAGGCGGCTAGTGCCTCCTTCGTCTCCTCTTCTTCCGTCCTCCAGTTAGAAAATTCCTTCATCCACTCATCCATGATTGATAGTGGGCGCCCCTTTCAGCATTGTAAACTGAAGGGTCTTAGAAAAGCCCCCCTCAGTGGGGGCACCAAATGACGGACGCAAAGCGGACCCCGAACCCCGACGGCCTCTAAAACGCCGAGGGCCGAATGGCGCGCCTCGAGTCTGCCACGGTAAAGTGAACAGGGGGCACCACCTAGCTTTGAGCTGCTAGGACGCAAAACCACGAAGATATGAACACCGCAAATCTACACACACACACACACACACACACACACACACACAGAGAGAGAGAGAGAGAGAGAGAGAGAGAGAGAGAGAGAGAGAGAGAGAGAGAGAGAGAGAGATTTTCAAATGATGAAAGCCCTTGGGGGTGTGAGGGTGAATTATTTATGCAATATTTACAAAGTGGCATGCCGTGGTGGTAGAGAGGTAGGGAGAGGAGGTGGTGCAACCTGCGTGGTGTGTTCTCTAAGAGGACTCAATGATTGTGAATACTTACTACCAACAGCGTACATACGTGTGTGCATCGACAATTGGAGTCGAGAGGTGGATGTGGTTCCCTTCGCATGGTACAAACAATTCCCAAGGCAAACCCAATATACAAGCCCCCTCCCCGTGATGGTGATAGTGTCAATCCTTCCCACTACACTCTACCAAATGCTTGGCTTCTCATGAATTGCCCCCCCCCCCCCCCCCCCCGATAGTGACCTCTCAGTGCCAATTTATAGGTGTTGGCTGCTTGGATTATGGTAATCCCAGTGTGGTCAGGGTAAGCTTAATCGGGGAGACAAAGCAAGTGGTGGGCCCGGTGTGGTTGACCCTTGATTTGTTTTGGGAGGTTGTTAAAAGATGGGAATCTCTAGGTGGGCCTTTGTGACCATCACCTAGAGAGAGGATATTTACAAAAAATGGAAATTTACAATGGCTCGGGTGAAAATTGAAGATAATAACCTATAATTACTAGGATGGCGTCGTGGTTGCGTTTTGCCGGCGAATGATGTGCTGTTGGTGTATCAGTGTCGAGCATACTTCTTTTCGGAGTCGGCCGGGGTATGCCTTCGGCGCATTTTCTCTTTTTGTTGTTGGCGGCACGTGCGTTGGATCCTTCTTCTTTATTCGTTGATGTCGTAGTCATTTTCCTTCGTATTGTGGTGCGGTGCGTATATGCGTGTGTGTGTGTGTGTGTGTGTGTATGTGTGTATGTATTTGTGCATGAGGGCAGGCGTGTGTGTATGTATAGATATGTGTGTGTACGAAAACATGCGTGAGAAGGGGGGGCTTTATATAATATATATATATATATATCTATATATATATATATATATCTATATATATATATATATATATATATATATATATAGTTTTTTTTTCCTTTTTTTGTTGATGGCGGATGGCAGATGGCCTGCTTTCTACTGCGCGAGGCGGAGGGGGGGGGGAATGGGTAGGGGTAGAGAGAGTGTGTGTGCGGTGTGTGTGTGTGTGTGTGTGTATTGTGTGTGTGTATGGATGGCCTGCTGCGGTGCGTGAGCGCCCGGGTGGGAGAGAGGGTGGTCCTGTGGACTGAGCGCACAGCGCCGAAGGGAAGAGAGGGGAGGGGGGGGTGATTGTGTGTGTATGGTGAGAGAGAGAGAGAGAGAGAGAGAGAGAGAGAGAGAGAGAGAGAGAGAGAGAGAGAGAGAGAGAGAGAGAGAGAGAGAGAGAGATAGAGAGAGAGAGAGAGAGAGAGAGAGAGAGAGGTGTCCGTGGACTGAGCTGAGAGAGATAGATTATGAGGGAAAGGGAGGGGTGAGGCTTTGGAGTGGGGTAGGGGAGATTGTGTGGGTGAGAGAGAGAGGCCGGGGGGGTTCTACTGTCTTGCATGGGAGCTTGAGGACGAGGGGAGGGAAACAATTCAATGGGTGGGAGTGAGGGAATATATCAGCGGGCCAAGAGGGGGGGGAATGAGGCCGAGGGGAGGGTGAGGCGAGCGGGTGGGGAAGAGGGAGGAGGGGTCGGGGAGGGAATATTAGCGGGCCAGGGGGGGGGGGGGTAATGAGAGTGGGGGGAAAAATGTGAGGGGGGAATGTAAAGGGTGAGTGTAAGAATACAGAGAGCGGAGGGGGGGGGGGGGTTTCCATGCAGCTCACACCGAGGGGGCACGAGAGAGGGGTCGGGTTTTTTTTTTTTAAGCTTCCGCATAGTCGGGGGGGGGGGGGGGGGGTTGAGAGTGGGGGTAAATTGGGAAAGAGGATACGGGGGGGGGGGGGGGGGGCATGTAGGGAAAATGAGGGAGAGAGAGAGAGGGGGTGTTATTTCATCCAATGCCTGTGGCGGGGGGGGGGGGGGGGTGGAGAAATAATCTTTTTTCTTTTTTTTTTCTTTGATTTTTGAAAGTCGGCTATCACCTGCAATCAATGCAGACCAAGGGACCAAATCACAATTGGGCAGCTCCTCGAATAATTGTTGAGCTTTTATTAGAGCACCACATCTAGTATACATATCAAATATTATGTTACTACGTGTAGTAATTTTTTCCCAGCAATCCTTGGCAAAAAATCTATTCATGAACTTGCTCCCCCAAGTTGACGTCTTCTACATTTCCACATGCTATAAATATGCAAAAAAGTCACCCTATTCAAAGAGAATCCCTTTCTCTACATCCATTCTAAACATATCAAAGTGTTGATCTTGGCCACTTTGGGCACGTCCTGCTAGAAGTGCATTCCAAAAGACTATATTCTGTCATCAAAAGCTTTAGGTGCTTTGCCAAGGGCATGGCAATTGGCATGGATATCAACTGGAAAAAGTGCCCAACACTACATCACTTCTAAGTAGCTCTTATGTATAACTACCTATGCCTTTGAGACACCTCAACATGATTGGTGTAAGATTTGTTTGTGGCAGACATCATATAAGAATATAGAAATAGAACCTTACATCACACGGCCTCCTCCCTATTTTATACACCAACTATGGACATGCTACTTCTAGAGAGTTGAATATTGTTTCTGCTTTTTCTCTCCCTTGACTGCTAGAGCATATAAGTCTAGCAGCCTCTATAAGCCACTATCCCTTTTCCCTCCATCTATAACGGCCCCTTACCATACCATACGGACATCTCCAAAACATGTTGCTCACAACATTCACAACCACAACAAGAGAAATGATTTATGTCAAAGTCCCAATTTTTGTACCTAGTATCTTCTCCTTGAAACATTTCCATGCATTCATACTACCTTTTTGAAACATCTTGATGCACATTTTAGACCTTCTAGTTCACAAAAACCTTCAGTATTGATCTTTGACCATACACACAATAATAAGGTTGAGCCAAGGCTTCTCTGCACATTGCCCTCTTGACCCTCATACCCCCACTCTATGCCAACTCTCTCCTCCTTCTTTATTCCTGACCTCCCTTCCCGTGTGACTTCAAACTCTCAATTGTTTGATATCCGCTCTTTTTGGGAAAATAACAAGCATAATATTCAATCAAAATACTCGCAAGATCATAATGATCTTGCAAGTATCTTGTTTTCTATTCTTCAGAATGTGATGCTCAATCAAAACTAATTAGAAATGGTGTTTTTTAAAAGTTACATTTCTGGCTAATAAGAGATGTGCATGAGCATACATTCCCATAAGCAAAGCCATTACATTTGATTGTTTGGTGATTGAAGACTTGCAAAATGTAATATAGACTTTTCTCATGCCACACTAATATTTGAAGATATTATTAGTGTGATACGAATGTTAAAAAGCTCAAAAATAATTTTTCGATTCCAAAAGCTCGCAAATATAAAATCCCCCCTTGTGGGTTGCGACATTGGCATTTTGTGATGCGTCGAACTCGCATATGAAAGATCTTTGATTTGGAGTAAGTTTCTTGCATCATTTTTGTGTTTTTAGTTGTGCTCATCTACAAGCCATTTTAGTTCATAACTCACAAAGCAGCATTCTAAATCAACTTTTAAGTATATGAGGGGATAGAGCATGGTCTAAAGATGCTATAGTGTGATAAGGAGACCAAAATAGTAAACCTAATTTCTATTGTTTATCTTAGGCGTGATTTTGTCCAAAAGTCAAAACTAACATTTCTAAGCTTAACCTCATCTAATATGAAATGATGAATTAGTGTAGTAAGTTTGGGTCCATTCAAACACTCCTAGCTATCTCAAAAGTGATGTGACAGACTAGCAGCCGTATTGCCTAGTTTTTAATAATAACTGACGACTGCTTGAGAAAGATAGGATAGAGAACACTTGGGAAAGAGATTAGATATCTCTTGTAGTCTCCATGCACTAGCCGGTTCAGCTACATCCCACGGATTGAAATTATATGTTTAGGTTCTCACTTTGCTAGCATCGATACGGTGAGGCTTGGTAGTTGACCGACATTTTGGCACCATTGCCGGGGATGAGGTAACCTAGACTAGAGAAAAACCCAAAGCATACACTAAAATTTCCATTACTTCCTCTAGTTTCAACTACAATAAGACACTTTTTTATTTTATAATTGCTGAGAGGTGCTTGAGAGTAGGGATACTCAATAAGGACCTCGAGAGCATTAGCTAGTAGGACAGACTAGGTGAAAGGTCCTTGAGACTAGGTAGTAGTTGGGAAGGGTATCACCTAAGTAGACATTAAATATTTGGTAAGGAGAGTTGATTTTTCTACATTTTTCACTCTTTTTTCATGTTGAGAAGGAGTACGATAAGTAGAAAACAATCAGGACTGCATCTGATTTCAGGTACACTAAAAACATCAAAAACTGGCCATATTTATTTTTGGCATGCCAAAGATAGACATGGGATTTCTGGGACTAAAATTGGAAAACTAAACTTTCAAGATGAAAGAACAACTTGTTTAGACCATCCTCATTAATTTTGGTATCATTTGGACCACTCAAAACCTGGTTGGGCCCAAATACGGTAAAACATTGCATGCAGATAACGCGACTAGTAGGTCCTCTTCTCCAAAGAGCAAACTTGCAACAACAAAGCAAGATGCCCAAACTTCTATTGTGTCAATTATTGATTAAGTAGTCAAGGAGGTGATTTGAAGGATAAACCAAGGCTACAAATAGAATCCAAATGTACGACAATCTCAAATGAGAAGATGTGAGACTTGTGGAGGGGATCATCCCACCCTATGGTGTACCAATCGGCCTAAACCACAACATATGCTAGGGAAACAATCACCTCTTTTGAATAATGTTAGAGTAGTAGTCAGTTACACTCAACATCGTATGTGCCACAACCCATGAAAAACCAATATTCCATGGACAAGAATACACTCATGTTCATAGCCAATCAAGAGTATGATTCAAAGACCATTCTTACTAGGGAACAAAATCCATTGGTGGAACCAATAGCTAAGCAACAATCAAGGCCATGCTATGAGTGTGGTAGCAGACGGATATGTGGAGAGATCTTTAGTAATGTTGGAACAAGTTATTGTATCCTCTTGCGGAATAGAGTACAAGCATACTTTTGATATAGTTTAATTTGGAAAAGGCAACAACTTTGAAGTTATTTTGGGATGACCATTCATGCATCAACTCAAAATGGTTCAAGATTAGGGCTACACCCATCTCTACTTATGGCATAAGGGTATCACAATAAGGGTCAGCACAAAGGACCATAGTTACAGATATGTAAATCAAACCCTAGTAAAAGACTTTGATGTAACTACAGATTTTGGAACAAAATTGCCTGCTCACTTGATGCAGCCATCGCATGTTTGGATGTGTGGAGCGTCGGAGTGTGGAAGCCTGAGAAAGGAAGATTGTTTCTTAGAGCGGTTGGTAGAAGATGAGTACTATATAAAGGAGTCATTTTTGGAAGAGTTATTTAAACCCTTTGGATGGTAACAAATACTAGCTACTCTAGACTTGTGCGTAAACGAAATAACGCTTTGAAGTTTTGCGACGAGAACGGCTATGACATACCTTGTTTTGCAATAAAGGTATTGAAAAAAGCTAACAAAACTTGTGAATATGATGCAAAAGTAAAAAAGAAGGACAAAGAGCAACTACACAAATATGACATAATTGACATATCTAAAGAATCAAAAGGATTTGTTTCAAAAAACTGACTCTAGAAAGTGCGCAACTAAAACCAAATGAAGAATTCAAGTTCCACATTGGTGGAAGTTCAACGAAAACAAGATCCATAGAAGATTGAGGATAACACAAAAGACGATTGTCTCCATCGTGCTTCTCTACATATGCTGAAATTGATCACTCAAACTCACATGCTCAGGTGTGATAGATCCTTATGCAATAAGGAATCTAATGTATTATGGCACATGGATAATAATGGGAAATTTTCCAATCAAAGAGCTAGAAGAAATAGTGTATATAAGTTCAAAAAGGCTAATTCTTAGCTTTGGCATGGTAGAAGCCGTACTCAAGTTGAGTACTAGGGAGTTCAAGGACACATTCTACATAATCAACTCCCATCACATCAAAGAGAGTGTAGTTCTGACTAAAAGCTAGACAAACGCCTTCTTTCAATAGCAACCAACAACTTTAACAATAGCAACACCAAAGGTCCCAAAAGCATCTTAAGCTCATGCAGGGTGGGTATCATCAAATGAGTCAATCATTTCTCAGGGATACTTTCAAGGGAAACACCAATGTTTGGGCCAAAAAGCCTAAAGTTATAGCCTGGACCTACCCACCTCAAGCAAAGAGTTCTACAAAGATCAATCCTAGCTATCAATGGAAGACAAGAGAAAGAAAAACTGAAAAGAATGGAACAAGTGACAAACTTCAAAGAAGAAAGCAATGCATCAAGTATGGGTACCACAATCAGACTTCAACAAAGCTACCCAACAAAAACAAGTGAAACATTGTATGATTCCAGTCAAGCTACACAAGACACAAGGATTTCATGAAGGTAACACTCAAATATGGTTACCTAAAGTAGTAGCTCAACGTGGAACAACAAAGATCAACAATCATGTAGCACAAGGTTCCACTCAAAGGCATGAAAATACAAAGAAGAGCCAACAAAATTCAATCACTGATTCACCACCAAAGTTGCTACCACCTCTAGATGGATACCTCATCTTCAACTACAAAAGCAAGGATTTTACAAATGTAATCATCAAGTTTTCTGGATACAAAGCCTAGTGTCATCAAGTTATCAAGCAGCCAAATAAAATGCAAAGAACGGTCACACAAGTACCAAAGACAAGGTGATTTTTTAATTCACTATAGTGTAATATAAATCACAAAGAACCCATACACATTGATACTTGATTCACATGGGAGATATAGCAAAAGGCTCCATCAATCCCTACTACAATTGTAGAGCCGGTTTCAAAAGTAGTGTCAACATACACAACAAGAAAGTCAAGAAGAGCACAAATTGCCAACCTACTAGACAAATTGGTGGCATCCATAGACAAACACTATGAAGGAGTGCTAAATCTCAAGAACTTATGGAATTGGGTTTATGGCCTTGAACAAGTACGTCCAAGTCGCCATTAAAAACACATGGCATAAAAGTCAGAGTGTTGCAACTAAGCCACTAAATGAGCGAGGCATTAGTCCCAAAGCTTCAAGAAATATTCTCTATGGTCTAAGAATCTTATCTATTCTAGGTACTACTCTACCTGGAAGAGTTAAGCATATTTATGTTGTGTCGCTCATGCTGGTATAGGTGAGCATAAGAGTCCAAGTTTATGTATATTAAGTCTAGTGAAGTGAAGGAGAAAGTCCAGAAGACACTCATGCACTTAGCACAGTGAGATATGAGTGGAGAAGCTTTTTTTAAATCAAAAACCCTTCTTGGAAACATGGAAGCTATTGCAATGTTCTTTGATGTCACATGTGCTACATTTTTTTCCTTGAAGCATCCATCAAATCCCTCTTTTGCACCGCATGCTTTTGTTTGACAAATTTCTCATATGCATATAGAATGTGCCATAATTGGCACTTTAATTAGTCACTCTTCCTTTGTTTCTCCCAAGCACTCACCTTGCATAAATAGGTACGTCAAGTTAAAATGCTCAACTCCAATAAGAGCGTATAGCAAAGGCACTTTTTCCCATCGGGTTTTTTCCCTTTGGTCAGCGAGGTTTTAGACCCTCGATATCTAAAAACCCTCATCATCATCTTCTTGTATAAATCCCTTTTATGATAAGGAAATGGCTACCCAAATCAATCATCAATGACTTGGAGCAACAATTGTAGATCACAACATACTTATCAAGAGAAAATCTTACCTTCAAGGAAAGCAACCAAGCTTCATCAAAGAGGGGCAAAATGAAGAATGACATACAAAGACAACGGAAAAAAATGACAACTTCAGTAAGACAGCTCTCAAAAACAAACATAAGGATCTCAACATTATTGAAGTACTAAGAGCAGGTCCAACATCAAGTCAACGACAATAGAAAACACATCAAACGCCATCTTCACGGCCAAAAGGGACAACAAAGAGAATAATAAGCAACAAGATGCAAAGTTGTCTTGACATTTGACATCTAATACACACATCAAATAGAACACAATAGATATGAACCACTCAAGGAATGGGAGAGCATCATCAACTACAAAGTAAAGTCAAGCCAAAGAACCAGCCTTAAAGACAAAGCTGAAGACAATCCTAACAACAAGATTGCACAAGGGAGTTGACATGAGCTAGGAAGGGGAGAGTCTAGGCAGATTAACTGAATGGGTGCCCACTTGGTCGAGCACAATAGCCAGACATCACATTCATACTCAGTTATTTGTCCAAGTTAATGTAGCTACACTATGTAAATCTTGATTTCAGAGTAGCATATCAATTCTCTAAGTTATAAATTTGTCATGATATGTGTAAAGGCCCATGTGAGCCAGCCACTGGCCATTTAGAAATCCCTAGGTATAAATTACAATAACCTTAATGTGAAACAAGGCTTATCTTTGGCGGAGAAATAGCATTGTTGTATGTACGCTTAAGCAACTACAAAGACCCAACTTGTAATCATCACAACTAATGATTGGGTGATCTGCTTTCAGTTTTGAGACTTGTTGTGCGCGTATGCCGCACGTGTCAATGCAAGGAACTTGCCGATACACTGTGTGCAAGCCACAAATGGCTCCAAGCACACAACAAGCCTAAACTAGTAAGCTCAAAGAAGCCAATGGTGTGTCACTCACCGCTCTACGCTTGCTTTCGTGGAGGATTCCTCGCCGCGAAGAAGAAGGAGCCACCGCTGCGCCACGCTCAACCGCTTCACCGCCATCATGCCGTCGTCGCAATGCTCGATCGCACTCTCTCTCTCTCTCTCTCTCTCTCTCTCTCTCTCTCTCTCTCTCTCTCTCTCTCTCTCTCTCTCTCTCTCTCTCACGCATACACACACACACAAGGAGATGAAGAAGAAGAAGATGGAGATGGAGCAAGAGCACTCTTCTATTGCACAAATGAGAGAATGGAGTGAATTTTAGGTTTAGTTGACTTTTATATGAGCTCACCCCATTCACACTTGGGTGCCCATGCTTAGCCAACTAATCTCTTGAATGTTCCAGGTAGAGTGCGCCTCTCATCGGCGATCACTCTTACCCTTTTCCTATTGGACAGACAAGCCCGGTACCTGACTCTACCAAGTAAATAATACAACGTTCGTCGTAGGTGATATGGTGTCCGTGAGCCGTGAGGGTTGACTAGAGGCTATACCTAGAAGACCTTGTAGTTAAGCTACAATAAAAGGAATTTCTCATGAAATCATCGTCTGACTGATTACCTTTTCTTTGACCCCCCAAAGTCTTTTCACAGTGATTCAATTTTGATGTGTGTGCTTATTTTGTATGCCTTGGGTTTTTTGCTTTTCAAGGAAAGCGCCCATAGTGGGAACCACTAGGACTCTAGTACCATAGGCGATACATGTGAGTGAAGTACCAAATCAAGCTAAGATTTCTCTTCCAGCTTAAGATTTTACATTGTGGCACTTTGATTTTTTGTTTGTTCGTTTTCAGCATTTTAATTTTGTAACTTTGGGGGGTCATATAACATTATTACCCTCCCCAGGCTCATCACACTAGTAAACTCCCTTTATAATACTTAAGCAAAAGGTCAATAGGGACTAAGCCCACTAGAAATCCCTAGTACATTTCACACAATGCTACCTAAATCGGATTAAGAACCTAGTAACCATTGATTATTAGGAAGGCATTCCCCATGGTATTAAGAGAAGATCTGTAACACCTAACTTGGTCAAACTAGCTTAGTCGGACTGCTTGATTTTTAAATCTAGACAAGTGATTATGACAAAAAATTACATTGAATTTAATGTTTGGTACTAAGCAAATACATTGAATATTATGCTACCAATCACAATCAAAGCAGACAAACATGGATGCAAAAAGATAAGAGGCAATGCTAATGGACAAGAAACACCTGTTTGTGTCGATGGTCGCGCTTGATTTGAAGTGTGAATGAGAGAAATATCCCATACAGGTCCAAAGCCTAAAAACAGCAACACGTTCCTGTACACACTAAGAGACACAAAGAATAACTCTAGGAGGCACATCAGTGGGAAAAGGTACCAACACTTATTGAATACAATTAAAAAACATAAGGAACCCTAACCTAATTATTTGCACTCCCCTTAGAGAGTCAAGGGAATAGGATATTGTAAAGATTGGGGGGAAACCCTAAGGCTAAACCCCTATCCTCGTCGTCGAGATAAACAAAGCCATCATCCATGAGACCATATGTGCCATCCGTGTAGTCATGTAAATCTTCTTCTTCATCATAGGTACCCATGTTTACTAAGAAGGTCACTAGACGCCTATGGTCATCTTGGTCAAAAGGGTAGGCTTGTGCAATGGGAGAAACACTCTCTACTAAGTATGGATCAGTCGTGGTCAAGAGACGTATTAGCCATTCTAACTCCTCAAAATTCCTCTCACATGCTAGCATACCTACCAAATCCCATTCACATGCAAGCACCGGAAAGACCATGTGAAACATTTGTGAAAAGTAATGAGGGTACCTCTTACCCAAGGCAGGAGTGGATGCCTCTAGCGTACTAGCCATATCTGTACACGCAAATAGATGATGGTTAGAGTGCAAATATTACGAGGGTCGTGTTCTTGTGCATAATGTGTTTTTATGATTTTGTGTTATGGCTCTTGCTCTTTTACTTTCTTATCTTGTTTTTGTGAGTATAAGGCTTTATATATACATTCCCTAAGATTGGAGATTAAGAGGTCAGGGAGGAAGGTTGAGAGGGAAGCAAGTGTATGATGGATGTCAGCAAACACTCCCCCCTTCCTTGGGTAGATCATACCTTTTGGAATGATGTCGTTACCTTTTGAAACCACTTGTTCCAAGTTGTTATGGGTGAAGGCTTTAACCAATAGTTTTCGACCGCCCTATGCGTTTCATCTAGCTGCAAGGGTGGTAAGGTACTCTCCCATGATTTTATTTGCAAAATTGTTGTAGGTGGTGAACTTACAACGGGAGGTGCAAACTCTTTCTTGCTTGTATGGATATGTACAATGGTAGGTGGAGGTTGTGTCAAAGCTTCTATTTCTGTATAGGAACTAATTGAAGAGCAAGAAGCTTCATTTGATTTCCCTGTTCCTGAGCTAGGTGGAACAAATCGTTCTTTCTTTGGTACCCAAACTAGCTCTGGAGCAGGTGTGTAACATTCCGTGATTTTTTCCTTTCCGCGATCTTCAATTCGTTTTGGAGCCACAGGATTGAGCTCACATGGGCTCGGTGACAAGTAAGAGCACAATTTACGTTTTGGCACCCAGATTTGATCATTTCATGCATAGTAGCCTTGGCCTTCCAATAATTTTTTAGGAATCCAACGCAACATTTCTTGGGGCGAATGGAACGTTTCTTACAAGGCTTATGTTTTTTAGCACTAGCTATGGTCGCTAAGGAAGCTTTAGGGACCCACTTGTATGGTTTTTTTGTTATGTTGGGATGGGTATTGTGTGTCTCAAGCTTTATTTCAACTACATCAGTTGAAGCTCTAGAGACTTGGGCTATGGGGACATATGGTTCCACCTCTTGGACATGCAATGTTTTGGGTTTTATTTCCTTAAGAGGCAATATCTCAGGGACTATGGCTTGAATGGAAGGTCTAAGAGCTGATTTCTGTGTTGTGACACCCCCTGTCCCCCAATCAATAGTGCATTTGGTCGCTATCATCCACGTGCGTCCTAGGTTTATATTACCCTCCATAGTTCCAACAGGCATGACCAAAAAGTCTTGAGCTACAAACCCATTTTCATAACTAACAGAAGTGTGTCAGATTCCAAAAACTCTAGTTTTTTTCTTGTTGACACCCTTGACTTGGATGATACTCTTAGATAGAGGTCGCTTCCCTAACTGACACCACACCCCATATGATAGCAGATTATATTTAGCACCCGTGTCCAATAAGGCGTTATCTAGCACTTTTTCATAGGTGTTGTTTAGCTCAATAGGGTATCGTAGAGGTGTGTCAGATTCCAACCAATCCTCGTTGATTTCAACGTGGAATGCATGTGTGACTCCAAGGTTAGCCTCTCATTTTCATCTTATGTGTTGTTGTCGCTCCTTAGCCTCATCTTGAGCTTGTATCTTCTTCAATTCTATTTGTGCCTTGGCTACCTTTTTTGTATGGATGGCACGTAGCTCCTCTTGGCTTAAAGGATCGTAGTATCTTTTAAATTTTCTCCCATTGAGGAATCCAATGCTTTCAACTCCATCAAGAGTCTCCACACGAATGGTTCCTTGTGGGGTGATCTCACATACTCTATATGGTCCTTTTCTTGCATATTTCACCTTTTTCTTTTTGTTACGCACTCCATACATAAGGACTTTATCACCAACATTGATATCTTTGTTCTTTAGATGACGGTCAAACCATTTCTTCCTCCTATCTTTCTCCACAAGTGCATTTTGCACAGCTAATTGCCACTCTTCATCTAGCCTTTCAAGGATATATAATCGCTCAACTAAGGGGTTACCATCCCAACCTTCTTGAGAAGCTACTCGAAGGCTAGGAACGACAAACTCCCATGGCATAACCGCTTCTTGGCCATACACCATCTTAAATGGTGTGCAGTTAATGGAAACTTTGTACGTAGTACGATAAGCCCATAGAGCTGATGTAATCTTTAAATCCCAATCTGTGCGATGAGCTTCCACCGTTTTGGTCAAGATAGAGATTAAGGTCTTATTGGTGCTCTCAGCTTGGCCATTTGCTTGTGGATAATAAGGTGTGGACTTATGGCGAGCTATCATAAAGTTGGTAGTGAGTTCTTTTATTACTCCATTTATAAAATGAGTACCATTGTCACTCACAATCTCAAAGGGACAACCAAATCTTGTAATAATTTTTTCAAAGATAAACTTGGCAGTTGACCTCGCATCAGCCTTACGTGTCGCCCTGGCTTCTGCCCACTTTGTCACATAGTCAGTGGCAACGATAATATATCGAGATTGAGTGCTATGAGCTGCCGGACTAATTGGGCCTACAACGTCAAAACCCCATTTTTCAAATGGTTAAGTCACTTTAACAGGATGTAAGGACATCCTATCCTTTCGTTGTGTGATCTTGTAATGTTGGCATTCATCACATCCTTTTGCAAAAAGTGATGCGTCCTTAAATAAGGTTGGCCACCAATAACCTGATTGCAACACCTTTCTAGTTGTTAGTTCCCCTGAGAAATGTCCTCCGGCTATACCCATGTGGGCTTCTTGCAGTATGTATAAAAACTCATCCTCACGGGCACAACATCTAAGAATATCATCCTTTCCTAGCCTGTAAAGATTTCCTGCAATGAGAGAGTAAGGTTCACATTCTTTTAACAGTTTTCGAGCTATGTCTTTACGAAGCTCTTTGGGGGGAGAACCATTAAAACTAGAAAGTTCACAATCTTCTTACTCCTTTCAAGTATGATTTCGACTAGGAATAGAGAAGTATCGGGCAACTCATCATCGACTCCAGTAGGACTTCACCATTGGGTATGCGAGACAAATGATCCGCCATGACATGTCTTTTACCAGGTCTCACCACAACGGTAAAATCAAACTCAAGGAGAATTAACAACCATCCTGTAATTATTCCCGTGGAACAAGGTTTATTTACTAGATACAACAAGGCTTGATGATCAACATAGAACACAAACTTGTTGGCCAGAAGGTAGTAGCGAAATTTCTTCATTGCATAAATCATACCTAAACCTTCTCGCTCTGTAGTGGTGTAGTTTCTCTCGGCATCATTCAATTGACGACTTGCAAAGCTAATGGGGTAGTCCAGTTTATGCTCTCCTTGTTGAGCTAGAACACACCCAATAGCAAAGTTCGATGCATCAATATGCACATGAAAAATTGCATTCCAATCGGGCACTCATAGAATAGGAGCGCTAGTCAAGGTCTTTTTCAATGACTCATAAGCATGGTCACACTCCGCAGTCCATTGGAACTCAATAAGAAGCTTGTACAAAGGACGAGCTATCTCGGCAAAGTTTAAAATAAACCATCAGTAATAACCAACATGGCCAATGAACCTTTGAACTCCTTTATAGTTTGTAGGTGGTGGCAATTCAGCAAACTGTGGAAATCCCATTTTTGGACACTATATGCACTAAAATGACTACATGTTTAACCCAAAATTAGCATTTGAAAGGGTTTAAGGAGATGCGATACAATCTACACTTCTCAAACACTTTTCGTAAGCATGATAGATGTTCTTTCCAAGAGGAATAAACACAAAAGTTCATCTAATAAATCTTCACAAAACTCCCTCAAATATTCTCTAAAAGTGGTGTTTATTAATATTTGAAAGGTAGCCGGGGCATTGGTTAAGCCAAAGGCCATAACACAAAATGTGAACACTCCAAATTTGGTTATAAAGGCTGTTTTAGCTTGTTCCTTCAGCATTGTGATTTGATTGTAGCCAGAGTACCCATCTAAAAAGCTCTAAGCTTCCTTCCCTGCAACTCTGTCAAGCACATGTTCTGAATATGGCAAGGGTTAATGGTCCCTCCTAGTGGCGGCATTGACCTTCTTTTGAACAATTTTTCATATTTAGGATTCAGTGGGTAGGGTCGTTGCTGAACTGGTTTAGCCATGCTATTCATGGGGATTGTGTGTTGCACCATGGAAGGTGGAATACCTTTCATATCATGATATGTCCAAGAAAATATATCCCTAAATTCCTTGAGAAGTTCTTTAAGTACACACTCCTCAGTCTCGGTCAGATCTTGGGCAATGAAAAGAGGTTTAGACTCTTCTCCTGGGTATGCTAACTCTATTTCCTTAATTATCGTTGGACCGTCATAGACTCCATTGCTCCCATCGATAGGTTTTCTTTGAGCCTTTGTATACACAACCTTATGTTCCTCTGTGGTATAGGATTTGAAATGTTCAGGTGCAGGGTGTAAGTCTCTAGAATCCTGTTGTTCTGTGGACCGTGATTTCACTTCCGATTCCTTTTGTTGTTGAGCTAACTCTCGATTTTGTCATCTCCTTACAGTACGGCTCAACTTTGGCTTCTCTGTAGCCTCTATTTGTGCAATGTCAATGGGTTGTGGACTACACCACATAACGCTTTGAAGGTATTCACCCTAGTTATCTACCAACTTCCAATGAGCATCACATGCCCCTATATAATTAAGCCATTCTACGGTAGATTTCTTTTCATTTATTCTAGCAACAAGCTCACCAAGTCCATAGACCCTTAGACATACCTAGTGTCATCCGAGAATAAAGTGACTTAAAGTCATGGGAAAGTGGGCATACTCACTTCTTGATGAAAAGAATGTTTACAGAGGGACTACCTGATCCTATCAAAGAAATGGAGATCCCATCTTCCCCACATCAAGGGACTGAAGTCCAAAAGATGTTGTTAAACATTGCCAAATTGATGGATTTCATGTCTTCAGAAGTTAGAACCACCATCATGTCCAAACAATATAAAGACCCTAAGTTAGTCTCAGCTCTTCAAGCCTTCCTCAATGGAGGACTAAAGTTTGGGCTACCACAATTTGCACAGATGGATGGAGCTGGATAGATGTTGATGGACGCAAAGCGAGCCCCAAACCCTGACGGCCTCTAAAACGATGGGGGCCGAATGGCGTGCCTCCGTCCTGCCACGGTAAAGTGAACAGGGGGCACCACTTAGCTTTGAGCGGCTAGGACGCAAACCACGATGATATGAACACCGCAAACTTGCACACCAAGAGAGAGAGAGAGAGAGAGAGAGAGAGAGAGAGAGAGAGAGAGAGAGAGAGAGAGAGAGAGAGAGAGAGAGAGAGAGAAGTTCGCAAATGATGAAAACCCTCGGGGGTGTGAGGGTGAATTATTTCTGCAAAACAAAGTAGCATGCCATGGTGGTAGAGAGATAGGGGAAGAAGGTGGTGCAACCTACTTGGTGCGTTTTCTAAGACGACTCAATGATTGTGAATACTTACTACCATGAGCGTGTATACGTGTGTGCAACGATCATTGGAGTTGAGAGATGGATGTAGTTCCCTTCGCATGGTGTAATTCTCAAGGCAAACCCAACACACAAACCCCCCTTCCAGTGATGAAAATAGTGTCAATCCTTCCCACTACACTCTACCAAATGCTTGGCTCCTCATGAATTGCCCCCCCCCCCCCCCCGATATTGACCTCTCAGTGCCAATTCATAGGTGTTGGCTGCTTGGATTATGGTAATCCCAATGTGGTTAGGGTAAGCTTAATCGGGGAGACAAAGCAAGTGGTGGGCCCGGTGTGGTTGACCCTTGCTTTGTTTTTGGAGGTTATTAAAAGATGGGAATCTCTTGGTGGGCCTTTGTGACCATCACGTAGAGAGAGGATATTTACAAAAAAATGGAAATTTACAATGGCTCGGGTGAAAACTGAAGATAATGATGAAAATAACCTATAAATTACTGGAATGGCGTCGTGATTGCGTGTTGCCGGTGAATGGTGTGCTGCCAGTGCGTCGATGTCAAGCATACTTTTTTTCGGAGTTGGCCGGGGCATGCCTTCGGCGCATTTTCTCTTTTTGTTGTTGGCAGCGCGTGCTTTGGATCCTTCTTCTTTATTCGTCGATGTCGTAGTCGTAACCTTTGTGTTTTTTTGTATTTGTGGTGCGGTGCGTATATGCGTGTGTGTGGGTATTGGTGCATGAGGGCGGGTGTGTGTATGTATATGTATGTGTGTGCGTGTAAACGTACGTGAGAAGGGATTTAATATATATACTATATATATATAACTTTTTTTTATTTTGTTTTTTTTTCGTTGATGGTGGCTGACGGCCGGCTACCTGCTAAAACTGCGCAAGGCGGATGGGGGGGGGGGAAGATGGGGTAGAGAGAGAGCGTGAGTGCGTGCGGTGTGTGTGTGTGTGTGTGTGTGTGTGTGTGTGTGTGTGTGTGTGTGTGTGTGTGTGTGTGTGTATAGTCTATTGTGGCTTGAGCGCCCGAGTGGGAGAGAGAGAGCGTGTTGTTGTGGGCTTGTGCACAGTGCCAAAGGGGGAGAGTGATGGTGTGTGTGTGTGTGTGTGTGGAGATAGAGAGAGGGAGGTTCTACTGCGGCATTCCGTGAGAAGGAGAGAGAGGGAGATTGGACTGCACGGAATCTGAGCGTCGGAGAGAGAGAGAGAGAGAGAGAGAGAGAGAGAGAGAGAGAGAGAGAGAGAGAGAGAGAGAGAGAGAGAGAGAGAGAGAGAGAGAGAGAGAGAGATTGTGAGGCTGAGAGAGGGAGAGTGTGAGGGAGAGGGAGGGATAGGGTGTGTGGATAAGAGAGAGAGAGAGAGAGAGAGAGAGAGAGAGAGAGAGAGAGTGTGTATTTCCTACGGCGCCTTCACAAGCTCGTGAGAGAGAGAGAGAGTGTGTGTGTGAGGGAGAGAGAGGGATAGGTCCGCGCCTTGTGGGCCGCCGGACAAGAGAGTGAAGGAAGAGGGGAGGGGTTTTGGAAATGGAGTGGGGTAGGAGAGGGAATAGTATCTACTGTCTTGCATGGGAGCTTAAGGACGAGAGGAGGGAAGCAAGTCAGTGGGTGGGAGTGAGGGAATATATCAGCGGGCCAAGGGGAAGGGAATGAGGCCGAGGGGAGGGTGAGGTGAGCGGGTGGGGAAGAGGGGATAGGGGTCGGGGAAAGAATATTAGTTGGCCGAGGGGGGGGGGGGGGGGGGTAAATGAGAGTGGGGGAAAAGTATGGGGGGGGTATGTAAAGGGTGATTCTAATAATTCGAGAGAGCGAGGGGGGGGGGGGTTTCCATGCGGCTCACACAGAGGGAGCACGAGAGAGGGGTAGGGGCGAGTGCTCAAAGTTTTCGCCTAGACGGGGGGGTAATGAGAGTGGGGGTAAATTTGGGAGAGAGGGAGAGAGGATATTAGAGAAAGGTATGTAGGGAAAATGAGAGAGAGAGAGAGGGTGTTTTTTATCCGATGCCTGTCGGGCGGGGGGGGGGGGGGGGGGGGATAAGCTACGGGGGGGGGTAATGAGAGTGGGAGGGGGGAAATAAGTTTTTTTTCTTTGATTTTCGAAAGTCGGCTATCATTAGCCCTCTCCCTTTGCCTAGAGGCATTCATGCTTCTAGCCCTTCTTTTGCTTCCTCAGTTGTAGAGTTAGAGGGTTCTCCCTCCTCTGGAATGTCTAGCACGAATTCTCGGTCAAACCTAAGAAAATACCTTTTCAGTCTCCATCCATTGACCCTAGTCTTGTGAATTCTCCCATCTGCTTCCATCAGCTTATAGCTGCCGTTGTCATAGTGTTTCTTGATGATGAATGCCCCTTCCCATCTGGGTTGAAATTTCTTATCCTTTCTAGTGTCAAATCTGTTGTCGTATCGCAGTACTAACATGCCTTTTTCCAGTCCCTTTTCTTTAAGCCCTTGATTGAAAGTGAGCCGACGTCGTTCTACCTATGCTGCATAGTGATTGATTGCTTCTTCCCTATTTAGTTGGAGTCTCTCCAGATCCAAGATGTGGTTCTTGAGGTTTACAAGTGGACGATGTGTCTGGCTAGCCAAAACTCGTAAGCTGGCTATTTGTACCTCAATGGGTAGAATTGCCTCCTTCCCATAAACTATATGGAAAGGAGTGAAACCTAGTGATGTTCGGAACGTCCTTAGCTTGGCGAAGTTGACCAAGTAAAACCTGATTTTTGCAATCCCAGGTGCCATTTATCTGCCTTATCAAAAGCAAAGCGTCGTCGAACACATTTAGGCGCTGAATTCTTTGTGAAATACATTGTTCCAACCCAAGAATTAGGGCTGCATATTCTGCTTCATTGTTGGAGTGGGAGTGTGATAACTGCCCCATTGCAGACTGATCCATTGTTCTCTTGTATGCTCCGTCAAAGAAAAGAGAGTGAGCTCTCTCTAGCCTAGTACTTTCTATGTTTGGTGTTTCTTCCTTTGCTTTCGTGTTGACCTTCAGCTTCTTCTCATAATGGAGATGAGTGAGAATTCCCGCTAAACTAGCCCTGGTGGAGTTTTCTACTTGCATGGTGTAGTCAAACTCTTGTAGTCTAATTAACCACTTTGAAATCCTAGATGAGACATCCATGTGTCGCATTACATATGGGAAGACCTCCTCCATTGTCAGGATTACAAAGGGTCTAGGCAGGAGATAGGAGCGGAACTTTGTGGTAGCAAACATTAGTGCCAGAACCATGTGTTCTACTTCGGTAAATCCTTTTTCTGACGGGGTCATGACCCGACTAGAGAAGTAAATAGGGCGCATGAAAGAATTTTTGGGGTCCTTTTTCATTAGCACTGCTCCGAGTGTATCACTTCCCCCACTAGGGTTCACATAAAATGGCTCGTCCCACTTAGGAGGTGAAATAGTGGGAAGCTTAGCTAGGATTTGCTTCACCTCAATAAACTGCTGCTCATTCTCATCACTCCATGAGAAGACATCCCTCTAGGTGAGTTGTTGTAGGGGAAGGACCACTTGAGATAGTAGGTGAATGAACCTGCTTAAGTATCTTACCTTCTGAAGGAAAGAAACCAGCTCCTTGGCGGTGGTGGGTGATGATAAAGATATCAGAGCCTAAATCTTGCTAGGGTCAGGAGCCTCGGTTCCTTTTGCTGAAATTACATGACCAAGGAGAGTGACTTTGCTCTCACCAATGTGACACTTGTCCACGTTGAGTTGGCCACCGAAGGTTTGCAGCCTGGTTAAGCCATCATAGACTTTGCTTAAATGAAGGGCTCGTGAGCTATAAATGCAAAAATCATCTATGAAAACCTGTATTGATGTTCCAAAGTAGGGTTGGAAAACAAAAGTCACATAGCGTTGAAACGTGGTCGGGGCATTAGTGAGACCAAACATCATCACTCTGTAGGCAAAACATCCCCATGGTGTGATGAAGGTTGTCTTCTTCTGATCCTCCTCTGCGATGCTAATCTGGAAGTACCCTGAGTAGCCATCGCATATTGTGTATCGTTCATGACCTGCCACTTCATTGAGTATTTCATCCTGGAATGGGAAGGGGAAGTGGTCCCTCTTCGTGGCTGCATTGAGAGGTTTATAATCCACACAGACTCTCCACTTACCTTTTTTTTTCGGTGTGACATGACTACTGGGGAGACCCATTCTGAGTCTTCGATAGGATAGATGAAACCTGCTTGTAGAAAACTTCTCACTTCTTTAAGCAATGCCTCTTGTTGGATTACTCCAAGTCTTATTAGCTTTTGTACTACGGGTTTACTGCATTCCTTGAGCTTTATGTGGTGTTGTACTATTGTAATTCCTGTGATTTTATCATAGCCATCAATGAACAAAGTAGTGAAGTTTCCTAGCATGGAGACGTACTCCTTTCTTTCTTCATTGGTTAACTCATTTGAGAGTTTTTTTTGTAGCTTACCAATATCCTCCAAGGACTGCATATCTGATGATCCCTCTTGGTTTTTCGAGGTTGTTTCAAATTGTGTTAATCTGTTTGGGTCTTTAAAAATGACTCCCATTACTTCGATGCTAGTGTCACTTCCGTCGGTGGTGGTCGTCTCTTCTCCTGAGGTAGACAAGTAGTCGTTGGTGGACTCGTCTTGTGAAGCCTCCAAGATCATGTTGTGCTGCTTTCCAATCCTCATGTCATAGAATATGGTTTTCCCTTTAGCATCCTTCATTTAGTTCATCCCGGTGCTCTAGTCTTGTTTAGCTTCCATAGCCATAAGCAAGACCTCCCAAGATGATGGGGTAGCCCTCCCCTTTGTGTGGCATGACGAAGATGTCTACCTCCACTTCTGTATTGAATGCTTTTACTTTGACCGCATTTACAATGCCTACGCATTTCACTCTTACATTGTTTGCCATCTTGGCTCGGCAGGGTGTCGGCCTACTTACCTCTAGACCTAGATGGTGCATCATCTTCTCACTCATGATGCATATTTACGCTCCACCATCCATGTAGACGTTTGAAATCCATTGTCCCTTGATGTGAGCATCCATGGTTGGCAGGATGTTGTCGAGATCCCTCTCAGAGATAGCCCCAGCTATCTTGGGTCTTTATTTCCTGGTACTTACCATTTTCGCCCATTGCCTCCTCATTCTGGGTGCAAGGTGGAGTAATTGGGGACAAGTTATCTTCGGGCCCTGCATTAACACATCGTGAACTAAGTCATAGGGTTTTGCATACTCAACTAGTGAGAATTCCACGATGTCTATCTTCCGCCGCGGTTAATCTGCTTGCTTCCTAGACTTGCCCTTCCCTTTCATCTTCTCTTCTCTTTGAGATGCCTCCTCGTGCCTCGCATGTTTCACTCCCATAGAATCCACTTCTTCTACCTTTGCTTTTCCTTTATGCCTCTCTTGAGCTGATTCTTCTACCTTCACCTTCCATTTAGCCTCCAAGCTAATAACACTCACCGCTTGGTTCACAACAGGTGGTGGGGGTAGTGGCGGAATGAGAGGTTGGGGTGGTGGTTGCTATTGTACAGGTGGTCGAAGGATTTGGACTGGTGGGATTGGTCCTGGCTGCCTAGGTGGTGGTGGTCTTGCTATTGGCGGAGAGATGTGATTCTGTCTCCCCCCTCTATTGAAATTCTGCCTCCTCATATGTGGGCAATAGTACATTCCATGGCCATCTTCCCCGTAGTTGTAACAGTGGTACTCTGGGTTCTACCTTCATTGTCCCCTTCCTTGTTCTGGGTTTCTGCCAGATGCATGCCCTTGCTGCATCAGATGCACGGATAAACTCTCTAGTTGGGTGGTGATGCGACTCAGCAGGTGTTGTTAGCTGTTTGCTTGCTAGACTCAGCCTTCCCTTTCATCTTCTCTTATCTTTGAGATGCCTCCTCGTGCCTCGCACTCTTCACTCCCATGGAATCCACTTCTTCTACCTTCGCTTTTCCTTTGGGCTTCTCTCGAGCTGATTCTTCTATCTTCGCCTTCCCTCTAGCCTCTAAGCTAATAACACTCACCGCTTGGTTCATAGCAGGTGGTGGGGGTAGTGGCGGAATGAGAGGTTGGGGTGGTGGTTGCTGTTGTACAGGTGGTCGAAGGATTTGGACCGGTGGGATTGGTCCTAGCTGCCTAGGTGGTGGTGGTCTTGCTCTTGGCGGAGAGATCTGATTCTGTCTCTCCCCTCTATTGAAATTCTACCTCCTCGCGTGTGGGCAGTAGTACATTCCATGGCCATCTCCCCCACAGTTGTAACAGTGGTACTCTGGGTTCTGCCTTCTTTGTCCCCTTCCTTGTTCTGGGTTTCTGCCAGATGCATGCCCTTGTTGCACAGATGCACAGATAAACTCTCTAGTTGGGTGGTGATGCGACTCAGCAGGTGTTGTTGTTCTTCTGATGCACTTGCTTGGCCAGATGCTTCTCCCTTCGGGGTCATGTGTTTCCAAACTGGCTTATCTTCTCCTTGCCTTTGGCTCGAGCAGCCCCTTTAGGCCACTTTGGAGTTATATCTTTGACTGCAGTTTCTTTAGGGAAAAGAGGTCTCACTGTTTGCTTCCCTTCCTTGACGTGAATGATTTCTTCGCGATGAATGTCAATGTAGATGACTTCAGCCCTTTTGCTACCTTCGTTGATGGCACTCATTGACAGTGTGCCTTGGTTGACAAGAGTGATGGCACCTCACCAACCTCCCACCTGCTGCTTTCGATTTATAGTTAGAACGAGCGACACAAGATGAAGAATTTACCTCTTCAATGATGAGGACATTGCAGCCTGGCAATAGCACTTCAATGAAGGCGGCTAGTGCCTCCTTTGTCTCCTCTTCTTCCGTCCTCCAGTTAGAAAATTCCTTCAGCCGTTCGTCCATGATTGATAGTGGGCGTCACTTTAAGCATTGTAAACTGAAGGGTCTTAGAAAAGCCCTCCTGAGTGGGGGCACCAAATGACGGACGCAAAGCGGACCCCGAACCCCGACGACCTCTAAAATGACAGGGGCGGAATGGCGCGCCTTGGGCTTGCCACGGTAAAGTGAACAGGGGGCACCACCTAGCTTTGAGCGGCTAGGACGCAAACCACGATGATATGAACACCGCAAACTTACACACCGAGAGAGAAAGAGGGAGGGAGAAATAGAGAGGGAGAGAGAGAAGTTTGCAAATGATGAAAACCCTTGGGGGTGTGAGGGTGAATTATTTCTGCAACATTTACAAAGTGGCATGCCGTGGTGGTAGAGAGATAGGGGAAGAAGGTGGTGCAACCTACTTGGTGCGTTCTCTAAGACGACTCAATGATTGTGAATACTTACTACCATGAGCGTGTATACATGTGTGCATCGACCATTGGAGTTGAGAGATGGATGTAGTTCCCTTCGCATGGTGTAATTCCCAAGGCAAACCCAACACACAAACCCCGCTTCCAGTGATGAAAATGGTGTCAATCCTTCCCACTACACTCTACCAAATGCTTGGCTCCTCATGAATTGCCCCCCCCCCCCCCGATAGTGACCTCTCAGTGCCAATTTATAGGTGTTGGCTGCTTGGATTATGGTAATCCCAGTGTGGTTAGGGTAAGCTTAATCGGGGAGACAAAGAAGGTGGTGGGCCCAATGTGGTTGACCCTTGATTTGTTTTGGGAGGTTATTAAAAGATGGGAATCTCTAGGTGGGCCTTTGTGACCATCACCTAGAGAGAGGATATTTACAAAAAAATGGAAATTTACAATGGCTCGGGTGAAAACTGAAGATAATGATGAAAATAACCTATAAATTGCTGGAATGGCATCGTGGTTGCGTGTTGTCGGCGAATTGTGTTTTGCCTATGCGTCGATGTCGAGCGTACTTTTTTTCGGAGTTGGCCAGGGCATGCCCTCGGCGCATTTTCTCTTTTTGTTGTTGGCAGCGCGTGCTTTGGATCCTTCTTCTTTATTCGTCGATGTCGTAGTCGTAACCTTTGTGTTTTTTTGTATTTGTGGTGCGGTGCGTATATGCGTGTGTGTGGGTATTGGTGCATGAGGGCGGGTGTATGTGTATGTATATGTATGTGTGTGCGCGTAAACATGCGTATATGTGTGTGTGTGGGTATTGGTGCATGAGGGCGGGTGTGTGTGTATGTATATGTATGTGTGTGCGCGTAAACGTGCGTGGGAAGGGCTTTAATATATATACAATATATATATATTTTTTTTAATTTTTTTTATTTTTCGTTGATGGCTGACGGCCGGCTGCCTGCTAAAACTGCGCGAGGCGGATTGGGGGGGGGGGAGATGGGATAGAGAGAGAGCGTGAGTGTGTGTCGTGTGTGTGTGTGTGCGTGTGTGTGGGTATGGTGTGTGTGTGTGTGTATTGTGTGTGTGTGTGTATATGGTCTGCTGCGGCCTGAGCGCCCGAGTGGGAGAGAGAGAGCATTCTGTTGTGGGCTCGTGCACAGCACCAAAGGGGGAGAGTGATGGTGTGTGTGTGTGTGTGTGTGTGTGTGGAGAGAGAGAGAGAGAGAGAGAGAGAGAGAGAGAGAGGGAGGTTCTACTGCCGCATTCCGTGAGAAGGAGAGAGAGGGAGATTGGACTGCACGGAATCTGAACGAGAGAGAGAGAGAGAGAGAGAGAGAGAGAGAGAGAGAGAGAGAGAGAGAGAGAGAGAGAGAGAGAGAGAGAGAGAGAGAGAGAGAGAGAGAGAGAGATTGTGAGGGTGAGAGAGGGAGAGGCAGGGAGAGGGTGTGTGGATAAGAGAGAGAGAGAGAGAGAGAGAGAGAGAGAGTGTGAGGTAGAGAGAGGGATAGGTCCGCGCCTTGTGGGCCACCGGACAAGAGAGTGAAGGAAGGGGGGGGATTTTGGCAATGGAGTGGAGTAGGAGAGGGAATAGTATCTACTGTCTTGCATGGGAGCTTAAGGACGATAGGAGGGAAGCAAGTCAATGGGTGGGAGTAAGGGAATATATCAGCGGGCCAAGGGGAAGGGAATGAGGCCGAGGTGAGGGTGAGGCGAGCGGGTGGGGAAGAGGGGAGAGGGGTCGGGGAAAGAATATTAGTGGGCCGAGGGGGGGGGGGTAATGAGAGTGGGGGGAAAGTATGGGGGGGGATGTAAAGGGTGAGTGTAAGAATTCGGGAGTGCGGAGGGGGGGTGGGGGGGGGTTTCCATGTGGCTCGCACAGAGGGAGCACGAGAGAGGGGTAGGGGTGAGTGCTCAAAGTTTTCACATGTCCGGGGGGGTAATGAGAGTGGGGGTAAATTTGGGAGTGAGGGAGAGAGGATATTAGAGAGAGGTATGTAGAGAAAATGAGAGAGAGAGAGAGAGGGGGTGTTTTTTATCCGATGCCCGTCGAGCGGGGGGGGGGGAAATAAGTTTTCTTTCTTTGATTTTTGAAAGTCGGCTATCAATGCCAATAGAGGAGGAACACTTAGATCCACAACCCAACCTAGATGAGAACCTTGTTATAGAAATACATGTTAACAAGTTGGGACAATACTTTGAGGGTGATGAATCCAATGCGACCATACAAATCACTACTTGGTGAAGTTGTTGTTGCGTAGGGAACATTGTGTCTGTAATCTGGATCTGCTTGGGTGCTGGTTCTAGATCCCTTTGGGTATCTTCTACCAAAATCCTTAATTGCTTGACTCGCTCAATCTCCACTGTAGAGTTTGGATAAGTTCCTATCTTCTTCTTGGATCCCTGCCATTGTGGCTCATGAAGATCTTGCTTGTTGGTTTCTATCTTAGTGGACGTTTTGATCTCCATGGTTTCACCTGAATCAGAATCCTCTTCAGTGTCTTTCATATATACGGGGTCGTCACCAGTCCCTATGTTGGTCTTTGAGCTGGGGTCTGACTTCGCTGCTTTTTGCGATCTCTTCTTCATGTTTTCTTCTTTTTCTGAGATTGGGCAATTGATGCCGTGTCTCTTTCCTCAAGAATATAATTTTGTTTTTGGAGCATCGATCGTGTGAGTACGTTTACTGGGTACCACAGGTGTACTTTGTGATGGCTCCCCGGTAACTTCAATCAAGTTTAATGGCGTGATCTTCGGCGCATTTGGATTATCTGGACATTGGGCAATCAAATGATCTATGCCACATCGATTACACATGAGTATCAACATTGTAGACGTGCTCGCTTGATTGGTTTGCATTAGTGTGGCATTCTTTTGTAGCCTAATAGGACACTCGGCTACACGATGTGGACCTCCACATTCATAGCATTGAAGAGGTGGTCTCTTAGCAGTGTAATTAATATTTTGGTCCCTTGCCGCAAGAGCAGCTACTTGATATACAGGTTTGACTTGTCCCCAATAGTCCTCCATGTAGTATTGTGGACTTTCTTCAAGCACATCCATCCCATAGGCAATATTAGGATCTATATCTTCCTCACTGCCTTCCAAACAAGCAATAGATGACTCACAACCCACTTGATTCAGAGAAGTGATTCTCGGATGTGGTGGTTGCGGTCCTAGCACTAGAGGTGGTAAGGGTGTTGTTTGAACAACATTTTGGGCCCTAGGGACCATGTGTTGTGCTGTTTGTTCAAGAGGTGGGGCCGGCATCAATGCAGGCACTCCAGGTGTGTCTGTCCATGCTAAGGTTGGTCTATTGGCCATTGTGTGCTTAAATTCTATGCAATCCTTAGCTTGATGACCATACCTTCCACACGCATTACAGTTCCCATTAAATTTACTCTAAACGTAGGGCATTCATTGGTGCTATGCGGTCCATAGCATACTGAGCACCATTGCTGCTCCCTTCTTGGATACATATGATTGTTTTGCGGAGCACGATTGTCTCTAAGACTCTCTTGAATAGCCTTGGTGAGATCTGCTAGAGTCATCTCAAATATTTTTGGCTCCTTAGCATAGGCTTTAGGGTCATTGGCTGATGCCCTGATGCTTACAAGCTAATAGATTTAGTCTCAACAGACACTCTTTCTCCTTGAATCATTAAATTATCCTCCAATTGGATTGCATTGGTGGTAACTGCTTCCCAAGTGGTGATACCTCTAATGACTAAGCCATTGTAGATATCCTCATGTCGTAATCCCCTAATGAATCTATCAAGCAATTGATTATTATTGAAGCGCTCATTTGGATTACAACGAGTATTCAAATGCTTCAAGCGACTAATAAAGTCTCTCACCGACTCTCCTTCCTCTCGTTGGGCTTTCTGGAGCTGAGAGGCTACACCCCAAAGTACTCCCTCTCGTATGTATTCTTTCCAGAACAGTCTCCTAAGAGTAGGGTAAATCGTTTTTTTCCACCCTTAGGGTTCTATACCAATCCCCAGCCTTTCCACTTAAGGTTAGTCTTAAAGCATTAATCTTCTGCAGGTCATTGTGTTCTCCTAGAGAATCGCATATTTGTTCAAACACTTCAATATGCTTTCTCACATCCCCGTCTGATCCACTAAATTTTTGTGTGAGCTTGGCTATTTGTACTGCCTTACTTCTAGGCTCTCTATCAGGCGTGTTACGCATATTCTCAGCAATAGATCAACCAATAGCTTTAGCAAATGTTGCCAAGTCACCTAAGTGAGCAGGCACCATGGGTGAAGGCGCTCCAGAGACTACATGTGGAGTATCTATTGGCATTGGCCTTGGCGCATAGGAAGCCCTTGGATTCCACATTGGGTACAATGTTGTGCCATGGGGTGGCCCAAAGTTCATATGTGTGGCCCTAGGCATAGCAGACGTCGGATGTGACATGCTAATGCTAGCCGGTATAGTCCCATGGAAATAAGAACTTGGGTATTGTGGTTGTGGAGCATAGGTTGTTGAAACAATGGGAGGAGTAGGGACTACATGAGTACGAGGACCCATGGGTGTATACGATTGGTACACACTTGTAGGTAGTGTTGTTGCAGGCATTGAGCTACGATGTAGTGGTGCTTTACTAACAAATGAGGTCCATGGCGTGTTTCTCGGCATGCCCATCATTGGGGTAGGCATGGTAGCCGTGGTGTCATCAAGGGAAAGATGAGCTAGACTTGGAAAGGTGAAGCTATCACTTGTGGGCTCAGATTGCACCGAGACACTTGGCGAAACAACATATAGAGGATCCATCAGACTTACCGAGGGAGTCTCCATTTGCGATAAGGTCGGTTGTTTAGCCTTTCCTGTATCTAAGAATCTCATGAGACCCATTGAAGGCATGTTGATCCCCTTGTTCTGCCTCTCTAACTCAATGACCCTATGGATGACCTCACAAACTCTTTGTTGTTGATCCTCCACACTAGTAGCACCCATTGTGGATTGTAGGACATCTAACCAACCCACGTGATAGGTGTGACCTGTGTATAGGTCGGTCAGAGTTTCTGTTTGTAGTTCGTACTCCCATTTCTCATTTAAGAACACTCCATCTAGGATTTAGGTGCTAGGGGTGTCCTTTGAGCTAGATGCAATGTTGCTTTCTAGGGGTTGACCCTTAGCGGTTGCTAAGTCAGGAGCACTCTATTGCTCTCTTAGCAAGGATATTGACATAGGGGCTTTTGCTTTTAACTCTCTTCGTTGCTCCGCCTTGCGTAAGCTCTCGATTTCCTTCTCCCTCGCTGCAAGGATATACCGCTCAACATCTTGCACTTCGGCAACCGCTTAGTTTTTTAAGCGTCTGTTTTCACTCGTGTTTTTTACATTTTTAATGTTTTTTAATGATCGATTTTTTTTTAAAAAGTGTGTGATAGCTCAAAACAAGCGTATCACTTAGAAGGTCGTGGTGTACTTTAGAGCACAATGTTCGGTCACCTGAAGCTCCGTTGGTCCTCAAAAAAGTCGATTTTTAGCTACGTGTGAAGCTAAAATTCGTAATTTTAAAGGGCGATAGATGCCTAAGCTTGAGCGTGAGCTTGGGCTTGGGTCTGGGAGATATTCCCGATCCCGGTCCCATCTTTAAAGGTTTTTTTTCTTTTTTTTTAAAGGATAAGGTCGCCGCGGCCTACGCGAGAGCACACACACACTCTACCTACCTACTTCCAACTAATACACCTACTGTTACACACTAACACACTCTATTAGCTCTCACATATCAACTTCCTACTTACTGTACATTACATTACACAGAATTAACAACCTTAATACTAACACCTTATACAGAGAAAAACTAACAACCTTAATACTAACACCTTATACAGAGAGAAAAAACACAGTACCTTTGAAAACTCCATTAACAAAAAACATACACAGTAGTAACACAAAATCCTTCTTCTCAGCACACACACCCTCCTTCCTTACCTTTCCTACAATTGAAATTGCACCAAAAAAGAAGCACAACGTGCCATTCAAGGTTAGTCTATGGCATTCCCCGGCAACGGCACCAAAAATGTGTGCGTATATCGCACATGTCAATGCAAGGAACTTGCCGATACACTGTGTGCGAGATACAAATGGCTCCAAGCACACAACAAGCCTAAACTAGTAAGCTCAAAGAAGGCGATGGTGTGTCACTCACCGCTCTACGCTTGGTTTCGTGGAGGATTCCTCGCCGCGAAGAAGAAGGAGCCGCTGCTGCGCCGCGCTCAACCGCTTCACTGCCGCCGTGTCGTCATCGCAATGCTCGATTGCACTCTCTCTCTCTCTCTCTCTCTCTCACGCATACACACACACACAAGGAGATGAAGAAGAAGAAGATGGAAATGGAGCAAGAGCACTCTTCTATTGCACAAATGAGAGAATGAGTGAATTTTAGGTTTAGTTGACTTTTATATGAACTCGCCCCATTCACACTTGGGCACCTATACTTAGCCAACTAATCCCTTGAATGTTCTAGTTAGAGTGTGCCTCTCATCGGCGATCACTCTTACCCTTTTCCTATTGGACCAATAAGCCCGGTACCTGACTCTACCAAGTAAATAATACAACGTCCGTCGTACGTGATATGGTGTCCATGAGCCGTGAGGGTTAATACTTGCATTGTGTTCCTCTTTCCTTGCTCTTTCATTTGAGTATAAGCATTGTTAGTTTTGTTGAGGTTTGTGTGACTATGGTTAGTGAATCTAATCTTCAAATTTGAGTACCTACATCACTATTTTTTGATGTTTCGACCATAGAAAAGTGTTCCTAAACCAGAGGGCGACCTTTCTATATAGTTATGGTGTAATTTTTAGGACCTTGATCGTGATGGATCATTATTTTGGTACCTTATTAGATTGCAACCCTAGTTTGTGGGATAGTTTCCTTAGGTGTCTTAGACCTCCTCCTAATATTCCGTTGCACTTTGACTTTGTTTGTGTGCCAAAATGACGTGATGACCTAGAGTGGTGAGGTAGGACATAGGCATATTTTTCGATCATTAAGTGATGGTTTGCTTGTTGAGCTCTTGCGTTTTCTTGTTAGGTTCACTTTTTGAGGACTATGACAACCTCAAAGAGTCTCCGTGCCCCATCCGAGTCCTTCCCTAAGTATTGACATTATGTTAGTGTCAGACAAATATGTTGTAGACGTCCACCAATCGTGGTGACCTGCTAACACGAGTTGTCTTCTAAAAGCCTCCCCAAATCCTCATAGTGCACATTCTTGCAAACAAACCTTGTGGTTGTCTCCACAAATAGAAACTCTTTAAAGATATGCATAAAACAATGAGCATGCAAATACTAGCTCAAGCCCACATACCTAAAATCTTTAGAATATTTCAAGGCGTTTTGATTGAAAGATGCTATCGACCATAAATTTGGTTGTGGCCACTCCATACTTAATAAGAAGGATACCTTGGTGGGTTCAATCTTCCCATAATCTTTCATAGTAGTAGGTACAATATAGGAGTGTGAATAGAAGAAAATTCTTCTTTGAATCAATTTGGTTGGACAAAGGTGTGCAAAACTTGTTGCTCCAATATCCACATTTATAGCTTTGAATATACCAAAGAGGCTATGAAGTGGTTGCTCCTTCACCAATGTAGATGGAAATATAACTGTAAAAGTAAGCCAAAACATAATTATGAAGCTACAAAAACATATTAATGTGACTTCACACCCAGCTTTCTATTCTCAAAACATGTACTCACAATGTGGTAGGAATCAGGCAAGTGTTGCAATTGCATGCTCGGGGGGTGCACTATGTAATCATGTTAATGTATCACGTGAGTTCAAAAGTAAGGGTTTTAAATACAAAAATTTTAGGCAATTTAACAGAGATATACTAAAATAAGGGGTTTTTATATTCAATTTTGGAAAAATTTCCTAAATTAAGGGGTAGTTTTATTCATTCAAGCATGTTAAAAGAGGGGGTTTTTTTAATACCCATGAATGCACGTTATATAGGGGGTGAAAGAACGTTATATAGGGGGGTATTGAATGGTGAACCCCCCAAGATTGCATGCTTGAAATTGAGAAAACATGTTGCACAATGGCTATGGTCCCTTTTTCCTTGCGATTCTTGAAGCCAAGGAACTTTCCTTTCCAATGATGATCCGAGTTGCCACGGTTTTGAACACGATGAGAGCCAATAGCATGTGGTTGCATGTATACCCAAGCACCTTTGGTGAACTCTTGTGGCACCCATTCACCATCTAAACCTCTTTTGTTGTGGTATGCAAGCCTAGTGATCTCATCCTTTGGCCGCCTTTGTGGAGTTGAGCTTTCCATGTGTGAGTAAAAGAAATTAGGAGGAGGAGGAGCACCTTGCTTACTGCTACAATGCAAGTGGGAGGAAGGAAATGAGTTTTCTTGTTGTGCCAATGGGAGGTGGGAGTGACAAACATTAGGGAAATTTGGGCTCTCAAATGGGCCATATAAGGACTTTGACTTTCTCCCTCTTGTCCAAAATGAGTTCATGGTAAAAAATTTGCAAATGAAATAAAAAATTGTGGGACCTTTTGGATTTAGAATGTACTCATCGAGAGCTATCCATTGATATATAACATGCCATCATTCTTTATACTCTAAAAGATTCTATTTTTTTATGTGACAATTCTGTCTTATAAATGGAATCTCTCCCCACATTTCAGCTTCACTGTTAAGATTTAAGGTGGCATGGATTATACTGACATGATATATTCAACACAATTAGACTAGGGAAAAAAATAAACAATCAGATGCAAGGGTTGCCATAATTGTAGCATAAAATTTGAAAGACTATATTGGGAGCTACACGGAGCTAGAGACAATGAAAATGTAATAACTAGGAAAACTACAAACCATCTAGGGACCCTTTTGGATTTAGGTTAATTAGAGGCTACCCAATAGGAAGAGGGTGGTGGACACACTCTATGCCCTCAAAATAGTAGGGGACAAAGTAGTATTACACCTCTTAATGGCCCCTTACCTACTGAGAAGGGGGCGGGGGGGGGACCACTTGGAACCTCCAAGTTCCCCTCTTTTTGACCCGGACTTGGAAAAATCTCAAAAAATTGAAATTTAAAAAATTCAAAATTTTTTTCTCCTTAAAATCTTGCTAAACCAATTGAATGGTCAAAAAAGCATTTTTTGACCTCCAAAAGTAGAAAACGTGCACCAAAAATTCCTAAAATTAAAAAAAAATCAAAAATAATTGAAACATCATTTTCTACTCCATTAGGAAGAGGATGGGTCTAGGATGACCTTTTTATTTGCCATGAGTTTATGGAGGTGATTAACCATTTGAAAAATAGGTGTACGCCATGTGTGCAAGAATGGTGGGTGTGTAAGAGTGATCAAAGGATTCATTTTTCCCCTCAAAAAGGAGGTGGATGATTTTATGATTTTGGCCTTCTACAACTCCCACATATGATCTTTGATTTGAGCGAAGACATGGATGTGCAATCTACGTGTCAAAGATCTTTCCATAGATATTATAAATGCCCATTACTCTAGGGATAACTTACCTTTCTATTTGCACACTAAGAAATACACTGTAAAATTCTGTGCTTTGAGCTTCTTCATCTTCTCCAAGTTATGTGCATCCCTGCAACCCTAATTTCAAAAATAGGTATCAAAGTAGTGGCCTCCCTGGTGTAGTCGCTAGCATCACCAACACCCCCTTCTCACTTTCTCCAAATTGGGTGAGATTAGGTGAGCATCAACGGGTTGAGTAATACTTTGGTGGAGCTCGTAGAGTCATGTGTGCTCAGATTTTTCATTCAAGCTTATTTCGGCCTCCTTTTCCACTATAGACAATATTGCACATGCAATTTCATCCTTTTGTGCAAAATTTTTGTCAGTGCAATTTTTTTCAAAACACGTCTCTCTTTGGGTTGAGCTACATAGAATGTGTTACTCGTACTTTGTTTTTCCTCTTTTGGGACAATTTTCACATTAGGTGCAATAACTTGCCATGGTTGAAAACAACGCATATCTTTTCAAGATGTTTGTATTGAGGACAAATTGGATGGGGATAACTATCCGATGTGGGCTATAAAACCATTTTAGATAAAACGGGAAAATCCCACAACTTTGGGACTGATTTCAATGCCTATGCAGTCCTATTTCCCATTTGATTTGGGAAAATTTTGTTTGATTTGGGAGTGTTGAAAATAAGTTTTTTTGTTTAGTCCTTGTACTACATTAGACAAAGAGATAGATTCTCAAGAAAATGGTGGTGTTGAGAAACACCTTTTTGCTCACTAAAAGTTTATTTTCATGTTTGTGTTAATAAACACCTCATAAAATCATATACGGGAAGGAAAGATTATAAAAACACCAAGATATGAATATGAAATTCTATTCATTTTCTCCTATTAAACTAGCTTGTGCCTTCTCCACAACATTGGATGGGATCTTAATTGCTTCTGCAAGTCTTCCACCTCTTGGAGTCCATGACCACACAATTGCATCAACACACTCCCAACGCTTAGGGTCAGCAATATTGCAGCACCAATTATTTTTCCAACAATCGTCCTATTATTCCTAGATTGAGGAATTTCTTTTTCAATATTTTGGTGCCGAATATTGAATGAACACTTTCTTATAGTTAAGATGAGCTATCCACATCAACGTCTGACTCTGCAACTCCTAGCCATATCGGATATTGTGGATCTACGGGTCTCACAAGAACAAAATCCCCTTTCCCTACATCAATTTGAAGCTTAAAATCTTCTTGTGGCCTTGCACTTTGAGGACCAACATAGTGATCATTCAATTCTTCATATCTTTGAAACTCATTCCATTCGATGCTCCCTGTAGTCTTTGGCCAAAATGATGTATGTTCACCAATTTAGGTCATTGGGATTCTAAATAACAAAACGAGAACTTTGTGGCCTTAAAGCCATGTCGTTTCTAACTAACAAAAAGAGAACCATATGGCCTTAGGGCCATAGGGTTTATAGCTAACACCAAGAGCTTTGTGTCCCCTTAGGGCCATAGGGTTTGTTGCTATCACAAATAGCACCATGTGGCCTTAGGGATTTATGGTTTTTAGCTAACACAGAGAGCACCCTGTGGCCTTAAGGCCATAGGGTTTCTAGCTAACACAAAAAGAGCACATGTGGCCTTACAGCCATAAGGTTCCTAGCTAGCACAAAAAACACATGCGGCCTTATGGCCATAGGAATTCTAAATAACTAAAAGAGCACTCTCTGACCTTAGGTCCATAGGGTTTCTAGCCATCACAAAGAGCACCCTTGGCCCTAAGGCCACAAGGTTCTCTTTTTGTTATCTAGAAATCCTAGCCATCACAAAGAGCACCCTCTGGCCTAAAGTCCATAGAGTTTCTAACCATCACAATGACCACCCTATGGCCCTAAGATACCCTGTGGATTTTGGGCCATAGGGTTTCTAACCACCCTATGAACCTAAGGATCCCTGTGGCCTTAGGACCATAGGGTTTCTAGCTAACAAAAAGAGCATCGTGTGGCCTTACAGCCATAGGGTTCTTAGCTAGCAAAAAAACCACCATGTGGCCTTAGGACCATAGGGTTTCTTACACAAAGAGCACCATGTGGCCTTAGATCCATAGGGTTTCTTACACAAAAGCACACCATGTGGCCTTAGGGCCATAGGATTTCTAGAGTACATAAAGAGCACCCTCTGGCCTTAGGGCCATAGGGTTTCTTACACAAAGAGCACCCTGTAACCTTAGGGCCATATGGTTTTAAGATTACGTAAAGAGCAACCTGTGGCCTTAGGATCATAAGGTTTCTTGCACAAAGAGCACCTTGTGCCTTAGGGACATATGGTTTCTAGATTAGCACCCTGTGGCCTTAGGGCCATAGAGTTTCTAGCTAACAAAAAGAGTACCATGTGGCGGGTTTCTAGCTAACACAAAAATCACCCTGTGGCTTTATGGCCGTAGATTTTTAAGCTAACAAAACGAGCACCTTGTGGCCTTAAAGCCATAGGATTTCTTACACAAAGACCACCTTGTGGCCTTAGGACCATAGGGTTAGCATACCCAAAGAGCATCCTATGTCCTTACGACGACCATATGGTTTCCAGATTACAGAAAGAGCACCATGGGTCTCAGGGCCATAGGGTTTCTAGCGTACACAAAGAGCATCCTATTGCCTTACAGCCATATGGTTTCTAGATTACACAAAGAGCACCCTACGGCCTTAGGGCCATAGGTTTCTAGCTAACAAAAAGAGAACCTTGTGTCCTTTGGGCCATAGGGTTTCTAACTAACACAAAGAGCACCCTATGGCCTTAGGGTTATAGGGTTTCCAACTTACACAAAGAGCTATAGGGTTATAGGGTTATAGGGTTATAGGGTTTAAAGCTAGCAAAAAGAGCACCATGTGGCCTTAGGTCCATAGGGTTTCCAACTTACACAAAGAGCTCCCTATGGCCCTAAGGCGATAGGATTAATAGCCATCACAAAGAGCAACTTGTGGCCTTAGGGCCATAGGGTTTCTAGCCATCACAAAAAGAGCCTTAGGGCCATAGGGTGCTCTTTGTAATGGCTAAAAATCCTATGGCTCTTTGTGATGCCTAGGGTTTCTAACTACAAAAAGAGAACCTGATGGCCTTAGGACCACATTTTTTCTAACTAGCAAAAAGTGCACCCTATGGCCTCAGGGCCATAGGGTTTATAGCTAACACCAAGAGATCTGTGTACCCTTAGGGCCATAGGGTTTCTTACTACCACAAATAGCATCCTGTGGACTTAAAGATTTATGGTGTCTAGCTAACACAAAGAGCACCCTGTGGCCTTAAGGCCATAGGGTTTCTAGATTACACAAAGAGCACACTATGGCCTTAGGGCCATAGGGTTTATAGCGGCTAACACAAAAAGAGCACCATGTGGACTTAGGGCCATAAGGTTCCTAGCTAACACAAAAAGCACATTGTGACCTTATGGACACAGGGTTTCTAGCTAGCTAAAAGAGCACCCTCTGACCTTAGGGCCATAGGGTTTCTATCCTGCACAAAGAGCACCCTATGGCCCTAAGGCCACAAGGTGCTCTTTTTACTACCTATAAATCCTAGCCATCACAAAGACCCCCCTGTGGACTTAAGGCCATAGAGTTTCTAGCCATCAAAATGACCACCCTATGGCCCTGAGACACCTCGTGGATTTTGGGCCATAGGGTTTCTAATCACCCTATGGACCTAAGGAACCCTGTGGCCTTAGGGCCATAGGGTTTCCAGCTAACAAAAAGAGAACCATGTGGCCTTATGGACACAGGGTTCCTAGCTAACAAAAAGACCACCATGTGGCCTTACGGCCATAAGGTTTCTTACACAAAGAGAACCATGTGGCCTTAGGGCCATAGGGTTTCATACACAAATAGAACCTTGTGGCCTTAGGTAAATAGGATTTTTAGCGTACATAAAGAGCACCATGTGGTATTAGGGCCATAGGGTTTCTTACATAAAGAGAACCATCTGGCCTTAAGGCCATATGGTTTCTAGATTACATAAAGAGCACCGTGTGGCCGTAGGGCCATAGGGTTTCTTACACAAAGAGCGCCATGTGGCCTTACAAATATATGGTTTCTAGATTACATAAAGAGCTCCCTTTGGCCTAAAGGAAATGACCTTTGTAATTCAAGCCTCCCTGTTAACCTTCAAAATACACCCAATCAAGGGGGACAATTCAAAAGCCTTGGAGCAAGAGGAAGAAATCCAACCCAAGCAAGAACTCCCACTACCACTCATTTTCGTTCTCAAAGGCCAACTATCAATACACCTAGATTAGCAACATTAAACTTTGTCTCAGTAAAGAATGAGATAGATGAACAAGCCAATGTCTATGCTTCCTTGAATGCTAGTGAGCGAAATGAGCAATCTTCCATTCTCGAGGCTAAGGAAGAGTTTGAGGAGGGAGCTAGGGAATATTTTAGACAGGAGCCAAATCTACTACATAGAGAGTGGTCTAGGAGGTTTTTGGTATAGTGGGAGGACTATCTCACTAAAGATACTTACTCGAAGGACTAGGAATGCCTTACTTCTTGGTTTTCTCAGCTTTTTGATGAGAAATTTTCTCTTTTTGTGCTAAAAAGGGACCCCACTAGCCCATGTAATTACCACAACAAGCTCTATCTTATTAAACATTTGTGTCACCCAAGCAATGTAACCAGACTGTTTTCCTACATAATAACAATATTAGTGTTATCCTAAATAAGCTAGCTATATTTGTATTTCTCTCAAGGGATTCTATAAAATACCACCATAGAGCAGTAGTTCGGTGAAAGAGTCAGAGGAGGCACCTCGGAAAAAATCCCATCATCAAGGGAAAGGTGTTTCATCCGGATCTACGGAATCTTCTGTGATGGTAAAGAGTCTAAAGGAGTTATGGTGTACTCAATGCCAGAATCCTGGACATGCCGCTCAAGATTGTGCAATGAATCAAAAATGGTGTGTGATTTTCACAGCCAATAGTCATAATACAGTGAAATGTTATTACAATGGTTGTGGTCGTAGGAGTTGGGATTCTTCTACATGGTAGTCACAACAGTCACGACAAGAGCATGCAGTGGTGTTGGCTCACGCTCATGCATCAGAGGCACCTTTTCTAGGACCAGCTGATGGACGAGTCAAGGGGGGAGGAGGGGGGGGGGGGGGGGGGGGGGGGGGGGGGGGACAAGGTGTTCGAGATTCGAAGCAACCAATACCTGCCTTTTTTGTTTAGGAGAGGTACATTGGCGGTCAGAGTGTTCAGAAGCTTTGGAATTTGATCGAAAGAAATGGGAATGTGCTGTTGAAAAGAAGCCTAGTGTAGATATGGTTCAGATGCAACCACATCCATTTTTAGGCATAGGTGATGATGTGACTACTCAACTAGAAGAATGGATAATTTAGATGGATGACTAATGTGCTCTTGCCGGCTAAATGCAATTACTTAGGGAATAATGGGGAGAGCTAAGTTAGAAGGACCGGTAAAAACATGGTAGAAGCTCAACTGCCAATCTTGCCAAGTAGCAGAGGTGATCCAAAGTTAGGATGAGTTAAAGCATCATCTCAGGGAGAGATATCTTCTCCAGACTACTCCACCATTAAGATGAATGAGTTTCTTTCTTGCAAGCTAGGGAGTAGATCTATTGAAACTTATTATGAGGAGTTTGTCCAACTTTCACGATATGCTCCTCTCATGACAGAGGGAAAAAATCTAAGTCGCTTCACTTGAGAAGATTTGGCTCCCAAAGTAGAGTCCCTTTTACCTACCTCACTAGAGGATGCTCTAATTTGGGCCAAATCAAAACACAAGGCTATCTTTAAGGGAGGTATTACAACAAGTAGTAAGCATAATCTCCCTTCCTACCTCAATCAGCCCTCCCGAGCCATTTATATCAAAGTGCCATTTATACCAAAGCCAGTTGCCCAACCCCAATCATCACTGCACTTTGTTCATGTGAATGCTCTTCCAATCACTCAGTGTGGGAGGAAAATTCAATTCTATGAATGCCTAGAATTTGGTCATAAGAAGGCACAATGCCCTAAAGGAAATGACCCTTGTAATTCAAGCCTCCCTGTTAACCTTCAAAATAAACCCAATCAAGGGGGACAATTCAAAAACCTTGGAGAAAGAGGAAGAAATCCAACCCAAGCAAGAACTCCCCCTACCACTCATTTCTATTCTCATATTCCAACCGTCAATCCACCTAGATCAGCAACATTAAACTTTGTCTCAATAAAGGATGAGATGAACAAGCCAATGTCGATGCTGCCTTGAATGCTAGTGATCGGAATAAGCAATCTTCCACTCTCGAGGCTAAGGAAGAGTATGAGGAGGGAGGTAGGAAAAATTTTAGACATCAAGGAGCTGAATTTGCTACATTAAAAATGGTTTAAGAGGTTTTTGGTATATTGGGAGGACTATCTCTAAAGATACTTACTTGGAGGTCTAGGAATGCCTTACTTCTCGGTTTTCTTAGCTTTTTGATGAGAACTTTCCTCTTTTTGTGCTAAAAAATGACCCCAATCTGATTCACTTGTTTGTTATAGATGAGGAATGGCCATATATAGGATCATCTCTTGCCACTCAGTAAGGTAATGAGCAAAGACACAGCGGAAAGGTTAAAAAAAGACAATCCTAAGAAGTTCTTGATAAGGAGATGGAAAGAAAAGAGAAAGAGGAAGGTAAGAATATCGTAAGAGATGAGGATATATTGTGTCTTATACACATGACCAGCTAGAAAAGAAAAAATTAGCATTACCTAGAAGTTAAAGGTGTAACTTACGGATGACAATTTATCATCTTCCTTTATTGTTTCAAGCTGAGGACAACTCTTTCTTTTGTTGGGGAGTTTGTAAGGACCTTCTCCTAACCCTTACGCAAGGCCAACACATCTAAGCCACCGACTTAAAAAATGAAAAAGAACAAAAAAATAAGAGAAAGAAAAAAAATCGAGAAAAATTCGGGTTCAATTTAAGCACCAAAGTATACTCACGAGACACTTCCAGCTTATGTCATGGGAACATGTACATAACCAATGCATAGAAAATTAGCTTTTCATTTTGAAAAAATTAGCACAAAGGAAAAGATAAGATAAGGGAAAATTTTAAAAAAAGATAAAATTTCACGAGCTGTACGCTATGGCTAAATCTCCTGCTACAAAAAGCAAAGGAGAAAGAGACAATTCTTGAGATCACTAGGGGATATGGGCAATGGATCATTGCATAAAAGAATGGAACTTCTAGTTTTCAATTCATTTTACCATGGACAATCAAATGTGCCCTATCACCCCAAGGCCATAGAATATTTCATTACAATAAAGGTTAACCTATGGACCTCGACTTTATACATTGGCACACTATGGCCCTATGGGCCATATAATCCCTCATTAGAATAGTAGGCAACCTATGGCCCTAAGGGACAAAGGGTGGCCTTGGAGTCAATGTAAAAGCTCTCAAAGAGTATTTAGGCCATTCAAGGGCACCTACATGGGCACCATGGCACCTCTATGTTGCTTGGGCCATATGATCTTTCATTGGAAGAGAGGGCAACCTATGGCCCATGAGATTATACATTGGTACCATATGGACCTAATGCCATAGGATCTCTCATAAAATAGAGCAATCTATGGCCTTATGGGTAGAGATTGGCCTAGGTTTCAATATAAAAGGTCTCAAAGTTCATCTAGGTTATTCATTGGCACCTACATGGGCACCATGCAAACCCTATGGGACTAGCTGCATAAGAGTTCTGATTGGAATAGAGGGCAACATATGGTCCTTGAGCTAATACACTTTCACCCTATGGCTATAACGCCATAGTATCTCTCATTACAAACAAGGGAAGCCTATGGACCTAGGGCAAGCAAATGGCCTAGGCTATGAATCTAGGGCCATTGTATCTCTCATTACAATAGAGGGTAACCTATGTCCCTTAAGCTTCTACATTGGCACCCTATGGCCCTAGGATCATTGGATCTCTCTCTCTCTCTCTCTCTCTCTCTCTCTCTCTCTCTCTCTCTCTCTCTCTCTCTCTCTCTCTCTCTCTCTCTCTCTCTCTCTCTCTCTCATGAGAGTAGAGGGAAACCTATGACCCTAGGGCTAGAGGGTGGATTAGGTGTCAATGTAAAATGTCTCAAACAACATTTAGGCCATTCAAGGTAACCCCTATATATGCACCATGATGGTCCTATGACCCTAGGGTCATAGAATCTCTCATTGGAATAGAGGAAAACCTATGGCCCTTGAGCTTATACATTGACACCCTAGGATCTCTAATAGGAATAGAGGAAAACCTATGACCATAGGGCCAGATGTGTCAATGTAAAAGGTCTCAAAGAGCATTTAGGAAATTCATGGGAACCTACATGGGCACCATGGTAGCCCTAGGGCCATAGGATCTCTCATTAAAATATGATAGAGCCTATGACCCTAGGGCAATATGATCCCTCATTAGAATAGAGGGAAATATATGGTCCTAATGCTAGAGGGTGTCCTAGGTGTCAATTTAAAATCTCTCAAAGAGAATTTAGGCCATTAAAATGCACTTACATGGGCACCTTGCCAGTCCTATGGCCCTAGGACCATAGGATCTCTCATTGGAATAGATGAAAACCTATGGCCCTTGAGCTTATACATTGGCACCCTATGGCCTTGAGGCAATAGGATCTCTCATTAGAATAGAGGGAAACCTATAACCCTACCTATGATCAAAATTATGTGACCTAGAAACCATAATGAGAACCACTACGACCCTTGTCCATAGAGCGCCAATATTATCAACACCTTGTAGTCAAATTCTAGCATGTGGTCACAAGGCCTTTTAGGGTGGTCCTTAAATTTCTACAAGCTCCATTGCAATGGTATCCTTGTTCTTATTAAACATATTCTCAAAAATCTATTTAATATTTTATCATATATCAAATTTGTCAGTTGGATACTCTCTAATTTTCTTTGAAGAGTGTGGCAAAGCTAACAATAGGTGTTCTTTAAAGCTTGCAGTCCTTCAAAACAATATTGCGGTTGACAAAGTTTCACGTGAGATTGTTGGTACAAAGGATTTGGAGTCTATTGAACCTTTTAAGAAAGAGTCTACGGATCTCCGTCAAAACCAGAGCATTCTTGAAGAAGCTGCAAAAATCTACAAGTTCCTAAAGGTCAACCATTACAACCATTCGAGAAGAACTTGAAGAGTGATGCTATGGAAGTAGAAGGTGATGCAAGTGCCAATACATATACAAGGTCAGAAGAAGAATCCATCCAAAACATCTTAGTAACTCAAGATCTTGGAATTGGGGTACATGGTGATATGGACCTTTCATCCACTAATAGACCAATGCTAACTATAATAGTGAGCTTGGGTGGATTGCTTTTGAGAAGATGTTGGCACAGGTTCAAAAAAAAGAAGAGCTTAAAGTTTCAACATGAGCATATTGTTCTACGACCAGGATGCATTGAGTTTCTAAAGACTCTACTTAATAATTTCAATGTTGGGATATGGTTAGCTGCTAATGATACACATGTTATGGACATCATCAAGATTTTAAAGAAGGAGGATGGAGAAAAGCTTCCATTTGTTATGATCTGGGGACAAAGACAATGTCAATCATGTGAAGAATCAAGAATCACTCACCCAGATAATCCAAAGTAGAAGCACTTTTAAAACCATTCGCTATTGCATCAACAAAATTCAGGAGTGATGCAAAGAGAATGCTTCTAGTAGATGATGCACCATTAGAGGGATGTGTTAATCTTGCATTGAATTGTATTTTTTCGCCATCATTCATGTTCATGAGGAGGATAATATCCTCCTTGGGTATCTGCTACCATATATTCAAGCTCTTCATCATGTCAATGACATTCACACAATTACAAGCTCCTATATGTATAGACAAGCACCCACAGTGCAAGGACATGAACTTTATAATCATGTTCACATGGTTGTTGCAGAGTGGGAGGAGAGAAATTTGGTTTGTCTGGGGAAAACCTACTCCACATGTAGACAGCTAGAAGCTTCCCGTCCTCATGACAATGAAAAAATTGCAACATCTAGCAATAATGGAGTGTCCACTCGAAATTAGGACAAGAAACTCCTAATAGCTGATCAAGAAAAAGTGAGTCTTTTAAAGGGTATGAAACCTTTATCATCCTTAAAGGAATAGAAGCAATTATGCTTGCCCAAACATTGGGATACAAGGAGCCTGCTATCAAAGTACATGAGACCAAGAATTATATAAAACAGTTAAAGATTCATTATAATTTCAAATAGATGTCCATTGACATTGATGATGAAGTAAATTTTTGTAATATTATGGAATCTACAAAATCTCTTTATGTATTTTTTAGAGTGCTTATGTAAATTTGTCTTTCAATTCTATATGTATATTTTGACTTTGATGTGCATTTTGCTTAGTTTTAGTTTATCAAAATATTCAAATGTCGCTATATAAATAGCTTCAATAAGCGTGGGCCTTTCATGACAAGCAACAATCTTTTTGACATTCTTACAGTGCCTTTATGTTATTTACAAATGGCACCTTATGGCCTTTGGGCCATAGGGATCCATTTGATCTCTGGCCACACTTCCATATAAAGCCAAACTATTGGCACTATATGATCCTACATATGGGCTAGGCTAGTTTCTCCAAAAATAACTCTATGGCCCTATGGCATCAACACCCTATGACCAGAAGGACACAAGGTTTCATATGTTATTCCAAAAAGGGCTTACCATGTGTGGCTTGCAATTAGAACTCTTTAGCCTTAATATCATGGGAGGATAGTTGTAGGCTACACAACATAAGGAACAAGCCTCTTAATTACAAATTACAAAGAAAAACCTAACTCTCTTAGGCCACACTTAGTCTCCATCTATTGGCAGCTATAAAGGTGGACCTTAGCCTTTCAAAAGAAAAAGAAAAATATTTGAGAATTTTATAGAGCATTTATGCCATCTAGAATCAAAGAACCCTATGATCCTAGGTCCATAGAAATCCAACATATCCATACCATATGGTATCATATCCCTACAAGCTTAGACATGTAGTAGTGTTAGTGTGTATACGCGCTTCACCAGGGGCACTTTTCTCCCACTGGGTTTTTCCCCCTGGACATCCGGTGTGAAAGGACACCTTATCTCTTAGGGTTTCATATAAGCTTTGTAGCTCTGAGTTTGTATACACTATTATTCCAATACAGAGAGACAGACTACAGAGATCTCGTACACAAGCTCTGTGTCTTCTCCTTCTCCATCTTCTTCCTACTCTGAGTTGCTGTCTTCCTTCTGTTTCCTGTTTCATCATCTTCAACAATTGGTATCAGAGCAAGGTGATTTTTAGAGCCTCTACTTGCGTTTTTGCGTCCGCGCGCGCAATCGCAGTTTTCAGGCAGTTTTCGGAAAATTTGCTCGTGGGAGCATCCTCGACGTTTCGGGAGTATTCTGAGCAGGTGACCTGAGGTGACCTGAGGTTTTACCCCCCTTTCGAAGCCGTTCGAGCCCTCAGAATTTTGTTCTGAGCAGCGTAGCAGAAGTTACTTTTTGGAGGCGTTTAGATCAAGAGGGTGTGCTTTTTGACAGATTTTCTTCAGGTAAACAGTTCTTTTGGGAAGCAGCTTGTCTTAGCTTTGTGCTGAGATTTTGTGTAGAGTTTTGCTTGCATTGGAGAGGAGATTTGTGAATCTCTTGGAGGTTCTTTTGCTCTCTTGTGTGCATCTACAGTATGGCTCAATCTACGGAGAAAGAGATTTTTGGTGCGTTTACATCCGAAGACAAATTGGATGGTACCAACTATTCTCTTTGGTCTTTTATGGCCAAAAATGTTTTGGTTGGTAAAGGATTGTGGGATTATGTATCTGGAGATGAAGTTCGTCCAGGTAGCATTGCACCTGCCACGCCTGGTCGTGGTGCAGTTGTTGGTGCAGGACCCTCACAAGTCACTCCAGAGCAAAAGAGATGGGATACTAAAGATGCACAGGCTATGGCTGTGATTGCCTTAACCATAAAGAGGACAATCACACCACATATCAGATCTTGCAGAACTTCTGAGGATGCTTGGAACACTCTGCAAGCTATGTTTGGAGGAAGAAACGCTGCCAGAATAGAGTTTTTGAAGAAACAACTTGACAAAATACAGATGGACGAAGGTGACGATATTGTGGAGCATCTTACAAAAATCAGGGATCTTAAAGAGCAATTGCTTAGCATTGATGAAGTGATTCCAGAGAAGGACTTGGTTTCCAAAACACTCAATTCACTACCACCATCTTATTTGACTTTTCAGACTTCTTTGACTCTGTCTTTGCGAGCTAATCCTGACCCTCTTCATTTTGAAGAGTTAGTGGCTTTGCTATTGCAGGAGGATCAATCACGTAAGAACAAGTCTTTACAGGTGGATGGTATGGATCATGCTCTTGTTGTACATAACAAAAACAAGGGTAAAGAGAGTGCTCATCACTCCAAGTCTGGTGCAGGGCAGTCTTCAGAGAAGTCTAAAGGTGATTTCGACAAGTCCAAGAAGAAAGGTAAATGTCACTACTGCAAGAAACCTGGTCACTACATTAGTGAGTGTAAAAAGCGAATTGCTAAAGAAAAGAAGAAAGAGTCAAGTTTGGTTGTTTCAGCTTCTGGTGATTCTTCTACAGCTAAAGAAGAGTCTGCAAACTTTGTGCAGGATTCTTATGCTTTTGTAGTATGTTCAGATTTTTCTGCTTACAGTGTTGACAAGACACAAATGATTTGGTACTTTGATAGTGGTGCATCCAGGCATATTACTTCAAGGAAGGATTTGTTTTGTTCATTGGATGCAGCTCCAGCAGGAAAGAAGGTGACATGTGCAAATAATGCTTCTTATCCAATCAAAGGCGTTGGTAAGATTTTGATTACCATTTCAGATGGTTCAGATTTATGCTTGCCAGATGTCTTATATGTTCCAGGGATCAAGAAGAATTTGTTGTCTGTATCCTCTCTTGCAAAAAATGGTCTTCAGGTCATTTTTGAGGATGACAGATGTGTTGTACGAGATCGAGAGAATGGTTATTCTCTTATCACTACAGGTACGCTGGAAAATGGACTATTTGTGCTAGATCATTATGAAAAGCAGATTCAGGTATGTATTGCAAAAACAAAGACTCAGGCAATGCAGGATGCTGAGTTGTGGCATGCTAGGTTCGGGCATGTTAGTTATGGCAGTTTGATGACTTTACAACGTCATAATATGGTGCATGATTTTTCTTTATTGGAGATGCCACCAAGACATGTATGTGAAGGTTGTGTTCTTGGAAAGATGCATAGATTTGCATTTTCGCAGGATGGTTCAGTTAGAGGGACACGAAAGTTGCAGCTTGTACACAGTGATGTATGTGGTCCTATGAGGACGCCATCTTTGGGAAACAGCCTTTATTTTGTGACCTTCATTGATGACTTTTCCAGGTTTTGTTGGGTGTATCCACTCAAAGCAAAGTCAGATGTGTTTGCAGTTTTTCAACATTATGTCGCCATGGTTGAAAATAAAACAGGTTGCAAAGTACAGACTCTTCGTACCGATCGAGGAGGTGAATACATGTCATGTGCATTTAAGGATTTTTTGGGAAAGAAAGGCATTAAACACCAATGCACTATGTCATACACACCACAACAGAATGGTGTTGCAGAAAGGAAGAACAGGTCTTTAATGGAGACAGCTAGATGTATGCTCAAGGCTAAGAGTTTGCCTCAAAAGCTATGGATGGAGGCAGTTGCTTGTGCAGCACATGTTTTGAACAGGTGTCCTACTCGTGCCTTGAAGACCATTACTGCATATGAAGCTTGGTATGACAAAAAACCTTCAATCAGTTATCTTTGTGTTTTTGGTTGTCTTGCTTATGCTCACATCCCTCAGCAGTTACGTGGGAAGCTTGATGATAAGGCAATCAAATGTATATTTGTGGGGTACAGTAGTGGAAGTAAAGGTTATAGACTTTACAATCGTGCTACAAACAAGATTTTTGAAAGTCGTGATGTAATTTTTGCAGAAACTACTGCTCAACCTATGGTTGCTTTTGATGTACCTCATATGCAGACACATGATGTATTTGAAGGTTTGCTTCCTTCTTTTGTGGAGAATCAAGAATCACAACAGGTTGATAATCTTGATCAATCTTTTGATCAGCATGTGACACCTCATGATGTAGAGGAAATTGTGCGTGAAGAGCAAGAAGTTCTCAGGGAAGAAAGAACCTTGCCTAAATGGGTTCAAAAAACTTTGCAGGATAGCAAGTTGGATGCACCATTGCCACGAAAAACACGTGCTGGGACTACTTTTGGCAGAGAGCAAGTAGATTTGGTTTGCTTTAGCACTCTTTGTGATGTAGATGAGCCTGATTCATTTGAACAAGCTTTAGAGTGTGTTCAGTGGAAAGATGCTATGCAGCAAGAAATTGATTCTATTCATAAGCATCATACATGGGATCTAGTGAACTTGCCTATAGGTAAAAAGCCTATTGGTACAAAGTGGGTTTTTAAGGTAAAAAGGAAACAAGATGGTACTGTTGACAGGTACAAAGCAAGGCTTGTGGCAAAAGGCTATGCGCAACAGAAAGGCATAGATTATGATGAAACCTTTTCTCCTACTTCTCGTGCGTCCACAGTTAGATCACTAGTTGCAATTGCTGCTCATCATGGTTGGAAAGTGCATCAGTTGGATATCAAAACTGCTTTTTTGAATGGTGATTTGCAAGAAGAAGTTTATGTAAGTCAACCAAGTGGTTTTGTTGTAAAAGGTCAAGAGAAAAAGGTATGTAGATTGCGTAAAGCGTTGTATGGTCTCAAACAAGCTCCAAGAGCATGGTATGAGAAGATACATACTTATTTAATTGGCCAGGGATTTCAGAATAGTCCAACAGAAAGTACTTTGTATGTCAAAAAGAGAGATGGAGTTCTCATTATGCTAACACTTTATGTGGATGATATGCTTCTTATGGGCAATAATGCAAATGAAATTGAAGCGTTTAAAGATGCTTTGAGAAAAACCTTTGAGATGTCTGATCTTGGTTTGCTACATTATTACTTGGGTATTCAGTTTGTGCAATCAGAGGATGGCATATACATGTTGCAGGCAATATATTTGCATAAAATTTTGGACAAGTTTGGTATGCAAAATTGTAAGCCAATCTCTACACTCGTAGAAATTGGATCAAAGTTGAGCATGCACGATGCTGGAGAACCTTTTGATGTACATACTTATGCAGCAGCGGTTGGTTGCTTGATATATTTGGCAGGCAACACTCGTCCAGACATTCAATTTGGGGTTTCACAAGCAAGCAGATTTATGCACAGCCCAGGTATGCATCATTGGCACGCTGTGAAGGGCATACTTCGTTACCTTTCAGGTACCTCTAATCTTGCCATGTTCTTTCCAAGGGGGGATATGTATGGAAAGCACAGTTCTATGCAGCTTCTTGGTTACAGCGATTCAGATTGGGCTGGTGATTTTGACACACGACATTCCACAAGTGGCAATTGTTTTTTCTTGGGAAATGCATGTATATCTTGGCTAAGCAAGAAGCAACCCACAGTGGCTACATCAACTTGTGAAGCTGAGTACAGGGTAGCTTTCACGGCAACAATTGATTGTGTATGGATACGCAGGTTATTGGCAGATCTTTGTGAGTGTCAACAGGCACCCACTACCATTTTCACTGACAGTCATAGTGCTATGGCAGTTGCAAGGAATCCAGTATTTCATGCAAGAACAAAGCACATAGAGGTTCACTATCACTATGTCAGGGAAAGGCTACATGCAAGGGAGATCACACTAACTTACTGTCCTACACAGGATAACATTGCAGATCTATTTACGAAGGCGTTATCACGAGAAAAGTTTGAAGCTTTCCGAAAAGCTTTGGGCTTACTCTCATACACATGATGATCTGCTACCTTGTATGGATTCACACTATCACTACAGGGGGGATTTGTAGACATGTAGTAGTGTTAGTGTGTATACGCGCTTCACCAGGGGCACTTTTCTCCCACTGGGTTTTTCCCCCTGGACATCCAGTGTGAAAGGACACCTTATCTCTTAGGGTTTCATATAAGCTTTGTAGCTCTGAGTTTGTATACACTATTATTCCAATACAGAGAGACAGACTACAGAGATCTCGTACACAAGCTCTGTGTCTTCTCCTTCTCCATCTTCTTCCTACTCTGAGTTGCTGTCTTCCTTCTGTTTCCTATTTCATCATCTTCAACACAAGCTTGTGGCCACAAGACGAAAAGGTGCTCTAATTAGAACTCACTATAGAAGGTATCCTATGACCTCAAAGACACTAAGTCTTAAATGTACATTGTGCTCTATTGTTTGTTAAACATATTTGATTTGTTGTATGTTGGACTGAAACTATCGAATTGATTTTTTGTTGTCATTGAAGGGGGTATTTTGAAAATTGGTTTGATATTATAATGTCATAAATTAGAAGATTTTCTTCTCAAGTTACATCAAGATTCTTATTCAAGCGGGAACAATGATTTGATTAGCTACCAACTTCTTTTAAGAAAAATAACAAATCTCATTTACAAAATAGCTTCAAAAAAATTGTTAAATTTTGGATTTATGAAGTGCATCCTATGTGAGGAGACACCTATCACCACTTAAGTAGCATTGCTAATATAATTTTTTGATGCTCCTATCATTTTCTTCTTAGTATTTTCCTTTTTGAGGTGATGAAAACTACCAAAATGATGTTAACAATTGATAGTGCTACAAAAAATGGTGTTTAATGAACACCCTCTATCTTGAAGATACTATACTCCTTGCACTTAGTATTTTGTTGTACATGAGATAAAGACCATAAATTTTATAAAATAAGTTGTTGGCAATCTATGTGTAAAACACATATAGATTTGGTGTAAGCAATTCATATGCTACTAATTAGTCATATCAATGGTGTTTTTAAACACCTCCTTTTTTGAGACACCACCTCTAGAATCTTTATTAAAGTTTTAAAGCATGTACGGAAGTTTTGAGAGACTGTGTCTAGAAGCTTTATTGAAGTTTTAAAGCGTGTATTCGTGAAAATGGGGCATGCTAATATAGATTCTTTGGCACAAAAAATATATTTTTTAACACTATGCCATACATAACTAGGTATGTTCTTAGGGCCATAGGCTACTCCACAAAAATCTTTAGGTTTTTTATTATCAAATGTTAATTTGGGTGTTGTACATACTATAGTGTAGCTGAAAATTGATAGTGTTTTTAAATTGAGACTAGCTACTTTCTCGTACTTGAGATTAACTTGACCTATTTTATGATAAGAGTTTTTGGTGCTTTTTGTGTTTATATATTATATCTTTTGTTGGCACAATCAATATATATGTTGCATAGTAGCCACATCATTTGGTGTGTTTTGACACATTATCTTTTTTACCATCCATCTTCATGAGTTTTGATTGATGTTTTAAAGCATTTCTTTGATACAAATCCTTTCGCAAAAATTATATTAGAAATTTTCTTAATGTAGAAAAATCAAAATTGGGGGTAGAATCATGACATCTTATTTAAACTAAGGGCAAATTGAGCTAAAAAATAGTAGAATAGCACGATCCTAACGCACCAATTTAGCATTTGGGAAATGGGATTTTCCCAATTCATCTAAAATGAATTGGAATGCATGTTCTTGTGTCAAAGGGAGTCTATAATGTTGTTGTTAGCAGCAAGCTAACTTGGATACCATTTTTTGGAGCTCTCATTGTAGAAACACTTATTATTTTGATAAATCAGGAATACTATAACTCCTATTTTACGGATAAACCTTGTAATTGATGAGCCGGTGCTACAAGCTTCCAGATTGTATCAACCTATCATTACCCATCTTTAGTTAGAGCTCCCAGATTATTAGTTTTGACCACCAAAAACCTTGGCTAGGGTATCAAAACCCAATGTTTGTAAGTTAATTTTAAGTTTTTGGATAATGAAATACACAGTGTGAGATAACGACGCTCACTTATCTCCTTCTCGCGCTTCCTACCCCCTCCCCGGTTGTCCCATTGCAGTCGTATTTGTTGCATTGCAACCGCAAGTAAGAGCTCTACGCATTGATGTAAGAATTTCACAGTATTTTGTAGCTTTTGGTGTCGTCGACCCGTGCTAATTTCATCATAAGTAGGAATTTACACTTCCAAATCAAAAACTAAGCATAGGCGGGGTATTGGGACATCATTGCTAATAAGCATTTAAGTGCATTCTGGGTCGAAAACGACTAGGTCAAAAAATCTACTGTTGTTAATAATCGTGATTATTTCACTTGATCTAAAGTGGGATTTGAGACCATAATCATGTGTGCTTAGGTCTTATAAAATTTTGTCCTAGAAGTTTCGTTACGTTTGGATGTCATTTGATGCTATAACGTATGTGATTTGTTTGCCACGATGAGCGATTGGCTTTTGGTGATTTCAGTCACTTGAGTGTAGCTTGAGTTAGATGCGAATTGCTTGTTGTTTTCCAAGAGATTGACAACCTCTTGTAGCCTCTATGCACTCGTCGAGTCAGCTTCGTCCCATGGATTGAAAATTTAATCGTGGTTCTCGCTAAATTTGCAATAAGATAGGAGTGAGGTTAGACACCCGTCCCACATTTGGCGCCGTTGCCGGGGATCAAAGAGACCTAAACTAGGGAAAAACACGAGCGTCTTGTGAAGTTATCCTTTAACTTACTTTAGGATCTCCTAGAGTAAAAACTTTCTTTTAGAAACCGCATAGCTTAAGATTGTCGCCTTTTGCTTTGTAGAGGTAGCTTGGAGGTAAGTTGTACTTACTGAGTGCCTTTAGGATTGTAGGATTGTAGAACTAGATTAGGATTTTGAGAATGATTGATAGAAGAAACAAGTCTTAAGATCAATGCTCAGGAAACCATAAAAAACAAGAAAACGATTGTTTGTGGACACTTTCCACAACCCCATTGCATGAGAACCTAGGAGTAGGGTAAGTAGGATCCGAGGTGGATTTCAGAACATTGCTCTCTCTGAAAGAATCATTGTGAGTTGCTATTTGAAGTTGCAGCATTTCAGGTCTATGGCTAGAAATAGCACGAAAAGACTCCAAACCACTCAACCCAACTGGAGAGTATGCTTAAAAGTTGTATGAACCAATGGGTAAGCTCAAGGACACATTGAGGTAAAAATTTCAAGAGTTTGCAAAAATTCAGATTATTTACTTTTTCTTGACATTTTAGTCAAAATTAAGTTTTGACTTGATTCATAGACTTAAAAGATTCATAGGCTTAAAATAGCTCCTGAAAATACTATCCATTGAAAAAGTGCAAAAAATGTTCACTTTGGGCATAAAGTAAAAAATCACGATTATTTACTTTCAACTCAAATTTGACCAAGGTTGGTTCCAGTGACTCATTGCATATGTACAAACGACTTTTGTAAAGGCACAAAAGATTTGGATCACCAAATTGGTAAAAAACTGGGTAAAAACTAAAGTTTGTACTCACTTGCTGGAACTTGAGTGTAAATTGGGAAAAAATTTGTCCAAACTTGATGAAATTTGATTCATAGGCTTATATTGATATGATAGACATACTTACATGCTCCCTTGACAAAAAAGTTGCCAAAAGTAAATAATCGTGATTACTTACATTTGCCCCATTTTTCAACTTTTTTGACTAAGTTAGCATGCCACTAGTTTTGCAGACAGAAAATTGATGACCATTTGACCAAAAATAGTCCAAACTTGATGAAACTTGTCCAGGGATCTTAACAGGTTATACACTTGGCAAACCAAGCCAAAAAGTGTAAAAAACTGACAAAAGTAAATAATCGCTATTATTTACTACTGCTACACACAGACACCAATTTTGACTTTTGAACTTGTACAGTGTTAAACCAATATACAAGGCCATCGGAAAATTTTGGAATGAATAGAATTCAAATTGGTACATGTTCACTCAATTTCCAAGTTACAGATTAATCTTTTGATTTTTGCCAAAGTCGAATCTGAAAATATCACCTGCTAACTAAAACAGCTTGAATTGAAGTAATACACATAGACCAATCATAATGGCTAGCAAGAACTACACGGTCTTTGTGAAAGAATAGCTAACTTGATCAAAATTGTACAGGAATCAGGTTGCAGACAAGGAATCGACAGTTTGACAGAAGTTGCTATCAAGTCAAGTGGAAACAAAATTGACAACAAATCAATCCAAAGGTAAGTACTCTATACAGGGCTTCACAAGTCTTTATGAAACTTAGATATGGTCGTGTACTAGGAAATCAAACCATACTTGGAGAAACCTCCAGTAGAGTATCCACCGAAGAAAGGGTGAATCAAGGTAACCCCTTGCACACTATTCTTGAAGAAGTCTCAGACACCTTTTTAGATTCAACATCTGAAATGGCGTTCTATTCGACTCACTCAGAAACCAAAACGACAATACTCTCATTTTATAAGACTAATCGCATGGAGCTCACGTTTACCTGGATACTAACGAAGAGTATGCTATTTGCATTGATAACCATGGTATTGAGTTTGAAGAGGAGATCAAGGCAAACAAACAAGGAAAAACATACATGGATAGAAACAGAACTCAGTATTTACAAGTCGAAAACCCTGACATTGTAACGAATTTCTTGGATAATCATGAATTCACTAATCCATACTAAAAAGCTTGCTCACGAGCCTCGAGTACATAGATGTACATAATGCTTTGGGGTCAGAGTTCTCTTGTAAAAATTATGTATAAAGGCTTGGTTTTGTTTAGTAATTTGCAAGATTTTTGGTTGGTTGAACTCTTAAAAGGTGGTTTTCAATGAGTACTCTCAATCATACTTGATAGTCGGTGAATCGGACTCATACATCATAAGTTACATGCATTGGAAGTGGGCGGTTCCTTACTTAGAAAGTGGGTGCGGATGCATGGGAAGAAAGGCAAGTGGGATGATTTGATGGATTTAATTAGAAAAGGTGTGTCTGAGGATTTATAGAAATAGCCGAAGTGATAAGATCCGAGCTAATGGAGTTTCCTTGCCTTGCTTGTGAGGGCTCGTGGGTGTTGGGGGAGAGACGGGGTGCCATTTTCAGTCCACACCAGCTGCCCAGGCACCTACCCACCTTTTTGGTCCACTCGACATCCCCTTTCCCCACTTGCCTCGGTCAAAAAGTGGCTAACAGTTCATTTTTCACCCAAAAATGCCTAAAATGGACCAATCGTGATTATTTACATTTACCCTATTTTTCAACTTTTTTGACTAAGTTAGCATGCCACTAGTTTTACCATGTCAAATTAAGCACACAAACCAAATTTGGTAAGATTTGGATCATTGGATTGAAATTTGTGACCAAATTTACAAAGTCAGTCTATGGACAGAAAATGGATGACCATTTGACCAAAAATAGTCCAAACTTGATGAAACTTGTCCAGGGACCTTAACAAGTTGTACACTTGGCAAACCAAGCCAAAAAGTGCAAAAAACTGACAAAAGTAAAGAATCGCTATTATTTACTACTGCTACACAGAGACACCAATTTTGACTTTTGAACTTGTACAGTGTTAGGCCAACATAATACAAGGCCATCGTAAAATTTTGGATTCAATTGAATTCAAATTGGTACATGTTCACTCAGTTTCCAAGTTGCAGATTAATCTTTTGATTTTTGCCAAAGTCGAATCTAAAAATCTCAACTGCTAACTAAATTAGCTTGAATTGAAGTGATACACATAGACCAATCACAATAGCTAGCAAAAACTACACGATCTTTGTGAAAGAATAGCTAACTTGGTCAAAATTGTACATGAATTAGGTTGCAGACAAGGAATCGGCAGTTTGACAGAAGTTGCTATCAAGTCAAGTGGAAAAAAAATTGACAACAAGTCAATCCAAAGGTAAGTACTCTATCCAGGGCTTCACAAGTCTTTATGAAACTTAGATCTGGTCGTGTACTAGGAAATCAAGGCATACTTGGAGAAACCTCCACCGAAGAAAGCGTGAATCAAGGCAACCCCTTTCACACTATTCTTGAAGAAGTCTCAGACCCCTTTTTAGATTCAACATCTGAAATGGAGTTCTAGTCGACTCACTCAGAAACCAAAATGACAATACTCTCATTTGATAAGACTAATCGCATGGAGCTCATGTTTACCTGGATCCTAACAAAGAGTATGCTATTTGCATTGATGACCATGGTATTGAGTTTGAAGAGGAGATCAGGGCAAACAAACAAGCAAAAACATACATGGATAGAAACGGAACTCAGTATTTACAAGTCGAAAACCTTGACGTTGTCAGGCATTTTTTGGATAATCATGAATTCACTAATCCATGCTAAAAAGCTTGCTCACCAGCCTCGAGTACATAGATGTACATAATGCTTTGGGTTTCAGAGTGCTCTTGTAAAAATTATGTATAAAGGCTTGGTTTTGTTTAGTCATTTGCAAGAGTTTTGGTTGGTTGAATTCTTAAAAGCTGATTTTCAATGAGTACTCTCAATCATACTTGATAGTCGATGAATCTGACTCATACATCAGAAGTTACATGCATTGGAAGTGGGCGGTTCCGTACTTAGAAAGTGGGTGTGGATGCATGCAAAGAAAGGCAAGTGGGATGATTTGATGGATTTAATTACAAAAGGTGTGTCTGAGGATTTCTGAAAATAGCCAAAGTGATAAGCTGTGAGCCAGGCTTCACAGCATCGCATTCGGTGCTCAGAGTCACCCGCACGCCTCCGCCAAGATTGCTCGGCGTGGGGAGCAAAACAGAAAATCTGTAGGCCTAAGTGGGGAGGTGGGAGGATGGTTCCAAGTGGCAATGGAGTAATCCCACATGGGGGGGAGCAAGTGAAAACTGGAGGGTACAAGGGGGGGAGTGGGTACCCCCTAAGGGTGTATCAAAGGAGCTAATGGAGCTTCGTTGCCTTGCTTGTGAAGGCTCGTGGTGTTGGGGGAGAGAGGGGGTGCCATTTTCAGTCCACACCAGCTGCCCAGGCGCCTGCCCATCGTTTTGGTCCAGTGGACATCCCCTTTTCCCACTTGCCTTGGTCAAAAAGTGACCGACAACTCATTTTTCACCCAAAAATGCCTAAAATGGACCAATCGTGATTATTTACATTTACCCCATTTTTCAACTTTTTTCACTAAGTTAGCATGCCACTAGTTTTACCATGTTGCAATAAGAACACAAAGAAAATTTGGTAAGATTTGGATCATTGGATTGAGAATTGTGACCAAATTTGCAAAGTTAGTCTAGGACAGAAAATTGATGACCATTTGACCAAAAATAGTCCAAACTTTATGAAACTTGTCCAAGGACCTTAACAGGTTGTACACTTGGCAAACCAAGCCAAAAAGTGACAAAAGTAAATAATCGCTATTATTTACTACTGCTACACAGAGACACCAATTTTGACTTTTGAACTTGTACAGTGTTAGACCAACATAATACAAGACCATTGGAGAATTTTGGATTCAATCGTATTCAAATTGGTACATTTTCACTCAATTTCCAAGTTGCAGATTAATCTTTTGATTTTTGCCAAAGTCGAATCTGAAAATCTCAACTGCTAACTAAATTAGCTTGAATTGAAGTGATACACATAAACCAATCACAATAGGTAGCAAGAACTACACGATCTTTGTGAAAGAATAGCTAACTTGATCAAAATTGTATAGGAATCAGGTTGCAGACAAGGAATCGGCAGTTTGATAGAAGTTGTTAAGTCAATCCAAAGGTAAGTACTCTATACAGGGCTTCACAAGTCTTTATGAAACTTAGATATGGTCGTGTACTAGGAAATCAAACCATACTTGGAGAAACCTCCAGTAGAGTATCCACCGAAGAAAGGGTGAATCAAGGTAACCCCTTGCACACTATTCTTGAAGAAGTCTCAGACACCTTTTTAGATTCAACATCTGAAATGGCGTTCTATTCGACTCACTCAGAAACCAAAACGACAATACTCTCATTTTATAAGACTAATCGCATGGAGCTCACGTTTACCTGGATACTAACGAAGAGTATGCTATTTGCATTGATAACCATGGTATTGAGTTTGAAGAGGAGATCAGGGCAAACAAAGAAGGAAAAACATACATGGATAGAAACGGAACTCAGTATTTACAAGTCGAAAACCGTGACTTGTCAGGCATTTTCTGGATAATCATGAATTCACTAATCCATACTAAAAAGCTTGCTCACCAGCCTCGAGTACATAGATGTACATAATGCTTTGGGTTTCAGAGTGCTCTTGTAAAAATTATGTATAAAGGCTTGGTTTTTTTTAGTCATTTGCAAGAATTTTGGTTGGTTGAACTCTTAAAAGGTGGTTTTCAATGAGTACTCTCAAGCATGCTTGATAGTCGGTGAATCGAACTCATACATCATAAGTTACATGCATTGGAAGTGGGCGGTTCCTTACTTAGAAAGTGGGTGCCGATGCATGCAAAGAAAGGCAAGTGGGATGATTTGATGGATTTAATTAGAAAACATGTGTCTGAGGATTTTTGAAAATAGCCAAAGTGATAAGCTCCGAGCGGAGCTTCATAGCATCGCATTCAGTGCTTGGAGTCACCGGCCATGCCTCCGCCAAGATTGCTCGGTGTGGGGAGCAAAACAAAAAATTTGTAGGCCTAAGTGGGGAGGTGGGAGGATGGTGCCAAGTGGCAATGGAGTAATCCCACATGGAGGGGAGCAAGTGAAAATTGGAGGGTATAAGGGGGGGAGTGGGTACCCCCCAAGGGTGTATCAAAGGAGCTAATGGAGCTTCCTTGCCTTGCTTGTGAGCGCTCGTGGGTGTTGGGGGAGAGAGGGGGTGCCATTTTCAGTCCACACCAGCTGCCCAGGCGTCTGCCCACTTTTTTGGTCCACTAGACATCCCCTTTCTCCACTTTCCTTGGTCAAAAAGTGGGCGACATCTCATTTTTCACTCAAAAATGCCTAAAATGGACCAATCGTGATTATTTACATTTGCCCCATTTTTCAAATTTTTTGACTAAGTTAGCATGCCACTAGTTTAACCATGTTGGAATAAGCACACAAACCAAATTTGGTAAGATTTGGATCATTAGATTGAATATTGTGACCAAATTTGCAAAGTCAGTCTACGGACAGAAAATTGAGACCATTTGACCAAAAATAGTCCAAAATTGATGAAACTTGTCCAGGGACCTTAACAGGTTGTACACTTGCCAAGCCAAGCCAAAAAGTGTAAAAATCTGACAAGTAAATAATCGCTATTATTTACTATTGCTACAGAGAGACACCAATTTTGACTTTTGAACTTGTACAGTGTTAGACCAACATAATACAAGGCCATCGGAAAATTTTGGATTGAATCAAATTCAAATTGGTACATGTTCACTTAGTTTCCAAGTTGTAGATTAATCTTTTGATTTTTGCCAAAGTCGAATCTAAAAATCTCAACTACTAACTAAATTATCTTGAATTGAAGTGATACACATAGACCAATCACAATAGCTAGCAAAAACTACACGATCTTTGTGAAAGAATAGCTAACTTGATCAAAATTGTACAGGAATCAGGTTGCAGACAAGGAATCGGCAGTTTCACACAAGTTGCTATCAAGTCAAGTGGAAAAAAAATTTGACAACAAGTCAATCCAAAGGTAAGTAATCTATCCAGGGCTTCACAAGTCTTTATGAAACTTACATCTATTCGTGTACTAGGAAATCAAGGCATACTTGTAGAAACCTCCAGTAGAGTATCCATCGAAGAAAGCGTGTATCAAGGCAACCCCTTGCACACTATTCTTGAAGAAGTCTCAGACCCCTTTTTAGATTCAACATCTGAAATGGCATTCTATCCGACTCACTCAGAAACCAAAACGACAATACTCTCATTTTATAAGACTAATCGCATGGAGCTCACGTTTACCTGGATCCTAACGAAGAGTATGCTATTTGCATTGATGACCATGCTATTGAGTTTGAAGAGGAGATCAAGGCAAACAAACAAGGAAAAACATACATGGATAGAAACGGAACTCAGTATTTACAAGTCGAAAACCGTGACTTGTCAGGCATTTTTTGGATAATCATGAATTCACTAATCCATACTAAAAAGCTTGCTCACCAGCCTCGAGTACATAGATGTACATAATGCTTTGGGTTTCAGAGTGCTCTTGTAAAAATTATGTATAAAGGCTTGGTTTTGTTTAGTCATTTGCAAGAGTTTTGGTTGGTTGAACTCTTAAAAGGTGGTTTTCAATGAGTACTCTCAATCATGCTTGATAGTCGGTGAATCGGACTCATACATCATAAGTCACATGCATTGGAAGTGGGCGGTTCCTTATTTAGAAAGTGGGTGCGGATGCTTGTGAAGAAAGGAAAGTGGGATGATTTGATGGATTTAATTAGAAAAGGTGTGTTCGAGGATTTTTGGAAATAGCCGAAGTGATAAGCTCCAAGACGAGCTTCACAGCCTTGCATTCAGTGCTAGGAATCACCCGCCACGCCTCCGCCAAGATTGCTCGGTGTGGGGAGCAAAACAAAAAATTTGTAGGCATAAGTGGGGAGGTGGGAGGATGGTGCCAAGTGGCAATGGAGTAATCCCACATGGGGGAGCAAGTGAAAACTGGAGGGTACATGGGGGGGAGTGGGTACCCCCTAAGGGTGTATCAAAGGAGGTAATGGAACTTCCTTGCCTTGCTTGTGAGGGCTCGTGGGTGTTGGGGGAGAGAGGGGGTGCCATTTTTAGTCCACACCAGCTGCCCAGGCGCCTGCCCACCGTTTTGGTCCACTGGACATCCCCTTTCCCCAATTGCCTTGGTCAAAAAGTGGCCGACAGCTCATTTTTCACCCAAAAAGTCCTAAAATGGACCAATTAAAAGGTGCCCAAAGGGGGAAATGATGTTGGCTAAGAAGAGAGAGAAAATCCCTTGGGATAAGAGCCAAAAAAATTCCCTTTTAATAGCTGCAATTCCCTGCACACCCTTTTTCCTAACAGAGACTACACGAGATGAGCTTCATCTTTATGGTCTTGGTTTTCATCAATTTTAATCATGGTTCAGGTTAGGGCTGTTTTTCACCCGACTCTACAGGTGTTCGACATAGGTGTTTTCTGTAGCTTTGTGGTGTTTCTTTCCGACGGTGTGGTGTGTGCAAGGCTATAGGGGTTCTCATTTTCCTTCTTGTTTGCACGCTAACAACGTGATAGACAAATGGGGATTAGAAGTAAATACCATAATTCCATATATGGCCGCAAAAGAAGGACCACCAACGTTAGAATACGAGGGATACGATCAAGGTGATTTGAAGCCTTTGAAATGGCTTAGTACTGATAATCCTAGGATTGGAGTCTATTTTTGGGAGGTTATAAATGTAAAATATCTTTTGTGGACTTTGCATGCCAATTCAGGACAACTAACGCCCATGAAGATCATCTATATCTTAAGGATCAAAGATAAGGGTTCAGCAGACCTACCAACCTACCTGTTTAGGGATTGTTATAACAACTTTCTTATGATGACTCCTGAGGAAGTGGAACAAACCAAATACCAAGGGTACTCCATAAGGGATTGGATATTGGGACAAGGACCAGAAACTACTCCAAGAGATGAGCACCGTGAGAGATCTTCTGAGAGTAATGTTAAGAAACCAGAAACCACCTCATCACAAAGAAAACCAAGTGACACTAAAGCCAGTCCAGGGCTACATGAGTCACTATTTCCAACAGACTGTGAAGGACTCGGAACATGACCAATTGCCAGAAGACCGGGAGTGGAACCAAACAGACGTGTTAGACCAGCTAATTTTTAAAAATGGGTCAAAAAATACAGTGGATCAAGGGATCCATACGACCACTTAGAGCAGAATTCATATTCAATTTCCATACTCAATTTGAGGGGTTTGCAATGACATTAGAAGGGGAAAGCATTGCATGGTTCCAAAACATTTCGCCAAGGTCAATCATGGACCTCAACACATTAGCTCAAGGATTTGTAGCTGATTGTTCCAAAACAGGGATCAAACACAATACGGTAGCTCAAATATACATCTTTAAACAAAAACAAGGTGAGTCTGTTAGGGATTGTGAAACTCGAATGAAACAATACATTGCTAGATGCCCAAGGCTAGAGATACCTACAGAAGAACGGTTAATACCATTGTTTCTAGAGGGACTGCTAAACAAAGAACTTCACGCTATATTGTATAGCAAGAAGCATACCACCCTAGAAGAGTGTGTTAGATTCTATTGACTTAGGAGACAATTGTGATATTTTCAATGAAGAAGATGTCCCTAAGGATAACAAAAGTGAGAAACCAGCATCCACCAAACCAGCACGAGTGGGAACAACTGCTGCAGCACCACTTTTAGCCATAGAAGACATGCTCAAAAGGATGAATGACATGCAAAAAGCATCTATGAGAGGACCGGCGGGACAAGGCATACCTCAACAAGGAGAACCAAATAGGCCGCATAAATGGTGTGCAATCGAGGGTAAATGGACCAACCATGAGACCAATGAGTGCTACTACCGACCAAAGTATCATGGGAATGTTCAATACGTGCCTATGAGGCCACAAGGACAACCCACGTACAGATATGAGCCTAATATGGCCCCAACTCAAAGACCATCGATGGGTATGGAAAGACCTCAACCTGTGTTGGATCAACAACCTCCATATCTTGAACATAATAAGTGCCTGTAAAGTACATGCATCCAGAGGGAGTCATAGATGAACAAGCACTAGTGCATGTTACATCGTATGCTGAGCCTAGTCCATCTACAGTAATGGTAGAAGGAGATTGGTATAATTCAAATCCACCACCAATGGAAGAACCTTTGACTTATGCTCCACCAGAGCTTTCACAATGTACTATGTGGCTAATCAAGGAGTAAGACCTCCTATGGTAAGACCCATGATTAAACCAAGAACAAAAAACATTCATAACTGTGGTGCAGATGATCATTGGAAAAATGAATGTCCAGAGCCTGACAAGAACCTCAATCCAGCTGAAGCTTATTGCATACGATGTTGCAAAAAGGGAGGACACTTCTCGAAAGATTGTTCTAAGAATTCTTTAAACAAGGGTAAAACAATAGTTAACGTAGTCCATGTGATACCTGGTAGCTCAACAGAGAGTGAACCGATTGTTCCAATCAAGGTAATCACCAGAGCCCAGGCTAAGAAAAAGAAACATAACTTCTCTAATGATTCGGTGAATAACAAAATTGCCTCTCAAAAGACCAAAAGAAGCAGAAGCAAACAGTATGAGATGAGAAAACAGAAACAACGGGCTGAAATTGAGGAGAAAGCAAAGAAGCTATTCCACGAAAAGGTAAAAGAAACTGGAAGCGATATCAAGGAAACCACCGTGAAATCTGTAGGATCAATTTTGGTTGACAAAATTTTTGAGCCTATTAATGCAGCCTTGGAAGCCTACCAAGCAAGACTTAAAGCAGGCCAAAACATGGAAAACAAATGGAAAAACTATCCTTCTCCAGACATGGAAGCAGCTAAGCTTGAAGCTTATCAAAATCTGGTAAGACTCAAGGAAGAGATGCTAGAAAAACAAAAACCCAAGCTCGAAAGTATGGCAAAACCTGAAGAGCTTGTGGTAAAAGAAAATAAAGAAAATTCCAAAGCGGTGGTAGAACCCCACCTTGAAACAAAAGAGCCCGAACTTATAGTGACGGACAATGAAGATGCCTTAGATGGAATTCCATTCGTAGAAGAAAACTGGCCAAGACACTTATGGAAAAAAGTTAGAGAGATCAATGATGGGAGCCTAACTCTAAAGTCAGCTCCTATAGAGGAAGTTTGGTTAGACAATTTACCTCCTGATATGGACATGGATGTACAATCCTTGTATGGGGATTGCGGATCTGAAGCTTCAGGGATGTCTAAACCATTGACTTTGAAAATATTACCCTTAGACTTGGGAGATAACGAAGATGAATCCATAGTGTGTAAGACCACTCAAGTAAAAAGAGCGAAATAGACCCTAGAAGTAGACAATCATGTCTACACCCAGCCAATGCACTCTTAATTTGGGAGGACTATTAAAAATCAGACCATATTTATGGAATGATCTATAGAAAACCCTAGAGAAGGTGGGGATAACGGGGCTAGCTGCAAAAAATTTGGGAAATTTGAAACACAAAATGGACAACAAAGAGCAATACTGGATAGTGGGCACTACAAGAGGTTGTGTGCTCTTGTGACGCTCTTAGCGACGGAAATACACTGGGTTTTTATAACCCCCGGCGTCGCTAAAAGCGTCGCTACGAGAGCGTCGCTATCTGCGTCGCTATAGGCGTCGCTATAGGTGTCGCTATATAGCGACGCTCATAGCGACGCCTATAGCGACGCAGATAGCGACGCTCTCACAGAAGAGTATAGCGACGCATATAGCGACGCTACAGAGCCATAAATAGCGACGCTTATAGCGACGCCTGAGAGAATATTTTTTTGGTGGCAGGGCATTGAATGCCCTACCACCCATCAACCATATTGTACTTGATTCACTTTTTAAAAAAAGTGCAAAGGTAAATAATAGACCCAAAATAGTCACCCACAAGACGCATTGTTTGCAAAATTGACAATTGTACACATCATAGACAAACTGAATTGATTGGCAAATGTAATAATGACAATTGTACAACATCATAGGCATAAAGAATTGATTGGCAAAAGGAATTGCGGTGACAAATGTAATAATATACATGGTTCAAAAAGACGTATAAAATCCGTCTCATGATACATAAGCTATGAGAAACCCTAAACTAATGCTATCTAGCTACGGCTAAACTGACGTCGTCTAATCAGACGTCTCATCGCGTCCAAGCGGCGTATCTGTCGGATTCTGCAAAAAAAGACAATAAGACAGTTTTCAGTAAATATAAACATATAACGACATTTATAAAACAATACAAAAAATAAAAAAGAGTAAACCCTAATACTAACCATGCCGCCGCGAGAACTGAGAATGTCCATCAGGGCGTTTAAGCCCTTCCTGCCTGCGTACTCGCGCTCGTACGGTGTGGGATCACGTCCTGTCATCGACCACTGTCAAAACATACAAAGATTTCATTATGTTAGAACTAAAAAACTCATAAACCCTAAACTATCGAACATGCATAAAGAGCAATGTGAAAAGACTTACAAAATCGGCCTCAAATGATGCCCATCCACCGCTCCCCAAGTGGTGCGAGCTCCCTGCCTCTACTCGCGCTCTGGCTGCATCCTTTTGTTGCTTCCACTTGTCGGGATTCTCGCGCGCTGCTTTCTTCGCATTCTTCCAATCTTCTTTGGCCAGCCAATCTGGCCTATTCCACCCATTCTTGATTGCTTTTTGCACTTCGGAACGCTTGTGTTTGCAGTATTCGCGCATTCGAATCTTCATCAGGTCTTCATTGAAGAGCTGATCCCGTGTTGGAACGGGAAACTCATCATGAAGTATGCTGATGACTCTGTTTTTTAAATCACTTGGTACTTCACTCCATTTGTTTAGTATATAGTGTCTAAACAGCTGAGAGCAAAGACCACGCATGCGCGAGATCACCTTCTTGCCGTCATCATCCATGATGATGCCGCCGCTGATGTCGACGGAGTAAGGCAAGCCCTCTGGCCGGTGACGCGTGAACCTGGGTGTCCCGGCAGGGGTCTCTAGCGGCGTGTCGATGGGGGTATGGACGTCAGGTGTCTCCATCGGCGTCTGGGCGCCGAAGCAAGGAGTGTCGAGTGGGAGCAAAATTGTTCAAATACAATATTTGTGGCTTTAAGAGATCTCTCTCTCATCCTCGCATAACTCAGCATAACTTCCTATATCTATATAGAGCTCTCCGTTTAAACACATATCCTCTGTTTCATTTTGTAGCTCCTCTGCATGCACCCCATATAGAGTAGTAGCATCTTGATGCTCGTCTGGCACCACCGCAGCGGCTTCTGATTGAGCATCTTCTCTGATCTCCTTCATTGATGTCGTGATTGGCACATGGTAGCCTTCATACGTCCTTGCACTACGAGGGGCTACCTCTATGACGTACCACCAGTTTGATGTAGACTTTGTAGGATGAAATACTACCTGCCAGAGCCACATAACTTACATGAGAGCTTTCAAGCACATAACTTGTAAAAGGGGGATGTTAACTATTTATATACTTACTTGTTCACAATGCTCGGGTAGTACGAAAGTGTCTCTTAGGTCAGTCCATTTCTTAGTAGAATCCACCTCAAGAAAACCAGACTCTCCTCTACGCACAATAGCGTTTCGACCCTCCATGATTATCTTGAACCATTGCACGTCGAACAAGTCGACAAAAAATCCTCTGTAATCGATCCTCAAAATCTCTTGCAGCATGCCGAAGTAAGTGAGTTCCGCCACCACGGGATCTGCATCAGAGGAACGTCGTCGACTAGACTGTTCAAATTTTGCCATGATTCCACAATCTTGAGTAAAACGCTTTTTGTCGATTCGTTCCACCCTAAAATGTCGACCTTTACACCATGCTGCTGTGTATGACTTATACTACAACGAACAAAGATTATGAGTGGCCGTTCAAACGTTTATAAATAAAGTCACTTGCTAGTCGTACATTGCAAACTTACCTTGGTCGCGCAACCCCGAGAGTACTCCCACTCTTCTTCAGTCACTTCGTCACCGCATTGTTGTGCGCTTTTCAATTGGTTGTGCAACCATCTTAAGCTCATGAAGGTTGGTAGGCTCTCCAGAACCGCTGGATAGTGCATCGGTGGTCGTCTTCCCCGTCTCCACTCGATTCGTGCCCTTTGTCGCTCTTGCTTTGCATCCTCATATTGTGAAATCCACTTTTGCATCACTGGATTGTGAAGCATGCAAAATAGGTTGATTTTAGCCTCTAGATCTTCCGTCATCTTCTTCTCAACACCGAGATTGCACATGACAATCCCAGATATGCGCTCATCATCTATGGTTCGCCATAGCGTGTCCCGGGATTTATCAAATCCGTCTAGCCACTCTCCAATGTACACTAGGGACTCTGATACCAACCAACCTTCTGCCATGCTACCCTCCGGACGTGCCTTTTGACGCACATATCCCTTAAGCGTTTTCATGAAACGCTCTAAGAAGAATATCCATCTGGAATGAACTGTGCCAGCTATTTCCACCTCATCAACTATGTGAATAAGAAGATGCACCTGAATGGTTAGTATTGTAGTAGGAAAATGTTTCTCAAACATGCACACAAGCTCCGCAGCATTTAGTTTGGCGAATGGTATGGAGTCTACGTCGATCTCCTTTTGTGAGATCCATTGCACCAGCTTTGCAAGTTTGTAGATTGTGTTACGGATGTCGAGAGACAAACATCCCTCAATGGCAACCGGTAAAATAAACTGTAAAGTATGTGCAGCAATGATATTAAAGTCCACATTTTATGCAATGATCTTAAAGTCCACTATGAACGTACCTGATACATTTTATGCCAATCGTGTGACTTCAAACCGGTAAGCTTTCCTTCTTTATTAAAACACGTTCGGAGCGAGTGCATTACGCCAGTGGGGGTCCGCAAAGATCGAATGGCCTCTTTTACTTTGCGTTCTTGGGCTCCTGTGAAAATCCATGGTGCTTTAGGAAGTTTTATCGATCCATCAGACGCTGTTTGCGGCCAATATTGCTCCATACGATCCACATTTCTAAGGTCAACTCTGGCTCCCAAAGTATCTTTCTTGCCGGTCAAATGGTCCCATAGTAGATTACCCACATTCTTGAATATGTGCATTGGATCGAGCAAGTGATTGATCACGAATCGGGGCCAGTATGGTAACTCGTACCATAGAGATAGTCTCTTCATCCCTGGAGGCAATCCGTCATCGCACATCTCCTTCTGCTCTAACCATGCTTGTGCAGACATCCTTGGTGGCTCTCTTCCCAAAAAGCCGTCGCGTAACACATGATTCTCCGGAAGATACGCTTGATGACCTTCGTAGATTTGCTTCTTTAGTGAGGGTGCCCTACGTGCATTCAGTCTAGGTCCACATGTGACACATGCTCTGTATCCGCTTGTTTGAAGCCCTGCATGTATACACATGATAATAGATCAACTATGGGGAAAAACAAGATTTACAGTGTCTGAGAGAGGAGTGTCAATAGATCACTTGAGCATTCTGTTAGCCCGGGATAGTCATGCATGGTCCACATTAGAATACCTCTGATCAAAGCATTCCGTCGTCCTGTGTGTCGGCTCATATCCACCACCTCTATGCCAATCCACAATTGTTGTAGCTCTTCCAATAGTGGACGAAGATACACATCCATATTCCCCACTTTATATCGCCCTGGCACAATCAAGCTTAGCCATAGGTGCCCCTTCTTCGTAGTCAACCACGGGGGAATGTTGTAGTTGACGATGACAATGGGCCATACACTGTAAGATGTTGATCTTTGACCAAATGGATTTACGCCATCCATAGCCAGGCCTAAGCGCAAATTTCGAGCTTCCCTGGCAAAATCCGACCATGTTCCATCTATATGTTTCCAGGCTGCGCAATCTGCAGGAATTCGTAGCACACCATCCGAAGATTTATTCTCCTCATGCCATGATGCTAGGGCGGCCATGGACTTACATTTGAAGAAATGCTTGATGCGAGGAAGCAAAGGAAAATGTCGCAAAACCTTTTGTGGAATTTTTGTCCCGTGGAGATCTACTCGATATCTTTCGGAATCACATTTCGGACACTTCTCCATGTCTGTGTATTCCCCTCTGAAAAGAATGCAGTCATTAGGACAAGCGTGGATAGAATTGTAATCCATCCCCAAGTTTCGCAAAATCTTTCTTGCTTCATCTCGGGAATCTGGCATCACATTGTCAGCTGGTAGAATGTGCTCTTTCATCAATCTACACAACATAAAAATATGATACAGTCGTGTAAAAATCTATCAGATCATTATACATTTAGAGTTCTATTAAAGTAAACTAATTGTAATAGATCACCTGAAAAGCGTTGTGACGCTAGTGTCACTCCATCCAAACTTTGCCTGCATGTTGAGAAGAACCAGGAGTGCTTTCAATCTAGACATACGTGCTCCATTATACAATGATGTATCGGCTTCACTTTTCATATCATCATAGATAAGCCTTTCTGAATCCATGATTGTCTCGATCATTTCATCAATCTCGGGCTCAAACATTGCCTCGTTGGGAATGTGCTCTGCATGATCATCCCCCGAGCTGTCAGAGGCTACATCTTGTGGCCTCACATATGCTGCTTGACCAAAGTGCCTGCGAATACGTCTATTGGGTTGCAAGATTGCTGCTTGTTGGCCAGCGTCAGAGTCCGACGAGTTATAATTGGCAACAACTCGATCTATAATAGATGGATCGAACTCGCCAAATTCGCGAACGTGCTGCAAAGAAACACGTCTTGTCCGTCGCACAGCATGCTTGCATTGACTACAAGGACATAAGACCCTCGTTGAGAGATAGGTGTTTCGGTTGGACGGTCCCACATCCTCGTCGCTACTCATAATGAGGATAAAAAACTTATAACCTGGACAACAAATTTAATATTCTATTGGCATTCTTCGTCTTATCTCTCTCTCTCTCTCTCTCTCTCTCTCTCTCTCTCTCTCTCTCTCTCTCTCTCTCTCTCTCTTTACCTCACATTCTCTAGTCATGTCCAATCCCCGCACACCTCGGTCTAGAGGTGCACGGAGATCAGAACCACCGGGTTATAATCTCGTCTTTATTGGTCAATACCTATATTTGTGGGTACAAGAAATCTAGACACCCACGTCTACATGATACTGCATGTAGTGGACAAAATCCCTTTGCCTCTTCTCTAGCTGTAGCACTTCACTTCATCTTAACATCTTTTCACAGTAGATCTTTTCACTGTTCGTCTAACTCTAAACCCTAAACCGTAAGTAATTCTTGCGTGGACTCGATCTAACGTAAATAAGCGTAAATCTAAATAAACGTAAATCTAACTAAAAATAAAGCTAAATCTAATTTAACGTAAGTCTAATGACTAGAGGTTGTCTAGATCGTCATTGTGTCGGGGATGTAGTGACTCTTGCCGCCCTGAAGATCCACCTTCTTCCCTATCTTCTGAAGACATTTCACCAGTACTTTTGGATCGACGGAGCCCACCATGAGTGAAGGCAGCAATACCCTATATTCCATTGAGGGCTGTCTTCACCCGCTTCATGCAGGCATCGCAGTCTATGGAGACCCGCATCTAATCTAATATAACGTAAATCTAAATCTAGCTTAAATAAACGTAAATCTAGTTAAAAATAAACCTAAATCTAATTTAATGTAAGTCTACATATAACCTAATCTTTAACGTCTTTTAAGATAGTTTCCTACGACGTTATAACTCTCTTCTTCCTGTGTGTGTGCGCGTGTGTGGATGTGTGTGCCAATAAAAAGAGATAAATGGTATAACCTTTCTATCACCCATGCCAAGTATGATAGATTGATTATGCCATTTCTCTCTTGAATAATAGGTCTTCAGTTCAACTCCTCGTCGGCTAGATCTTTAGGTCTTTTAATTTTAATTAGTTTCCTACGACGCTCCCTTAGTTTCTCTTTCTTTCTCTCTCAATGTGTGTGCGTTTTTTTGGATCGTATGCATGTTTTCTTTCTCTTTTCCTCTCTCAATGTGTGCGTTTTTTGTTTATGCATGTTCTCTCTCTCTTTTCCTCTCTCAATGCGTGCGTTTTTTGTTTATGCATGCTCTCTCTCTCTCTTTTTCTCTCTCAATGTGTGTGTGCATTCTTTGTTTATGTATGTGTGTGCATTTTTGCACTCTCTCTCGCTCTCTCTCTCTCTCTCTCTCTCTCAAAAACACTATGTGTGTGTGTGTATGTGTGTGTGTGTGAGAGAGAGAGAGGGAGAGAGAAAGAGGGGAAGGGAACATGAGAATGAGGAGAGGGAAGGAGCATACCTGGCTCTCCTTCCTCTCCTCGTGTGTGTGTGTGTGTGTGTGTGTGTGTGTGTAAAAGAAAAAGAGAGAGAGAGAGAGAGAGAGTGAGGGAGAGCGTTACCTGCTCTTTGCTTGAGGGCGCCGAAAAACTCAGATCTGAGATCTGAGTTTTTGGGCGCGCTCGGTTATTTTTTTTACCCCAGCTGGCGTCGCTATGAGCGTCGCTATAAGCGTCGCTATGAGCGTCGCAAATTTCTTTGTAAATTTGCGACGCTCATAGCGACGCCGGAAATATTTTTTTTTGAGCGTCGCTGTGTGAGCGTCGCTAATATGAAGAGCCTCTTGTAGTGGGGGCAAGCATAGCTATAGCCACAAAAGTAATATGGGAATCCTGGGGATAGCCAGTCATTAGACAAACTCGAATGAAATTGCAATTGGTTGATGGACACATTGAAAGACCATTAGGACTGCTTGAAAAAGTCATAGTTAATTCCTGTGGGATTGAATATCAACACACTTTTGCCATAATAGACTTTGGGAAGAAACTCAATAACAAAATCATATTGGGAAGACCTTTCATGCGATAGGTACAGCTCATCCAAGATTGGGGAAATAATTATCTGTACTTGAAGCAAGTGGGATTGATAACAAGGGTTAATCTAAAAGATCACACTTATAGAGATATCATGAAAACACCCATACAAGAGTTTGATTTCCCATCTTGGTTGAACAAAGACACTCCTATATGGATGTTCGGAGCTTCAAAAAATGGAAGCTTAAAACGAGAAGAGTGTATCTTAGAAATGGATTGTACGAATGAAGTCTATGTACCTGAACCCTTTCCAAAGCATTTGTTTGAGCCATTTGAGTGGACTCAAATTTTAGCAACAATGGATGTATGTGTGAATACGTCTATGCCTACTCAATTTTGCAATGAGGACGTCTATGGCATAATTCCCATACAAATGATATCAACCCTCCACATTGAAGATGAAATTCATGAACCCAAGGGCTTCATGAAATCTCAACAAGTATTTTCAGACCTCTACTACGATGCAACAAATAAGTTAGAATAACATTTAGCTACCTCAGATGATTCGGGGTCGGAAAAAGAACATGTGAGAGCTAAGCTACTCATGAAAGGAGGGGAGGAAAAGTTTTTTTACTTTCCTAACTAGAAACTGAGAAGACAAAAATGGTATAGATGAAAAAGAGACATGAGATATTTGAAAGCTAGACCTATGGCGTCACTCTCTAGTAGAACACAGTTTCTAATGCAGATAAATGCACATGATTGTGTCAAGGAAAATATCACTGGTAGATATACTTCAAACGAAAATTCATAAATGACAAAAACATCGAGAAAAACGAGAAAGGATACACAAGCAAAGCCAAAGAAACAGGACAAGGAGTTAATCATGACACGAGTTGAGCGGAAAAAGAAATATCAAGAGTTGAAAAAATCCTAAAGGAGATATATACGACTGAAATGGAAACCATTGAAGAGGATGTTAAAGATCTAATGAGTGTTCCATCCCATTACAAAAAATATACTCTCCAAGATCGAAAAATCATAGTCGAACAACCTATTAGTGAACTAGAAAACAGGGCGAGTCCTACAAAGGGCCTGAAAATGCAAAAAAGATATATTTAGTTGAACCAGGAGAAGAGCCTAGTCCTGCCTACATTGCAAATGACGTAACAGAAGAAGAATAAGAAGAGCTTTTGCTAAGCTTGTTGAAAGAGTACCGAGATATCTTTGCTTGGTCTTACAAGGATCTCAAGGGTGTTGATCCAGAAATCTGTCAACATACTATACCCATGAGAGATGATGCAAACCAAGTAGACAAAGGCCATATAGATACAATGAAACATTTTCTAGGAAAATCAATGAGGTAATTGAGTATCTGCTCAATGAATTTATGGTCATCCATAACAAATCAACTCCCTATCATCCTCAAGCAAACGGACAAGCTGAGCATACAAATAAAATTCTTAGCTCGGTATTGACTAAAGTGGTTACTTCAGGAAGGATAGACTGGAAATGAATCTCCATGCAGCTCTATGGGCTTATCGAGTTTCATTCAAAATAGCTTTAAATGCTACACCCTTTAACCTTGTTTATGGTCTTGATGCCATATTGCCAAGAGAAATTCTATTGCCGACACTAAGGGTAGCTAAGGATCTTGAGTGGACTGGGCATGAATTGTCAGAGAGACTTGAAGATTTAGAGAATCTAGATGAGCAAAGGCTAACTGTTGTAGCTCACATCTATGCACAAAAGCAAAAACAAAAACAGTTTTTTGTTTCCGATCTAATTACAAAAATCTTCAAAAAAGGGGACTTAGTTCTAGTCTATTCCCTTAAGCAACACATTCCCAAGTTTAAGAAAAAGGGAAACGGATCGTTTATCATTGAAGATGTATCTCCAAGTGGAGCAGTTAAGTTTTCCACCCTAGATAGTGAACCAATGGCTAATTGGATTAGTGGATGTCGTTTAAAGAAGTACAATTTTCCACTAACCAATGAATTGCTAGAAAGAATGCATGCAACTAAGCAAAAGAAGATAAAAAGACAGCAGGTTATTGATGAAGCTTAGGAGGAAGCTCGGCTTTGGGTACTCAAACGGAAAGCTTCTCTCAAGAATCAACAAATACCTATGCCCATCAACACTCTGAAAATAGATGACCGCGACAATAGGAATTGCAGAAAGACGCAGTGTCAACGGATGATGAATGGTTAGATGGAATGGAGCTTTGCATCAAAGTACAACTCAAAAATCATAGCACAAATGCATTGGTCGATACAAGAGCTAGAGTAAATGCAGTCAATTATTCCATGTACAAGAAAGCAACAAGTCAGTCTTTGACAGCAGGAATAGCAACTATCAAAGGGTGCAACCAGAACCCAACACCAACATTGGGAGTAGTCAACTTAAATAGACAATGATTCTTGGAATCTCATGGATGTGGATGTACAAGGCAGTACCAGATTGGGATACCAATCAGCTCAAGCTATCACCTAAAGGCGGAAAACTCATTGTTCCAATTGCAACAAGCAAGGAGGAATGGAAAGGATCTTACTAGCAGAACAAATCACAAAGTAATCAATCTTCTCCATCCTATTGACAAGAAAATGCTACAAGTAGCATGCAAGGAGTCAGACAAATTTGTACCAAAAGCACAGCTTGAGGACAAGCCGATTCAAATATGGGTGCCCAAAACATCATCGACAATACCAAAGATGGTGTTAAAGCTCAAAACACAAAGAGGAGCACCTCCGAACAAGGAACCTAACACGAAATGGATTTGAAATAAAAAGGAGCACTTAACTTCTCTGAAAACGGGAAAACCAATCAACAATGGAGAGTTAAGCCTCAGAACACTCAACTGCACCATATTGCACCAAGAAAACCAAGGTATCAATGGTGAGTAAAAGCTCGACAATAGTCAAAAGTGATACCAACAGTTCAGGAAATCAGCGTACTAAAGCATCCTGATGGTACAATCAAGCAAAGAGCACACAAGCTACAAGATTTTCTCTTTCAAGAAAAAGTCAGAAAGCCTAGACGTCAAAAACCCTTGAGTTAATTACTCAAGACCCAACTCTTGCACAGCATAATGATTTGAACTGTATTGAGCTTCAAATCATGGTAGAGCCAACCACGGCTATGCATAGACACAATTGTTCAACCCATGCACACAGTCGTCCTAGAGTACGCCATCTAGGAGGGGTAGAAGGGAACTAAGTAATTAAGGGCAATGTTTGAAGAGGGAAGAAAAAATTTGATGTTAACGTGTGATTTTTTGCAAAATTATCTAATAACGTCATTATAAATCATTAGCAAGGGAATTAGCTAATAATATCTCCCTGATGAGTGTAAATAGTGTATATAATATCAGAAAATCATCAAAAAATAGTCCTTTTTTGTTATTTTTCATCATTTTTCTTGATATTGAGACTTAAAAATGGAAGAATCCAACAAAAAACAATAAAGCTGTGTTTCTCAATGGATTTTCTTAATTATTGGATTTTCACTTTGCTTTTTTAACACATTTTGTTATTTTCTTTCATTTTTTCAATAAACAGGTCAAAAAAATTTTAAAAATAACAAAGGAGCTCATATGGAAAATTTGAAGACACGGTGATGATCAGAAAGACAAGGTGGACAAGCACAAAAAAATTCAATCAAATCAGCAAATGAAAGCGGAAACCCTAAATTGGGCGACCAGACCTACTTTTGCAGAATTCTTGCAGAATGAGCTACAGGAATCCGATTGGGGAAATTTTTGATTCTAGCATAGATTTCACGGCCTAGTATGACTAACGGGGGAATTCGGGGAAAAATGGTTCGGGAAGTCCGGGTATAGATACCCAAGGTAGGCTAAAATCACCTCATTTCCACTTGTTGCCTTTGGAGAGAGAGCCTTTTGACCCTCTTCGCGCATATTTTCTGGGATCCACAGTCACCTGTTTTCAGTGCAGTCTCACACGAGACATGAAGGGTAAGTTCTATACTTATCAATGATCCATTTTGTACGCCCGGTAGCTAGTCTAAACCATTGGAAAATACCCTAGAATTCGAGCAGTGGACGAAGACCTACAACCAAAAATTGACCATAGCGGCCTGTCAGCTCAACAAAATAGGATGAGATTTGAATTGTAGCATACCCAACATAATAGAACACTTCTATATCAACAGTTGACCATTCGGCAAGGGTCAAGTGGGTCCCAAGTAGAAAAGCTAGGTTTTTGGCAGATGCCAGAATTGCATTCTGACTCCACATACAGCTTACATACGAGGTCTATATACAATGTATATGATTTATTTCATAAAATCAATCAAGCCAAGCCCTTGGAAAGCAAAAACGGTTCGAAGACTACAAAGCGTCAAATTCGACATGCGAGGTCAAAGTGACTCCAAATGGGCCAAAATTGGATGAGTTGCTTCACGACTATGTTGCGGACAAGTCCATAGCCTCAAAAGTGACTAACCAACTCTATAGGCCATCTAGTCACAAAAATCGATGATTTCAAAGTCGACAAAGCACAAAGTGATGCCGGCGAGGCCAACTTTTACCAAATTCAATTTAGGACTTGTTTTAGGTGTATAGAATATGTTTAGGTCAAGATTTCCAAGTTTTGCAAGAAAATGTTGACTGTTGTAAATAATCACGATTATTTACTTTTGCAATATTTTGGCTTGAAAATTGTATTATCACCTCACCTATCACTTGTACACACCTATTACATGCCAATTTTCAAGTATGAGCCAAAATGATCAATTATAACTTGGAAAATTGCCAAAAAACGCAAAGAAGTCCTTGCAGACCAATTTCTGACTTATGAGCCACATTTTTTGATCCAAATCATCGCATATCGCATACACAGGGTCTACATCATGCCTAGAACCAAGTTGTACCAAAAAATGTTCATTTTGATAAAAAATTTAATAATCGCAATTATTTACTTTTTGGCCAAAATGGAAGAAATTTGCAACTTTTCCATCATGGGACCAAAGTACATGATGTCCTAAGTCCGCTAACCAAGTTTGAACAAATTTTGGGCTCAAAATCTCAAAATTTATTTACATCTACTGTTTCAAAGACCTAAAGCCTAAATCTGGCACCATTCTCACCCTGTGCACTCAAATAAGCCCATATTTCACTCAGAGTATGTATTTGGTATATACTTCAAGCCTATAATCTCAAATTTGCAAAAAGTTTAAAAAATTACTTAGCTATAAATAATCACGATTATTTACTTTTGTTACAATTTTTTGTTTTGACTTCATGAATTTGACCTTTACATGTTTTTATGCATCTATGTATGTTCAAAAATTGATTTGAAGCAAATTAGACTCAATTTGTCAACAATTTAGACTGAAGGACATTTCAGAGAAGAATCTGTCAATTTGGCTAATTTTGACACTCTATTCACTTAACAGGAGCCATGCAAGCTGCAGAGAAGGCCAAGAAGAATCTCTCGCAAAAGGAGAAGCTACAAGAGCTACCACCATACCAATTGGACCCTAGTTCAGTCAAAACTGCCAAAGTGACCTATCTGTCAAGAGAAAATTTGGAAAAGAACAACACCACAGTGTTCACATGTAGGTTCAAAAGCAAAGAAGGACATCAGGCAGAACTGCAACTCTACCACCAACACTTCCACTTTATCGCTCGCCAAGAGACCACCAAGGTACACGACACCCAATCATGCGATTGCGACCAGTTTTACACAAGTTTTAAAGTCAACAAACATGCAACGAATCGACCACGTGCAATATGTGTTCTCACATTGAAGGGGACAAAGAAAGAGGGTAAAATAACATATCTGGGAGCACCAAAGGTTCTCACTAGAATTGCCTACCATGCTATCAGCATGGCAGACAACTTGCCACCTACCCCAGATCAGAACACTTGGATCATATCTGCACAACCATCCCCTCGAGCCACAAGATCTACAAAGAGAACATATATATCTGATGAAGAATCTGTTGAGAGCTCGCCAGAACGGCATAGTAGTGAAAGCTCCGATAATGAGAAAAAAAGAGTCCGAAGGGAAGAGATGAAAAGAAAAGCCATGGTAGCACATCAAGAGGAGCCGCAACAGAAATAGGCTAGGTTTGAAAGAGAAAAGCACTCTTATGAATGCAGCCACCAAGCTCATGGCAAGGACCCTACAAAGTGGGTACCTATAAACGTCAAAGGTCCAAGAACAAAGCACCATGCTAGGAGAGAGGCTGAAGACCCCACAGAGTTATTGAAAAGAATGTATTAGGAGGCTGAAGCATTGAAGCTGAAAGAAGCCCAAGAAGCAGAAGGAAAAGTTAAAGAGGTGGCAAAGCAGCAAAAATAGACAGAATAAGAAACCACACAAGGAGAAGACCAGCATGAACAAGGTGACATGTCTCCTCGACCTTCTTCACCTGCTACAGAACAGCATGATCACCCCATGCCAAGTCCACCACCATCACTAGCAGATAGGACTACACAAGCTAAGCCCAATGAGGAAACATAGCCTGAACAGCAAGAAGTGGTAGAATCTTCACAACAAGCAGCCACTACACAGGATCAAGTTAAAGCAAAGGAACCAGAGTCGGAAAGGGCAGCGAGTCTTGCACCAAAGGAGACCACAAGGTTTGAGCAAACAAAAGAATAGCAAACAAAGGAAACTCCTTCTACCTCAACACAGCACAAAACGGTCGAGGCATCCACGAAGCCTCAAGAGGAGAAAGCAGAAGAAGGCCAACCACAACCTCAAGGGCAAGAACAACCAGCTGCCACAACGCAACCATGAGAGTCACAAGAGACTTCCGAGACATCTAGGCAGCTCACAAGAAATGAGGATTGGCAATCCAATGATGTGGTAATCCTGCAAGTCAACAAATATGCAAAGCAAATGCAGGATATGATGGAAAGACTCCGATCAGCAAAACTTATCCATAGCACAAAGGCTAAAGAACTGGAGATGGTGATTGATGCTCTCCAAGGAGAGTTAGAAGACAGATTAAATGGCATCACCAATCTGCAATAGCAAGTCCAGGAATTGAAATCTGAACCTGAACAACATCAGCTAACAAGGGATAAACAGCAAAAGGAGATAGAAGAGTTAGGTGAACTTCTTATGAAGCTCACAGATACTTGCAAAGCCAAAGATGACTAGCTAATAGAGGTTACCAAAAAACTTCTAACTACAACTCTGTCAGTTCAAAAGATTCAAGTGCAGTTAGATGTAGCTAACACCTCCCTGCAATATTCAGAACAGAGAATAAATTATCAGGCAACGTTTTTGCGGCAAATATGAGAAAATCCCGTAGTAGCCTCTATCAAAGGACAATTGAAGTGTACAAATCATTAGAGAAAAAGAACAGAGAGCTCAAGCTAGAGCTAAAGCTGGAGCAGTCTCAACACAGAGACCTGGCGAGAAGAAGAGCTGCTAAAAGAAGTAGCCGAGCTTAAAAGAGTCAACCAACTGCTAAGAGACAAAAGGAAAGATACACAGGAAGAAGCAGAAACTTCAAAACGGCCACAGATAGATACTCCCTCAATATCTTTTATTGATATGGAAACACAGCCAGCAGAAGGGCTAGGTGGTGAAGAGGAATTCCAGGTACAATTAATATAATCTGATACAGTGCCAATGGTCCAGCTATCAAAAGCTGAGGAAGATACACTCAAAGAAAAGATTAAACAAGAGGTGGATGAGCAGTGGAAAGCAGTGATGGATTGGGAGTTGAGATTTCTTCACTCTGTCAATGCTACTTGTTTTAGGGAAAAACTACTCCCATGTTCATACTCAAGAGCACGACACAGACAACATACTTATCATCCGATGACACAACTAACCCGTAGGTGCACGTAGGCAATCTCGTTAGCTTGTCAGGCTGAGACCAATCTACACATACGCACTTTTATGATGCATCAATCACTAACCCTGGTAGAATTCAACCCACTCTATCTCTAAATGCTCACAACACCGTTTACACGTCCAATGAACTCAGAATCGCATCAAACTTACTAGGCATCATCCTCTCACTAGGACATCCTACCTATAAGTCTAATCTCACCAGATTTGAACCCTAGCTATCTCGATTACTGTCGCGATAGACTAACAAGTCATAATCCAAAAGTGGGCAAAACTTAAGTTTATCAGTATATATGTGTAGCTAATCTCTTTCTCATTCCATGAAGCACTTGATTATTGAAAACAGACACCGTTTGTGCTACTTACAAGCAAAACAAGCTCGAGGAAGAATCGATCGCGATCAACTCAAAACGGCGAATGCGTGGCGTGGGCGCGTAGCTCTCGGAGAGACTACCGCGATGGTGTGGTCGCATCGTGAATCCGGTGAGGGAGAAGCGTGTAGCGAAGAGGATAAGACACACTCACTCACTCTCTCTCTCTCTCTCTCTCTCTCTCTCTCTCTCTCTCTCTCTCTCTCTCTCTCTCTCTCTCTCTCTCTCTCTCTCTCTCTCTCTCTCTCGGACTCGTACGACACAGGATTAATATTCAAAAAAATGTTGTCCAAAAAATGGTTCTAAGGTGACTTTTATACTTTAGTCACCTTAGCTCAAAAATGTACATGGGGTTCTCTTGCTCATGATTACAAAGTGGGAATAAATCTGAGTCCTGACTAACTAACTAATATTTACATAATCCAGACGAATGGATCAAAATGATAAGACGTCTTTGACATAAAAAATGGAATTTGATATGCTTTACAAGATGGGCTCATTACAACAGTTGGACCAATGGGGCTCCAACACTCCCCCCCTCCTAATTCATGTCTACCAGGACATGATCGTCTTTGTCTTCATTGTCGTTGTCGCCTTTCTTGGGTGATTTGATGTAGAAACGCATCATAGCGCATAGACTCACTTGCCATTAATGGGCCAAAAAATTTTGACTTGTACATGAAGAAGCCCGTGTAAAATGCTTCTTCAAAGGTTTTGGCAGAAACATCAGCCGTTTGAAATAGGCATACAACACTGGCTCTGTCGGTGGCCCACTTAGATCATATGACAACTCTGAGATGCTTCTTTTAGTATTCATATACTCTGATGTCCAGCTTTCTGAGAAGACTGTGAGACAGGCCAAAAATGTTTGAGCTATCTTACATAGCATCTTGCAGGATAGGTCAGGAGAGCCTCCGAATTCTGCTATGGCGCCGTGCAGGGTTTTCACCATGTAAGAACCGGCTATTCTCTCTTCCTCTGCTGGCCATGGCATTACTGGATAATTCAGCCATGTCGGATTTCTTCTCTGTAGTGCTTTATGTTGGCTGTAGGTGTATGTTTGGGGAGTGGGGCAAAACGTTCTGTCATTCCTCAGCTCAAGCGATGCGTTGACTAAGTGGATCAGGTTATTAGGGTGATCCAATAGCCATTGACGCCTCCACTTTGGTTGGCTGTCCACTATTCTATTTTGTTGTTCCCTATCCTGTACTTCTCCTTCAAACACTGGCACTTGTTCTTCTTTTTCGAGCTGCCGTTGATGTGTTAGAGTTTTGTACTTCAGCAGGGCATAGGGTAACATAGGTGCATTCCATTCCTTCCGTAGCTCTGCTGCTGTTTTGCCCGATCTGGAAAGCCCTTGTAGCAACTCCTTTTCGAGTTGCATAGCCTTGTACCATATCATTTCTGTTTGTTTTTCCATCTGCTCGGCCAGCCTCTGCTCTTCCAATTTCGTGACTGAATCTTCTTCTGTCCCTTGGTCTTTGGAGCTGGTTTGATCCGTCTGCGTATCTGGTGCCTCCTGTTCATCTGAATCATCCTCGTACTCATCTTGACCCCCATATACTTTGGCGAGTCCAGCCAAATTCGTTGTTGCTGGCTCCATGTGCACTCGTACCTGTCCTTGGTGCTGCCCTGCACTTTGTAGACTTGCGATTTGTGCGGCCATTGTTCTACTATTGATTTGTAGAGCTTGAAATTCCATTTCTTTTTTAGTGGCAGATTCCTTTAATTGTTTTAAGCTGATGTGCAAGTTTTCATTTTCTTCTCTGAGTGATTTGGAAACAATGCTTTCCATTTCACTGTCAAGAGCTGGTCCTTGTTGTTGTTCACTTTGCAAGTCTGAAATTTATCTTTGTAGTTGATCTTCTGCTCTAAGCGCACTTTCAGCAATCATTAAACGCTATTTTCTTTCCAACTCCATCTCCCTCTTTAGTGCAGCCACTTCTTCTTCTGGGTGGACTACTAATGTTGTTGGTAGCGACGTTTTTTGCTTCTTAGCGCATTCGATTTCTCTTGCTTGGATATTTGTTACTGCTCTCAAATCTTTGACTTAAATTTGTAAGTCATCGATGACGACTTGCAAACTTTTGATGGTCTCCAGCGCATCTTGCTTTTCCTTTTCCAACTTTTGGATGTGTTCGTCTCTGTCACTGACATCTTCAAGGAATACGTTTATTGTATCTTCACATATGGCATTGAAGTCTTCCGACTCCTGTAAATTGTCTTTGAGAAGATTTACTGTGCCTTTGAGCCCCAATATTTCAGCATCTCTGATGCTGATCAGTTTTAGAGTGTCCTCCCTTTGCTCTTGCAGTCTCAGAACTTCCTCATCAGTTTTTTGTAGCTTCATTTTGTTGGACCGGTTCTGATCAGCTAACCATTGACTGTGCAGTCTTGTTCGGTTTAGTATTGTCTCCATTGACTGCAAATCTTCATCTATAGTAGCTTCCAGCTCAATTTCTTGAGAGGAAGAAGCTTTATCTTTAGTCTGATCCGCCTCCTTTTGCTTGCCTTTATCACTTTGTGATATGGCTCCAGTGTTTGGGTGTCTATCTGTTCCTTCTTCTTCTTCTTCCTCTTCTTCCTGTTCACTGGGCGGTGTGTGAACTCTGTCATCACGATGTAAGTTTTCTGAATGCGAAGTAGATTCAGCAGATGGGCTAGATTGCCTTTCACTTGTATCTGGCCTTGGAGATGGAGGCGTTGTTTCCTAATCACGCGAAGTTGGCCTCAGCTGATCTCTCAAAGTTTGGAGATCCTCCTCTTCTAGTAGCAATTCTGGTTCATCCCTAACATTTCTTTCTTGGATGTACCTCTCGAACCAGTCCAGCTCAAAAGCTGGGTTGTTTCTATTCTTTGTTCTCAGTGTGAAAGTGCTACTAGAAGGTTTCCAAGTGGCGCCTACATCGCCTCGTAGAGATCTTTCTAGAGCAAACCCTTCTAGCGTCCTTTCCATTTTTGCTATCTTCTGCAACTTGGTGTTGTTTTCCATTTCCGCTTTTCGCTTCTTTAGTCGGGCATCTTCCTCTTCAGTTCTTTTTTCTTCTTCCATCTTTTCTTGTGTACTTCTTGTCACTCTTTCCAGCTTGTGTCCTCCAATGGTGTTAATAGATGCCGGTACTTTCCTTTGTGATCTGTCTTCGCTATTTTCCCTTAATACCAGCCAGTCGTTCTGATGAGGGGCAGGTGGCAACTGATCTGCCGCGCCTATGGCATGGTATATTACTTTGGTTAGGACTTCTCCTCCTACAATGTAATTGGGTCTGTCCTGCCTTAGCTTTGTCATTTCTTCAAAAAGATATGATGTGTGATCTATATAGAACTCATGGGTCATTCCCATAGCCCATGTCAGTGTGGTTGAGATGCTCCCGTGCGGTATAGTGTATCTTGGCGGCCTTTTGCTGCAGCTCAACAAACACTGACTGTAGATCTGTGTCAGTTCTCTTACTTCCGGTTTTGCTATGAGTTCAAAAGAAGGTAGTTTGGACTTTTGCAAGTAAACTGTGAGGTCTTTCCTTCTTTCTCTCATGTTTGCTCCTTGATCTGACAATTTCAATGCCTCTTTGATGATCTCTTTGGTGATCTGGATCTCCATCACTTCATTATCCATGCCTGCCACTCTGCAAGTTCCATCTTCTTGGATAGTCTCTATTAGATGTTGTACCCTCTTGAAATCTATCCCTACTGGTGGTAGTGATACGAAGTTCCACAAGCCGAATTTTTTGAGCCATGACCTTTGCGGTGATCTTTTCAAGTAATTCTCTGCCTCCTTGGGAATCATCACTGTATCCACTAAGTTTCTTTTGTCATCCACATATGAACCTTGATATATCTGAAAGGCCGCTGCCTATTGCACATCTGCAAGTATCCAGGTGGCTGTTGGCTTTAAAGAATTGGGTAGAAGTGCATAGGGTACAGCCCCTTCCGTTGCCAGGTTCTTGCCTTTTATTTTTCCCGAAGAAGCCTCCATTGATCTTGTCATCACAATTATCAGTTAATGCACAAACATAGTACTACTCTCCTAAATTGATTACCACTTAATCATGCATCTAGATGAGCCTTCTTAATCCCAAGATTAGTTAAGATAAAATGTTAGCAGATAGACAAGCTCTTCCATTGTGCGACTTTGGCGGCTTCAAATTGATGTTGTTGGTGAAGGAGAACAAGTCCAAATGCCTTGAAATTTTGTGTGGTGTATGCTCTCATGGCATGTAAGGTCACTCCATAAGCCAAAGCTCAAAATCTGTCCATTTGCTACTTTTTCTCAGTCTATCACGATAGACTAGCATTTTTTTGATCTGGGTCCTTTTTTGCAGTTGTGGCTCCACCAATTGGTTTCCCATACCTTGCACGTGATCTGACCCCATTTCTACCTCAAATGAATGTCAAGTGACCCCTTTTTGGATCAACTCCCATTTTTCCAGATTCCCTTCAAGGAGATGTTGGTCTATCTCCTTCATTTGTGTTGTTTTGGGCTCAAACTTAGTGGGTGGTCATCTTGCATCATGTTGAAGACAACTGCTAATTCAAATTTTTTATAAGATGGTCCAGTATCCCTCTGCTTGGTCTATCGCGATAGACTGGGACTTAGTGTCAGTTTGTCATTTTTTGTCTTTGTGACCATCTGTCTGCCTTCTCCCAGTTGATGCAAGGTTTCTTGACCCCTCACATGTAAATTTTACCTATCTGCCCTTGAGATGTCCTGTTCTGACTCTGAGTTGTCTGCATGTCTTTCTCAGCTTGCCATATGAGTCCATCTTGGCACAAAATTTGGTGTACTGCCTTCATTTGCTTCCCCAAGTCTAGCTTGTAAAAATTTGAAAAGTCTTTCCCCCCAATAATTGTTGTAGCAAGTCTATCGCGATAGACTGAGTTTTTGGCCAAAAAAGATTTTTCTTGAACTTTTGACTTGATATTGGTGGTTAACATTCCTTGTTAGCACCCCTCATGAAGCCAAAGTCAAAGTTTCCCTTGTCTAAGTGTAAGTTCAAGTCTATCGCGATAGACTGGGCACTTTGTCATTTTTACCAGTTTTTTGATGTTAGTTGACAATCATGGTTTTAATAGGCCCTCCTAGACACATACATCAAGTTTTAATCAATTTAGCAGAATGTACTCCCTGTTTGCAGCACTTAGCTGGTCCTGAAGTCGAAGTAGACCACTTAGGTGATGGTCGCGGTTCCTTTTGGTCTTTGTATGATTCCGGCTGTCTTTTACTTCCTTTTGACCTTCCATCCAAGCAGTCAGTTGTTGTTTTGGTGTTTGAAACACCAAGAACCACCATTTGGACGTCTTTCTGGCCTGTTGCCAACATTTGCCCTAGTGGAAGAACTTTTTTCCTGAGTGGACACATTCCATCTCGTAGTTGACCTCCTTTGGATGTTCCTTGTTGAATTTGGTGTAATTTTGTCACTTGGTCGGCCAGTTAGAGTATCGTGACGCTTTGTGCGGTTTTCGTCAGATAGGGACTTTAGGCTCCGTTTTGACGAACTTTTTCATAGTCTAACCCTTCAGTCGGTTTGTCGAGGTTATTGGCTTGCTGTCTATGAATTTTGGCTCATTTCCGATCACCTTGGTTTTGTCGCCCTTTTGCAGGTCTTGCTAAATTAGGGTTTTCTGAGCGGCTTCCTTCACGCTTTCCGAGGTCATAGGCTCGATCCCTAAGCTATAAGCATTGTGCCTTTCACTTTTGGTCCCATTTGGTGGCCTCTAGGTCTCCCTAACAACCATTCTACCGTATGTGTGCACAGGTTGTGATTGTGATGCCGGCGAGGTTTTGCGACTAACTGAAGTAAACAACACTTAGAGTCAGTGTTGACAAGCATACCTCTCATATCTGATGTCGATCTGGTGACCGTGCACGATGGATGAGCTCCTGGAAGTCTCAACTGCTGTAGGGAGCTCTCTCTCTTTCACTATGGAAAATGACTCAAATGAGGGATTTCTAGCCTAGCCTCTCTATATGTAATCGAGACTCCGACACCAAATTTTCCCATCTTTTATCTGTGGCCATAACTTCTTGCGAGATGCGGTTTAGGCTCGACAATTTCCTGATTTGGATTTCGGTTGCTTCAGTTTTACCACTTTTGCAGATTTCTCGAGTTGGAGGTCCCTTCATGACGGTGGTCATTTTGCCCTGTCACCTTTGCAGTCCTTATTTTTTCTGTGTCTTCTTTACCTTGCTCTGATCAGCCGTCTCTTCTTTTGTGTTTCCATCTAGATTACGGATTTTTTTCTATAATTTTTGCTAGAAAATGGTTAAAATAAAGCAAATAAATCCCAAAATAACCCGAAAATAGCAATTCTAACCTAGAAAAATACTGATAGCCGTTTTTCAGCTCTACGTAATTGCCATAGTGAGTTAACCCACCCTACCAAAATCATCCAAACACTGTGGCTATCCCTACCATTTCACTGTATATAGGTGTGTGTGAGTTAGGGGACTTTTCCCATATCTTCTTAAAAACCCTTAATTAGCTAGTCACTGGGCTAGTTGAGCCAAAAAAATATAAAAAATATAAGTATATTATGGCCCATTTGTGTGTAAATATTTCATTGTATATAGGGCCTAAATAAAAGGATTTTTCATAATTATTTTGGTATTTATTTAAATATTTCTACCTATGGTGTGTTATTTATGCTATGTACATTGACTCACCATTACCATATTTTTCTTTACCATTTTGCATACTCTTTATTCCATATAAAATAATTTCATGCAAGCTTCTCTTATTTTTGGTGTAACTCCATCCCAACAAAAATCCAAAAAAACTAGTTCTATTTATGTGTATATTTTTTCACTATTGTGATTTTTTCCTTCCTACATCTATTCTCTATTACTCTCATAAATTAGACCACCAAAAATATTCATATTTTTATGGTAGACTTATAATGAGAGAGATTTATTTTGACCCCTTTATATTATTTCCACCTATATTATTTATATTTGACATGTACATATTTTTTAGACCCCTCAATATTTGATTTTCTTAGTTGTACGATTCATTTATATCATGATCTCAACAATATCTTCAATTATAGACCTACCAAATAAGGTCAAGGGTATGTGGAATACATGCATGCACCATGGGGAGCTCTCACTCTTGGAGGTATTCAAAAGAATCATCCAAAGAAAGACCTCACAAGGACTTTGTGCAGTGGAAAAAACAGTCGGTTTTGCTGAATTTTTAAAGATCACATGCTCCCCGATTTTGAAAAGCTGATACAAACAAAAGTTGTAGATCGTGAGCTGAACTTTCACCTCAAATGTTTTCATATTTGTTTGAGCTACGAGCTGTGATCTATGATTTTATTGGTGGACCCCAATTTGCCCATGCTATGCAGCCACACTCCCTCTTCCACTTTATCTTTTTCCTCTTTCACACACACTCCTCCCTCTCCTTCCCACTCCCAAACCTTCAACTCCTATGTCCTAATTCACCCTCTTCACCATTGCCACATCTCTCACACCTCCATAGCCTTCATCCTCCATTTCTACACCCTAGGTGTCCCCCTTTCTCTCTACATATATGTCCATATTACCATACTCTCTTCATCTTTGTAAAGAACTTCAAAAAATCAGCAAAAATCCAAGGATAACCTCTACAAATGAAGGCTTTATCGTGAATTTTTCAAGGTTTGAAGATAACATAGCTTCATCGACACGCGTTACTTCGCCATACTAACCGCTTCTTCTACCGGTGCTGTAAAGAGGTGAATGTCAACTTCTCCAAGCTTCAACCTTGCTTTACAAGTTTATCCCTTCTCTAACTTTTCTCATCGTATATCTCACCATTTGGTAAATGATTTTGTAAATATTTTTTAGTGATAATTACTAACTACTAACCACTAATCTTTTTGTAAAATGCACCCTCTACTAGAGTAGGCACTCCCAAATTATTCACTCAATCCTCTCTCCTTTCATCCTCAATAATTCTCTTCCCTTGAGCCCACATCCATGTGACTCAAAGGACAAGAGAGACCCACCCTCATTAAAAAAAATAAAAATATGCATAATCTTTTATTGCTTCAAATAAACTTGATTAGACCTAATCCTAATAGGGGCTTCTAAAACCTATAAATAGAGCCCTTCTCTCCCTTGTAAATTATCACATGATCACACTACACCACACCATTCTCAACACATAACACACCACTCTTCAAGCCTAGTTGTGTAAAGTGTGTGCATCGTGAGTGCTCTATTCCATCACTACACATAGGTGCATGGAGAAGCTTGAAGTTAGTTATGCCATCTAGAGGAGTGGAGTGATACTATACTCTTCACCACACTTGTAGCCTACTCTTGTGCATAAATAAGATTTATAGTTTTGGGTGCAATTGTATGCTGCAACTATGACTCTTCTCTCCAAATTGACTTGATAAGTGGCTCATCAGGTGGTTGAAGGTATATTGTCCTTGAAGTTTGTTGTGCCATTTCATGCTTGATGGTTTGAGGGCTTGTTGAATTGTTTGCCTAAAAGGTAAATTGTAAGAGGGTGCTCGGTGAGAGGGCTCCCGTGACCCTAAGACAATTTGTGTATTGGCAACAAGGTCAAGTTTTTTGTTGTCCCTCTATTTCTCATCAAGCTTTGTGTGCATCTAGTCTTTAAGGCTAAGACTGAGTTGCTCAAGTTGATTTGTACTCTTTACCTCTCTCTGGCGTGGTGAATGTTTGTGCTTGGTGTGTGTGGCTATCTTGCATTCCCCTCTCTTTGTGCGTTTGAGTACAAGGAGATATCACGTGCGTCCTAGTTCGCATCTACAACTAGGTGGTGCCCCTTTTCTTGTTTGGTTTCTGGCTGTGGGTTGTTGTTGTTTCTGATTGTTCTTGCCCCAGCCCCATTTGAGCAGCACGGGAGCCTCGAAGGGTGTTTAGAGGCCGCTCTTCTTGTTGCCCGCCCCGGACCGCCTCAATACCAATGACAAACACTTTGTAGCTCACTTTTCTCTCGTCTATGTACAATCTCGCTCATTATCGTCAACCTTGGCCTATTTTTTTTTGTTTTTAGAGAGTTTTTGGCCAGATTTGACTCTCTTTATAGTCTATACACATCCCTAGGGGCTCATGAATGATGATTTGGTCCCCAATTCTGATTAATTACGAGGACATATTCTTTTTTCCAAAATCACACAATAAAACGCAAAAATGGTTGAGAAATTGCTCACAAACATTGCCCTCTAATATATGACATGAGTCCGCATTGGAATGCCTCCCCCCCTCCTAATTGGAGTCCTCCCGGACGACAGGGTATCGTCAAGGGTATGTGTTGTGCATGGGTTTGAACTCGTGCTAATGCAGGCCTTGTAATATAGCCCTATATGCATGTGAAATCAATGCATGTAGAAAGAATTTATGCGGTGTAGGAGGAAGGTATAAGCGATGCGCTTATTGGCATTTGTCGTTGAGGTTTCCTGTGGTATCTTAAATTGGCTGGCAGATTTTCTTTGCAAGTAGTATTTGTAACTCTGCCGCTCGTTGTTTGATTTTTTTCCACTGGTTTTGAATTGGCGTATGTGTTTCCTTTGAAGTCGATATTGTCGTATCTGGTGGAACATTCTTTCTTTCTACCTTGATGACTTGTGTCTGATACATCCTTGTAGTTTTTGTTGTGGATTTTGTTTGTTTCCTCGTACTGTTTGCATGATGTTGCTTGACCTTGACAGTTGTAGATAGCTGCACGATTGTCATCTTTGTCCGCCCTTCTTGTGTGGTTGGCTCGTTTTGAATTGGAAATTTTGGCCACCATACCAATATAGTCCGTTGCGTATTTGACAGATTGACTATGTTTCTTTGAAGTTGGGCTTGTTTTCAGTGTTTTGTCTGTTCTTCTAAATCTTTTTTTATAGGAATTAGGTTGTCGTGCCTTATCCAAACTTTGTATTTCCGCTTTTGGTGTAATTGTGCCTCGGTCAGCTCTGTACGCCGTACCCAAACTTGCCTGGTTCCCTGCATGGTTGCTGATTTTTTATAAGACGTTGCTGGACTTGTAAACTTTGTTTGTTGCTGGGCAAATTTTTGCGGTTGTATTAACTTTTGTTTCCTCCTTGACATGAATTGGTTATATGATAAGAAGGGTTCTGAAAAGTTTTTCTTTTTGAATAGTGCCTCATTTGTATCCAAATCAATGAATACCCCGTTAGCTTTCATCCATGACACTGCTAAGATACACGGAGCTGCTGACCTACTTGGTGGCAGTACATGGAATTTTGTAGTGTACGAGTGTGCCTGCACTGTGATTGGTATTATAATAGACCACAACGTGGTCACCTCATCACCCGATGCTACTTTCAATCTGTGTGTCTCTGGGATCGTCTTCATTGGTCCAAGTTTCTGAAAGAGCTCAAAGCTGATGACACTCATTTTTGCCCCAGTGTCAAGTAATGCATAGATTTCAATTTGTTTTGTGCCTGCATAAGCTTTTATGTAAGGACTACACCATGTATCTTCCAAGTCGTCGATGATGCTATCACCCTGAGCCCTAAGGTCTATCATGGTCTTTTCTAATTCGTCGCTTTGTATATCCGCTTCGATTGTTTGGGATGTTGAAAGAGGATATTCGTCAGTCATCATTGGGGTGACCATGTTTATTGTCCTGAGAAACTTCTTTCGTTTAGCAATCCATTCCTTTGCTTCTTGTTGTTCTTGGTCCTGAATTCTTTGTTGTTCCTGTCTATAGGTTTTTCCATAATGCAGTTGAAACGACATTTCCGGTGTTAAAGGTAGATGATATTCTTTTAAACGACACCCACTAATCCAGTTCAGCATTTCTTTTCCATCTAGTGTCGATAGTTTTACTGCTCCGCTAGACGATATTTCTTGGATCAAATAAGCCCCCATGCCCCTTTTCTTTAGCTTTTTGGCATGTTGTTTAAGGGTGTATACTAAGACATAGTCGCCCGTTTTAAAGTTCTTGTTCTTGACATGAAATAAATTCAGCCTCCATAAGTTTGTCTATCTCCTCTTTTATCCTTTTGGCGAATGTCTCATTATACGTGTAGGGACGTTGTTTGCTTGGCTTTGCATCAGACTTCAGAGGGATTGAATGTTCACAAATGTTAGGATCCACTCCCTTCAAATCTTTGTACGACCGTGCAAATACATCTCGAAATTCCTTAAGTGTTTTGATCAGTAAGTCCTCTTCTTCTCGACCTAGATCTGTGGCAATGTAAGCAAGTCGAGGATTTTCTCCTTGCTCTGATAAGTCTATTTTCTTGGCGTTCTCTGGCCCATCGTAGGACTCGTTTGATTTAGGCTCCCTCATTGGTTGTTGAACCACCAATCTTCTTTCCTCAATGGTGTACTTACAATAGTGAGAAGGTACATCTATCTTTTTACTCCCATCACTAGCGTTCGCTCCATCGCTACTTTCCATTTCAGTTGTCCATACATTTTTAATTTTTTGTTTCAACTCATTGTATCTCGTTTTCCGTTCAATTTTCGTCATAACTGGACTACCACAGACATTCAGTTTTTCTGTTGCAACTCTTTTTTTGGTTTGCTGGTTTTCTTAGGTTTCAACAGTCTGGACTTAAATCCTGAGTCTTCAACAACCTTAACAAATCTTCCTGACACTTTATCCTTAGCACAATCAACACCATGAATGTTCATAAGGAAATGTGTCTTACCCTTAAACTCTGCCATGGGTCTCAACCTGGTTGGTGTACTCATGTGGTGTCGTTTACTCTTGTATCTTTTTTGGCGTCTCTCACTTTGGTTTGGGAAATTGTAGAAGACATCATTGTCTTGATCTTGATTGTCGTCTCCCTCTGTATTTTCTGACTTCTCGTCATCCGCGTTATCCTTGTTTTCACTTTGATCAGAAGAATCATAAAATTCTTCTCCTTCCTGCTTGATTTCTTTAGTGGGGATGTCCACATAGCCCACTTTCTTAATCTCAAGTTTCGTTTCTGTTTTATGGATCCTCATATTCTCAGTATCTACCTCGTCCTCGTCCTCGTCCTCGTCCTCGTCCTCCTCCACGATTTTGCTCAACATTTAGTATGGTATGATATCGTAGCCATTCTCATCACAAAATTTGGTGGGAGTGACTTCATTGACGCATACATCCAATGTAGCCAAAATTTGAGACCATTCTAGGGGTTCGAGCTTCTCTTCAGGAAGAGGTTCTCATATATAGGCATCGTCTTCCAAGACCCTCTCTAGTGTCCTTTCATCGTGGTCAAATTCACTACATTGAGATGCTCCACACATCCATATCTCTTTTTTCTTACAAAGCCACGCTGAGACTTCTGATCCACTAATGGTGGCTGAGTCAAATTCTTCCACAGGGGTTCTCGTGACATCATGGTAGCTATGATTTTTCATGTTTACGCATGTAGTAGTTTCAGCATGTCTTAGATACAAATAATCATACCCCCAGTCCTGCACCATTTTGAGTTGCCTACCAAGGATAATTTCATAGTTGTTCTTCTTGCCGAAATCTACTATGGCAAAGATATGTTGGTACTCTATGCCACAAGAAGATACCACAATTTCCTCAAGCAATCCTATAGGCCTTTCTATGTGCCCATCCGCCAGTTGCAATTTCATTCTAGTTGTTCGTATTGCTGGTTTTCTCCATTTTTCCCATAGCAATTTGGTCGCAATGGAAATGCCAGCTCCACTATCAAGTATTGCCTTAGTCTCTATGCCATTATACTCAACTGGTAGGGTCGTGTTGCCGTCTTCACCCTCACAATACTCTCCTACCTTGTTGAGTGGCACTAGTCTAGTGTTGACTTTCTTCGGTTCTGTGTCATTAAGCTCAGTTTCGAAGAACTTATGAGGGGTCTTTATGCCAAATTTTTCAAGACATTTGCCCACTTTCGTCCACATGCTTGGCCTAATTTTTAACAATTCTGCCAATGTGATTGTACACTTGACCGGAGTGGTCAACAAGTCTGTCAGGATTTTAGTGTCCAATTGATTCGAACCAACTATTCTCTGAGAAGGTACTCTTCGAATTTTTGACCTTGCCTCATAGTCCCCCATATATGATGGCAAAGTTCTGAGAGATTGTGGTCTGCTATCTTCGGATGCAATTGAACCATTATCCCCTTGAAATGATTTAACGTCCAAATCCCATGGAGTCTTATTCAAGTTCAGCTCCGAGAAAGGCGCTGACTCGACTGTTTTTGTCTCATATTTTTCTTGAGCTTTTCGCACTGTTTCCCATAGCTCTTCAAGCCAATTTTCTTCCACAATAGGGGAATATGGTGGAAAATCTTTCAGTGATTCATCAGTGCTATTAGGTACGTCTTTTGCATCCTCTACATCCGGCAAGGATTTAATGTTTTCTATCTTGTCGGGTATCCTTTGTTCGGTTTTGTGAGGTGTTTCATTGTTTGGTGGTTTGATTACTCTATCTCCTGCTTCCATAGGTGGAGGCTCCAGTAAAGCTTGTGCAGTTTTGAATCAGCTGTTTGCACATCTCTAGTCTCTGTTTTTCTATCTCTGGATATGGATATGTCATCCACCTTTGCTCTAGGGTCTATCTGCTCTTCAATTTTGCTTCATATGCTTGCAAGATTGCATCTAAGGATTCATTGATCTTATCTACCAATACCGACCCTCCTGAGCTTGCACTCTTTGGTCCTTTCGTTGATTTTAGAGAGTCGGACTCTCTTTGCTGTTTAAGTTGCTCTCGAGCTATCGTTAGCTCAGCTTCTACATCTTTTTGTTTTCGCTCACGTCTAGCTTTCATTTTCGCTCTTCGTTCTTTCCAAGGATTATCACGACTGACGCTAGACTTGTCAGTCTTGATTTCTTCTTGATTTTGATCGTTAACTCTTGGGCTGATTGTCATTTTTCCTTGCTTGGGCTCTCATCAAGACCTTAACAGGAATCGGAGTTTCGTTTTCTGACCCTCCACTGGACGGTAGCGCTCCCAGCATATTCAAGGTAGTTTTTGCTCCTTTGCTTGAGTTTTTAGGGCAATCAGGGATCAAGTGAGTAATTCCACACTCCGTGCAATATGCGTTGACCCTAATGATTTCTTCATGAGGGAAGTCCCTCAGCCAATGGTCTCCTCCACACTTGTAGCATGGTCCTTTAGGTTGTTGAGGTGCTCCTGGGGCTCCTCTTTGTTGGTGTGCAATTCTTTGCCCGCTCATGCCTCCGTTGGCTATGAACAACAGTGTTCTTTCATCCAGGCTATATCGTCCTTCTCCCACTGCCTGTGCAGCAGTTGGTGGTCCTGTATTTCCTATCATGCTCCATGGTTCTGGTGTAGAGGGTTCGTCCAGTGGATAATAGACAGAGTTTTCCGCATATCCTTTGGGCTCGTCGTAGTATACATGCATAGGTACCAAAGCCTTCTCGTCCGACTCAGTTACTGTGGGTGTGTATCTTATGCCGACTGGTCGTAATCCTGGTAGAGGTGGTTGTTCTCCCAACACTGGTTGTGGTATTTCTACGCCTACAGGTCCTGGTAGGCTGCCTGTTTGATATCTAGGCATTGGTGGGACTTGAGGAGATGTCGCCTGAGCTTGCGGAGCATATAGTCGTTCTCTCACATATCCCTTGTTATAATAACACTCCTCCGTCCCATGGTTTTTCCATTTTGGTTGTTTAGCTTGTGGTTTGGAATACAAGTTAATCTTTTTAAGCACTTCCTCTACAAGCTGCTCTTGGCTTACCGCTACTTCCCCCTTCAGTGTTGTCTTAGCACACTTGCCTCCGCTTTGTTGTGAGGAAGAATCATCGTCAAGATCCTTGAACTCACCCTCTTTGTAGACCGCACAATTGTCCACAAGGTACAGAGCTTCCTTGGTTAAATCATTCAACGTAGTGCTCCTTTTTATTGTTGGAATTAGGGTTGCAGAGAAACACACATAGCTTGGAGAAGACGAAGGAAGCTCAAGGCACACAATAGAGATTATATAACTTAGTGTGCAATGGAAAGATAGATAGCCCTAGAGTGATGGGCGTATATACAATGCACGGAGGAAAAAACCTCCTAAAGAGGGAAAAAATGCCCCGGCGGTCCTAGTGTGTTCACACACATCACTACCACATGTATATGGTAACAAATCCCCCCTGGAGTGATGCGGTGAACGAGAGCTGGCACATGAGTAAAGGGAAGTGCCATGCCCTGAGGACAGGATCAGTCCACAAAGGGGAGTAAGCCCAAAGCTTTGCGGAAAGCTTCAAGCTTCTCACGAGACAATGCCTTTGTGAAAAGATCTGCAAGGTTGTCCTGTGTTGGCACATAAGCCAAGCTGATCTCTCCTGCTGAGAGCCTCTCCCTGACATAGTGGTAATGCACCTCAATGTGCTTTGTGCGAGCATGAAAAATTGGGTTCCTCGCAACTGCCAATGCGCTCTGACTGTCAGTGTAGATAGTGTTGGCAGTGTCCTGTCCAACACCCAAGTCAGCCATAAGGCGTCTGAGCCATACACACTCAACCGTAGCTGTGAAGACTGCCCTGTACTCAGCCTCACAACTCGAAGTGGCCACAGTAGGTTGCTTCTTGCTCAACCATGATATACATGAACTGCCAAGCATGAAACAAAAACCACTTGTGGACACTCGCGTGTCAAAACAACCAGCCCAATCTGAGTCCGAAAAAGCATATAAGTCTGGCGGCAATGATCCCCCCTTGGGATAAAACAAGCCAAGATGTAAAGTGCCACTAAGGTAGCGGAAAATCCTCTTGACAGCCTGCCAATGCTTAGACCCTGGGCTATGCATAAATCTGCTGACCTGCGAGACTGCAAACTGAATATCTGGCCTCGTGTTGCATACATAAATGAGGCAGCCAACAGCAGTTTGGTAAAGAGTGACATCAGCAGGATCGCCAGCATCATGTAGACTCAACTTCAAACCTGTTTCCATGGGAGTGGCAATAGGTTTGCAATCCTCAAGTCCAAACTTACATAGCAATGTCTCTATGTAACTTTTCTGACACAATGCAATACCACCATCACACTGCTTAAACTGTATACCCAAGTAATGATGCAACAGCCCCAAATCTTTCATCTTGAAAGTAGCATTCAAATCAGCCTTAAATTCAGCAATATGTCTCTCATTTGGTCCAGTGATCAGCAAACCATCAACATAAAGAACCACAATGAGAAATACATCATCCTCACGCTTTACATACAATGTGCTTTCTGTTGGACTGTTACGAAAGCCTCGTTTAACCAAATGAGTGTCAGCTTTCTCATACCAAGCACGAGGAGATTGCTTCAACCCATACAAAGCCTTCTTACATTTGCACACTTTGTCCTCTTGTCCTTTTATGACAAAACCGCGAGGCTGCGTTACATAAACTTCCTCAAATATGTCACCATTCAAGAAAGCAGTAACAATGTCTGATTGATGTACATCCCAACCAAAATGAGCTGCCAATGCACATAGAAAACGCACAGTAGTCATACGACAAGTGGGAGCAAAAGTCTCTTCATAATCTATGCCTTTTTGTTGTGCATAACCCTTTGCAACAAGTCGAGCCTTATGGCGATCGATCTCACCATCCGGCTTGCGTTTCAACTTGTAAACCCACTTCGTACCAATGGCCTTTTTGCCAGGAGGCAAATCACATAAAGTCCATGTGTCATTCTCTATAAGTGCATCATATTCTGATTTCATGGCAGCAATCCAATTTTCTGAATTCTGTGCTTCATCAAAAGACAGAGGCTCCTCAACATCATGTAAACTAGACACAGCCAAAGCATAACAATCTGATGCATAAGATGCATGGCGAGAGCCTGAACGAGTACGACTAGATAAAGGTGCATCCAATTTACTGTCACGCAAAGTGTGCACCAGCCATTTTGGCATACCTCTAGCCTGCTCATTTTCAGCCCTTTCCTCATCAAGTACATCATGTACATCTGCATCAGTAATAGGCTGTTCTAAAACATTTTCAGAAACCCCCATAGGCTGTACATTTGCCTCATTGGAACTTACATTCGTATTTCCACCACTGAAAAGAGGCAACAAAGTGTCATAAATGTCCTGTGAGCTTACATTACTGTCTCTAGTACATGACAGCAAGGGTTGAACAGAATCTTCCACAAACACTACATCCCGTGAAACCAGAATACGTTTTGTTTGCGGATGATACAACCTGTAACCTTTGCTTTCAGCACTATAACCAACAAAAATACATTTGACAGCCTTATCATCCAATTTTCTGCGCTGCACTTGTGGCACCAAAGCATATGCCAAACAGCCAAAAACACGCATGTGCTCAATAGAAGGTTTTCTATCATGCCATGCTTCATATGGAGTAATAGACTGCAAAGCTTTCGTAGGACACCTGTTAAGTACATAAGTGGCACACATGATGGCCTCAAGCCAAAAAGAATGCGGCAAAGCTTGACTTTTGACCATACATCGTGCCATTTCCGTTAGTGACCTGTTTTTCCTCTCAGCAACACCATTTTGCTGAGGTGTATAAGGCACTATACATTGGTGTTTTATCCCACGACTAGCCAGAAATGCATTAAATTCATGAGACATATACTCCCCCCCTCGATCGGAACGGAGGGTGTCCATAGTACATTTTGAGACATTTTCAGCCATAGCCAAAAATTGTTTGAAGCACATAAAAACTTCGGACTTTGCTTTAAGCGGAAATACCCATGCATGCCTGGAGTAATCATCAATGAAAGTCACGAAGTACAGGTAATTGCCCAAGGACGGAGTTTGCATGGGCCCACAAACATCACTATGCACAAGCTGCAACCTGCATGTGGCCCTAACTGTACCATCCTTTGGAAACTTAGAACGCTGCATTTTACCCAGAATACAGCCTTCACAAACATGTTTGATAGGTGCTTCAAGAGGCGGCAAAGAAGCAACCATATCAGATTTCTGCAAACGCAGCAAACTGGCAATTCAGATGACCAAAACGTGCATGCCAAAGTTTTGCATCTGAAATAGCCCTTGAATCTGCAACAGCATTTGCAAAATTTTGTCCACACTTGTCATACAAAGTGAGCTTATACAGCCCACGACACAAAAGCCCAGATGCAACAATTTCATCACCAAAACTGAGATCATGAAATGTACATGTGTCATCCACAAATTTGACTACAAGTCCAAGTCTAGCAAGTGCGGATACAGACAATAGATTCTTCTTGATCCCAGGTACATAAAGTGCATCAACAAGTGTGAAGGAACTGCCATTAGCAGCAGTGAGCACAATCTTTCCAACTCCCTGAACTGGATAAGAGGCGTTGTTGGCACAAGTGACTGAATTCCCATGAGGGACAGACTCGAGAGAGGTAAACAATTCACGATGTGAGGTAATGTGCTTTGTAGCACCACTGTCGAAATACCACACATGTGAATCTGCAGCAACTGACAAGCATGCATCATGGACAGCAGGATTGTAAGTGCACTCTGCGCTAAAAGCCCATTCTGCATCAACATCAGCATCACAATCTCCTTTCACAGAAGACTCAACAATGGCTGCATTTGTAGTGGAACCAGTATTTGCAGTGGAACCACCCTCTTTCTTCTTAGCCTCTTTGGCCTTCAACTTAGGACACGACTTGATCAAGTGATCATTGGCTTTACAATAATGGCAACGCATCTTCTTTTTGCCCTTATCACCAGAATTGCCAGACGAAGTGCTGCCAGCAGAAGCATTAGGAACAGAATTTTTGCCACTCGCAGCAGAACCATAAGAAGTGGCTGCATTACTGTTACCACCCTTTCTTTGAGAAGCAATAAAAGCCTGTTCAACTGCACGCTGCCTAGTCCTGTTTTTTCTAGAAAGTGACTCTTGCAACAGCAATGTGCATAATGCATCAAACTTGACAACTTCAGGATTTCCTTGGGTCATCAGTCTCCAAGTACTAGCAAAAGTCTGGTAGGAATCTGGTAAGGCATCAAGAACAGTCTGCACAAGGGAACTGTCAGAAATGACTTCACCTGCAGAAATGAGTTGCTCATTGATATCCTTGACACTAGCAAGGAAAGTGTCCATATCATCTTCCTCATGCATAATCTTCGAATCTAGCTCTTTACGCAGCAAAGCAATTTTAGCCTCATTGCGGCTTGCATAAAGACCTGCTAGAATATCCCAAGCCTGTTTTGCAGATTTTGCTGAACGGATGTGAGGAATAATGGTGCGCTTCACAGACAACGCAATCAATGCATGAGCCTGCGCATCGTTAACATCCCAACGAGCTTGTTCTGCTGTAGGCAAAACAACTCTAACAGCTGCAATCCTTGCAGCAAGACCTGCAACATCCTCAATATCGCCTACATCTTCAGAACCAGGACGTGCATCAATGCCCTGCACAATGTTCCAGACACCTTTTGACACAAGAACGTGTTGCATCATATAAGCCCACATAGGGTAGTTGTCCCCATCCAACCTGTCCTCAGCAGCAAACATCTTGAACACATCTGTGTTGTTGTTGTCAGCCATGGTAAATGCTGCACCTGATGTGAAAACTGCCCGAAAATAGGAGAAATGGAGCGGGAACAACTTGTGCTATATAGCACAAACCGTAGAAGACTATAAGGCACCTGTTATGCAGAAAACGGCACTGACAGAAAATCTGCACAAAATGACGAAATAGCCTGTGCAGTACTGCCCGTAGTGGAAACGGAGGCCGAAATGAGCCCAAATCAAAATTCTGAGCAGACCGAGCTCTTCGAGCTCGACCAAATTATTTGTCGACCTGCGAACGCTTGCCAAAGCTCACTGAAATCGGAGAAAGTGAGCAGGCGTGTGCTGGAGCAGCTGGCGACTAAGCCCGGGAGGACGTGACCTGCTCTGATACCAATTGTTGGAATTAGGGTTGCAGAGAAACACACACAGCTTGGAGAAGATGAAGGAAGCTCAAGGCACACAATAGAGAGTATATAACTTAGTGTGCAATGGAAAGATAGATAGCCCTAGAGTGATGGGCGTATATACAATGCACGGGGAAAAAAACCTCCTAAAGAGGGAAAAAATGCCCCGGCGGTCCTAGTGTGTTCACACACATCACTACCACATGTATATGGTAACATTTATATGTAAGTCCTTTTGAAGATCTGCATTCCTTAGTCCTTGGATAAATATAAGCATAAGTCTGGACTGAGTTGGCAGTTCTTCCACGGGACAGAACTTAACATATCTTTTTAATCAGAGGGCGGCCTTCCGCACGGGCTCTCCATCTTTCTGTTTGAATATTTGGATTTGCGAGACTGTATTATGAGCTATCCCCCTTTGTGAGAATTCCTCGATAAACTCATCAAACACTTCCTCCATAGACTCAAAGTCTCTTCGCTCCACCGAGTCAAACCATGTAGCCGCATCATCCTCTAAGGTTAAACCGAATCCTGCAAATTGGGTAGGAAATTCTATCACCTCTTCAGCTCTAATTACACGCACAAAGGCTGCTACATGATCTCTTGGATCCCTTCTTCCCGTATATTTCTTGTTTACCCATTTTTGCACTTGAGAAGGTCTAATTCTACGATGGTCTCCAAATCTCATCATGGGATCTTTCCGTCCTAGTTGATATACCTCCTCTGGTCTCCTGTAGTGGCCAGGTTCCTCTCCCAATGGTGCTCCTAATCCATAATTTCTAGCAGTTCTCGTGAGAGATGGTTCATCTCTCCGAACTCGTTCTCGGGGTGTTCTTCCAAGCTCAGTTGACCCCAGAGTCTTTGGCTTACTCTCTCCTTGATATTGTGCATAGAGTGGTGGTTCTTGTAAATCCCTTAACCCTCGTGCGGTTTGATAACCCTCTCGGGTTTGGTCTTGTTCTAATGTAGCACTCTGTCGAAGCCATGCCTGCAGTGATGGCTGAGTAGCTGGTTGGTCCTGGTAGTTGGATGTCGGTGGTCGAGTAGAATGTGAGGTAACGTCATACTCTTCTGAAAAGGGATTAGTCGACTTGCTAGGGGTGTAGGTGGCTCTTGGTACCTCGTCGGGGCCATAGGTCGATGCTCCCGGAACTGTTGCCTTTTCAACCTCTTTTGGGAGAATACGTTTGTATTCTCGCCCGTATCTGTCAACAAAAACAATATCCTTCCCCATAGCAATTTCATAAGAAAATAAGTAAAGAACCTTGTCTTTGCTTAATTCATTTGGGTAGGGTTCCTTGCATCGAAAGTAAGAGAATATTCCCTCGCTTTCATGCTTGTAAATCCCTACATTCTCATTATAGGTTGGGACCTTGGTTGTTTTCTTATCATACATAAAAAGCGCTCCAGGTCGATCAATGTTAGGAGGCGGTTCTTGGGTTCCTGAAACCATTTTCCCTTTCACCACGTTATCCCCATATCTGTTGTAATCCTCAGGGTTACTCACTATCAGATAGTGGTTTCCCATTTTTGTCTCTGAATCTGTCTCCATCATCGTAGACTCGAATTATCTCTAGTCTCTGAGCCGGTCTTTCTTCAATACAAATACACTTGCGTCCCCGATAGTCAGAATAGACTAGGGCTCCCCTCGAGTTAGTTCCTTCCAAGAAGATTATAGTGAAGTGGGTTTCGTTTAAAGGATGTAGGGAGGTGCTCCCTCCTGGAATTGGTCCTTAACCGTTGAAACCTACTGGCTGTTGACTCCCCATCATGAAGAAGGACTTTTCCGATGAAGTGTCAGTATCACTACCCTCTTCAATGATTGGTGCCAATGGGTCTAGTCTCGTCTGAGTTACACTCTCTTCTGTGGACGTGGTGCTAATTTGACTTTTGACACTTTTAGCTCCCGACTTAACAAAGGCTCCTGACCTTAAATACATAAGAATGAAAGTTTTGTTGCAAACTTAAAGCTTACTTGGACTCCTTCTTCCTGTATAGCTTTGTGATGACCTCGTTCTGGGATCTACACAAGGATGGTTAGTCTGTTCACAAGTGTTTTCCCTGAATTACCAAAAAATCTTTCAAGTATATACAGCAACCACTTAGTCAGTCTTCTGGTGGTCCAATTTCAATTATAAAATGACGGCTGGGATCTACATAGAGAGTATGTCCTAGCAGTATAGTCACAAATTGCAAAAAGTGTCTGATTCACTACTTCCTTAGTCTATCGCGATAGACTGACAGTTTGCTCTTGCACAAGTCAATTCAAAATTGTGACTTTACCCTTGAGTTCCAGTTACCCTCTATAGCCTATCCCCCAAGTTTTGTGAAGTTTGGACACTTGGGTTGGGTTTTGGTCCCATTTTAGTATTTCAGTCGGAGCTTGATTCTCTATCTGACCCTCAGCTTGACCTTCAGTGATCTAAATGCCTTGAATTTTGGTGTGTCTGCTATTTAGGCCCTGATAAAGCTCTCCCTAGGGAAAATTTGAAAGAAAAGTTCCCCATCAGAAATTTCCTTGGTCTATCGCGATAGACTGTGAGCACTTTCTCCATTTTCAGCTTTTTTCCAAAGTTTTCTCCACAGTTGGTTTAGCCTCCCCTTGTGTAGTGCATTGACCAATTTTGGCACTATTTGGACATTTGGTCAAAGACTTCTTGCCCTTGTCTCTGAATTCAAACTCCAAACACCAGTTTTGAAGTTTTGGGGTCAAAATTGGTGTTCAAATTCACTCAATTTTTGTGAGTACCCTTGTATTGATGTGTTAAGATTGTGGTATAAGGGTTTTTTGCTTGTTGGTAGACAAACACCACCTTCTCCAGTCTATCGCGATAGACCAGGCAGTGTGCAATGGGGACTTAATTTTTTGTCTGTTTTTGCATAGTCTTGTTCCCTGTGTCCATATAAGTCTATCCCCCAAGTTTTATGAAGTTTGGACTTATTTTGACCTCAAACTCAAGCACTTCACAAATTTCACTTTTCTCTAACAATTCACAACTCCATTGCACTTGAAGTGATGCAAATTTGATGACACTGCATCTTAAACTTGTGCACATCAGTCATACCTCATGACACAGTCAGTTTACCCTTGGCTAATGGTTATATCTCATCTTGGCCTCTTTAGGTTCACTTAGTGTTTCCTTATGACAATCACTTGTTTCTTTTTTTTGTTTGTTTTTTGCGGTTTTATAGCTTTTTTCTACTCTTTTTCTTCACAAGTATAACAAACACTCAAAACCAAAAACCATAACTCCACATTATCCTATTTAACTAAATCTAACTAGTTGCAGACCTTCGGCAAGACACAGGCTTCCTAGCTATCCACTAGACCTCAGGATACTCTATCCTGGATCTTGTTCTAAAAGTTTAAGCTCTCTCTAGTCAAAACTAAAGTAAGCTAACCATCACACGAGTGACGTAGATCTCCCTACTTAAGGTCTTGTGTCCTTGGCAATGGCGCCAATGTTTTAGGGAAAAACTACTCCCCTAATCATACTCACGAGCATGACACAGACAACATACTTATCATCTGATGGCACGACTAACCCGTAGGTGCACGTAGGCAACCTCGTTAGCTTGTCAGGCTGAGACCAATCTACACATACGCACTTTTATGATGCATCAATCACTAACCCTGGTAGAATGCAACCCACTCTATCCCTAAACGCTCACAACACCGTTTACACGTCCAATGAACTCGGAATCGCATCAAACTTACTAGGCATCATCCTCTCACTAGGACATACTTACCTATAAGTCTAATCTCACAAGATTTGAACCCTAGCTATCTCGAATACTGTCGCGATAGACTAACAGGTCATAATCCAAAAGTGGGTGAAACTTAAGTTTATCAGTATCTATGTGTAGCTAATCTCTTTCTCATTCCATGAAGCACTTGATTATTGAAAACAGACACCGTTTGTGCTACTTACAAGCAAAACAGGCTCGAGGAATAATCGATCGCAATCAACTCGAAACGACGAATGCGTGGCGTGGGTGCGTAGCTCTCGGAGAGACTACCGCGATGGTGTGGTCTCGTCGTGAATCCGGTGAGGGAGAAGCGCGTAGCAAAGAGGATAAGACTCTCTCTCTCTCTCTCTCTCTCTCTCTCTCTCTCTCTCTCTCTCTCTCTCTCTCTCTCTCTCTCTCTCTCTCTCTCTCTCTCTCACAGACTCGTACGACACAGGATTAATATTCAAAAAAATGTTGTCCAAAAAATGGTTCTAAGGTGACTTTTATACTTTAGTCACCTTAGCTCAAAAATGTACATGGGGTTCTCTTGCTCATGATTACAAAGTGGGAATAAATCTGAGTCCTGGCTAACTGACTAATATTTACATAATCCAGACGAATGGATCAAAATGATAAGACGTCTTTGACATAAAAAAATGGAATTTGATATGCTTTACAAGATGGGCTCATTACAACAGTTGGACCAATGGGGCTCCAACACTACTCAACTCACTCCCAATCAAATCAATGCACAATGGCATCAGCAATCCCTACCATATCCTTTGATAAAGGTGGAGTTTCTCCAAGTCAAAGAGAGGGATTTACAAAGACATGCAAGTAGAAGGCGCAGATGACGACAACCCAAAGTAGAGGCTAAGTTGATTGAACAAGAATCCAAGGTATCTAATTCTGTTCACAAGAGCACATGCGGCACTTCAAACGGATCCCACTTTTTGTCCTATACCAAGAGTAAGGACCTGGCAAGCACACAAGGCAATAACGAAGAAGCGGCCAACATGGTTGAACTACCTAAGACTGTCAGCTCTAGAAAAGGGACCACCGACAAAAGAATACATGGTGAAAACCCTCACGTGTGCCATGTCATTCTTCAAATGTCTACCTAATCTATCATGTGCGATGATTTATAAAATTTACCGAATGTTGCTCACCTACATTGATGCCTTTCATGAGACAAAGCAAGCAAGTGCCCCCTGGATGTCATTCCTCGAGGGTAATAAAGGTTTATGCTACAATCTCAGTGATCAACCTTTCGAAGAAATCCTCTATGGATTCTACTCCAGAGGCATGTTCTTACCTTCACATAATATGTTGGCGTTTGAGGAAGCGTTCTACACAGGGTTCTTCAGTTGGCAAATGAAGATTTTTGGGCCAGTGATCAGCAACCTGACTTCGAGATTTGTAGGCTACTCCGCAGTAGAGCTGAAAAACAGAGTCACTATGCAGTTTTTACAGGTGCCCGACAAAGAGCGAAATATCAGATACGAAAAGGCTCTACATGCACTTAAAGATCGCCTTGCCAGCCGTCAATCTGAAGACTATTTCAGCCTATGAAGCTGTGTCAAGGGACAACACAGGCGAGGAAGGGGGAATGTTAGTAGCAAGCTAACTTGGATACCATTTTTTGGAGCTCTCATTGTAAAAACACTTATTATTTTGATAAATCGGGAGACTGTAACTCCTATTTTACGGATAAACCTTGTAATTGATGAACCGGGGCTACAAGTTTCCAGATTGTATCAACCTGTCATTACCCATCTTTAGTTAGAGTTCCCACATTATTAGTTTTGACCACCAAAAACCTTGGCTAAGGTATAAAAGCCAATTTATATAAGTTAATTTTAAGTTTTTGGATAATGAAATACATAGCGTGAGCTAACGGCACTCACTTCTCTCCTTCTCACGCTTCCTACTCCCTCCCCGATTGTCACATTGCAGTCCCGTTTGTTGCATTGCAACCGTAGGTAAGAGCTCTATACATTGACGTAAGAATTTCACAGTATTTCGTAGCTTTTGGCGTTGCTAACCCGCGGCCTAGTTTCATCATAAGTAGGAATTTACACTTCCAAATAAAAAACTAAGCATAGGCGGGGTATAGGGGCATCATTGCTAAGCATTTAGGTGCATTCTGGGTCAAAAATGACTAGGTCAAGAATCCACTGCTGTCAATAATCGCGATTTTTTCACTTGACCTAAAGTGGGATTTGAGACCATAAGCATGTGTTCTTAGGTCTTATAAACTTGTCCTAGAAGTTTTGTTACGTTTGGATGTCATTTGATGCTATTGTTTATCGCGATGATGAGCGATTGGCTTTTGGTGATTTCAGTCACTTAAGTGTAGCTTGAGTTAGATGCAAGTTGTTTGTTGTTTTTCGAGAGATTGACAACCTCTTGTAGCCTCTATGCACTAGTCAATTCAGCTTCATCCCATGGATTGACAATTTAATCGTGGTTTGCGCTAAATCTGCAACAATAAGATACGAGTGAGGTTAGACACCCATCCCACAATTGTGCAGGGCATTGATGTATGTCCACCTTTTGTGGATACAGGCTCTGTTGAGGATGTTGCATGTTGCTAGAGTTGTTTGCCTACGTATGAGCAACCTTGTTGGGATGTAAGAGATGCGTAGGCTCATGCATTGAATGTATTATCTTTGAAATGCACTATTACTCCTCAAATTTTCTCAACAAAATTTTAAAAAAATGTTTGGAATACTCTGCTCGGTTGGTTACAATCTGTCAAAAAATATTGAATTATGGTTCATGTACCTCACAATGGAAATTGTAAAAATTTTGCAAATCTTGAATTCTCATCTCTTGCAAACATTGAGTGTACCCACATTAAAAAAAAAAAACAAGATTTGAAAAGTGTCAAAAATTGATAAAGATTGCACAGGCATTAATGGAACCTATCCAAACCCCTTCACAAAATGAAACAAAACAATAGAGAGTTGAACTTGAAACACCTAAGGTGAAGATTGTTGGAAGATTTGACTCATAAAAAATTGAACTAGAACCACAAAAAGAAGAACAAATAGAAACTCCATGACAAACAGTCAACAAACCAGAGACGACGTGACGAACGAGTGGTCACAAACACCACAGATGACAACATATCAAATCAGATGGCATGTATGCTAGAGATTGAGAAGGCATGGCCAAATGAGTTATGAGAAGCAATTAGAAGCGCTTAGGAAGGAATAAACCTACCAATATGTTCCCATTATCCAAAACAAACCTAGAGCATGAGTATCTAAACCTTGATATTCAACCACTTTATGGTGACAATGGATCTGTAGCATCCAAAGAGAGTAAGCCGCACTCATTGAAAACCCTACCATCATACATAGAAGAGCATGAAGCCAAATCAAAAGTGAGAGTCATACCCTTTCAATGGAAACTAATGCCAAGAATGATCAACTCAAAGAGTTTACAAGAGTTGTTGTCTACTCCTATCCAATACACGATAGCACTAGAAAATTGCTAAAGATTAGACCACATATGTGGGCCAAATTGGGAAAGAATTTGAAAAAAATGAGCATAATGTTTTTCTTTAAAACCATGGAAATAGAACCAAAGGAAACAAAATGTGTGAAATTAAAGAACACCGAGCCAAAAGTGGGAGAATAGTGTGAGGGAGAAGAAGGAAATACCACCTTGCCATCATAAAAATTGTCAAAGTGATAGCTATTCTTGCTAACAAAGTAGGTGTATCCATAGCTACAAAGGAAATTTGATAAAATGGAAAAACCAATCCTTAGGAATACTCACATCAAAGTACAGTTTGTAGATGGCTACATTGAGAGGCCCATAGGAATATTAAAACAAGTAGTAATCGCATCGTGTGAAATTGAATACGAACATAGAGTGTAGTAGTAGATTTTGAAAAAGAGAACGACTTTGATATGATTTTGGGACGTCCATTCATGTTGTAGGTTTAAATGGTTTAAAATTGGGGTTATAACCACATCTACTTGAGGCATGGTCAAATGACTACAAGAGTGAGATCCTTGAAGATCATTCCTATAGGGATTTCATGAAGACACCTATTGAGTTTAATTCAAACACCCAAGGTGAATTGAAAGTTTCCGCATGGCTACAAACAAGAAAATACATTTGGATGTGTGGTGTATCTGAATGCGTAGACCTACTCGAGGAGGATTTTAATTTAAAGTGGACATTAAAGGATGATGCATATATCCCAAACATCTTTTTGAACATTTTGGATGGGATCAAATATTAGCCGCAGTGGATGTATGTGTAAATGAGGTAACTCCTACTAGGATTTGTGATGAAGATAAATCTAATATTGTGTCCCTATAATTGATTCAAGAAATTTGAGAGAACCTCAGTGAATACGTAGAAAGATGTATGGAAAATTAAATACCATGTAGGCGAGTGAAAGATGAAATTTTGCATAAAAGATCTCTCTTAGACAATTTTTTGTGACAAAGAAGGCTACAACATGGTTCCCTCTTTTATATTGAGAGTCTTGAAAGAAGCTAATGAGAACTATGAGTATGAAAGCAAAGAAATTGGGGTAAACTTTTATGTCATGGATCATGCTACAAAAGCACAAAACATGGGAGTAGATCAACAACATGAAGATATCATCATCGACATACTTGAAGAATCAACAATAGTTTTTTTGAAGGGATCGACTTCAAACAATAAAAAATTGAAAGCGCATGAAGAGTTAATGTTTCCAAGCTCCTAGGATAGAGTCAAGATGAAGAAAAGAGCAAAGAAAATACAAAATATCCCTTGTCTTCTACATCGATCAAATTCAATTTATGCCTTAAAAGAGAACTCAAAGTTACATGTTCAACTTTAACAAATCCTTGTGCTACAAAGAATTTAATGTCTCATGGCACTTGGATAATGATGGAAAATCCATCAATCAAAGAGTAGGATTTTACACAACTTCTAAAACACCAATTCCTAGCTTCAACGTGGTAGAAGCAATATTGAAGTTGAGTTCTAAGGCGTTTAAAGATACATTTGACATAATAAAATCCCATAATATAAAAAAGAGTCCAATCCTCACAAAAAAAGCTGGATGAACATTGTCTTTGGACAACAACAAAGAGAATCAACAACAACAGTATTGGCATCCCAAAAGCATCTCAAGCCCATGCAAAAAGACGCAACCATTCATGGCTGAGAAAGAAAAGCGAAAATCAAGCACTGAATCAAATCAACCTCACAAGTTACCTTTACCTTCAATAAGTATTCATCAAACTTCATACAAAGTTACTATATCAAAAGCCAAACCATCAACAATGCAATGGAAACCCATGCAAAAACTTATTGACCAAAACTTCCCTCATAGCAGAGTCTCCAAAAAAATCCAAAAAGAATAAACGAGGTGCTCGTGTCCAAAGAGCACATTAAAGTCAAGGATCCAACTTGGATATAGTCACAAGAATAGACTCACTAACCAAAGATGATATGGTGGATAGCAACTGAAGATACAATCATTTCTCAAGGATACTTTCATGGAAAGACTAATGTTTAAATCAAAAAACCCAAGGCAATAGCATGGAAATACTTATCCCAAGGCTAATTTCATGGAAACACTAATGTTTGGATCAGCAAACCCAAGGTAATAGCAGGGAAATACTTATCCCTAACCAAACATTCAACAAAGAGAAAGCCAAGCTATCAATAGGACAAAGAACAAGCACACAATAGAAGACCTTCAAAGAAACAAGCAACACAGCAAAATGGAAACCAAAGTCAAACTCTTTTAGACTACCCAACAAAGTCAAGTGAAGGTACCAATGATTTCAGTCAGGCTACTTGAAAGCTGTCATAAAATCTAATATCTAACTAACCCAAATTATTTTCTCATATTAAACTGATCATTTAATGTGGGAGAATAAACGAGAACAAGAGTTAGAATAGAGACATGTACTTTTAGATTTATCTCACCATGGGACCAAAGGCAATGGGTCCAAATGGAAGATGGTCTAGCAAAGAGCAATGCTAGCTAATAGCGCTTAAAAGACCTTAGGGTTAGCTTCATTAAAGACATCCAAAGGTTAGTGTTAAAAGTCCTTAGACCTAGGATCTTAGGCAAGCTAGTGTTGAGCTTGAGGTGGGAACCCGGCCCAAGCTTGAGGTGCTTGTCGTGCTTGCTGACTAAGGTGCTTGTCGTGCTTGCTGACTAAGGTGCTTGTCGTGCTTGCTGAATAAAGTGCTCGAGGTGCTCGTCGTGCTTGCTAACTAGGGTGCTTGAGGTGCTTTTCATGCTTATGGGATAAGGTTCTTGAGAAGCTTGAAGTCAAACCGAGGCCTACAATGAGGGGGGAGAGCCCTACAAGTAGCGGATGTGAGAGACTACCACGCGCACCCTCTCCCCTTCCACAAGAGGCAACAGGGACACATGTCAAGCTCCTCCTCATATTGCCCTCATGGTGTGCTTGAATCCTATTGGCTAGTCTTTAAGGTGTCCAATAAGAATTTAGTTTAATTAAATAATTATCTAGGCATTATTAAGCCCTCTCTCTCACAGGGGTAAGGAGGACACTTGTCCAAATTCTACCCTTGTTGCTTGATGTGCACTAAGCATGAGACTGGCTAGGCTTGTGGGGGTCCAATCGAATTCAATCATGAGCTACAAGGAGGGAAGTTGGGGGTGTGCTTGGGGGTATGCTCCCTCTCACACACACTCACATGCTCTCATTCTCGCTTTGTGAAAGTGCAAGAAATTCATCTCCTTCTCCAAGCTTGATAAGAGAGCTTACACCAACACTCTTGGCTATGGAATGAAAATCCAATCAAGATCCATGCTTCAATGCTATGCTTGACATCTTCTTCGTCTCCATTACTATGCTACTATGCTATGATAAGCTCTATGAGTAATGGTATGAGACGACACTACTTCTTTCTTGTAGGAATATGTCTTCTTCCTCTTCCCTACCCTCATTCCCTGCTAGCTCTCTCCACCTTTGAAGTTGTTTGAGGTCTTGGGACTGAGGGCGGGGACAAGTTAATGCTTTCATTAGTTTAAGTTACGTGCATAATTGTGGTGCATGAAGCTTTCTATCTTCATTACACCATCAAGGTCTCAAGGAACACAAATCTTATATTGTACCAAGTCAAGCTATAATATAAAAGCCTTTTGGAGGGGGGACCGCCGGCTCCACTTAAATCTGGTCCTCTAATTTCTCTAATTCTCTCCCTTGCAAAGTATTGTTCATGCCAAGCTAATTAAGTATAATGGTTATGTTGCTATTCCTAATCAAGATTTCTAATTATTCTCTTAAAGAATTCTCATAAAAATGCTCGCTATAGTTTTCTTAATTCCGCTATTCTCAATGTTCATAGTCCAATTTTGTAACAAAAGCACAAGGATTCTATGAGGTTAACTCTCAAATGTAGTTTCCTAAAGTAGTATCTCAACATGGAACCACTCATAATACTTGTGTAGCACAAGGCTCCCACCAAAGGCAATCTACCACAACAAAGAGTGACATAGCCTCCAAATGGATTCATTGTCCTCTACCACAAAGCAAGGCTTTTAAAATATTAATAGCCACATATGGACACCAAATCCTAGGGTCCATCAAGATTAGGAGATGACAAAAGACTTGCAAAAATGCAGTCACATAGGGAACTCGAGCAAAGTAAGTTCCCAAATTGCTAATAGAGACTTAGCTACAAAGACCCCACCCACATCTACAACCTCTTCTCAAAATAAATAAAGCAAAGGTACAACAAGGAGCAATCCTTAAGAAGCTTAACATGTTTCAAAAGGTGTCATCAACATTTTTTGTAGCCTTGAAACTTGTTTCACAAAGTGTTACCAATGTACAATGAAAGAATAAATAAGTAAGAATATGATAGCTAGCTCGACAAAATGGTCACATCTAAAGATCTAAACAATGCTAGAGGCCTAAATCTTAAGAACATTTGGCATTGAGTTTCTGACCTTGATCAAGTAAGTCCTAAATGGTGGCATCTAAGGATCAAATCAATGCTAGAGGCCTAAATCTTAAGAGCATTTGGAATTGGGTTTCCAACCTTGACCACGTAAGTCCAAGTTCCCATTATAAATACATGGCATTACAGTCAGATTTGGGAAGCTAAGCTAAGAAATGAGCAAGGCATTATTCTGAAAGTTTCAAGTACTACTCTTTGTGGTCTAAAAAACTTAGCTAGTTAGATTCGGGAAGCTAAGCTAAGAAATGAGAAAGGCATTAGTCCCAAAGCTTCAAGTACTACTCTTTGTGGTCTAAAAGACTTAGCTATTCTAGGTGCTTCTCAAGCTGAAGAGTTGGGCATGTCTACATCATGTCGCATGCTGGTATAGGTGATCCTAAGAGTCAAACTCTATGTATTTCAAGTCTAGAGAATTGAAGAGAAAAGTCCAAAAAACACTCACTCATTGCACACAATGAGATATGAGCGAAAAAGCTTCTAGAGTGAAAACCCTTCTTGGAAATGTGGAAGCTATTGAGAAATATTTTGATGTCACATTTGCTACACTTGTTCCTTGAAGCACCCATCAAGTCCATTTTTTGGATTGCATGCTTTTCTTGATAATTTTCATGTATGCATGCAGAGTGTCCCATAATTGGCACTTGCATTAGGCACTTTTCCTTTGTTTCTCCTAAGCACTTACCTTGCATGAATAGGTAATTAAATTCCAAGTGCTCAACTCAAATAAGAGCATATACCAAAGGCTCTTATTTTTTCCCATTGGGTTTTTTTTCTTTGGTCATCTAGGTTTTAGGCCCTAGTTTAGAAACACTCTTCACTATTCTCTTGTACATTTTCCTTCTAAATAATGCATTTGCAAAATAAGAACTTGCTAACAATGTTCAATGGTCAAATAATCAGAGTGGGGACACATAGGATTAAGCTTTGCTTTGCCAGGGGTAAGTATCGTCTTCAAGGTCAACAATAGTGCTCCATCAAAGAGAGTGGGAAGTGATGAAGAGGCAAATAAGGTCAACTTTGAGGCCAAGGGTATACTTCAGAGATCTCAAAAATATGTAGATTCCCTACAAGACTTAATAACTACCTTCATAGATCACAATATCAGAGTCTCAAATCCACAAAATTTTGACACCAAAGGTTCATCGCAATGTCACCTATTATGCTTTATTATCAAAGATAGTAATATAGTTATCAAAACATGGATCCTGATCCATGTACTTCCAACGAGTAGCATGAGAAAAGGTAATCAACATTTACATCTAGAAATCCTTAGTGTAAAGCTATGAAAAGCAAGAAAGTTGAAAAACACTACAAAACCACCAAAACACAAACATTGCCCTAACAAGCAACCTATTAGCAGCAAGCTAACCCGTGTATCATTTTTCACGAGCTTTTATTGTAAAAACATTTATTCTTTTGATAAATTGGGAATATTGTAACTCCTCTTTTCCAGATGGATATTGTAATTGATATGAGACAGGGCTATAAGCTTCCAGATTGTATCAACTTATCGTTAGAGCTCCCAGATTATTATTTTTTGACCAAAGAAACCTTGGCTACCATATAAAAACCAATTTTTGTAAGTTGATTTCAAGTTTTGGATAATAGAAACACAGCATGAGCTAACGACGTCACTAATCTCCTTCTCGACTGTGTCGTTCCTTGACATAGTTTTGTGGACTGAAATAGTCTTCGGGTTGACGGCTAGCGAGGCAATCTTTAAGTGTGTGTAGAGCTTTCTCATATTTGATGCATCTTTCTTTGTTAGGGACTTGCAAAAACTAAATAGTGACTTTGTTTTTAAGTTCAATGGAAGAATATCCAACAAACCTTGATGTTGGATTGTGGATCACTGGCCCGAAAATCTTTTTCCGCCATGTGAAGAATCCTGTGTAAAAAATCTCTTAGAATGCTAGCATATTGCTTGATGACAGGAGCATGCATCTGGTGTAGAAGCCGTAGAGGACTTCTTTTGAGGGTTGTCCACTTAGATCATAGCATAAACCTTTGTTACCTTCTAGGAAAGACATCCATGGGGCTCCTGCTTGCTCGGGCTCATGAAAATCTTGAATGCATGTAAGCAGCATTCGGTAGATTTTATAGAGCATAGCACATGAGAGGCCAAGGAGGCTTTTGAAGAAGTTCATGGCACCCATTAGGGTTTTCACCATGTATTCCTCTGTTGATGTTCCCTGCTCTGAAGTTGGCAGCCTCGAGTAGTTGAGCCATGTCGGCCTCTTCTTCTTTAGTGCTTTGTGTGCCTACCATGTCCTTACCCTTGGTACAAGACAGAATGTAGGGTCTTTCTATATTGCTGCAAGTGCTCTTGTAAATAGAATGAGGTATCTAGAGTTCTTGTTGAGCCACTTCTTTCTCCATTTGGGGTGGAGAGCATCTAAGCCTTTTGTCTGCATATCCTTGAAAAGTATTTCTTTGACTTGTAGTAGCTCCACCTTTATCAAAGGAGGGTAGGGCAGCGACTGTCGATGCCATTGAGCATTGATTTGGTTGGGAGTGAGTTGATTTACATTGCCTGAGTGGAGAACTCTCAACTCCCAATCCATTACCGCTTTCCATTCATCATCTACTTCATGGACTATCTACTCTTTCAGTGCATCTTCTTCAGCTTTAGAGAGCCGGACCATTGGCACTTGTTCTTCTTCTGTGATTGGTACTTGAAACCCCAAATCTCCTGCTAGCCCTTATGATGGTTGTGTTTCCATATCTACAAAAGAGACTGATGGTATGTCTATGCTTGGTTATTCAGAGGTTCATGCCTCCTCTTGAGCTTTTTTATGTCCTTCTCTTAGCAGCTAGTTGGCTCTTTTAAAATCCTCTATCTCCTTAACCAATTTCTCTTTGCTTTGTACCCACATTAATGCAAGGTCTCATCTTTGTGACTGTTCAAGCTTCAACTCAAGTTCGAGGTCCTTGTTCCTCTTTTCCAAAGTTTTGTAGACTTCATTTGTTCCCTTGTGTGAAGCTACAATTGGGTTTTCCCTTATCGGCTTTAGAAATGTCACTTGGTCATTAATTCTTTGCTCGGATTACTGCAAGGAGGCATTGGCTACATCTAGTTGCACTTGGATCTTTTGAACTAACTGAGTAGTGATTTTAAGTTTGTTGGTCACTTCAGTCAGTTGTTGGTCCTTACTTTTGCATGCATCAAACAGCTTTGTGAGGAACTCCCCCAAATCTTCCATCTCTTTCTGTTGCCTTTCCTTGACCGTCTGGTGTTGTTCTGCTTCATTTTTTATCTCTTTAATCTGTCTTTGAAGATCTTCAATAATGTTCATCATGTCTTCGAGCTCACCTTGTAGAGCATCTATTACATGTTCCAATTCTCTACCCTTGGCACTATGACTAAGTGCTGCTGTTTGCATTTTTTTTGTCATTAGCTGTATTTTCTTTGCATACTCATTAACATGGATGATCACTTCATCCATTGTTTTCCATTCTTCAGGTTCTACATGAGGCTGCTTAGAAGTTCCAATAGATTCGGCTTGCGCCTCTTTGGTGGTGCAACAGATTATTCTTGTGGCTTTGTAGACGCTTCAGCTGATTTTTCTTGAGGCTTTGTAGCTGCTTTAGCTGATTATGGTTGTGTTTTTGTAGAAGGTCCAGCTTCAATCTTTTCTATTTCCTTTGGCTATTCAAAACTAGCCTCTTCTTGTTACTTATCTTTTCCGGCTTGGACTTGGCATGGGATGATCCTCTTGTTCTATAGTGGGTGAAGTGGGTCTTGGAGACATCTCTCCTTGTTCATGATGTGATTCACTTTTTTGTGCAGCTTTTGCTTGCCTTTGTTGCGCAATTGATTCTTCTCTTGCTTTCCTTTGTGCTTCTAGAGCTTCCTGAATCTTCAATGCTTCAGCTTCTGCATACATCCGCTCAAGTAAATCTTTTGGATCCTCTGGGACTTTCTTTGGAGAGTTCTTGGTCCGTGGACCCCTAATCTCCCTCGGGTTCCATGATTTCAAGTTTTTGCCTGCAGCTTGGCGGCTTCTTTCATAAGGTTCTTTCTCTCTTTCAAACCTTGCCCTTTTCTACTGAGGTTCCTCTTGGTGAGCTGCCACTGCTTTCTTCTTCCATTTTTCTCTTCTTGCCCTTGTTTCTTCATTGTCAAAGCTTTTGTTGCTGTGGCCTTTAGGCGAGCTTTCTGGTGATTCTTCATCTGATTTATATACCCTTTTCGTTGTCGACCTAGTGGTTCTTGGAGACGGTTGAGCTAATACTATCCACATATTTTGATCTAGGGATGGCAGCAAATTATCTGCCATTCCAAAAGCATGGTATGCAATTTGTGTTAGAACTTTTGGAGCGCCCATATATATGTGATTTTTCCTTCCTTTTTGTGCTCTTGAGTGTTGTAAGCATGTATTGTATGTGATCTATTGCATGCCTTGCATTGACTTGAACACTTGCGTGAAAGTGGTAGCAACTACATGATTTGGAGTTCTGTAGCGGTCTCTTTGAGAGGAAATGGAAGTGTTGGTGATAAAGATGGGCTGGATCCTCTGATTGCCTTAGAATGAGATCAAAGAAGGTGGCGGCAACAGTATCCTTGGTAAAAGTACCTGTTGTTTTTCTATCCCTAGCCCGCATTGTCATACCTTCTGTTGGAAGCTTCAGTGCTTCGGTCACTATATCTTTGTTGATAACCACTTCAACTTTTTTCCCCTACTGATCCAAGATCTGAGCAGATCCATCTTCTTTAATAATGATAACAGTTCATAGGCTCTTTGGAAATCCACTCCACATGGCTCCTGGTCGTAGAACTCCCAAAGTCCCAGTCTTTTATTAGCTTCTTTAGTGTCTGTCCTTGCAGCTACATCATAAACCTCCTTGGGTAGCATTTGTAACTCCACCTATAAATCCACTCCACATGGCTCCTGGTCGTTGAACTCCCAAAGTCCCAATCTTCTATTAGCTTCTTTAGTGTCTGTCCTTGCAGCTACATCATAAACCTCCTTGGGTAGTGACGGGTAGCAAAGTGAACCCCGAACCCCCGACGGCCTCTAAAACACCGGGGACCAAATGGAGCGCCTCGAGCCTATCATGGTAAAGCAAACAGGGGGCACCACCTAGCTTCAGCGGCTAGGACGCAAACAACACACCACCATAACAAATTTTTCATCCAAGAGACATGGATGCTTGGGAGTAATGATGAAGAGAAAGGGAAATGAGATCAAGTGAGGGAGAGAGAGAGAGAGAGAGAGAGAGAGAGAGAGAGAGTGAGGGAGGGGGTATAGCGGCTTAGTACTTAGGCACCACAGAAGGATGGCGAATCCGCACACCCTTCACACATACACAATCTCACTCCAAAAACAAGACTAGGTGGTGATTCCGCACACCTCACATGGGCAAAACATTGCAAGAAAACATACTCACAAAACCTCAAGCTTTCTTTAGAGAATAAGGCAATGAAATGGGGAGCTTAGGGTAGGGGAATGAGAAGGGAGAGAGTGGTAGAGCACATGGCGGATAGGTGGGAGTTGATGGCGAAGACTCGCACGAGGGTTATGGCCATCATCCTTCATTTAGCTTCCCTTCATCTTCCATAGCCCAAGGGTGTAGAGGTCATGCTCAAGACGAGCATGGTGATTGCGGTGATGGTGATGGTGTGGATGTGTGTGTGTGCACTAGGCACAAACAGTGCATAGTGTATTCTTTGGTGATGTTGTGTGTGTGTTTAGTGTGATGGTGACCCCTCTTTATATAGGGGAGGAGGGGGGAGAAATTCTAGAATTTAGAAATGAAGAAATCATTATCTACATAGGCCATGTGACTGTGGGCCCCACTTGTCTGGTTGTGTGTATATGTGCCAGAACAGCAGTCTCATGAGAGAGACTAAGAGAGAGAGATGGGTGAATGGAAAAAAAGTGAGAGGTGACATGGAGAATAAAGTAATTACAAGAGGGGAGAGAGGGGAGTGTGTTCATAAGTGAATCTGTGTGCAGGTGTGTGTGAACACAAGAAAAATCAGGTAACCACCGGGTGGGGATGGGTCTGTGGGCACCTTTTTCAATGAAACTGAGTGTGTGTGTGAGTGTGGGGGAGGTTATTTAGCTACAAGACAAGATACATGGCACCCTTTAGAGAGAGGGGGGGATATTTGGGTCATGGGATATGATAGGAGAGAGAAAAGGGGGGTGGGGTATACTATTTTGGAAGATAGGATAAGTTGCATGTGAGTTAGGGTGCATTATTAGTGAGTTAGAATGCATTATTGGTGAGAGGTGGGGTAGCTTGAGGGGAGAGAGAAAGGAGAAAGGACAAAGGGGAAGAGAGAGGGGGTTGACCTGTTGAGTGGAGGAGAGGAAAAGGGACACACGGCGGGGCAACAGTGAATAAAAAGGAGGCAAGGTGGAGATGGGTTGCCCCGTAGGCATGAGGTGGCCTATTTTATCTTTCTCATATATTTACATAATCATACTTTATTTTTTTCTTACTTTTTCCAATGCCTTTTATCACTCCCTCCCTAAGAGGGGGTTTTTCATGGGGTGCGAACGAGAGAAGAGGGGTATGGGAGCTTGGCTTGTGAAAAGCCCCCATCATTAGCCCACCCCTTTTGGCTAGAGGCATTCATGTCTCTAGCTCATCTGTTTGATCATTATCGTCGGAGGTGGCGGCTGATAGTGTGTCCTCATCTGGAATGTCAATAGGTGGAGCCTGGTCAAATCAAAGAAAATAAGTTTTAAGTCGCCAACCATTTACCCTGGTTTTATGAAGTTTTCCATCAGCCTCCATAAGCTAGTAGCTTCCATTGGCATACTTTTTCCTGATGATGAAAGGGCCTTCCCATCGGAGCAGGAGTTTCTTATCCTTGCGCGTGTCGAAGCGATTGTCGTAGCGGAGCACCAACATTCCTTTCTTCAATTCTTTTTTTCGGAGATGCTCGTTAAAGCTAAGCCGTCTATGCTCAGCTTGTGCTGCATAATAATTTATTGCTTCTTCTCTGTCCAGCTGCAGTCTTTCGAAGTTGATGATGTGATCTCTCAAATGCATGTTGGGCTGTTGAAGTTGGCTTGCCATTACTCTGAGACTTTGTAGTTGCACTTCAATGGGCAAGATTGCTTCCTTACCAAATACTAGATGATACGGTGTGAATCCCAAGGATATACGGAATGAAATTCTGTAGGCCCATAAAGCTGGTAGTAGGTACTTATCCCAGTCTCCAGGATGATTGTTTACCTGCTTGGTAATAATTTTAGAAACCATTCCATTTACCTTTTCAACTAGGCCATTACATTGAGGGTAATATGGTGAAGAGTGCCTCCTTGTAATGCCCAGTTTCTGCATTAATTCTCCTACCAAGTCTGCTCTGAAACCTGGCCCTCTATCAGAGATGATCTCTAAAGGTGTGCCAAACCTACAACATATGTGCTCATAGATAAATTTAGCTACCTCTACTGCTGTGATTCTAGTGGTGGTTGTAGCCTCTGCCCATCTAGTCATGTAGTCGACCCCCATGATAATGTAGAATTTTCCTAAGTTGGCCCTAGGTAATGGCCCAATGGCATCGATACCCCATTTTTCAAATGGGCCATATGAGAGAATAGGTGTCTGTGGTTCAGGCATAAGCGACCTAGTGCCGGCCTTTTGCCACAACTTACCCGTTTTGCACCAGTGGTGTACATCACGGTTGAGGCTAGGCCATATGAAGCCTGCCTGCAAGATTTTCCTACTTGTTATGTCTAGGGCAAAGTGACCACCACAAACCCCGTCGTGACAGCTAGCAATTACTCCCGTGATTTCCTGAGAGAGAGGGACCTTCCTGAGTATTTGGTCCTTACCCTTACAGTACAAACCGTCATTGATGAGTCAATACCTTGTGGCCTTCCGCGTCAGCCATTGCTTCTGTCCCTTTGTTAAATCTGATGGGCATTCCCCTGTTTCCAAAAAATGCATGATGTCAGGCAAGGCATCACTGCCTTGAAATAGAGGGAGCTTTAGTTTTATTGCTCCAACCACTACTTCCTGTAGTCTTTCACTTGCTAGGGTATCTGCTTCTTGGTTTTGAGCCCTTGGGATATGGTGTATTTGAACTTCTTCAAACTTACCCAACAAGGTTTTTACACCACTTAAGTGAGTCCTTAAACTAGGATTCTTGCATGTCCATGCTCCATTTACTTGCCTTACCAGAAGTAGAGCATCCCCAAATACATTAAGACGTTGTACACCTTGCGAGACGCACCATTGTAGACCCTTGGTTAGTGCTGCATACTCAGCTTCATTGTTAGAATGTGAATCTAACAATTGGCCCAACGAAAATACCTTTGTCCCTTTGTCATCAAAGACCACTATGCTTGCAGCTGCTTTGTCGGACGCTTGCTTGTAGGCTCCATCAAAGTAGAGAGAGTATGCTCCTTCTACTATAGGTGGTACTGGAGGTAATCGGACTTCTCCTTCCTTAGATTGATTCTCCTTCCTTTCAAAGACTTGGTAGGTCATGAGTCCCCCCAAACTTGCCCTCGTCGTGCTTTCTACCTGTACCGTGTAGTCAAACTCTTGCAAACAAACTAGCCATTTAGTAATTCTAGCAGACACATCCATGTGTTGTACACCATAGGGAAATATTTCATCCGTGGTTAGAATCACAAATTGCTTAGGAAGCAAATATGACCTAAACTTTGTAGTTGTGAATCTAAGAGCTAGGACTAAGTGTTCCACATGGGTGAAACCTTTCTCTCCTGCTGTCATCATTCGACTAGAGAAGTAGATTGGCCTCATGAAAGATGTCTCCGTATCCTTTTGGAGTAGCACAGCCCCCAATGAGTCATCACCAACACTTGAGGTGACATAGAATTTTTCATCCCACTTAGGTGGTGAGATAGTTGGCAGAGTGGCTAAGACCTCCTTTACCTTGTTGTAGTGATGTTCGCTTTCCTCGTCCTAAGTGAAAGTTGATGTTTGAGTGAGTTGTTGCAGTGGTAGAACAAGTTGTGATAGTAGATGTATGAATCTACTTAAGTACCTCACCTTGTGTAGAAAAGAGACCAGTTGACGTGTGGTCGTTGGTGAAGGTAGGGCTATGAGTGCGGACACCTTACTTGGGTCGGCGTTGATACCTTTTGCTGAAATTTCATGGCCTAGTAGAATGACTTTACTCTCCCCAATGTGGCATTTATCCACATTTAATTGCCCACCTAGGCTCTGCAACCTGGCCAAACCTTCAGTTACCTTTTCTAAATGTGAAATACGGGATCTATATATACAAAAATCATCAATGAACACTCTTATGGATGTTCCAAAGAACGGTTGAAAAACATATGTGACATATCTTTGGAATGTGGCAGGTGCATTTGTGAGACCAAATGGCATAACCCTGTATGCAAAACAACCCCATGGCGTGATAAAAGTGGTTTTTAGCTGATCTTCCAAGGCTATGCGTATTTGAAAGTATCCAGAATAACCATCAAAGACGGTATAGCATTCAAAACCCGCTACTTCATTCATAATTTCATCCAAGAAAGGGAGAGGAAAGTGGTCTCTCTTTGTAGCTGCATTTAGTGGTTTGTAGTCAACACAGACCCTCCACTTACCATTCTTTTTAGGCGTCACCACTACGGGTGACACCCATTCTGAGTTTTCTACAGGATAGATGAATCCCGCCTCCAGCAGTTTCCTTACCTCGGCCAAGAGTACCTTTTCTTGTATGACCCCCAGTCATCGTAGCTTTTGCACAACTGGTTTTACCCCTTCCTTCAGCTTAATATGATGTTCCACCACTGTAATGCCAGTGATTCTTTCATAGTTGTCAATGTACACGTTAGGAAATCCATCAACATTTGCAAAAAACTATCTTTCTTCTCAAGTGTTAATTCCGTAGGCAACATACCCTTCAACCTACTTCCTCCTAGGCCAGGTGATTTGCTCTCCTCTTCATTGGGTTGCCCTTTTGGTGATGGATCACCAGTTGTGCTTACCCTTTGTGGATCCTTCATAATGATACCCATCACATCAATGGAACTGTCACTTTCGTCGGTGGATGTGGTCTCCCCCTCATAACTGGAAGATTCGCTAGTGGTTTCATTTGCCGATGTTTCCAGATTCATTTGCTTCTGCTTGCCAATCCTCATGTCATAGTAGATTGTCTCCCCTTTCTTACCGGTCATGCGTAGAAGGCCAGTACCCCACTCCTGTTTTGCCTTCATGGCCATCAACCATGGCCTTCCCAAGATTAGTGGATAGCCCTCCCCCTTAGTAGACATTACAAAAACATCTACCTCTACCTCCGTGTTGAAAGCTTTTATTTTCATGGCACTTACCACACCCACACACTTTACTTTTGCGTTGTTTGCCATCTTTGCCTTGCATGGAGAAGGCCTGTCAACCTCGAGCCCTAATCGAAGCATCATAGCTTCTCTCATTACACAGATTTGTGCACCTCCATCAATGTAGGTGTTTCCAACCCTCTTTCCTTTTATGTTTACGTCGACAATTGGAAGGATGTCATCCATGTTGCATCCCGACATTGCTCCTGCTACCTTTGTTTTGGAGCGTCTTGTACTTACCATTTTAGACCATTGTCGCCTTACTTTAGGTACAAGATGTAGCAGTTGTGGCCATGTAATCTTCGGTCCTTTCTCTGCCACATCCAATGTTAGATCATAGGGCTTAGAACTTTCCCCTAGCTGGAAGTCGGTGATGCCCAATTTCCGTCGTGGCCTGGATGGCCTCTTGCTAGTTTCTCCTCTCATGCTTCTCTCATCATCTGATTGTGTAGCTTTCTCCCTCCTAGATCTTTTCACAGTCATGGCTTCAAGTGGTTTTAAAAAGGTTACCTTCTCCTTACCCTTGTCCATCTCCTTTGCTCTGGGTGGATCCACTACTACGGCTTTTCCTTTCTCTTCTAGCCTTATGATGTTTACAGGGCGATCAGGTGGTGGGGCTGGTGGAAGAGGTGGAATGGATGCTCGTAGTGGTGTTTGGGGTGGACGTAGAATTTGTGTTGGTGGGGCTGGTGCTCGAGATGGGGGTGTTCTTTCTCTAGGGGGTGACAATTGGTTCCTCCTACCTCCTCTATTATAGTTTTGTCATGGTTTGGGACAGTAGTACATACCGTGACCGTCTTCTCCGCAGTTGTAGCAATGATACTCCCTGTTTTGCCGTCGTGCTCTTCCAGGGTCTTGATCTCTTTCTTGACTCCTCCCTTGCTGTATTAAGTGGACAGACAAATTATGCAATTGGTCAGTAATATGGGCCAACATATCTTGTTGGTCATCTCTTACCCCAAGAGCCGGTGGTGGTGGTGGAATGGTGGTTGTCGTAGTTGCTGGTCGACACGATGTTCCTGCTTCTGTTGACTCGGTTTCTTTGGCTTTCATTCGCAGCTTCTTGTCCTTAAGGCGAGCAATCTCAACGGCTAACTCGTACGTATCCGGGAATCTACCTTTCACCTTCTCCTTGAGAAGCGGCCATAAGCCATGCGTGAACCGATCTTTTTTTAGGAAATCGGGTGCAGCTTCCCCCCTTGCCAGTGACTCAACCCACTGTTCCCACAAATCCACAAATTTGGACTCATAGGTGGCATATTCTAAAAGACCCTCCTGATTCAAGTCTCTCAACTTGTCCCACAACTTTTCTAAAGTGGTACCTCCCCCAAAGGGCCTCTTAAAAGCAGTTTTTAAGGGTTCCCAGTCATCCTTGGTTGCTTGTGGAAGTGCATTGTACCATGATCTAGCTTCTAGCTTCATGAGATGCTTAAAGATTCTAACCCGGGATTTATCCGTATCTTTGTTGCTCACTACACATGCTACTTCAAAGTCATCTAGGAAGTCTGTTACCAAATCCTCCCCCTTCTTTCCTTTAAATGTTGGAAATGCTACACTTGCCATGATTACTGAGAGAGAGCTAGAAAGACACACTGCTTAACTTGCAAAAAAAAAATTCTTCTTTACAAGGAGGCGTGTATACCCTCTTATACTAGGACATAAATTAAAACTTCAAACGGTACATTGCCTTGTACCAAAGGTAAGACAAATGGTTGATCTGATGCCAGAACCTCAAAAAATCGCTCCCCACCCAGCATGGTGTCAATGACGTGCTAGTAGTAAGCCTTCAAGTCTAGTATTACCTTGATTGAGCGTACACGTGTTGGTACGTGTGATCTGTCTTGAGGTAGGTTGTACTGATTCATGTGAAGCTTAGAGGTGCTTAGTCACTCTCCAAGCTTGTGGGAGAGGGTGGTGTTCTTTCCTGAAACAAACTCAGTAGATCCCTAGTTTCTCTAGTGAGAGTGTGAGCCAATGCTTCCGTTATCTGTGCTGCAGCATCAGGTGCGACTTGAAAACTGACTGTGATAATTACCTCGGTGACTTGAGTTACTCGATTCTCAAAGTAGAATAGTGTTAATTCTCTATTGTGCAGAGCTCCTTCCATTTTGTTGTTGTGGGTTGGTTGTAGGTTGCGGACATGGTTTCGACCTTCTCCTTCTTCTTCTTGGCACTCGGCCTATGTATATCCACTGGGTTTGGCATGTTGGTTGACTCTCCCACTGTAGATAGATTACTATTACGCCTGGCACTCGAGCTTCGATGGAGATGCGGAGTTCGTCTAGTTGTTCTTGGAGCTCTTCTTCTTCTGTAATCCAGTTAGCAAATCCTGCTAGCCATTCATCCATTCACAATAGTTTAGGGGTTTCAGTCTTGTAAACTGAAGGGTTTTATGAAAAGATCCTCAGTGGGGGCACCAAATGACGGGTAGCAAAGCGAATCCCGAACCCCCGACGGCCTCTAAAACACCGGGGACCGAATGGAGCGCCTCGAGCCTGTCATGGTAAAGCAAACAGGGGGCACCACCTAGCTTCAGCGGCTAGGACACAAACAACACACCACCATAACAAAGTTTTCATCCAAGAGAGATGGATGCTTGGGAGTAATGATGAAGAGGAAGGGAAATGAGATCAAGTGAGAGAGAGAGAGAGAGAGAGAGAGAGTGAGGGAGGGGGTATAGCGGCTTAGTACTTAGGCACCACAGAAGGATGGCGAATCCGCACACCCTTAACACATACACAAGCTCACTCCAAAAACAAGACTAGGTGGCGATTCCGCACACCTCACATGGGCAAAACATTGCAAGAAAACATACTCACAAAACCTCAAGCTTTATTTAGAGAATAAGGCGATGAAATGGGGAGCTTAGGGTAGGGGAATGAGAAGGGAGAGAGTGGTAGAGCACATGGCGGATAGGTGGGAGTTGATGGCGAACACTCGCACGAGGGTTATGGCCATCATCCTTCATTTAGATGCCCTTCATCTTCCATAGCCCAAGGGTGTAGAGGTCATGCTCAAGACGAGCATGGTGATTGTGGTGATGGTGATGGTGTGGATGTGTGTGTGTGCACTAGGCACAAACAGTGCATAGTGTATTCTTTGGTGATGTTGTGTGTGTGTTTAGTGTGATGGTGACCCCTCTTTATATAGGGGAGGAGGGGGGAGAAATTCTAGAATTTAGAAATGAAGAAATCATTATCTACATAGGCCATGTGACTGTGGGCCCCACTTGTCTGGTTGTGTGTATATATGCCAGAACAGCAGTCTCATGAGAGATACTAAGAGAGAGAGAGATGGGTGAATGGAAAAAAAGTGAGAGGTGACATGGAGAATAAAGTAATTACAAGAGGGGAGAGAGGGGAGTGTGTTCAGAGGTGAATCTGTGTGCAGGTGTGTGTGAACACAAGAAAAATCAGGTAACCACCGGGTGGGGATGGGTCTGTGGGCACCTTTTTCAGTGAAACTGAGTGTGTGTGTGAGTGTGGGGGAGGTTATTTAGCTACAAGACAAGAGACGTGGCACCCTTTAGAGAGAGAGGGGGATATTTGGGTCATGGGATATGATAGGAGAGAGAAAAGGGGGGTGGGGTATACTATTTTGGAAGATAGGATAAGTTGCCTGTGGGTTAGGGTGCATTATTAGTGAGTTAGAATGCATTATCGGTGAGAGGTGGGGTAGCTTGAGGGGAGAGAGAAAGGAGAAAGGACAAGGGGAAGAGAGAGGGGGTTGACCTGTTGAGTGGAGGAGAGGAAAAGGGACACACGGCGGGACAACAATGAAGAAAAAGGAGGCAAGGTGAGGATGGGCTGCCCCGCAGGCATGAGGTGGCCTATTTTATCTTTCTCATATATTTACATAATCATACTTTATTTTTTTCTTACTTTTGCCAATGCCTTTTATCACTCCCTCCCTAAGAGGGAGTTTTCATGGGGTGGGGACGAGAGAAGAGGGGTATGGGAGCTTGGCTTGTGAAAAGCCCCCATCATTAGCATTTGTAACTCCACGTGGTTTCCATCTTCACTCTTGATTCTTTCAGTGAAGACCTTAGTGTTGTTTTCTTCGAGCTGCTCTTTGGACAGATAGGTTGCCTTTGCTGTCTTCACAGAGTTCGGATCCAACTAGTATGGTGGCAATTCTTGTAGCTTATCTTTTTAATACATCCTCTTCTTTGCCTTTTCAGTCGCTTGCACTGCACCTATTAGGAGAATATATTGTCAAAGCTATAAAATTTCATGGATTCAGCTCTAAAATACCCTGAGTTTGAATTGCTTGGCAAATGATGTCCATTTTGCTTCAAATCAATTTTGGAGCATGCATAGATTTATAAATACATGTAGAGATCAAAATCATGCAATCCAGGCAAAATTTGCAGCAAAAGTAAATAATCGCAATTATTTACAACTCGGGAATTTTTCCAACTTTTTGCATTTTTGACATCATAGGCTTCAAACATGTGGTATTTAGATACTCTGAGTGAAGTGTGGGCTCATTTGAGTGCACTGAGCGAAAATGGTGTTAGATTTAGGCTTCAAACTCTGAAACAATAGATATGAAGGGATTTTGAGTTTTTGAGATGCAACTTTGATCAAACTTGATTGATGGGCTTTTAACATCATGTACTTTGGTCCCATAAGGTCAAAGTTGAAATTTGAACGCATTCTGGTAAAAAAACAAGTAAATAATCACGATTATTAACTTTTTCATCAACTTATATGTTTTTTGTTGCAAGTTGGTTCTAGACAAGATATAGAGTCTGTGTGTGAGATATGGGGTGATTTGGATCAAAAAATGTGACTGTTAACTCAAAAATTGGACTAAAGAGCGTTTATTGTGGGCTTTTTTTTTACAAAATCAAAGATTTTCTTGATCCTTTTGGCTCATACTTGACATTGGCATAGAATTGATGTATACAAGTGATAGGTGAAGTGACAAGATAATTTTCAAGCCAAATATGCACAAAAGTAAATAATTGCGATTATTTATAGCAATCACTTTTTTTCATGAAAAGATAATTTGATGACCTAAACATCTTTAATACATCTAAAAAAAAGTCCTAGAATGAATTTTGTAAAGTTTCGTTAAATAGCATCACTTCGTGCTCTTGTGGACTCTAAAATCATCGATTTTTGTGACTACTTGGCATGTAGAGTTGGTTGGTCACTTTTGAAGCCATGGACTTGTCCACTACATAGTCCTGATGCTGCTCATCTAGTTTGGGCTCATTCGGAGTTTGACTTCATATGTCAAATTTGACACTTTGTAGTCTTCGCGCTATTTCCTATCACAGTCATTCTGTTAGAACTATCAACACTTATGCCTCCTTGTTGGGAGTACACATTCTTTGTTAGCTCTAGTGTTGGGAAAGAAACAATTGGTGATGTTTTGCTACAACAAGATCTCCACAGTACCAGGATGCAACCCATCTACTTTGCTAGTAGGATCATGAATGCTTTTGAGAGAGGCTACACAAAGGCAAAACTCATGATGCTTTCTCTCATGTTTGTAGTGAAAAATTTTAGATCCTACTTGCTACCAAAACCTTTTATAATCCTCACTGCAAAAAAAATTGTTCACTTGGGTGTCATCTCAAATGAATCTTAGTACTAGAATCTCAAAGTGGATTATGGAGTTGCAAGAGTTTCAATACTCTTTCAAGGTAGAAGATAGTGTGCGTTCACAATTGGCAAGGATTCTCACTTATAGGGTACATGAGAAGGAAATTGAGGTGCGTGAAGTAAAGAACCTACCATTCCCGCCACCAAAAAAGTATTCCTATGCTTTTACCTTGTTCTTTGATGGAGCTTTTCGACGACCCACCGGAAAAGCAGAGGGAGGGCTAGTGTTGCTCAACCTAAGTGGAGAGGTGGTCATGAAAGAGATGGTCAATCTACCAGGTTCAACTAGAAACAATGAAGTAGAGTATGGCATACTACTTCATGTTTGAAGATGTGCATTAGTCAAGGTATACAACATCTCATGGTAAAGGGGGATGCACTTCTCATTTTGAAGCAAATCTTAGGCATTTGTACATGCAAGAATGAAAGGCTAAGGACAAAGGTTCATGTCATCCATAGGTTGTTTAATCAATTTGAAGAAGTGCAATTGTATCATATTCCTAGTAAACAAAATAATGATGCCGATTTACTTGCACAACAAGCAGTTACATGTGCTGAGAAAGAAGTGCTGGTCATCATGGTGGCAGAAGCTATCAAGCAACCAAGATATCAGGGATTGGAGTCATTGGCTCCCATTATTGGCTACATTTTGGAGGGTGAGTTTCCACAAGATTTCACAAAAGCTCAAAAAAAGAAACTCATGAAGAAGGCAAGGATTTATCTCTTCCTAGAAGGCTCCCTCTATCAAAAAGGGAAGGATCAAGTGTGTAGAAGAGTACCAACTATCGAGGAAATTCAAGTCATTCTAAAAGGTTTGCATGAAGAGGCATGTGGTGGTCATTTTTCCCAAGAATTAAATGTGAAAAAGATTTTTCTTGTAGGTATGTCTGGCAAAGCTTGTATGTGGATGTCCAACATTGGTGTAAAAGCTGTCACAATTGTGAGGTAAATGGAAATAGAAGATCGGTGCATGGTTTGAAGTAAATAGTGCTTGCAAATGGACCCTTTGAAAAGTGGGGCATTGATGGTATGGGCCCTCTACCTAGAACAAAAAATGGTAAACTCTACATTCTAGTGGCTATAGATTACATGACTAGGTGGGTAGAGGCTCAAAGTGTGGCAAGGGTAAATGAGAAAACAGTGAGCAGGTTTGTCTACACTAATATTTGTTGTAGATTTGGCACACCTTTGGAGATTGTTTTTGATAATGGTCTAAGGTTTAGGAAGGGTTTACTCACACAAGTTTGTGAAGATATTCACATTCTACATCATCATAGCATACCCTACTACCCACAATCAAATGATTTGGTGGAGAAGGCTAATGATGTCATTGCAGGCATCATTAGAAAGATGGTGCAAAATAAGACAAAGTAATGGGATGACTTCTTGGATGGTGCCTTGTGGGCGTATCAAACCACATATAGAGAGGTCACAAAGTTCACACCATTTCACTTGGTGTATGGTCAAGAGGCCTTGCAGCCTATCGAGCTTAACATTCCAACAATGCGACTTCATAGAAAACCAATACAAGATAATCAAGAAGCATGGATGGATCAAGTTCTTACCTTAGTAGAACTTGAGTGGAAAACAAATGTAAGGCTTTCAGTTTCTGAAACCTTAGAAATTGTACAAAGCCTGATCAAATTAACTTGGTTGTTAGGAAAATACTGTAGAATAATCCAACTATGGCTAATATTGGTATTTTTGGAACCGTAACCAGAGCTTTACTAGGGTTAGAATTTTTCAGAACCGAATTCCGATAAAATCTGGAAAAGTTACGGGCTTTGAAAGGTTACACTATGAATTTAATTAGTTAAGTAAAATTGAATGGTTTCAGTAATTATTACTGCTAAAGACGTTTTATCCTAAGGTTCTAAAAATTACAGATATTTTCAAGTTTAATCATTAAAAGTCAGGAAAATTACCAGAAATCGATTCTGAAAGCTGGGGGGGCTGTGTGGAGCTGTGTGGAACCTGCTCAAGACAGAAGTAGTAGCAGGGGGTGCCATCTTGAGCCTGGGGGCTGCTTGAGCTGCAAGTAACTGCCTTTTTCAGCCTATGAGAGCTTGTGAGTGCCAGAAACCTATAAATAGGACCCCTTGCTTCACAATTTTAGACAGACTCGGAGCCTTGGCAAATTCTCTCTCATCTAGAGGGACCTCTACGCAAAAATTACTAGAGAGCAAAGCTCTAGTTGGTTAATCAACGGTAATTAGCACTGACCTTTTTTTATTAGTAGAACTAGGTTAACCTATTTATATTTTTCTAAATTAATTAAAGATTAAACCTAATTATACTCTAAAATTCTCTCCTAATTCAAAATTCTTTGCTGATTATTGAGATTAAGCTTAGGAATACTAAGGTAATTAATTATTATATTATATTAGGACTGAAATTACTCATTTTAATCATAAATTAATGATAATTATACTAATTAAATTTAGATTAATATGAGATAATTATCAAAGCTGTGTTACACTTTCATTATACTAGAAAAATTATCTTTTAATTTTGTGAGTAATTCTTGTAATTATTAAAGCAGAATTACATTGTTTTTAAGGGAAAAGTAAAGGGGGAGATGATAAAATTAATCCAAAAAGCTATGAGATAATTATCAGAGGTAAAACACATCTTAAGAAACCCATGATAATTATCTTAACCTCAGATAATTAGTTTGACTAATTCTCTCAGTAGAAGAACACTGTTTTTAAGAGAGACTAAAAGAGGGAAAATAGCAAACTAATCCAAAAAGCTTTGAGATAATTATCAGAGGTAAAACACATCTTGAGAAACTCGTGATAATTATTTTAACCTTAGATAACTAGTTTAACTAATTATGTCAACAGAAAAACACTATTTTCAAGGGAAAATAAAAGAGGAAAATAGAAAACTAATTTACAAAGCTTTGAAATAATTATCAGAGGTAAAACACATCTTGAAAAACCCGTGATAATTATCTTAACCATAGATAAATAGGTTAACGAATTAAATCAGTAGAAAAACTCCAATTTTAAGGAAAAATAAAAGGGTGAAAATAGCAAACTAATCCAAAAAGCCTTGGGATAATTATCAAAGGTAATATATATCTTACAAAACCCATGATAATTATCTTTATCTCAGATAATTAGTTTAACTAATTATGTCAATAGAAAAGCATTGAAATTAAGGAAAATTAAAAGGGGAAAATAGCAAATCCATTCAAAAAGCTTTGAGATAATTATCAAAGGTAAAATACATCTTAGGGAGCCTTTGATAATTATCTTAACCACAAATAATTAGTCTAGCTAATTATCTTAGTAGAAAAACATTGTTTTAAAGAAAAAATTAAAGGGAGAAAATAGCAAATTACACTAAAAAGATTTGTGATAATTTTTAGAGGTAACATACAAGATTAGAGACCTCTTATAATTAGCTAAATCATATAAAGGTAATTAAGCTAATTATCTTAGTTAAAAGACCCTATTTTTTAAGATAAATTAAAGAGGGAAATGAGTAAATCATTTTATATGATTACATGCTATTTATCAAAGTTACAATACATAATAGAAAGGCTGTGATGATTATGTCAAGGTTAAAAAATTAGTATAGATATTTATTTGAGTCAAATTATACTAATTTTAGATAGAAAGTAAAGGGGGGAATTAGTAAATCATGTTAGATGATTACATGCTATTTTTCAGAGCTATATTACATTATTTCAAATTCATGATAATTATGTCAAGGTTATAAACTTAGTATAGATATTTATCTATGTCAAATTATACTAATTCTAGCTGAAATTTAAAGGGAGAAATTAGTAAATTATTTTATATGATTACATTCTATTTATCAAAGTTACAATACATGATCAAAAGGCCATGAAAATTATGTCAAGGTTAGAAAATTAGTATAGATATTTATCGATGTCAAATTATATTAATTTTAGCTAAAAAGTAAAGGGGAAAATTAGTAAATCATGTTAGATGATTACATGCTATTTTTTAGAGCTATATTACATCATAAAGGTGCTATGAAAATTATATCAAGGTCAAAAACTTAGTATAGATATTTAGTTTAGTCAAATTATATTAATTTTAGTTAAAAATTAAGGATGGAAATTAGATAGTTGAGTTGGAAAATTCAAAGATAATTACCAAAGGTCACAAACATCCTTATCTACTTGTGATAATTATACCATATTTAATTAGCGAGTTTAAAAAATTATAATTGACCAAAAGTCCTACTTTTAGCAAAAGATTAATTAAAATAAATAGACTTTGCGGTCAAAAGTTTTTAGGAAAATTATAGTAAGTGTAAAACTATGATATAAAGTTGAGAAAATAAATTCTTTAAGAGAAAATAAATAAAAATAATATTAAGCTCAAAATAAGCAGATTCCAAACTTAAAATTCGATGAGAAAATTAGGAAAAAGATATAGAAAACTATAAAAAATTTAGAAGAGCTTAGAAAACCATTAAGAAAGCTGTGGAAAAGTTATCATGCCTATATATGCAAATAAGAAATTACTAAGTCAAGAATTTGCCAATTAAGACTATAAATTTAACTTAGATTTGGGTAAAATTGGATACAAAGGGTAAGTCTAGCTTTCGGATATTTTACCTAATGATTAGACGTCCTTTTTATAAGGAATAAGAACTTATGGCACCTAAAAGAAACCGAGCTAATCCTACATCTAATGATGAGGGCAGAGCTCTAAAAAGAAGTATAGTGTCACACGACGATGAAGTTGCGTCTAGTTGTAGGCCTACGGAGGAGAGTCTTCAAGCACCAGTGCAGCAGCAGATGGCCGATCAGTTCCAGGTGGGTTTTCCATTATTCAATTAAGTCTTTAAATAGTTTAAGTTCTTTTATAAGTTAGCATTACATACGTAAGGAGTGAGTAAGAATCAGGAAAGGAATAATTGACCAAAAATGGAAGGTAACTTCCAACATGAAATTGTTTATAATGTAAGAAAGAATTGTTTGGGTTAAAACTGATTGAATTAGGAAAGATATGATTGATCATCCTTAAAACAGCTTGTCTCAAGACACCTCCGACTCCTTGGTATATTTTGACGATAATGATGGCTTTCTAGCCACGGATAAGTCGGTTACCCCCATGAACGTTGAGTTTCTACTCAGTGTCATGTCTTGATGTTTCTACATAAGTTAGGATATCGTTTTTTATCTTAGGAGAGCCACCCGGTTGTATGGGCAACTGGTTTGGTGTATGGGCACCCGGAACCTTGGGTGGGGGTTTATCCACTCCGGATTATGAATAAGGAATGGGTGCTGTTTTTTCACCCTTAGGTGGTCTAAACAAGAAGAGTACTCGTCATGGTTATTATGGAAAATGTTTTGATTGACAGTACCCTGTCTTAAGTTTAAAGATGTCTGTTTGCAAAAAGAATGTTTTCAATATTGTTTTCAAGGGCTGTTTTAATGAAATTTGGTTATGAAGGATAAAAGAAATCATTATTTTAATTGTGATAAGAATGTGGTAGTAATTAATTAACAAATGAATCATGTGTGAGTGCGGGGTGGTAAGTGGGGATTGACTAAGGTTGTCAATCATGAACGGGTGGACCTGATTAGTCAGGTAACTATCCATCCCTGCACACTAAAACGTTTAGAAAACTTCTTCACTTGGAAGAGGAGTTCACCAGCGGCTGTGCCCTCACATCTGTTAGAGGAAAAAAAGGTTGAGGATACCTTACCCCAATTTGTGGAAGTTATAGGACCGCAATAGTTTTTTTTGGACTTTTAATACGTTGTCCCATTTCCACTGCGAGACAGGACTAGGTTTTCTTCTAAGGCTATAGACCCAAGCCATTATCAATGGTAAAGGTCTATTCCTTGGATTTTTCTTGTTTAGAGACTCTGATTTTTTCAGACCTAGAGACCTGTCAAGGATCCCATCCCGATCTTGGTATTGACAGTTTACGGATCTCACAAGAGAAGCATCTTACGAGTGCTACAAGAGGAAATCTATACAATCAAAAGAAAAACTCTACAAAAAGCTGAAGGACAAAGGCATCAAGGAAGGAGAACTTGTGTTAAGGTATGACAATCGACTTGATAATCGTTTTGATGCCAAGTTTGAGACTAGATGACAAGGACCATACATTATCAAAAAGGCTTTGAATTCAAGCTATTACCAGCTCATGGATTTGAATAATAAAGAGCACTCCAGAAAGGTAAATGGGTATCGGCTAAAGCCCTACTTGAGTCGCCTTCTACCAAAGGATATACCAAAGAATTCTCAAAGAGCTACTATCTTGTGTAAGTTTCGTTTCATGATGCATGTGTGTAACTCAAGCCAAAGTGACAAGGAGCTACACAATGAAAATCTTGTCAAAACACCAAGAATCACAGAGGACTCAGAACCACTCTCTTTGGAAAATATGCCTCATGATGTTAAGTGAATGTGGGAGGGCTAATGATAGCCATTTTTGGGCTCTCCATAATTGACATAGTGAGCTGCCTCACCCTATCAAAATCACTCAAACATTGTGTTTATCCTCACCCTTTCACTATACATAGGAGTGTGTGAGTTATTGAACTTTTTCAATATTTCCTTAAAACCCTCAACTAGCTAGTAATTTGGGCTAGTTGAGCCAAAATAAATAAATAAAATCAAAAAAATAAAATATACTATGGTCCATTTGTACGTAGATATTTCATTGTATATAGGGCCTAGATATAGGGATTTTTTATGATAATTATTTTTTGTATTTATTTAAATATGTATGACAAGGTGTGTGTTATTTATCAAAGTATACTATGTATATTTACTCACCATTACCATGATCTTTCTTACCGTGTATTCTTTAAAAAATCATTTCATGCAAGCTTCTCTTTTTTTTTTTGTGAATCCACTCCAAGGAAAAAGCTCAAAATACCTTTCACCATCAGTCATTGCCTTTCACTAAATTCCTATTTCCTACATTTATTTTTCCTTATCCATCTCCACTCCGAATTTGAAGTAGTGGTTAAAAGACAAAATGTGGACCAAGAGCTGAATAATCATCTCAAACATTTTGATAATTTTTGGAGCTACCACCGGTGACATAGGATTTTTTGTGTGGATTCCAGTCTGCCCAGTTTTCTCACAAAGTAACCCATAGTCTTCTCTCACCTCCTTTCCTACTTCCACACAGACACACACTCATTCATGTCCATCCCTCACTCAAACCTGCAACTTTCATGGCTTTTTTCATCGTCTTCACCATTCCCATCTCTCCCTTACTCCATAGCTCAAAAATTATCAACTTTACACATGTATAGCTCAATTTTTCTCTGTAGAATCAAACTCATATTACCATAACCTCTTCATCCTTTCACAAAAAGAGAAAAACTCAGCAAATAACCAAGATCAAGCTCTACAAAAGGAGTTTGATCATGAAAAATCTTCCATGGTTACAAGAACTACACCGATAGAGTTCTACAACCGCTTCATTGCTGGAGGAGATAGGTGGAGAATTCCTTTTCCATCTTGTGATTTCCATCAAATTGTCTATATTCTAATATTTCTCTCACTTTTTATCATTGTATAGATTATTTAATACACCTTGAGTGCATATGCCATGTAATTTTACCCCATCCTACTAACTACAAACTACTAACACTAACTTCTAACCCTTTCTTGTAAATTGCACCCACTCTACTCTACCTTGGATTAAGCAACCTCACACAAAAAATCACTCACCTCTCGAGAATCTTCTCTATTTCACCTCAATAATTCTCTCCTCTTGATCCCACATCCATGTGACTCAAGAGACAAGAGAGCCCCACTCTCATAAGAGCATATAAAAATTTTCATAAACATGGTTTTCTATGTAACTGGTGATAAGGAGATAATTCTAATAAGAGCTCTCCTCACCTATAAATAGAGTCCTTTTTCCTTTGTAAAGGGCATGATGTCTACACTATTGCTCACTACTTTGAGCGTACCATTCTCCATCTTAGTTGTAGGGAGAGAGAGAGTGTGCTCTCTATACACCATTACTTGTGGTGTATAGAAAAGATTCTTTGAGCTAGTTGTAGCATTGCAAGGGAGTGAGTGATTCATAACTTCCAATCAAAGTTGTACCTACTCTTTCACATCAATTGATTCAAATATTTGGGTGAAACTGCAATTCAAAACTCTCTTGAGTCTCTCCAATTCACGCTTGGCAACCTCATCTCGTTTGGATTAAGGTGATGCGTTCTCATTTATAGATTCTTCTATACTATTTTCTTGTATGTGAATCAAGAGCTCTTGTGTTTGTTTTGTTGCTTGGGGAAAACATTATAAGAGGGTTGTATGGTGAGAGGGTTCCCATAAACCTACGATAATGTGTAGATCGCATTATCATCAAACTTAATTGCCTCTCTTGACTCTCCTCCAAGTTGTTTGTACATCCACGTCAATCATTTAAATTGAAGCTTAATTCTTACACAAATCTCTCTCTCTCTCTCTCTCTCTCTCTCTCTCTCTCTCTCTCTCTCTCTCTCTCTCTCTCTCTCTAGTTGGTGTGTGTATTTGTAGCATTGACATTAGTGATAGTGTACCCTTCCTTCTCGCTTGTATTGCTCAAGGATTCTCCTTTGTTGCGTCCTAGTTCGCTCTATAACTATATGGTGCCTCTTCACTTGTTGTTGGCCGCCATGGGTTTGATGTTTTTTTTCTTGTTTGTGGTAGCCCCATTCCCAATTGAGCAGCACGAGAGCCTTGAGGGGTGTTTAGAGTTCACCTCTCTTTTCGTTGTAGTTTGGTCGGTAATAGCACTAATTGGTCTCATGGTTGGTCCATTTACCCTTGATAGATCACCATTTTTGCGGCCTAATTGGTTGTCCATGTTGAGGTATCCCTTGCTCTGGTCCTCTCATAGGTTCTTTTTACATATTATTCATCATTTTGTTCATCCTTTTAAGCATGTCTTCTATGGTTATAAGTGATGCTAAAGAAGCTTTTCCCACTTGTGTTGGTTTTGAGGATGCTGTTTTCTCACTCTGAGTATCCTTAGAGACATCTTCTTCATTGAAAATATCACAACTGTCTTCCAAGTCAATAGAATCTAATACATGCTTTTCTAGGGTCATATGTTTCTTGCTATACAGTATAGCATGAAGTTCTTTGTTTAGCAATCCTTCCAGAAACAATGACACTAATCTTTCTTCTACTGGTATTTCTAGTTCTGGGCATCTTGCAATGTATTGATTCATCCTAGTTGCCCAATCCCTAACAGACTCACCTTGTTTCTATTTGAAGCTATAGATTTGAGCTATCGTACTATGTTTGATCCCAGTTTTGGAACATGCAGCTACAAATCCCTGAGCTAATTTAAGTCCATGATTGACCTTGGTGGAATGTTTTGGAACCATTTCAATGCTTTTCCTTCTAATGTCATTCCAAATCCCTCAAATTGCGTGTGGAAATCAAATATATGTTCTTCTCTTAGCACTTGCTTGAAGCTTGCTAAGTGGTCATATGGATCCCCATATCCACTGTATTTTTTGATCCATTTTTTAAAAGCATCTGGTCTGACACATCTATTTGGCTCAACTCTAGTTCTTCTGGCAGTAGGTCTTGTTTTGAATCCTCCAAACCAATCTGTTGGAAATAGTGACTCATGCAGCCCTAGAAGGACTGTCTTTAGTGTCGCTCGATTTTCTTCGTGATGAGATATGTTCGGATTTTTTAACATTGCTCCCAAAAGATCTCTCACAGAGGCCCTCTCTTGGAATAGTTTCTGGTTCTTGGCCCAATTTCCAATCTCTTATGAATTATCCTTGGTATTTTGTCTATTCTACCTCCTCAGGGCTCATCATAACAAAGTTATAATTATAAAAATCCCTAAATAGGTAGGTTGGTAGATCTGTTGAACCCTTGTCTTTGATTTTGAAGATATAGATGATCTTCATGGGTGTTAATTGTCCTGATTTGGCATGAGAAGTCCATAAAAGATCCTTGATGTTTCTATCCTCCCAACAATAAACTCCGATCCTAGGATTATCCGTGCTAAGCCATTTCAAAGGTTTCAGATCAACTTGATCGTATCCCTCAAATTCTAAAGTCGGTGGACCTTCTTTTGCTACCATATTCAGAATAAGTGTATTAACATCTAGTCCCCATTTGTCTATCACATCAAGGTTTTCAACTTTTAAATACTAATTCCCATTTTTATCCATATGCATTTTTACTTGTTTGTTTTCCCTTATTTCCTCTTCAAACTGTATATCATGGTCATCAATGCAAATGGCATACTCTTCATTAGGATCCAAGTAAACCTGAGCTCCATGGTCATTAGTCTTAGAAAAGGTGAGTATGTGCTTATATCACAGTGTCGTTCCGGTTCTTGAATGAGTCGAATAGGAAGACATTTCAGATGTTGAGTCGGAATAGGTGTCTAAGACTTCTTCAAAGATAGTGTCCAAATGATCACCTTGATTCACACTCTCTTCGGTGGATACTCTACTAGCGGTCTCTCCAAAAATGTCTTGATTTGCTAGTATACGACCAGATCTAAGGTTCATATAGACTAATTAAAGCCCTGGATAGAGTACTTACCGTCGAATTGACTTGTTATCCATTTTTTCCACTTGACTCGAATGCAATTCCTATCAAGCTCTTAATTCTTTGCCTGCAACCTAATTCTTGTGTCAATTTTTAACCAAGTTAGTAATTTTTTCACAAAGACTATACAACTTTTGCTAACTATTGAGATTGGTCTATATATATCACTTCAATCTGAGCTAAGCGAGTCAACAAATGAGACTTCCAACTTTTACCCTTGCAAAGAGCTAAAGGACTAATCTGCAATCAGAAAATTGAGCTAACATGTACTGATTTGGACCCAATGGAACCCAAACTTGACCAGTGGCCTTGTATTATGTTGTTGTAACATTATACGAGCTCAAAAGTCAAAAATCTTGTCTCTAGATCTCAGTAGTATAATCGCAATTATTTACTTTTCTCAATTTTTACACTTTTTAGGCTTGTTTTACCAAGTAATCACCTTTTTGTGGTCTTTGGATAAATTTGGTTGAGTTTGAATAAGATTTGTCTAAGTTATCAATTGTTTAGTGTCCGCAGACTCAGTTTTCAAAAATCTGTCTTAAGTCTCACTTTTGTGATCCAAATTTCATCAAATTTGATTTGTGGGGTCTACTTGATATGCTTGACCTTGTGGTATACTCAATTGTGTAAAAATTTTCAATTCAGAAGCAGGTGTAAATCATCGCGATTATTTATAATAACGACTTTTTGCCAAAATGTTAATACAAACTGGTTAAGCAACTCAACTTAAGCTCCCTAGCCAAGTTTGGATAATTACTGCTCAATTTGTCAACAGTTTTGTGTCTGGAGACTAACTTTTCAAATCCGGACACATTTTCCACTTTAATGATCCAAATCTTACCAAATTTGATATATGTGCTCAATACAACCTAATAAAACTTGTGGTATGCTTAGTTGGTCAAAAAAGTTGAATAGGGTATAAGTAAATAATCACAATTATTTACTTCTTGTAAATTTTTGTATTATTTTTTCCATCCGAGCATATACACATGTTTAACACTTCATCTAAGCCACTGAGTCAAGTTTCACTAAGTTTGAGCAAGATTTACCAAGTCACACTTAAGTTCTCGACAGTCAGTACAGATTTCAATTTTTCTCAAGGTTTTGGTATGTTTTGTGATCCAAATTCTATGAGCCTTAGATGTTTGTGACCCCACATAGAGTCTCTGGTATCAACCTTGGCCACTTTTGAGTTGATAATCACGGTTATTTACTTTTGGCCTAAAATGAACACTTTTTGCAATTTTTTCACTGGACATTTTTTTAATGACTTGTTTTAAGCCTTTGAGTCAATCAAAACTTAATTTGGCCTAAAATCTCAAGGAAAAGTAAATAATCTGAGTTTCTGCAAACTCTTGAAAATTTACCTCAATTGCATCCTTAAGCTTACCTAGTGTTTCATACAACTTTTCGAGCATAATCTCCAGCTGAATTCAATTGTTGACAGTATTTTGGTGTTGTTTCAAGTCATAGACCTGAAATTCTGCACCTTCACATAAATAACTCACAATTTATTCTTTTGGAGTGAGAAATGCTTTGAGATCCCACCTCGGATTCTACTTACCCTACTCCTAGAATCTACTGCAATGGGGTTGTGGAAAGTGTCCACAAACTTGTTTTTTATGGTTTCCTGAACCTTGATCTTAAAACTTGTCTTGTCCATCAATCATTCTCAAAATCCTAATTTAATCCTACAATCCTACAAGGTACTTAGCAAGTACAATCTACTTCCAAGCTACCTCTACACAATAAAAGATGACACTCTTAAGCTATGTGGTTTTAAAGAGAAAGTTTAACTCTAGGTGATCCTAGAGGAACTTAAAGGACACCTACACAAGATGCACAACCCCACCTTGAAACAAATGAACCAAAGCTTATAGTGCTACACAGCAAAGATGCCTTCGACCGAATTCCATTCGTAGAGGAAGATTGGCCAAGGCCCTTATGGGAAAAAGTGAGAGAGATCAATGATGGGAGCCTAACTCTAAAGTCGGCTCCTATAAAGAAAGTCTGGTTGGATAACCTACCTTCTGATATGAACATGGATTTACAATCCTTGTACGGGGATTGTGGATCGGAAACTTCAGGAATGTCGAAACCATTGACATTAAAAACATTAGCTTCTTACTTGGGAGATAACGAAGATGAATCCATCGTGTGCAAGACCACTCAAGTAAAAAGAGCTGAACAGACCCTAGAAGTAGACAACATTCATTCAATCATGTCTACACCCATCCAATGCACTCTTACTTTGGGAGAACTGTTAAAACTCAGACCATACTAATGGAATGATTTACAAAAAAACCCTAGAGAAGGTGGGGATAACGGGGTTAATCTCGAAGAATTTGGAAAATTTGAAAAATGAAATGGAAAACAAGGAGATTCGATCAGTTCCTATGAACAAAGTCGGAGAATATTATGAAAGGGAAGAAGGAAACACCACCCTCCCAGTGAAATATAATGACATTGAAACCATGGCAATACTCGATAGTGGAGCTGGCATAGCCATAGCCACTAAAGCAGTATGGGAATCCTGGGGACAGCCAGCCATTAGACAAACTCGAATGAAATTGCAATTGGCTGATGGACACATTGAGAGACCATTAGGGCTACTTGAAAAAGTGATAGTCAATTCCTGTGGAATTGAATATCAACACACTTTTGCCATAGTGGACTTTGAAAAAAAACTCAACTAGGAAATCATATTGGGAAGATCTTTCATGCGACAGGTACAGCTTATCCAAGATTGGGGAGACAACTGTCTGTACTTGAAGCGTGGGATCTATAACAAGAGTCAATCTAAAAGATCACACTTACAGAGATGTCTTGAAAACACCCATCCAAGAGTTTGATTCAGTCTCTTTGGTTGAAACTAAACTCCCATCCTGGTTAAACAAAGACACTCCTATTTGGATGTGCGGATCTTCAGAAAACGGAAGCTTAAGACGAGAAGAATGTATCCTAGAAAGGGAGTGCACAGACGAAGCCTATGTACCTGAACCCTTTCCAGAGCATTTATTTGAGTCATTCGAGTGGACTCAAATTTTAGCGACAATGGATGTATGTATGAATACGTCTATGCCTACTCAATTTTGCAACGAGGATGGCTACGACATAATTCCCATCCAAATGATTTCAATCCTTAACATTGAAAACAAAGATGAGGAACCCAAGGACATAATGAAAGCTCAACAAGTCTTTTAAGACCTCTATTACGATGCAATTGATGAGTTAGATGAACACTCAGCTACCTCAGAAGATTCGGGGTCAGAAAAAGAGCATACGAGAGCTAAGTTACTCTTAAAAGAAGGGGAGGAAAAGTTTTTTGACTTTCCAAACCAGAAATCAAGAAGACAAAAATGGTATAGACAAAAGAGAGACACCAAAATTGAGAAAACACAACCCATGCCATCAGTCTCCAGTAAAACACAATCCCTGATGCAGATAGATGCTAATGATTGTGTCAAGGACAAAATAACTAGTAGATATCCTTCAAACAAAAACTCAGAAATGTCTCAGACATCGAGAAAAACAAGGAAGGGTACTCAAGAGAAATCACAGGAAAAGAAACCACTCATGACCAGAGTCGAGCGGAAAAAGAAATATCAAGAGTTGAAAAAAGCTCTAAAGCAGATATACACAACCGAAATGGAAACCGTGGAAGAAGATGGTAAGGATGTAATGCATGTTCTATCCCATTACAAAAAGTATACTCTCCAAGATCAAAAAATCATAATTGAACAACCTGTTAGGGAACTGTGGAACAAGGTGAATCTTACGAAGGTCCTGAAAACGCTAAAAGGGTAGACTTGGTTGAACCAGGAGAAGAGCCAAAACCTGCTTACATTGTGAATGACCTAACAGAAGAAGAAGAAAAGCTTTTGCTGAGCTTGTTAAAAGAATATCGAGACATCTTCACTTGGTCTTACAAGGATCTCAAGTGTGTTGATCCAAGGATTTGTCAACATACCATACCCATGAGGGATGACGCAAAACCAAGTAGACAGCGACCATACACGTATAACGAAACATTTGCCAGGAAGATCAAAGAAGAGATTAAAAAAGTAAAGGAAGCTAAATTCATTTACGAAATTGAACACACAGATTGGGTGTCTCCAATTGTGGTAGGACCCAAGAAGAATGGAAAATTACGAGTGTGTGTTAATCTCAAAAAGGTGAATGCGGCTACCATCAGAGACAACTTTCCTCTTCCAATAACTGAGCATGTTTTAGAACGAGTTGTAGAAAAAAGAGCTTACAACTTCTTAGACGGCTTTTCGAGATACAATCAACTTTTGGTTGACCCAAAAGATCAGCATAAAACTGCTTTTGCAACAGAATGGGGTATATTTGCCTATCGGGTTATGCCGTTTGGGTTAACTAATGCTCCAGCCACGTTTCAAAGGTTGATGAGCCATGATTTCAAAGAATATCTTAGGAAATTCTTAGAAGTGTATATGGATGATCTATGCGTACATTCATCAATCCGGGATGATGATTTTGAACAATCCGATTAATCGAGCAATTGGTTATGTATCAATTACTAGTTGGTAGGCTATACAAAAGAAATCGAGACGGGATATTGCTCTTATGCATTAATCCTAAAGAAAAATAACAGTACCTAAGTCAAGCACATGTTACCATAGTAAGACTTCACTTTGCGGAAGACCAAACTATGCAACGGATCTTGAGACTTGGAGTATTTTCGCCGACTATGAGGAGAGATGTTCGATCTTTTGTAAAGGATTTCCCTCAATGTCAAAAACAGACACCCATACCTCATGTAACATTGTTTCAAATTTCACATGTTCCTAAGTGGAGTAAGTATCTGGTTACTTACTTATCGAGCCTAACATTTCCTTAGGATATGAGTAAACGCCATCAAAGAGCAATTGAAACTGAAGCAAGAGATTATGCTCTTATTGGGAACCAATTGTATCGGAGAGGTAAAAATCAACATTTACGTCTTTGTGTAAATGAAAACGAGTATATTCCGATACTAGAACAAGTACATGCTGGATTAGCTGGAGGTCACTTTTCTAGTGAGACCACCGCAAGAGCAATCTTGACGGCAGGCATATGGTGGCCAACACTTTTTGCAAATGCCAAAGAATAGGTTCGAAGATGTGATGCTTGTCAACGAGCAAAATTACCAACACGAGTAGATAGCATGCCCTTAAGACCAATGATGGGGGCTAGAGCTTTCGCAAAATGGGGTATAGATTTTGTTGGACCAATACATCCACCTGCTTATAGAACCCAAGCTCAATATATCATTGTAGCTACGGCCTATTTGACCAATTGGGCCGAGGCTAAAGCAACTCAAAAGAATGGTGCCAGAACCACTGCTGCATTCTTATATAAGTATGTATTCACGAGATATGGACTGCCAATAGAGATTTTCAGTGATTGGGGAACTCATTTCCTCAATGAGGTAATAGAGTATTTGCTTAATGAGTTTATGGTCATCCATAACAAATCACCTCCCTATCACCTACAAGCAAACGGACAAGCTGAGCATACAACTAAAATTATTAGCTCGGTGCTGACTTAAGTGGTTAGTTCAGGAAGGACAGACTGGGAAATGCATCTCCATGGTGTTGTATGGGCTTATCGAGTTTCATTCAAAACAGCTATAAATGCTACATCCTTTAACCTTGTTTCTGGTCTTGATGCCATACTGCCAATAGAATTTCTATTGCCGACATTAAGGGTAGCACAAAACCTTGAGTGGACTCGACATGAATTGTCAGAAAGACTCGAAGATTTGGAAAAGCTAGACGAGGAAAGGCTAACTATTGTAGCTCGTATCTATGCACAACAGCGGAAAAAACTGTTTTTTGATTCCCACTTAATCACAAAGATCTTCAAGAAATGGGACTTAGTTCTAATCTATTCCCTTAAGCAACACATTCCCAAGTTTAAGAAAAAGGGAAACGGACCATTTATCATTGAAGATGTATCTCCAAGTGGAGCAGTAAAATTATCCACCCTAGATGGTGAACCAATGGCTAATTGGATTAGTGGATGTTGTTTAAAGAAATACAATCTACCATTAACCAATGAATTGCTAGAAAGAGTGCATGTAGCCAAGCAAAGGAAAATCAAACGATAGCAGGTTACTGATGAAGCCCAAGAGGAAGCTACGCTTCCGGTTCTCAAGTTGAAAGCTGCTCTCAAGAATAAACAGATACCGATTCCCATCAACACTTTGGAAATAGATGATCGACAATGGGAATTACCTAAAGACACGGTTTCAACAAATGATGACTGGTTAGATGGAATGGACCTGCGCATCAAAGTACAGCTCAACAATCATAGCACCAATGCTTTGGTTGACACAGGAGCTAGAGTAAATGGAGTCAATTATTCCACATACAAGAAGGCAACAAGTCAAGCATTGACGGCAGGAATAGCGACAATCAAAGGATGCAACAAGAACCCAACTCCAACATTGGGAGTAGTCAACTTGAACGTGATAGTACATGGATGTTCATGTCCTCATCAGTTTGTATGCTTACTAGATGAAAAACATGAATGAGATGATGATTCTTGGAATTCCCTGGATGCGTACATACAAACCAATACCAGATTGGGATACAAATCAACTAAAGATATCACCTAAAGGAGGGCAACTCATTGTTCCAATTGCACCAAGCAAGGAGGAATGAAAAAGAAGCAATCAGCAGACCAATCCACAAAGTCAATCTTCTCCATCCCCTCGACAATCAAATGCTACATGTAGCATGCAAGGAGTCAGGCAAATTTGGGTACCAAAAGCACAGCTTAAGAATAAACCGATTTAGATCTGGGTGTCTGAAACTTCACCAATGAAACAAAAGAAGGTTCTAAGGGTTCGAACACAGAGACGAGCATCTCCGAGCAAGGAACCTAACAGGGAAATGGTTTGAAAGAAAAAGGAGCATTTATCTTCTCCACAACCCGCGAAACCAATCAAGCAATGGCGAGTTAAGTCTCAACAGACTCCACCACACCATGCAGCACCACGCCAACCAAATTACCAATGGCGAGAAAAAGCTTGACAACAGTCAAAAGTGCTACCAACAGCTCAAGCAATGATTGTGCTAAAGCACCTTGATGGTACAACAAAACAGAGAGCACCAAAACTACAAGATTTTCTCTTTGAAAAACATCAGCAGCAAACCTCGACATCGGAAACCCTTGAGTTAATTGCTCAAGACCCAGCTCTTGCACAACATATTGGTTTGAATTGCATTGATATTTATATCATGGTAGTGCCAACCAGGGCTATGCATAGACACTGTTGTTCAACCCATGCACACAGTCATCCCTGAGTACGCCATCTAGGAGGGATGGAAGGGCACTAAGTACTAAGTAATTAAGGGAAATGTTTGAAGAGGGAGAAAAAAGTTATGTTAAGGTATGATTTTTTGCAAAATTACCTAATAATGCCCTTATGATTCATCATCAAGGGAAAATTCACTGATAATATCTTTCCGATGAGTGTAAATAGTGTATATACTATCAGAAAATCATCAAAAATATTGATAATGAGGCTTAAAAATGGAGAAATCCAACAAAAAACAATAAAGTGGTGTTTTTCAAGGGATCTTAATTATTGGATTTTTACTTTACTTTTTTAGAGCATTTTGCTATTTTCTTTGATTTTTTCAAATAAACATGTCAAAATTAATAATAAATAGCAGAGAAACTCATATGGAAAAATGGAAGACACGATGGTGATCAAAAAGACAAGGCAGACAAGCACAAAATTTTTCAATAAAATCAGAAGATGGAAGCGAGAAGCCTGAATTAGGCAGCCATGCCTACTTTTGCAAAATTCTTGTAGAATGAGCTACAGGAATCCGATCAGGGAACTTTTTGAGTCTAACATAGAATTCACGGCCTAGTAGGAATAACGAGGGAATCTTGGGAATTTTGATTCGGGAAGTCCGGGTATAGATATCCATGGTAGGCTAAAACCACCTCATTTCCACTTGGAGCCTTTGCAGAGAGAGATTTCGGCCTCTTTCGCGCGACTTTTCCGGAGCCCAGAGTTGACCACCTTCAGCGCCGTCTCACACGAGACATGAGGGGTAAGTTCTTTACTCAACGACAATGATCCATTTTGTATGGCCGGTAGCTAGTCTAAAGCCCTAGAAAAAACCCTAGAAATCGAGCAGTGCATGAAGACCTACGACCTAAAACTGACCATAGCGGCCTGTCAGCTTGACCAAATCGGATGGGATTTGAACCATAGCATGCCCTAACATAATAGAACCTTTCTATACCATCATTTGACCATTCGGCTAGGGTCAAGGGGGTCCCCAGTAGAAAAGTTAGGTTTTTGGAAAATGCCAGAAGTCCGACCTGACTCCACAGATGGCTTGCTAATGAGGTCCATATAGAATGTGTATAATTGATTTGGTGAAATCCATCATGCAAAGCCCTCGAAAAGTAAAAAAACGGCTCGAAGGTTACAAAGCGTCAAATTCGACATACGAAGTCAAATTGACTCCAAATGAGCCAGAATTGGACAGGTTGCTTCACGACTATGTTACAGACAAGTCCAAAGCCTCAAAGTTGACCGACCAACCCAACGGACAGATAGTCACAAAAAATG